>NC_092507.1:51339113-51983279 GCF_047511675.1 Marmota flaviventris
GGCCTGGGGAAGGAATGGAGTGTGTAGGCGAGTGTGTAGGTGGCTCAGGTGTGTGCACACATGCCTGACATGCACAGCCAGGACTTCCTGCCTGGGCACACGGGGGCTTGCATGGAGTCTGCAACAAGATTCATTTTCCTGGGCTGTGTGGACATCAGGGTCTTAGAAGGGGACACTCAAGTCGCCTTTTGGATGCCCAGAGGAAGGGTCTACACACGGCTGGCATCGGCCAAGGCCTCCCATTATTGCTGCAAATATTAATATCATAAAATTAAATATTGTTTTCAGGAATCTCGGTTTCAGTTTTATGTAGTAATTCTTTCAGCTAATTGTTTTCCTGCACCCTGATCCCATAATTAGGGCCTGACTAATTATCTAATTACTAAGTAGCAGAAGGGCAGGTTGATGGCGACATTTTCGCCATCTTTCAAAGCCTCGTTATCCTTGTGAAAGTCACGGTTTCCTCTGGCTGCAGGCGGCTGCCGCAGACCCAAATGTCTGCGCACCTTCCACATTTGTCAACCTGTTCATTACAGTGGTGAATTTGACACATCAGAAATGTCCCTTTGACAGGAAAGTTTATCCTGGAATGAAAACTGAAGCAAAAGAAAGAAAACCAAAGAAAGATGAAAGTGTAATTTATATTCTCGGATTTGCAATTGTAGTCTTGTCTTAAAGGCAGGATATATGTCGGCTCTTTAGGAGCTGGGAGATGCTCGCTCCCAGAGCCCCCTGGGGCTCACACGGGTCTGATCCGGGGGCATGGAGGGCCTTGTTCATTTCACAACCCAGTGGGGCTTCCAGACACCAAGTCGCTGTCACTCTGGGCTGGCCGGCCTCTGGCGAGTCCACTGGCAGCAGCACAACAAGCTCACTCATCTTGGGAGAAATTGGCCCATAAACTCCAAGACGGGAGACTCTGGTATTTGGCTGCCACAAACATCAGGTTACCAACACATTGGTTAATCAATAACCCAATTTTGTTTAATCCCTGGGTCTTAACATTTGACATCTTTTGTCCCCTTTCCAATTTTTACTACGCTGGAAAGGCAGACACTCTTCCTTTTTCTTTTTTTAAGGCACAGGAGGATGTAGGGCAGGGGGAAGGGAAACCAGAACATCTTGCTCCTTGTCTCAAATGTGACCACATATTTGAGGTGGCCTTGCCCACTTCCCTTGACTTTTCAAGGGCTCCTCCCAGCCTCCGACAGGAGAAAACCTTTTTAAGCTATCAGAAGAACTCCAGGGAACAACGCACACCTAACCAAAGTGATAATTGTAGAATCATTATCAATTATAGCCCCAACCAAATATGATTTTCTGTTCAATTGGCCTGGCATAGATAAATGTATGTTTGTGCAATAAATGCATCTGTCAAGATTTTTTTTTTAATGCTCTAAGCTGGATTTTCATTAATGAAGGAAGTATTAATTTAAATTAAGCACTCAGAGATCTTTATCAGTAATCAGTAGCAAATAAGCTGGTTAATCAGTTTATATATCCATATACATCTTTCAGAATCAATGTTTTCAACTGAGACCGTTGCCAAGTGGTTAGAATAAGACGAGAGAAAACTCACATGAAACACATTTCATTTGCTAGGCTGATGTCTGCCGCAGCCCTATTGGCGTCTCCGAATGCAGCCATTGATGCATCTACGGTGACTGAATAAAATGTGTTTAATTGGCATGAAAAGGCACTAACTGAGAGCTGGTGGGGTTTCCATTATCTGGGTGGACATCTTATTTACTTTAGAGGATTCTGGGAACAAGATGAAAGTATTTGAGAACTGAGGCGGTGGGGGGAGGGCACTGAAGCTGATGGGGTTTTTTTGGTTGGTGGGGGGTGGCGGGTAGGGAGTTTTACAATCATCCAGACGATGCAAAATACAGCTCTGGGATGCCCCTCCTGTCCCTCACACCCTTAAGAGAAGGACCAGGGGAGCATTTCCTAATTGGAATCTGCAGAATCACGTTCACCCGGTGTGAAACACGCAAGCACTGTGGGTCCTTCCTTACATTTGAGAGATTCCTTTTTACAATCCTTGCAGCGTTACTCAAGAGCTGGGTAGAGGTTAAGAGTCATTGAAAATTTCAACCTCAAAGAACACAGTGGGTAATATGGGAGCTTCTCAAGATACAGTACTCTTTAGTCATCTGATTTTCTTCAGAGTCCCTTGGGCTACTGTATGTGACACAGTTCATGCCATTTGACAATTCCTGTGGTTACCAGCCCCCACAGGAATATGATGTCTAGATTTCTCTTAATTTTCACATTACAAGTAGTTGTACATCCCATTGGTGAAGTTCACACTGATGTCAGGGACAACACCCAACAGTCCCTAGAGGTTCCCCATTCTGTGGGATTTGCCTTTTGAGAATGCTATTCAGCACCCCAACTCATCTCAGCGCCCCTGAGAACAGAAAGAGGACAGCAACAGAGGGAATTTCATTCTATCAAATTGTACACAAAAGGGGTTTATTAACATGTTTTAAGTGTGTCTGAGGCTTTCAGAGTACAGAAGGGCCTTCACATATTTATAGTCACTTCTATCCCAATTTCCAACCCAAAGATCTCTCAGAGAATGGGTCTAATTTGTGAGCCATGTAAACTGTAGTTATTAAAAGCTGAGACAGAGGCATCAAGAGAATGTATTTCTTACTTTTAAAGTACACATTATTTTATATATTTGTTTTGCAGATGATGGAGAGCTTTGTGATGAGGTCTGGTTCCTTCAGGAAGCATTTGAAGGTTCTCTGCATCTGAATCTGGAATGTGTGAAGTTGGAAGTTTAGGTGGTCTGGTTGGGGTTGAACCTACCTCCCAACCCCAGGACCAGGGCTCATGTGTTCTGATAAACTCCAGGCAAATCTTGCCTTCTGGTGCTAAATTCACCTAGGTCCTGGCAGTCACAACAGACAGTACAGGGATTGTGAAAAATATAGCTTTTTGGCAAAAGGCACTAGTAAGAAAATAACCCTTTCTGACCAAACTTTTTTTTTTTTTAATAGGGGAGGGATACGGGGATTGAACTCAGGGGAATTCGACCACTGAGCCACATCTCTAGCCCTATTTTGTATTTTATTTAGAGACAGGATCTCACTGAGTTGCTTGGGGCTTCATTAAGTTGCTAAGGCTGGCTTTGAACTCGCAATCCTCCTGCTTCAGCCTCCTGAGCTGCTGGGATTACAGGTGTGCGCCACTGCGCCCAGCTCTGACCATTCTTTATTGAAGTTTTTTTTTTTTTTAATTGGAAATTTGAAGGAGAGAAAAAAAGTATTTAAAAATGAAATTGGGTTTGCTGTATAGATAAGCCTATAAAGTCACATCTCTGAGAATCGAGTATGAAAACCCTAAACCGTGGAATGGGTGGGGTACCCTGTGATGGGACTGCAGGCAGGGGTGTTAATTCTTAAGACCTGTGCTCTCCTTAGCAAAGTGGATGGGAAGCTCTCTTCTCACCTCCCTGCTCATTTTCTTCCCATTGCTCACTCAAAAACCCAAACTTCCATTGGTCACCAATCTCCCATGATGAACACAAACTTTTGGTATAATATTTGTATAATATTATCACTAGTAGGTGCCAGGCAAGTAATTTCCATGTAATTATCTCATTTTATTTTTAAAACCAACCCATAATCCAAAGAGTTTTATTATGCTCCACTTTACATATAAGGAAACTGAGTCACTCAGTGGTTATGGTTAAATAGTTTGCTTAAGACCACATACACAATAGCAGGTGGCTGAGCCAGACCTCCCATTCAAGACTCTATGACTTCAACACTTCACATGATTACTGCCCTCTACTACCTATCAAATCCAATTTGGTGAATTTAGCCAGGGCCAATAAATAATGTGATTATTCCTGACACAATGGTCATCTTTGGGTACCTCAGTGGCTCAGAATGATCAAGTATGGAAGGATCCCCTTTGTTCTTTACCATCTCACTGCTGCTGAGCTGAAAAGCCAGCTCTTTTGCTCATGTTCTGCATGCATTGTCAATGCTTCTAAGGAGGAAGACAGACCCCCAGACATGAGCCACTATCACATCCCAAGTTGTGGACCTGGACTGAGTGGTGAGAGAATGAGCTGAGAGTCTTCTCAATCCTCAGGGACATCAAGCAGGTAATATTGGATGGAAGAGCACAGCCTAGGAGGGAAACTCCACCCTTCCACTTGCTTCCTACATGATGGTGCTTTGGTTTCCTCGTCTGTGAAATGGGAAGAACAGCAACAACTACTTCATAGAAGTACTATGAGGATTAAATTAACTAATATCTGTTTGGTGCTTGGCATGTGATTAGAACCTGTGGTTTTGTAACCATGGTGTTGTGTGACTCTTAAAGAAGACACTATAACAACAATCTTTAAGATTTTGGATCAATCCAGATAGTCAATTTGGATAACTACAACAAGGATAGAAAACTCAACACTACTGACAGAAGTGGGGGGGCCTGCAGAATTGGCCTACTGTTTCCAAATGATCCAGAGTGCCTAAAGTATAAACGCTCACCCACAGACTGCACAATTCATAGATTTATAAGAAATATCATCCATTCACCAATTCATTCAACAGAAATGCTTTGTGTTCTTACTCTGAACCAGGTACTAAAGATACAAAGCTGCATGAGACCATTCCCACAACACACTCTCCACGCGGCAGCAGGTAACCTAACTCTAATGCCATGGGGTGCGTGCAGTAGATGCTTCAGTGAAGGCATGGGGCAGGCGCTGCTGGGTCAAGGGTGGTCACTGAATGCCTCCCAAGCAAGCAGCATTTGGACTGGGGATTGAATAATGATTGGAATTTGCCTATTGGAGGCTGAGGGCGGAATATAGGCATCAAAATAGTAAGGGCATCTTGCAGACATGCAGGAAGCTGTAGCAATTGAGCCTGTGTCCAGGGAACCTTCTAGATAGAGCCATGTACAGGATGTGCCTTGGAGTGAACAAGAGAAGCAGCTAAGAAAGAAAATGCTTGTTTTTTAGAGTCAGGAAGTAAAAATGCTCCATTTCTTTGGTTGCAAGTAACAGAAACTGGACTCCTTTAGGTCCAAGTCAAAGAAGGCTTTGCAGGAGTAATGCGGAAGCACCCCGGTGAAAGGAAAGGGTCTTCCTCAGGCTGTGCCCACTGCTCTCTCCACCCTCACTCTGTCCCTGATTCGGAGTCCCCAGAGAGACTCTGGCTGAGTACAGGTCATGTGGTCACCTCATGGCTTACTAGGTGATGAAAGGAATATCTGTGACCCTTCACTCCCAAGGTGACAGCATGCTAGAGGGTGTGGTGACTACACCTGATTAGGATGGGTAATTCCACAAAAGGAAACCAGAGGGCTGATAGACAGGGCTATCTGACCCCAAATTACTGATGTTCATTAAGCATAATAACTTATTTGTTTATCACATATCATATATTATGGTGAGTATATTCTTTTACATGCGTGTTTTATTTAACCAATATAATATTCCTGGGAATAGGTATACTCTCACTTAATAGAACTGGGGCAGGTATAACACATTTTTACAAGTGAGAAAAGTCACATCTCAGAGAGGTTAGATCATTTGCCCAAGATCACCCAGCTAGTAAGTAAGGGAACCAGACCTCAAACCCAGATGCTTCTGATGGCAAAGCTCCAGCAACTTCACATTGAACCTCCAAGCTTTCTGTTGAAGTGAAAGAATCTGAAGGTTGGCACTGGCTCCCTGCTGCCCCACCACAGCCCTTCCTTCTGCCTGCTTCCTTCTGTGTCCTGAATGGGCACAATCAATTTTGGAGACCCAGGATTTTGTTTAAGGAAAATGGCACAAATTCTTCTTAGCTCCTCAACTTGTAGGTTGTACAAACCCCTAGGCAGCAAGCATCCTTTGCACTTGGGCCCGACCTGATCTTTCAAGCACTCTGTGGGTGTCACATGGAAAACTCCAAATCAATTAATTCCCAAACAATTTACAATAATGCTTCCTCTGGAGCCCCAAGAATGGAAGGCCATAGTCACAGGGCTGCAAAGTGTCATCTGCATTGATGATTGAGAAAAAGCTTCTGTAATCCCTCAGGGTGGATCCATCTTGGAAAAAAAGAAAGAAAGGGAGGGAGGGAGGGAGGGAAGGAGGGAGGAAAGATAAGAAAGGGGGAAAAAAGAAATTTAGGTCAGAAAATATGGGTGCTAACTTGTTCATCTGGTGGTTACATTTTCCAAGTACTGGGTCTGCTATTTTCAAATTGATAACCACCTATTTAGTATAAATAGAAAAAAACTATTCTTCTTGTCAGTCACTCAGTCATCCTGTGAATCATTAATATAGTCTCTACCATTTTCTGTGCTTAATTTTCTCCTTAAAAGTATCATTTTATTCACCCAAACAGCGCAAGGTAGTTATTAGGATCCTCACTTTATAGACAAGGAGATGGAACCTCAGAGAAGTTAAACAGCTAGTCTAAGACCACACAGCAAGTAAGGGGCTCAGTCTTGACTGCCTGTTCTGGATCATGAGCACCCAGCTAGTATTCCCTGACCTGATCTTACAGAGTTTGACCAACAGTGACAGCTCTGACAGGTCTTCACAGGTACTTTCCCTGTTACTACCCAGGAAGAACCCAAGCTGTTTCTTGTTGGGAGAAGACAGCTGAGACTTTGAACTGCTCTCTCTGTCTCCAGAATTTTCCACACTTACACGCTTGCCCTCAGCAATGTACCTAAAATGTAGAACCAATCACACTACTTCAGAGCTTAATAATCTTCAGGGACACCCAGTTACCGTGGTAGGAAATCCATATTGACGTAAAGTGCGGGCCCTTCATGATCTGGCCTTGGCCAGCTCCTCCCTTCATCTCCTCAACACCCTGAAGGCAGAAGCATGACTACATTTACTTGCTTTTCCCTTTAGAACACCCTGCCCTTCTACATCTGCCCAGCTAACTCCTACTCAACCTTCAAACCTCAGCCCAAGTATCTCCTCTTCCAGAAAGTCCCCACAGGAATGACTGTTTCCAGTGCTCTGTGAAGGTTCTCTGAGCATACCAGGGGTGCTGTCACTCTGTAAGGATGGGGAGAACAATCAAGAAGTTTGGGAACTGCATAGGACAAAAAGCCCTACTCCAGTAAGGATCAGAATAGTAGATCTATTTCACAAATGGCATTTGCAGGTACACTGGGTTTCAGATGTGGTACAATCAGGGTTTCAAGCTTGGTTCTCTATGATTTTCCTAGATCTGCCCTTCTGATGTCTTAACTGTCTTGTGACCATTGAGGCTAACCTCCTCGATGGTCACAAGACAGTTGCTAATAGCAATTGGGGCAATGCTCAAAGAGGGGGAAGAAAAAACTTTCCTTCCAGTTGTCTTTCCCTTTGGTATGATGAGGCCATCTGAGGTCCCATGCCCATCTCTGGACCAGTTACCATCACCAATCAAGTGATGATTGGCTGAAGCCAAAATGCCTGAACCAACCACAGGCAAGTGTACATGTGAGACTACCGTGATTGGCTCGTTCTAGTAAGGATCAGCTCCACATTGCTCACATTGCTTAGGCAGAGGAGGGGAGGTACCTGAACAAAGATGGAGGGTCCTGTCTGGGTGGAGAAGGAAGGAATGCTCCCACCTGTGCCCATGTAGGTGTGTACACCCATGAGACCACAAGCCTCCCCAGGACAAAGACCATGGTTTGTTTATTTCAGTGTCCCACCATCTAGCCCAATACCTGGAAAAGCTTTGGGGGAAAAAAAGATGAGTAATAATGTTAGAATGCTGCTGGAGGGGAGGTTTGCACAAAGCAAAGGTTGAGATTTGTGTGAGGTAAAGAAGAAAGGCACTATTTCTACCTGCTGGATCCCTGTTTGGTATATAAATTAGATCTTTTTCAAAGACATGTTTCTGTCTGCCAGCCTTCAGAAACAGTGATCTAAGAGTCAGACATTTCCTATTAAAGTTTTAAAAACATAGCTTTAAGTCATACATTATATTGAACGCTTTCATATCTCATCTGATTCAATCTGATTCAGTAGCTTTTAAGCCTCACTGAGGTCACATTTTGAAACAGTAGTCACTTTTTACAATATTGCCAAACATTAAATAAAAATAAAAGTTATTATGAAGAATAGAGATGCCCATAGAGACCACTAACATGACACTGGATCTTATTATTATTAAGTACCGTATTATGTGGTGTCTGAAAAAAAGTTCTCTACAATTTTCCCAGATCTGCCCTTCTAGATGTCTTTAACAATTTTATTTTTCTTGATTTGAATTGAAGAAGAGTCTATCAATGATTTTCTTTTTTTTTTTAACTTATTCAGAATAGGGGTTCTTAAGTGTTGCCACTTTAGGAGTACTTATGAATCCTTAAGATAGATGCAAAATTTTGTGTGTATCTACATTTTTCACGAGAGGGATTACAGTTTTTGTTATATTCTCAAAAGCCTCCTTGATTCACAGAAAGGTTAAGAGCCACAAACACTAGAGGGAAATTCCCTCAAGACCTAGGTTGTCCCAATAACCAGGTTTTACATAAAGAAGAAATGCTAAGGTAGATTGGTCGCTTCCAGGAAATAGGTCATTCTTGGATTTCTTTTAGGATGTTTTAACTTAAAGAGTTATGGAGTTGGTAGATAATAGAATGAGTGGGGTTCTGCAGAGAGAAATCAGCAAAGCAATTCTGTAGCTCCCACAGCTGCTCAGGCCTTCCCCTGAGCCTTCCTGCACCCCTCTCCTTTAGCCAAAAGGGCCTCTCCCGATCCTCAAAATGCATCATTGCTGGGTTGGGGTTGTGGCTTAGTGGTAGAGTGCTGGCTTCTCATGTATGAGACACTGGGTTTGATGCTCAGCACCTCATAGACATAAATGAATAAAATAAAATCCATCAACAACTCAAAAAAATATTTAAAAGACAAACAACAACAACAAAACCCCACATCATTGCTGGTTCCCACTTTCAATGGGGGCACTTTGTAATTTTTCTAGGGACTGGCTAGTATTTATAAACAGAATTAAAATTAATGGCTTATTGTTTGTCTCTGAAATCTCATGATTTTCATGTATCATCTTTTTACCCATAATAGATTTTTTTTTTTCTTTTCAGGCTATAAGGAAGTCCAGTGGTAAAGAGAAAATAAAATAGGGAAGGCGTGTGTGTGAGCACACTGGTACGTGGGCATGTGCCTGCAGGTGCACCAACCCAGGCTGGCTCTGGAGAGACATTGTTTGTTCCTCCCCCATCACGAAGCTTCCTTGTCCAGGAAGGAGGATTGGTATTGTTAGTAATCTGCTTTTTCTTTGTTTCTCTTGCTTCAGTGTTCTGTTGCGTTTTACTGTTCAGAACTTGAAGGATGCATTCAAACTTATGGAGCATGACATTTTAACTATCTCATCTCACCATGATTCATCTCAATTTACTTTCCTCCAAACTGTAGTCTTGAGAAAGCACACCATCTCCTGGTTTTCCAGTAGGTGGAAGGCCATAAACGGCATTCAATGAGGCCAGTGTCAGCTCACTTGTGAGCCAGGCTTGCTCGTCAGATCCTTATTGTTCTTCTAATGAGATGCTGTACTTTAGGAGGGGAACGTGGGGAACATTCGCAATGGGCTCTGCAGCGTATTGCTGAATGTTCAGTATAAACCAGCAGAGGTTAAACAACACGACGAATCAAACAATCCCAAGGGGATGTGGGGAGGTGCTGAGCAAATCGAGCCCAGGCAGATCCTTAACACGGGATTCTATCTGAGGCTTCTGTTTCCTTGAACAGTTGCTTTGCCCCACATGATGCATTGCTTGCAAAAATTATCAATCCTGGGACCCAATACGTGGCTACCAGAATATATTTTACTGTATTTAGTTGACTTCCATCTAAGAGTTCAACCTCAACTGAACTTTGGTGGTAAAAAATCAGCTCTGTCTTCATCCACTCTAGGAACCTCTGCCTCGGAGTAGAATGAATCGATAATGAGGTCATGAACAAATATTATTAATGCCTCTTATTATTTATATGGATGTTAATGTGTCCAATTGACGCACAACTTTCTACCTCTCTAGTCTAACACTTGTGACCCTTAGTACCCTCTTCTCCTCCTCTCTCTGTCTTTCCACTCAGTCACAGATACAGTGAAAGAATAATATATCACAAGCCATGACCCCTTGGCCTTTATGAATTATCTGTTTAGAAAGATGTGAAGCCACCTTTTATATCCACCATAATAGATACTTAGACATAGTGGATCAATAGTGAACAAGTTTGCTGGTTATAGTTAATGGGTACCAAAGGGACACTCTGGCAGTGACCTCTGACATTGTGGCTGACAAGAAATCTATAGAGCAAAAAATAAGGAAGACAGACAATTTTTTTAAAGTTATGAACATGGAACTGTAGCAGATCATGATGATTTTCTCCCAGTGGAAATAATTCAGACTTTCAGGTGGCCACTAATTTCTTCAAACCCCTTCATTTGGACCTCTGATATAGGAATGGTAGTGTGTGGCTACATGATTTTTAGAAACCGCCAAACCTGACAAGAGCCATTTGCTATCCAAGGAGAACCAACTGAGATTGTTTTCCTGTCAGAAAGGACTTTTCTCTTTATGAAATGGACTGTCATTTATAATTTTAAGTGGGCATGGATTTGTTAAACAGCCACATGGTAATGGGTTTCTATAAGAAGATCCACAGACCCATAGTTCCGGAAAGAAATCGAGCTAAGGAGATATTTAAAAACCTAGTGGGAATGGAATATTGGGGGTTTGTTGAAAAGATGGTTTCTGTTCTGCACATTGTCAAGGGAATATAACAATAAATCCATTGTTGTGTGTCTGAGAGTCTGTTGGAGGCAATTATATTTTCATCCATTCTGTGGAGTTGATCTTAGGGAAATCCACCAGGGCAACCAACCCACCGTTTCACGTCACCGCATGAACGCTTTTGGTGGCAAGCAGGTTTAAAAAGAGCCTGGAAAAGGCTGATTTGTGAGTGATCTTGAAAGGAGCCGACTGCAGCCTTCCTTCTGTCTGGCAGAGAAGTGGCTATGCATGGCCTTCAGTCCCTGGGAGAGGGCAGGAAGGCACGTGCGGAGTCCTCTCCATGCAGCAGCTCTGGGCAAGGGTACCACGTGGCCCTGTGACATTCCAGGGGCCCTTCTCTCATGTCCCCCGAGCTCCCCGCTGCTAAGCACCGCTGAAAACACATTTGTCCCAACTGTTCATTCCCTTTTATCCCCTCTCATCTGTGTAAGATGAATCACTCCTGGATCCAGACAGACTCTGAGGGCAGAGCCAGGTCCCGACGAGGTAGCCTGCCTCCCATGGCTTAAACATTTTAATTAATTTCAACACTAATGCACAAATGAGAGTTAATCACTCTGCCGCAGTGCTTTCTAATTTACTGAGTTTATTCATTAAAACTTTCCTTACTGAACTTTGATTGAATGTCATGCTTTTTTGGAGGCCTTTCAGACTGCCTTCAGGGTTTTTTTTTTTTTTTTTTAAAGTGATGTCTTGGGCAGCTACTGAAAGCCTTCAGTGTTTGCTTAAAGAAGAGAATAGAGGGAAATCTGATCAGCAAGAAACCTTCCCTGGGCTGAAACAGGAGCTTTGGGGCGGCAGGAGGCCTATAAAGGCCTAAATTGTTTATTTTTAAACAATATATTAAAAAGTAAGGGAAACCTAAGTATCTAATAAAAGAATTATAATCAATCACTTTAATACTTGGCAAAACAAACTACATTTCCTGGTAAAATGCAACCCTCCCGTAGAAACCAACAGAGTCACAGCAGCACTTTGTATTAAGGCGGGGAGAGAGATTCCTAATGTATCAGCCAACAAACTTACTTTGGAATCTATATAATAAAAAATTGAGGTCCACACTTTTGCCTGTTAGTGCCTAAATTTTTACTGAGAGATATTGTTTCGATGAAACCTTTTATTTAAAATTAACTCAAGAATGAATGCAATCTTGTACCTGTCCAATTAGCCATATTCAACATTAGGGGACAAACTGACCCCCATTGTTCTCAGGTTACATGAGGAACACATGGAATTGCTTCAGAAACTGGCCATGTGAGTGTCTTTAGGAATGTGCTTCTTCCTTAGCCCTACCCCTCTTCCCTCCATACCCCAGCTCCAGTCAGAAAAAAAAAAAAATTGTCAAGTTTAGTATAAAATTCCAATAATTTGCAAGGAAAAATTCAAGTCAGAGTTATTAATGAAAGCACCACTTCTAAGATGCCATGAATCAAAATATGAGTTTTCATATTCATTTTCACGACCTATAAATACCACTCAGTGTTATGCAACACGACCCGACAAACTCATTTTTAAAAGGTATTTTTAACTTCAGGCTGTGAAAAAAAAAAGTTACCCATTTCATTCTATCTTGAGAAATGTGGCTCAGTTGGGTGGTGCTGGCCTTCTCGCTTGCAGGGGGCTGGGCTTGTCACTCTGAGTTGGTGCATGAAATATTCCGGCTCTCCATGCTCTTCAAAGATCTGATCGGTGGAATCTCCTCATCAGATATTCAATCCGTGTGTCATCCAAACACGGGGCAAGGGTAGAATATGTCAGTACAAGACAGAGAGCCCGATGTCAACAAGTGCAGGGATCAGGCTACCTGGCCTGGAATCCTGACCGGGCTGTTTATTAGCAGCACAGCCCAAGACAAGTAATAGAACTTCCCTAAGCTTGGTTTCCATAATTGCAAAATCTGCATTTTTACCATAGCCACCTCAGAGGACCTTTGTGATGGCTAACATGGTAAGTAACACTTTGGGGGTGGCAAACATCATTTACTCCTCAACCCAATTTCAAGAATCTATCTCCAAATTACAGATGAGGAAACTGAGTCACGGAGAGGTAAAGTGTCTTTCCCAAAGTCCTAGAACAAGGTTGCAAAACTAGAGTTTCAACATTGGTACTCTGCTTCCAGAATCCATGCACTTGTCCTTCCCTGTGTTTAAAGGATAGAACACGCCCACAGGGTATGGGTGTGAGCCAGGCCTAGGGTGTGCCTCATAAAAGTCAGCAACTGTTAGCTTTTCTTATAAAAAGTGTTCAATAATTGCTTGTTGACTAGTTGGATAAATTAATTCTCTTTGGATTCCTGAAGTTCTGAAGAACAAATACTTATGATAATCAAGTACTGACACAGACAGCCCCTAGGAATGGATGCCTGACCAACCTTTGTTCATTCCAGGCACGAGGAAATGTCTGGTGCACAGGACTGTAGGAGCTACTTCATTCTTATTTTAAGAAAAAAAAAAAAAAAGAAGAAGAAGAAGAAGAAAAAAGCAAGAGTAAATTCTTTCAGTATGCAAACAAAAAGATTAAATTTGGGAAATCTAAACCCAATAGGGATTCTAGTCTGATTCCCAGACCCAGATGTACATTAGAATCACTCAAGAATCTTTAAAAAACTACAGGTCACTGGACCTCACCCCAGACCACACATATGGGGATAAATTTAGGTAGCTGTAGCTTTTAAAGACAATTTAGGCAGACGTAGCCTTTAAAACTATTGTACTGAAATGTAACATCATATAAAAGTATACAAATCATAAATATAGTGTTTGAGGAATGTTGACAAAGTGAGATCCTCATGTCATCAGCACACAGAATCCCAGCAGCCCCTATTGGTCTTTTCTAGTTATTGCCCTTCTAAGGGGGTAGCCCTATCCTGATTTCTAATACATGCATTAATTTTTCCTGATTTTTAATATAAAACTAAAATGGAATTATGCAGGGTGTTATCCTTCTATCAGGCTCATTTTGCTCTACACAGAGTTTACAGAACTCATCCATTATAGGACTTGTTCCTTTTTAGTGCTGTGTGCTGTTCCATTATATAAGTATACTGCAACAGTTTACTCATTTAGCTGCTATTGGGCATTTGGGGGTTCCTTGTGGAGCTATTTTAATTCTTGTATGTCTTTGGTGAGTTTTTACTTTTCAGTTGGGTATTTACCTAGGAGTAGACTTGCTGAGTTTGGGGTGACCTGAGTTCTACCTTAGTAGTCTGGGCATATGTGGTTTTGAAAAGTAGCACAAGTGGAGCGAATGAGAGCTGGGAGGCCTGTGAGTTGGCTGAGCTGCTGTTCAAGTTTTGGCTGTCAAAGTCGGTATGGAAACCACTGGACCTGCTCTGCATCTTGCAAAGAAATTGGTTGCACCAGAGTTGAGTTAGATTTAGAGTTGAGAGCTGTGGAGCCAAAGTAGCAAGCAGAATAAGTTGGTCCATATCTCGGGTAAAAATTTCCAGTACCAAGTGTCCCTGTGAACACTTTTTTTTTTTTATACCAGGGATTGAACTCAGGGGCACTTAACCACTGAGCTACATCCCCAGGACTATTTTGTATTTTATTTAGAGACAGGTTTTCACTGAGTTGCTTAGTGCCTCTCTTTTGCTGAGGCTGGCTTTGAACTCATGATCTTCTTGCCTCAGACTCCGGAGCCGCTGAGATTACATGAGTGCGCCACTGCACACGGCTCACTGCCAGATCTTGTGAGCTCTTCTGCCTCTGCTATCTCTCTGCAGTCCCAAGGGCCCCTGCACAGCTCCCTGCTTCTCTAGCCTCCTTCCTGCTCAGCACCCTCTGGGAACTGCTCAGAGGCAGAGCCTGGACTCACCCTCTGGTATAGGCAGGCACCATGGTACATTTTCCATCAATACCCAACCAACTTTAATCTGCACTTCAGAAAATTCTGCTCTCCACAGGTACAAAACAAGCAGCTTCCTCAGTAAAAAGACTTTCTCATGTTCACATTTCCAAGGGGTACTTCATTCAGGGTCTTTGAGGTCAACATAATAACGTATGTGAGCAAGGCCACTGACCCTGACCAGGACACACAGAAGGTACAAAGGAGGGCAGGACACCCTATAGGAACTAGTTAATTGGTTAACCAATCAATTAATCATTAACATGACATACAAACAGAAGAGTCTTTTCTGAGGGTTCTAAAGGAAGCAAGATTTCGCTCCAGGACTGATGTGATGGGCGAGGCTAATTGGACTTTCTGTTCATTATTAATCCCTCTAGCCATGGTCATCAAAAGTGGGAAGAGAACAGAGAGATACTCTCCCTTTGGAGACAATTCCATTCTTAAGTGGTTTAGAACCAGGAGCTTCTGAGCAGGGTGTGCACTGCACAATTCCAGGGTACGAAAATGAACCTCCTTGGTTTCATCTATAAAACCTAGTTCAGAGTGTTATGATGAAGATTTTTAGAAAAAAAAAAATTAGTTGTAGATGTATTTATTTTATTTATTTATTTTTATGTGGTGCTGAAGATCGAACCCAGTGCCTCACACATGCCAGGCAAGCACGCTATTACTGAGCCACAACCCTCTGATGAAGTTTTTAAAAGCTATCCTTCCTGAAAGAGCACAGTATCCAACAATGATTCATTTGGTCAGAATCTGCTTTTGGTGGATATTTATCAAATTTATAATCCAGGGGAATATGCAGTCTTCAAATAAATAAATTAGATTAGGTACAATTATACTAAAAATTGAATTTGAAATCTTTGAAAAAGTGTTTCTGTTGATCCTTAAATAAATACTTAACAAATTGTGATCAGTACTGTGCAGGGAAAAAAAACACCCAGAATGATAAAAGGTGGAATAAGTGGAATCTAGTTAGGTTGGGGGGTAGGTGTGGATGGGAGAGGACTTCTGGGCTGTTGGTGTTTTACTGAACTGGGGAGGGTGGCAGCAGGAGTGAGGAGGGAACACGGAGAGCCGGGGGCCCTGATGTGAGCTCACACTGGGGGCCTCCGCAGCCCTTTCCTTTGTTCCCTGTCCAGTGACTGGGACATCCCTCTATCGCCTGGATTCTGGCTGGTGAGAGGTGCCAGGTGAAGGTTGTGACTCAGCTTCTGTAAGAGGGTCTCCAGCGTGGGTCGCACGATCCTTATGGATCGTGGGCTGTGCTGGTTCTCCTTCCCTTGCCTCAATTCCCTTGAAGTGCCTCTTCCAGCCAGTACTGGCCACCAAGCCCCACCATCGCCTCTGTGTCACCCTAGGCAGACCTTCTCTGGAAGAGAACCTCCCCACGCTCCTTCCCTTTCCATCTCCATCAGACTCCGTGTGTTCTGGGATCACCTCCTGCTAAACCTGGCTACCTGACTGAGGGGCTCCTTTCAGTGAAGTTTGCGATGGCATCTCGGGTCGGCCCTTACAGGAGATGAATACACGTATGGAAATTTTAAGCACAGCAAAAGAATCAATGAAGTAGCTTTTGGGATGGCTGACAATCCTCATGTAGTCAAGAAACTAAAATAGTGTTGCGCATACAGATGGTATCAAGCAAAGGATCTGGTCACAAGTTCTAAGCCAAAAACCTTTGCCAGGACAAGGACATGTTTCAGAATTTTGACTTTGTCTGATTTTGGAAAGGTAATATGGCTTATAAACTGTAAGCTGTATCATAGTCCCAGTGAAACCTGAGGAAATGCATTCATATGTCTTTAACCAAATGTATACATACTTATACTAAGTGGAATAAAGACTACAAATAGCCTTATATCAGTTCAAGTTCTAACTTATTGCTAAATGTCTTGATGCCAAAATTATGAAAATCACCTTTGTTTTCAGAACTCACTGAACTTTGGGATTGAAACTAAAAGTTTATATTATTTTTTATTTCTATAACTCAGCTGGTAAGATTATTTTCATTTACCCTCTTCTACTAGCCATTCCAAGACCACTTTTATTATTGATTCTGTTTAGAGTTTTGAAATGTAAGATTCCTGATACACATTACTAAGGTCATAAGAAATAGTATGTAGACATGAGACAGTAGATGTTCCTGTTAGGCTAGAATGAGATCTAGAACCTCAGAGAAGAAGATTTAAGCTCAACCAAAGAATACATTTGATTATAATTCACTCAACCATGCTATGAGTTGCAGAGCTTCTTGCCTTTTGAGGTGTCCAAGTTGTGATGGCAGCATATATATGGTGGATACTGTGTAGTGGTGAATCCCTGCAGTGAATTGAGAGTTGAGACATGATATCCAAGATCCCTTCCAAATATGAAATCCTATAATTCTTTATTTTTATTAGAGATTTAGTCATAATCAAGTGTTGATTTCCATCTTAATATGCCAGCACTTAGAACCAGGAAATTATTTTCATGTAATTTTTTATCTGATCATCAGTCTAAAAGAATACCAGTGGGTATATAGGGCAGTCTATTGCTACACTGTGCTCTGAGGGACGTTAATAGAGTTCTGTGATCAAATAAGTTTGGTTAGATAATCCAACTAGGCAATACCTTTAAGTACTATGAAAAATCATTTGCTAAGGAGAAACCCAAGATATAGAGGCAGGGAACACGGGGCTGAGCAATTACAGCTGAGTCTGGAGGTTCTCCTAGGCCAGTGAGCCCACTCTGCTGTTGGGTCACCCCAGTCTCTGACACACAGACTCGTTATTTTGTTGTCTCTGGGCTCTCATGAGCCTCCTGAGGATCTGTCTTCGATCATTACTGGTGGGTAGAGGAGTTCCGGGCTCTAGTGAAGCCAAAAGTGCTGAGTACTCAAGCCATTTATTATCAGTGTGATGAATGCCGACAATGGGCTTATACTGTCAGATCATACACTTAATTTAATTAATAAAAAAATTAAGATCATCACCATTAACCTGCATTTGCTCAGAATGCCACAGGGGTGATTAGTTTGAACGGCACTGAAGGTTTTATAGTCCACTCTAGTAAGAATTACTTTGGTACCAATTAGAATTTTCCATAATACCACCCTGTGTAATATCCCCATTACCTGACACATTTTCTACAAGTGATTGAATTCAATGCAATGCAGACACGATGTCACAGGACTCTCCCTCCGAGCAGGCCTGGGAACTCCCACGAATGTTAACACTCTCATTGAGTGAGAAGAGACCCTGATGTTTAATATTACGCAAACCCATTTCAAGGGCAATGATTCTCTGTCGCGGTGTCTCAGTGCATTGGGAAATTGGACTCACACGTGACTACAGAAGCTTAGGCAGGTACAGACTTCCTAACTTGTAAAGATTTCTTATAACTTCAAAAAATCATTTCATGAGTAATTCCTGTTCACTGAAAAAAAAAAATCAAGTGGAAATGACAGGTAAGAAAAAAGTATAAAAGTTATGTTATGTATGCTCCTACTGTCTTGAGAAGCGCACTTGTTATTTGATTACTTACCTTTCCAGATTTTTCTGGCAAATAAAATTTTATAATTTTTTAACATACAGGGATCCTTCTTATATAAGTTAATTCACTCAACAACAGCAACAGTGAAATCCATGGCATGTGAGGTCAATGAGTACGTTAACTTTATTTTTTTTTCCTGAATGCAAGCCAATGAATTTTTATGAAGTATGTATTGTGTACTGGCTGCTGTTCATCAAATTTGAACAAAAGTGTTTCTTGCTTTAGGAACTTTCAGCCTAATAAAGGTGATAAGCTACATCTATAAATAATTCTAGAAAGAGGCTGAATAGGCCCAGCATTAAGAAAGAGAATAGACCAACTGAGGTCAAGACCAGCAACCTGCCTGATTACCATTACCATTCCAGAAAAGGTTAGTGTGTATAGGGAGAGAAAAGTGGATGTACCGGCACATTAGGTAGGAGATTGGTTGGAGGAAGGGGGGATTGGTGGGAACATTTTCTTTTAAATGTTTTAAATTTGCTTTTGAAATTAGAAGCTGGAAGCAGAAGTAATTAACAAAGGCAACAGATAATGTATTCAGTTCCATGCATTGTGGTCCCATCTGTCTCTACCCTTTCCTTTCTCAGTCACCTGTCCTATCCTGGGTCCCCCACCAACACCTCTCATTTGAAGGGCATGTACTAGTGGATGTTCAAATCCCAGTTGCAACATTTACACATTATGCAACATTAGCCGTGTCGCTGTCTTGGTTTTCTGTTGAGTTGGTGTGTCAGTAGTACCTATGTTACACAGTTGTGGTTAGCTTTAGGTTTTTTTGGTGGGAGGTGTACCAGAAATTGAACTCAGGGGCACTTGACCACTGAGCCACATTCCCAGCCCTATTTTTGTATTTTATTTAGAGACAGCATCTCACTGGGTTGCTTAGTGCCTCACTGTTGCTGAGGCTGGCTTTGAACTCATGATCCTCCTGTCTCAGCCTCTTGAGTTGCTGGGATTGCAGGCATGCACCACCACGCCTGACATTAGCTTCATTTTTACCTGATAGGATTTTGCTTGTATTCACTCAATATATTCCTGATTGTGGACTTTCAATTTCTTGGAAGTTCAACTGTGGTGAACACCATATTGGATAAATCTTTGGGCACATTTGAAATTATTTCCATAGAATAAATTCTTAGAAGTGGAACTGCTGGGTCAAAGTTATACACATTTTTAAAGCTTTTGCTATCCTTTGTCAAATTACTGTCCTCTGAGGTTTTACTAATATTTGATCCCATCAGTATCTTCACCAAATTTGGCTTTTAAAATTCATATATATATATTTTGCCTTTGCTGAGTAGATGAAAATGGTACTGTGTCAGAGAAATCTTCATCACCTGGGTCAAAAGGGTGGGTGTCATCTGAGGACCTAGAAGATAGGGAGAAGGCCAGGGATGTGGCTCAAGATATCATATATCGTCATAAGACTCCAGTGATGCAGTACACCCTCACCGGGAACTTATTGCAACCTAGAAAGCAATCTGGAAAGTTCTCTCTGCCTTCAGTGCACAGTGGGTGAGGGGGCAGACAGGATCTGTCCTGACAACAGACAACATGTTACAGTGAGGAAGTATGTGCAGGGTGCCACAGAGGATCTGCAGTTGGGGAAGGCTTCCAGGAGGAGCCAGTCTTGAAGTGAGACCCCAAGGAGGAGGAAGAACTGGCTAGTGCGCAGAAGGAAAGACTGCAAGACAAGTCCAGGGTGGCTTATGGAGAAATGGATGGATTCCTCCTTTCTTCCTTTGTTCTGCGAACTTATCCTGCTGGCCCATCGTGGTCAGGCACTGTTCTAAGGGCTGGGGGCATGGTAAGGAACACACAGAATATCTCCCTGCCTGTGCAGAGTTTCCTTTCCAGCATAGGGAGAGCATCTCGGAGCCCAAACTCTGAGGAGGCTCAGTCCTGGGGTCTCGGCAGCCAGGACTGAGCCTCCCTGAATAACTGTGGTGTTGTCAGAGATGAAGGACACAGGGAAAAGGACAGTAAAGGGGACTGAGAGATGAGATTCCAGGGAACAAGAGAAAGGCAGCGAAAAGGGGAGCAGGTGAAGGACGATAACCCAGGGAGGGAGGAAGAAGGTGGCACCCTTGGGGAACAGCCCTGGGGTACTCTGCTCCCAGCACTACCTCCCTGTCCAAACCAGGCTGCTATCTGCTTCCCCCTGCTCCAACCACACCAGTGAGGTTGGAGATGGGAGAGGGGCAGCCCCAGAAGCAAGACCCACATCTTCTCTGCTCAGATCCTGATGTGCAGGGAAGGCAGCTGTGGGCAGCAGCTGGGCTGACAGAGGCCCTTCCACTCCTGAGGACTTCCTCATCAGGTCCCTGTCACCCTTGGTCCAGGGCCTAACCAAAGTGGACTTTTCATTTCTTAAAAGTGTACCTGATCTTCCTCAAATGTTTTCCTCACTGCCCTTCAAAAAATAAATAATAAAACCCTCCACTGTTCATCCTGTCACATGCTATGTCCCCGAGGTGGCAAGTAGGGTGGTGAGGGTCACATCTCCTTAAGTCTCTTCTGTAACCTCTGATTAGGTAACTTGAGTTGGTCCCAACCTGGTGTGACAAATTGCAAGAGAACAGATGAGACAAGGTAGTCAAGAAGGAAAGGGAAAAAAGAAGGCTGTTCTGTATTGTTCCTTTCTCTCCCTCTCTCTCTTCCTCTCTCTCTCTCTCTCTCTCTCTCTCAACTTTACAAATACTTTCACATTTTTGTTTCATTTTTTTTCTCCCTCTTAAAGCTGGCTGTCCATATAAAATTCAGGACAGATGTT
The DNA here is from genome assembly GCF_047511675.1 of Marmota flaviventris. Classification (NCBI taxonomy): domain Eukaryota; kingdom Metazoa; phylum Chordata; class Mammalia; order Rodentia; family Sciuridae; genus Marmota; species Marmota flaviventris. Next base: position 51,360,055 of record NC_092507.1, read on the forward strand.
CATCCCTAAATGTCTTGGGTAATTGGAAGGAATTTCTAGAAAGTGTCAAGTATTTAGGATAGAAAATAGATCTCCTGACTTCAGCAGTATAATCCAAAAACTCTCATCAGTTATTCCATTTTATTTAAATACATATTTTTTTCTTCAATGTTTTAGGTACTGAAGAAAATTTAAAATGATCCCATATGGTCAGTATAGTATTTTACATTCACTGACCTTTTGTGTAGTTTGACATGTTGCTTTAGGAAGTTAGCCACAGCCGTGTTAGGCAAAAGCTTGGTTTATAAACATTGGTCATGGGTGTGAGGGAGGGAATGGAGGGGAGTGTGTACTTGGTTCCCACCCTGAGTTTTTGATCTTTTGAATCAACTTACACCTTTTAGGGGTTCATTAATTTGTTTTTATCCTTCCTCCCTTGATTACTGCCACATTTTTTTCTATTAATGCTCAGTTTCCCCCAGAAGAACTGGGAAGAACTGAGTCAGCAAGCCTTAGGGCTGGGATGATTGGGGAAATATCTAGCAGAGGAGATTTCAAATCATGACTGAGAGGGAAAGAGGTATGGTTGTGGAGACAGAGCATCAGATCTGCGAGAAAATTCTCAACAAGTTGGAATCCATTTCTGAGGTGCATAACACATGGCAGGGGAGTTGAATAGATAGATAAGACCCCCAAATCAACATGTCAGGTCAACTCATAGTGGTTGGCACACATTATATGCTCCAAGATCTAATGAATTATTCATTTAAGTAGCAAATTGTCCCTTGGAGAGAAATACCTACTTGTTCTTTCTGAAGCACTTTCCTCAAATATCAATAATGTGTCTCCCAAATAACCTTAGATTCCAAATTAGCTGCCATTTGCATATTGTCACAAAGTTTCCAAGGTATTTCAGACCCATTACCTCATTCAGTTTTCATAACTCCATGAGGTGTGTGCTGTAATGTTTGCAAATCATGAATGAAACTTAATAGGTTGTGACTTGCCCACTCAGATTTAAAAGGTATTCTAAATACCTCATCTAGACACAAAATTAAAAAAAAAAACTTGAACTTTTTATTTTTAAAAATAAACTTTTTATTTTTTAAAAATAAAAAGCCCAAAATTTTTCAGAGAGAAGAGACTGAGATTACCTTCTAAACAATACAGTTATCCCAATGGCAGTTTTTTTTTTTTTGTGGTAACACAATATAATAACAACTTGATACTATTGAAGGAGAGGGGGGAAAAAGTGAATCTAGAGTCTTATATCCAGCTAAACAATCACCCAAGAATGAGCGTAAAATAAAGACATTTTAGTCATGAAATTCTAGGGCAATTTACCGTCTCTAGACCCACTGAAAAGTGGGTCTAAATAGGAACAGGAAGCAAAAAAGCAACTGTGGGTGGGCAAATTTGAAATTTAACTAATTTAGTTTCCAGAAGTCTAAAATATTATATAAGAAGTGGGATAAAATTTCTACATACTAGAAAACAAAGAAGAAAGTGAAGAAGACCTCTGTGAGTTGTTAAAGTACACAAAGTCCTTGTCTTATCCAGGAAGACCAGAGCAATATTGAATAACTTTAGACTGTGTCTAACAAAAATTCAGTTTCATATGTAGTTTAACAAAGGAAGTTTCCGTTATATAAACTTTTTTTTACTTAACGAAATTTCAAGAAAATAGAGTTCAATGTTAAGATTTGTACAGCCTGGGTAGTAGACGCCTGGGTATATTTCTATGGTTTTCTGCCTGTTTTACATAATTAAAACAATAAAAAATTCTTCCTTTTTGGCAATGCATACTTTAAAAGTGTGTCCTCTTTCAGAAAGGAACACTACTTTGGAATTTTAACGTAAGGAGATCATCCAATAAGAACCCCAAAGTATAATGTTTCCTATCAAAACTGTACAAAACTAAAAAATGAGAAGTAAGCAACTAAAGGCCGAGTGTATCCACTTGACATCTATGTCCCACCAGAGCTGGCGCGAAGCTTGATATTAGACCCTCAATCTTTATATAGAAATAATAAATATATAAATGTGCCAAATGTCAAGTAGCCAAGAAGTTTGTGACACATTTTAGAAAAATTTCCAGCAGGGATGTTTAAAATGTATACCTTGACCCAGCTATGATTTTTATTTTGATATAAATGTCAATATTGTCATTTGTTTTGAGCCAGCTATGCCAGAATAAAACAACTTCACTGAATGTCCCTTCCCTGCTGACTTTGCTTTCTTCTTAGTGAAATTTCAGTGGGGAAGTGGGTCAGACCTTTGCTGCAGGCCTAATGTTTTCAGTCTTTCTCTTGCGTGGGCTCCCTCCTCCATCTCTCCTGAGTTCCCTGCCCCATTCTGGCCACCCCTGCACAGCCTATCCCAGATGTATTTATCTCCTCTGTCGTCCAGTATTGTGTGTCCTTCTATAGTTCCAAATTTGATGAGTAATAACACAAGTAAGAATAAACCTGTTAAACACTCGCAATGAGTGGGTTATTACACATATTAACTCGTTTAATCCTCAATCTTGCGAGGTAGGTATTAGTATTACCCTCATTTTATAGATATGGAGAGTAAGACAGGGATTGAGAAACTGCCCAATGTCGTACAGAGACCAAAGAAACCGGACTCTAGAACTCAAGATCCAGCTCAGGACAGCAGCCCTATCTCCCCAGCAGCTAAAGGAGAAGAGGAGGAGCAGGAGGAAGAGAAAAGGAGATAGTATTGAGAACTTTGTGTGTGTGTGTGTGTTTTGGGGGGTGTATCTCTCTTTTCCGACTTCTAACTAGGCACCAAATCCTGTCAATTTCGTCTCATAAGAGCTAACATTTTCAAAGTACTCAAGTTCACACCAGGAGCTATTTTGAAACCTGTCAACACAGGAGTGCCACTATGTACCTCCCATGTGGGTGGAGAAAAGGAGGCACACAGAAGGGAATGAATTGCCTAAAGCCCCAGCCTGGTGAGCAAAACAGCAAACCAGGTTCTTTATCACTATCTGGATCACTGCTGGGTGGAACTCCCTCAGGGCCCCTTGCTATCCTCCTGCAGGGGCTGACCCTGGCTCTTAACATCTCCTAACCACATGATCACTAGTTACCTGTTTCTAGTCCCAAGTCCTCCCTAGCCGTCTCAGCCTAGTTTCCACCAGGTTGGTCTTTGAGAAACAAAGCTCTGGTCATGGCTTCTTTCTGCTGCAAGATACCTGAGATGGTTCCTGGGCTCCTGAGTAGCCAGGTCCTGTTCTCTCGTTGGGCTTTGTGGACTCTTCTCCTTTCATTGGCTCCAGCCTCCAGGCCTGGTCTCCCTTACCTGCCACCTGGATTCAGGAACCTCCCCACATTCCAGGATCATGCCACACCCTTCCGGTCCTCTGTGTCTTCATACTCTGCTACTTCTGTTGGAACAGGCTTCCAGTCTTCTCTGGCTGGGGACCTGTTCACCCACTTCCTGTCTAGCCTCCAGCTTCCTCGTGCCTCCCACCCCTGACTGCAGCAGTCACCAGTAATTCACCTTGATTCACCTCTCATCAGAACTTCCCTAGTCACAGAAAGGTCAAGAGGTCCCAGCACACATGGCCCCAGCACCGACATGTCTGGCTGGCCAGGTGTGGCCAGAGCTTCTTTTCTCTTTATTGCTCAGGCTGCTGCAGAGGTGCAGCTGGATGGCCTATGGGTGGGCGGTAGAAGAGCACTGCCAGGGTTCTGGATGGGGCCCGAGCACCTGGATTTCCAGCACAAACTGCTAGATGAGTCCGTCCAGGGCCAGATGATTTTTGAGTATTTTATGCCTAGCATTCATGGCTAATTTGGAAGATGAGGGTGTCCTGCATGATGAGAGTTTGAGGGAAGTCCCTGCCCAGTTCAAGGAGGGACCTGGGGTCCAGCAAAGATGAATGAAGGGTGTGGAGATCTCAAGAGAGCTCAGAACTGCCCTCCTCAGAAGCTGCTCATCAAGTTTTAAGTACTGTCCTTTAGAGCAACTTTGTGGGGCAGAAGGGACAGAATTTATGCCACATCTTCCTAAAGAAGCAGCTGAGGCTCAGAGAAGTGACGTGACTGGGAAAGTGATGATATAAGTGTGTGAGTAGGAGAATTAAGACTAACACATAGGTTTTCTGGTTCTGAGTCACAGATTACTACTTGCTATGAGTCCCTTCAACGTTCATATATTGAAACCTAATCACCAAGGTGGGGGTCTTGAGGCGGGGTACTTGGAGAGGTGTTTAGGTCATGGGAGTAGAGTCCTCATGAATGGGACTAATGCCCTTATAAAAGAGGCTTCCGGGAACATTCACCCCTTTCCATCCCTTCTGCCATGTGAGGACACAGCAACAAAGCACCAACCTGGAAGCAGAGAGCAGCTCTCATCAGAAAGAGAATTGGCCAGTGCCTTGATCAGATTTCTTGACCTCTAGAGCTTGAGAAAATAAATTTCAGTTGTTTATAAATTCCCAGCATCAGGTATTTTATTATAGCAGCAGGAACTAATGAAAGTGCCTCTATCCTAGAGCACTACTGGCCCATAAGTTGCTTTGTGGAAACTTCAAGATGGTACCCACTTCTGAGCAAGAGAAGGAGGCACCCAATAAGACCAGCTTAGTGAGAGAACACTAGCTGGACCACTATCCACCTTGCCCTCTATGGTACACCCTGTACAATCTAGGAGTTGGCATAGGGCCCTAACCCAGACAGCCTTATTCTTGGGACCTTTTTCTCTTCCCCCATTCAGAATCCCACTGCACCTATGGATCCTGTCCAATGAGGAACTCTGGTGCCTGGGGCTGCTGGGCTGGATGGCTGCAGACAGGCAGTCTATGGTTGGGGGCCATGCTTCCCAGAAGCGACCTGTTGGGGTTGTGAGTGGCATCCATAACCAGGATCCTGCTGAACTGCTCCCCTCAAAAACTCTGTCCTCATGAAGCCCCCAGTCCATTTAACATCTCTCCTGTCGCCAATGTCTTTCTGGCAGCAAAGGACGTCCTGTGATACAGTGCTTCATGCCACGTGCATGTTCCATAAATATTGAATGATGACAGGATATTTTTTTCCCCAAAAGATGAAGGTTCCACCTCTTAGGACTCTCCTCTGCTGTACATCTTTGCCAAGGGTGGGTTAAGATGGTCCATCTTTTAGTAAGAATGAGAGTTTAGAGATTAGTGAAGTGAGAATTGGTCAGGTTTAATGGCACAGATAATATTTTATTTTTATTTCAATTTTAATACACTACCAACATGCAATGAAGTAAGATATACGGCAACGCTCGAGGAAGGAACTGCCCTCCAACTTATCTTCAGTTACCAATTGGGGACCAGTTTCTGAAGTTATTTTTCTGCCAGTCTTGAGAATCTCGGAAAATTTTGGCTTCATCAAAATGATATATTAGGAAGGGTAAAGGTCACCTTAAACTTTGCACAAGAAATCAGAGTAGTGTTTGACCATGACACTTGGAAATTTTTTTCCTCCAAAGATATAAAGAAGCAGAAAAAAAAAAGAAAGAAAGTTGCTTTCTTCTGGACAATGAACTTTCTTCATTCTTTGGTGGCATCGGAAGTATTCATTTTGACCCAGATGTCTTTAGATGTGCAAATTGAGCTAGGAAAACTGATCTAGCTGTCAAGACCTTCAGGATGATAATTCTTCATTTATACCTGTGTTTCCATTTAGAATGGCATCTTTTAGGTCAGGGACTGGATCTGATTCATCTTAGTGTCTCCATCACCCAGCCCACTGCCTGGCACGGAAAAGCCACCTATTACACATTTGATGACTAACCATAATAATAACAATAGTTAACATGTGTTGAGTATAATGGGCCAGATGATTTTTGAGTATTTTATGCCTAGCATTTTACATTTAATATTCCATATAGCCCTAGGGGGTTGTGTGATGTGTTGAATCACGTTTCCCCTTAAATTTATTTGTTCATGTCCTAACCCCTCAGTCCTAAGAATGTGGGCCTTATTTGGAGAATGTGTTGTAATTTTTAAAGTTGAGGTCATACTGGAATTGGGGGGCCCCTAATCTAGGGGTGAGCTGGATGCACACACTCTTACAGGGGGACCACAATGTAGAGATGAAGGCCAAGATCTGGGCCATGCAGCAGAAACCAAGAAATGCCAAAGATGGCCTGAAAACCACTGGAAGCCAAGAGAGAGAGGCATGGAGCAGACCCCTCCCCACCATCCGAAGAACCAACCTTGCCAACGCCCGATTTCAGACTTCTATCCTCCAGCACCATGAGACAGCAGATCTGTTGTTGAACCCCTCAGCATGCAATATTTTGTGATAGCAAGTCTAGGAAATGAATATAGATGGACGCCATTGTTTCCATTTTACACCTGAAGAAAATGGAGCCCCTGGGGAGTTAAGTAACTTCCCCAAGATCACATGGGTTCTAAGTATGGAGACCAGGATAGGAAGGAAGGTTTTCTGACTCTATACAACCTAACTCTTTCCTCCCGTGAAAAAGACTTAGAAAGTGATATTGACTGTCAAAACTCACACAACTGGGAAATGGTGGGCCTGAGAGGCCCTGCCAAATCAGTGTAATTTCAAGAACTGTGATCCTTCTATTCCTTCTGCCACTCTGGCAACCCCCACAAAGCAATCTGAGAGTAAAACGTGAGAAAGTGAAGAATAAGCCCATATGTGACTGGTGACGGCTCAAACCAGCTCTTGCCAACGCTGGTATTAGGGCAGCGATGGGGACAGGGCTAGGATTGGAAGTGGGTGGGTATGTGTATCGAGTGGTTTGAGATTTAAATATTGCACGGTGATCCTGTATAGCCCCCCACCCACAACTCTGTGAAGAAGATAGTGCTTAGACTCTAGGACTGTGGCTCTTAAGTGGGAATATTTTTGTCCTTCACAGAACGTTTGCCAGTGTCTGGAGACATTTTTGATTGTCATATCCGGGCATGGCGGGTACATAGAGGGCTCTGGTATCTGGTGAGGAGAGCCCAGGAACACTGCGGACCATTCTACAATTCACAGGCCAGTGCTGCTTCCAAAGAATTATCCTGCCCAAAATGTCAGTAGCACCAAAGTGGAAAAATCCCACACTAGAAGATGAAACTGAAGTTTAGAGAGGATAAGAAATTTGTTCAGGGTCACACAGTGGCAAATAATGGAGCTAGGACTCTTGCTCAGGACTCAGCTAGGACTCCGTCTCTGCCTCACCCATTTTTTACTCTACCACATTACTCTATTTTGATACGAAATAGGAAGTCATTTGAAATTTTGGGGAAGAGGAAATGTTTGAAATGATGTTTGGAAAAAATATTTCCAGAGCCCTATAGGAATAAGGTGAAGAGAAATAGGAAAACTCAAACAACTCCCTTGTCTTCCTAGGGATATTCTCCTCTTCCCAAAGTGCCTGGCTGTAGTGGATGCTGGAGCCCTTTGTCTAGATTGCCCCTTTCAGTGGGGAGGTAAAACATTCCACCCAGAATTCACCTGGGCCAGCAACAGCCCACTGGTGGATACTGGGATGAAGCCCCAACCACCACCACCTTAAGAGGAGACCACCACCCTCCAGCTCCCAGGGCTTTGGCTGAGGCCTCTGTTGTGGTTTTAACTCCCTCTGCTTCCATTACTTCCTTGAAGGTTGTTTTTCTTCAAAAATTTGCCTATATGCCAATCATCAACAATAAATGTTGGCAAGGATGTAGGGGAAAATGTGCACTCATACATTGCTGGTGGGACTGCAAATTGGTGCAACCATTCTGGAAAGAAATATGGAGATTCCTCAGAAAACTTGGAATAGAACCACTATATGACCCAGTTATCCCATTCTTTGGTTTATACCTGAAATCAGCATACTACAGGGACACAGCCACATCAATGTTTATTGCAGCTCAGTTAACAATAGCCAAGCTATGGAACCAACCTATGTGTCTTTCAACAGATGAATGGATGAAGAAAATGTGGTATATTTACACAATGGAATATTACTCAGCCTTAAAGAAGAATAAAGTTATGGCATTTGCTGGTAAATGGATGGAACTGGAAAATATTATACAAAGCTAAATAAGTCAATCCCCAAAGAACCAAAGGCCAAATATTTTCTCTGATATGTGGATGCTAATTCAAAATAAGGAAGGGTGGGGCTAGGAAAGAATAGAGGTACTTTGGATTAGACAGAGGGGCGTGAAGGGAGGGGAAAGGATATGGGATAGGAATGATGGTAGAATGAATCAGACATTATTACCCTATGTGCATATATGATTACATGACCAGTGTGATTCTACATCATATACAGCCAGAAGAATGAGAAGTTACACTCCATTTATGTATCAAAGTGCATTCTACTGTCATGTATAATTAATTAGAATAAAAAAGATACATTAAGTGAAAAAAGCAAGGTGGAGGTAGGTATGTGTAACGTTCTCCCTTGTAGGGCATAAATGGGGAAAATTAAGGATTTTTTTTGACTGTTCTATATGCAGGAGAACTCAGGAAAGATAGGAGGAACCAGTTGCGGCATTGGGCAGACAGCTGTGGAAACAGAGGGCAGGTGGTGAGGGAGCTTTCTCATTTTTATACTTACCTTTCGATGTTTGAACCATGTAGATCATGTAGATCTGTATCTCATTCAAGAAAATTACAAAAAACCCACACACATTGAAACAGAACAAAAGAGGTTTAGAACCAAAAAAAAAAAAAAATCCCTATATGCAAATCTCCATCTCAAAGTCCTCTGTCTGTCCTAGGAAACCTGATCTCACTCACTAAATAAAAATGATCACTGAAGGGCTAGAACAGGTTATAATGTAATAGCAAGTGGGAAAATATTTTTTAAAAATCAGAAAAATCCAAATACTTTCTTAAATGAGGTTACTGCAGTGATTAAGAACTTGAGTTCCAGAGAGTTCAAACCCAAGCTCCAGCAATTACCAGCTGCATGATCTTGAAGAAATTATGTAACTCCTTTAAGCCTCAGTCTTTTCATCTGTAAAGTGAACTTGTGGCTTTCTAAGAAATGTATTTGAGACCTAAGTAATTATCCTCCTCAAAATAGTTTAAAAAAATTGCATATGGGCAACTTGATGAATCCATATGATGTTGTAATTGTTCAATACCTGTGCTGTGTTAGAATCTATGTAAAAAAAAAAATTGCATTAGAGCTTAATACACACACACACACACACACATACACACAAAAGAGCAACTAAAATGAGAAATCTGAATGAGATGATGCATGACATTCCAAGTCCCTTTGTGATCTTATACCATATTTTGCCAAAATGTTATCACAGGAGAACACTGAGAATGGCACCTCTTGAGTTGCTATGTTAAGTGTAAATGACACTGTGTACATAAAGCATTTAGCACTGTGTTACTCTTTCAGAAAAAAGACTAGAAGACAAGCTGCTTAGTATCTCTTAGTACTGGTTATAGGAGATGACTTAGGCCATTGCAGTCAGAGTAGGTCTCTGCACCCTTGCTTGGATGCTGGCATAAAAGAGAATAGGCCCTCACTCACTGTGAGCCAGGAAGCCTTTATCTTAGCAGCTGTTGGCAGCAGTCTCCTGACTCTAAGACGAACTTGCCTTAGTATACAACACCACCTTGGAAGGCAAAGAAAGGAGAGGACCTTGTTACTAGTGACATCATTGACTTTCTGAATCAAAACACATCCTATCTCTGGATTTTCCAATTACAGGATGAAATAAATACTCTTTACTGTTTAAGCAAATATAGACTGGGTTTTCCATTACCAGCAGCACCAAGACTTCTGAAACAATTAATTTTCATACTCAGAAATGAATAATAAAAGGTATGCACAAAACCCCCACTCCTTCCACAGGGCTCAGGTGAAGTCGCTCCTCTTCCAAGCTGACTTTCCTGTCAGTGAACGTCTCTAGTCCTTGTTCATCTGACATTAACCTAACACATGCTTTATATTGCTCTCTGTCCAGGTGTATATATATCATCTTCCCAGTGAGTCTGGAAACTGCTTGAGGGGAGGGGGCCAGGTCTTATCATCCTTCATTAATCCCACAATGGCATTTCATAAATCCCACCAGGTTAACTTACTTAGGTCTCACATTTATGAAAAGCTTCAATTTGGACCTTAACATTATCTCCTGAAGAGCTTAAACAAATAATTGTACCTGGTGTACTAGATTCATTCATTTCTGAGTAAACACATTAATATGTCAGTAAAATGGCTAAAAGGACAACTTCCTATGGAATGCCCAGTGATGGAAGGTGTGCTCTGAGATGTGTTTGACTTCAAGCACGTTGCTGGGGACAGTGTTACATCATCATTGCCTTCAGCCTTGAAGGAGCCTCAGTGGTCATCAGTATGGTCCTTTCACCTTCCAACTGAAGAAAATGAGGCCCACACAGCAGGGGACTTGTCCAGGTGGTCACTGCCCATGGCAGCAGCCTGGCCTTGATCCCTGGTCTCTAGTTGCCCAATATATGCCCACTGAATTGGATAAAACCATACTAATAGAATTACCTGCAAAGCACAGGGCAAATTCAGCTTGTAAGGTGCTCCATAAATGCTTCCATAGGAGTTTTACAGCAGGTTTGGCGTTGTTAACTCATTTTTCAACTTGTCCAGGGCCCCAAAAGATATAGAGTGCTAGGCTGATGCAGGAAGGGATTTTTCTCCACCCGTCAGTCAGGTGGCTTATTTCAGCCCCCGGAGTAGCTGTTAATCAGGTTTCAATAGACTTCAGCGTTTCACTCAGAACCTGTTGGCAATCCTAAAACTCTACCGGCCCTGTCATCTCTGCAAAATGAGCTCAGGCGATGGCCCCATCCGTTTTCAGTTTTATTGAGGGATCCGTTCAGAATGGTTCCCGCTGCAGCATTAATGTGGACCTCAGCAGGGACCCCCTTCCTCACCCCAAGCTGCTCTCTCAGGGCACAAATGATGTGCTCCAGCTTCGGAGATTTAAAAGCATCAAGGCAAGTTTTAATGTGCTCTCTGTCCCAGTGCCAGTCCACTTCTTTCAGGGCTCCTATTTGGAGTTCAAAATACCCGTCTCTAGGGCTGTCAGACTCTGTCCAATTTTTTTTCTTTCCTTGCAACTTTGAAGAGAATTCTCCTGCCCTATTTCTTGATTTTTATCAGACCTGGGTCACTGCAAATTTTCTGCACTCTTCCATCCCAACCTCCTTGCCCAGACAGATCTAACACAAGTACTGTCTAATTCACTATGCACCTACTATGTGCCAAACCTGATCTAAGAAAATCATCTCATTCAAATTCACAACCATGATATGATTGGTAATGTTATCAGTTCTTCTCAGCTGAGGAAGTTCAAGTAAGTGGTATAAAGTCACACTGTTCAGAAACACTGGTGTTGGGATTTTTAAACCCAGGCTGTTCATTCCAGGGTGAGGACTCTTTGGGCCTATTCTATGCTGTTTCTCAGTTTATGAAATTGATTCCCTTGGAATCTGCTCACATCACTGCCTCCTATATGCAAATGACCACCAACTTACCTTGATGGCAGGACAGTTTTATCCTCTAGACACTAGCCATATTGTTTTGGAATCATGGGTTTCTATGAAAAGTATTTGAGAGCTAAAAAAAAAAAGAGTCTCCTTGAAATATTAAAATAACATTGCAAAAGGGCATCATGAAGAATCCTTGTGATGTTTTCAATGACTTGACTCTATTTTATTGAAACCTACAGAGGTGATAAAATTGCATAGAATTCTCACCCATGCACGTGAGATGGGAAATCTGAATAAGATAGGAGATGGTATTACTGTCAACATCCTGGTATTGATGCTGTTGTTATAGCTTTGCTGAATGTTATTATTGAGGGAAAATGTGTGAGAGATCCCTCTATATTCTTTCTTACAACTGCATGTGAAGTAATGATTTTTTAAACAGAGGGTCGGGGGGGAGAACATCACAAAATAAAAATTGGAGTCCACATTTACTTTAGTGAATGTTTACAAAATGTGATACTATATCAATTGCTTCAGTTTAATAAGTCAATTGTTATATATGTTTAAATCACAAGGAAAGTTATATATATATATATATATATATATATATATATATATATATATATATCACAAGGAAAGTTAATTATCAACAAACTTACTATTTTAAAAGTCCTTTCAAACTTTGTAGGGCAAAAAAAGAAAGAAAAGAAACAAAATGGTGTGTAGTTTTTATTTTGGACATAGATTATTATAAGTGAGAAAGTCTAGGGCTTTGTTTTAGTCAGTTTTTTCACTTTTGTGATCCAAAAGACCTGACAAGAACCATTAGAGGTGGGAAAGTTGATTTGGGGTCTCATGATTTCAGAGGTCCATAGATAGCTGACTTCATTCTTCGCGGCTCTAGGTGAGGCTGAGCATCGTGGCAGAAGAGTGTGGTGGAACAGCTGGGGACAAGACAATCAGGAAACACACAGAGAGTTCCCCTCATGGACAAAATATAAACCCCAAGGGCATGCCCCCAGTGATCCACCTCCCCTAGCCACACCCTGTCTGTCTACAGTTACCACTCAGTTAATCTCTATTGAGAATTAACACACTGATTAGAATAAAGCTGTCACAACTCAATCATTTCATCTCTAAACCTTCTTGTATTGTTTCACATACAAGATTTTGGAAAACACTTCATATCATAACATAACAGGCCTAACATCATAACATAACAGACCTAACAGATTTTTTTTTGGATGGTCCCAGGGATCAAAACCAGAGACTTGCACATGCTAGTCAAGCACTCTACCAACTGAGCTACATCCCCAGCCCACAGGTCTGCAAAGGTCTAAAGATGCCGCTGCCTGCCAGCCCTTGGATGCTGCCTGCAGAGAGGTATGTGCACTGGAAACAGATCAAAACTTATTGTCTCTAAAACTGGACTCCTTGTATCTGCCAAATCATTACTTTCCTTCTGCATGCTCTAAATTACTAGTGGTCCACAAGATGGCACATCTTTCTGAAGGTAAATTTGGCAATATGTATCAAAAGTCTTAAACGTTCTGTACCCTTTGACCCAGAAAATGGTAGTTTTAAACTTGGGGGAAGGAGAGGACTGGTGACCTTTGAGTGGTGAGCTTGGAGTGATTTTCTAAAATTATTTTATTTTTTCCTATAGTTCCTAAGTTCTAATAATTGAGAAAAAGGTGGTTTAAATGTTGCTAGCCAGGAGAAGAGGACTCCTTAATTCCAAATTCAGTGCTTTTAATATGACATGTAAAAATCATGTAAGACAAAACAATGCTAACCCAAGAAGTCTGAACATAGGGAAGAAGTGTGGCATAGACACAAGGGTAGATATACGATTGATCCACACAGTGGAACAGAGGCCAGAAACAAATCTACACATCTGTGATCAACTGATGTTTGACAAGGGTGCCAAAGAAATTCAATGGAAAAGAAACAATCTTGTGGACAAATAATGCTGGGGAAATTAGATGTCCATAGAAAAAGAATGAATTTGATTTTTTACCTCATATCATACATAAAAATCAACTCAAAATAAGTCAAAGACCAAAAATGGAAGGGTTAAATTATCAAACTCTCAAAACAAAATGTAAGTATAAATTTGGGGGCAATGGTTTATTAACTACAACACAAAAGGCTGAAGCAACCAAGCCCAGAAAAAAAAAAGGTAATCAGAGTCCATCAAATTAAAAACTTTTATATATCAAAAGACACTATCAAATAAATAAAAGTACAACTGACAGAGTAGGAGAAAACATTTGCAAATCATATCTAGTATTCAGAATACATAAAGATATAGTATTTAGAATACATAAAGAGCTGTTAGAATTCAACAATCAGAACACAATAATTCTATCAAAAATGGGCAAAGAATTTAATAGTTCTCCAAATAAGATATGCAAATGGCCAGGCAGTGAATTAAGAATATGCTCCATATTCTTAGCTATTAAGGAAATGCAAATCACAATGGGATAGCATGTGAAAAACAGTTTGATGGTTTCTCAAAAAGTTATACATAGAGTTCTCATATGGCTCAGCAATTCCACTCCCAGGTAAATACCCGAGAGAATTGAAAAATGTATATTCACACAAAAACTCATAGAAGCATTATTCTCATAGAAGCATTATTCACCATGCACAAAGAGTGGAAACAACCCAGATGAATAGATAAATGAAATGTGATATAATCATGCAATGAATATTATTTGTCCATATAAAGGACTGATGCATGCTTCAACATTTAACCTTGCAACATTATTGTAAGTGAGGGAAGCCAGACAGGGTGCTGCATGGTATGTGATTCCATTTGTGTGGCGTATCTAGAGTAGGCAAATCCATAGGAATAGGGTTTCTACTGGAGGGTAGTGAAAATGTTCTGGAATTAGGTAATACTGGTAAGGTGATGACTACACAACCTTGTGAATATACTAAAAAACACTGAATTGGTGGATTGGGTAGTGTATAAATTACATCTCTCAAAAAAAAAGTGGGGAACACATCGATTCCAGCTCCACCAGAACTCAGTTTGGTGGGTAGTTAGTTTAGGAGCTGCTGATCCAACCAGCCAGAGCCCACGGCAAATGCTCAAAAGGCCCAGACCCAGGCAAGCAGGTAAGTAGGCAGGCCTGGACCAGGTAGCAAGGGAGGGGTGTCCATTCTGACATGCTCTGGGTTTTTCTCCCACATACAATAGCAGACTCCCCACAGGCCCTCCCTTTCCCTCCTTGGCACCATGTGACTTCTGTAAGATGAAGTTCAGGACTTGGGCTGCTCTTCACCTTCAGCACCAACCAGCCATGGGAACTTACCAAGGCTTCTCTCTGTACTGACCTTTTTAATACTAATGGAAACAGAGCTTTTAAAGGTTTTTATTTTAAAATTTAGCCAATAAAGTTAAGTATTTCTTAGGAAAATCAGCCGGAGGCCTGTCATCCCCTCCTCCTCCAGGATTTGGTCAATATTTTATCTTCGTTAATGAGACTAAAGATGCTCATCTTTCCCAAGCCAAATCGCACTGTGGGGACTGAATCCCATAGCTCTTAAGGACTGTGGACCCTGACTGGTTCTTTTCCTGAGCTCCAGGCCTGGGAAGCAGGAGCAGAGGCTGGTTTTGCAGCCTTCCCTGTGTGGGTTAAGGATCACCTGTGTTACTAATAATTGTTGTCTTTGGTAACTTCAACTGGAACAGTAACAAAAGGTATAAATCACCCCCAAGGCTCTTAATTACTCCGATTAACAGTTGCTTTGTTATCCCGGATGCAAAGCAGTTTCACTGCTCTGTGAGTACACACAGTGAGTTGAGAGGTACAAGCCTGGCTCCAAGCCAGGAGTTAAAATAAGTTATGCTAAATGGATGGCTGGATTGTTCCCCTGGACTCTCTCTAGATTTGGGGGGTGCGGGTCTAAGCGGATGCTAGAGGAGTTGGGGTGTGCATCTTCTAGTAGTTCTGTGGGCTGTTGACACTGCCTCTTGCTGTGGTTATTTTGTTTCTGATCTTTTTCAGTTTTGCTTCTAGTGTCAGTGTTTTCTCCCCCACCCCCCTCCTACCCTGCACCACTAAAAATTTTTCTCCCTTTTCTTTCATGCATTTTGTGGCTGGCAGAAACTAGACTTGTAACAGTTGGAAGGAAAATCCAGAAAAGAAAGCCTGCTGCTCAGCCAACCTTCTGAGCTGGACATTTGAAGTTGTTCAGCCCACTTCTTCAAAAATCTGTCATTGTGCCCAGGATACCTATGTGGTCAGACTTAACTCCTTCAGGGAGGAATTCCAGAAGCTCTGTGATGTGGACACACCCTCCCTCCAAGCCCCTGTCCCATTGTGATCTGCGGTCCTTAAAAGCGCAGGTTTTGGGGACCAAGGACTGGGGTCTGACTCAGGATTTCCATATCCTCACCATGGGATCATTTGTACATACTGAGGCTCAGATGTCCCCCAGGTACCAACATCAAAGATCAGGAGGATTAAATGAGAGGATTCGTGACAATGCTTAGTACAGAGCCCAACACAAAGTGAACCCTTAATTGTGGTAGTAGGAACAAATGCGACTCCATTTTGTTTTATGACTTCATCCTGTAAAACAACCAGGCTAAGTAGAAGAGTCATGACTGGAGCAAGATGTTCTTTTCCTTTTGCTATAGAAACATTTAAGAACACGGAACTACCTAATGGGGTATTGTTTCTGTAACTAGGGTAATGGGGCTCTGTTTCTGTAACTGGGGTGACTGGGCTAACTGTGATTGGTTAGGCTTCCCTCCGCTTTACTGCACTGTCCCGCTTCTGTAACCTGGCTTGCTTGCATTGGCTAGACCCCCTGAACATCCCTTTTGCGGTTTTCAGGCTTAGAAGGAGTGCCCTTGCAATTGTTCGGGGCTGATCAGGGGAACAGCTTTATGTTCTGGTCAGCCGCCACTGGTGTGCTTCAATAAAGGCTTGATTCGATTATACGTGAGTGGTCTGGAAGTCAGTTTATGAAACCCTGGGACGAAGCTTTAACTATAACAAATAATGGCAGTGAACCTCGACAATGGGCACAATCTGAAGAGCATGCCCATGGCTCTCATGCTCTGACCACTCTTCAAACTGCTTCTGTAGTTGGGAACACTGCTCCCACACAGCCTATCAAAACCCTTCCCTTGAAGATCTTCAGGTCCAATGCACCAGCCCTCAACTAATATACTGCCCCTTTGCTCTGGCCTCCCCAGCCAGACCTCTGGAGATGGGGTTGAGCCTTTAAGATGGATCTTCATTCGGCCTTGAATTCTATCTGCTCTGTTGGGCTTTGCCTTTTTGAGGCCAGAGATTGTACCCTATGTGGTTTGGAAGCAAATAAAATAATAAAGAAACAAATGGTAATAAACAAACATATATGTCTAGTAAGAACAGATCTTATAGAAATAATGAACTTTATTCCAGACTTCCTGAAGTACCAAGAAGCTGCTCCTTTCTAGGAATTTCCTCAGAGGCTTTAGAAAATGTATTTGGCAACAAAAAATGTTCTTTTTGTCATTCCTCTTTGGAAGGAATCAAACCCTCCTAATAATTTCCTTTCCATTAAATCTGTCAGAACTGAATTACATGGTCACCTCTGTCTGAAGCCAAAACATCTTTCCCTGAGGTCAAGAAATCTCCAACAGACATGACAAGGGGAAAAAAAAAATCCAAGTTTGTTAGGTCTGTTAGTGGAGTCAGAGAATCAAAAAGGAAAAACTTCTTGCTCTTCCATTTTCTCCCTTCTTTCCTTCATTCCTCATCTTCCTTCAAACATATATATCTGTGTGTAAATATACTAATGAAGTCATTGAAAACTCAAGTGTTTATCTCTGGATAAGGAGAATTTCGATATTAATTTTCTCCCTTGTTTTCTTTTTGTAGTTTGCGAAGTCCCTACAATGAGTATGTATTAGCATGATAACTAGGAAAAAAGTTAACAAGAGTCTGGTGGGAGGGAAGTAAAGCCTCCTTATACAGAATCATGTGCAGAAGGCACAAGCCCAGATTCTCTAGGCTCATTCCAATTTTGAATAGTTGATTCCACTGACCCCAGAGCATGCTCCTGTCACCTGTGCTGCCACAGTTGGAGACGTTCCTTTGTAGGCTTGATTCACCTGGAGAAGCACCAGAGCTGCGTGGGGGTCCCAGCTTGCATATGCTGTTCTCCTCTTAGCTGCCATCTACCTGCCTGGCTGCAAGGGCGCTGGGCAGCACTGAATGAATGTTCTGCCATGGCCAGGCATTCGTGTGCCGCTGAAATAAACAGGACTCGATGCTTTCTTTATCCTCATCCTCACTACCATCACTCTGGAACCCTACTGCTTGCCAGGAATAATCCCATGTATCTGTGTTCTCTCACGCAGCCTCCCAACAGCCCTGAGGTAGAAAGGAAGATTTCTCTCCCCCATTTAACAGAAAAGGAATCAGAAACTCAGAAAGGTTATCACTGAAGAAAACATCCACTTCAGTATATTCTACTTTGAGAAAGAAATTGTCAATGGGGTTAAGAATCTAACCAGTGAAAACATATTTTAAAAACATACAGCAAGAAAATGCTAATGAGGTTGAAAAGTGGAGGTGAGAGCTGCCAAGTTGAAATTAGTCAAAAGGGTCAAAATCATTCTGTACATCTGCATTCCAGATATGAGAACCCAGGTAGGCAGTCGAGAGACAGGCAACTACGGGGGACGACTTTGAACTTGGTGGTCAGTATTTCTAAAATGCATAATCTGATTTGGACTTGAGACTGATTCTGCACATACTGAGTAAAGACAGTGGTCCCCAGGTGGGTAGCAAAGTTAGCTTGTTGTCCCAATTTTTTTAATAGTTATTTTCCTAATAATTCAGTTATTGTCTTTCAAAAGGATAGCATGCATGAGATCTCCTGTGCCCCTTTAATAGACTTTATTTTTGTTGATGTATAGTTTTATTTCATTGCTAAGGTGAAAGCGAAACTGTAGTTCAGTTTAAATGCTATATGTTACAGGCCAGCTGCTTATAATATATGGTCTCAGGAATTTAGGGAAACTTGTCTTTAGGTGTTATTGGCACAAAATAACAGCCTACAGTTTGGTCCTCTGGGTGTAAAAGACAAATAAAGCTTCCTGCGGCTTGACAACCTGTGAAAGTGAACCCTGCCACAAAACATGTGGAGAGAAGAAAAGGCTCTGAAATCTCCTCCTAACTCCAAGGTACGAAAAGTAAAGACAGCTGTAGAACTCCACAGAGTATAAGATTATAATTAGGAAAATTCAAGATTTCTAATTTACAAGAAAATTGACAAGCCACAGAGCTATAGTAAATATTTGCAAAAGACCTGTCTGATAAAGGAGCATTACCCAAAATATCCTAAGAGCTCTTGCAACTCAATAATAAGAAAATGAACAGCCCAATTTAAAAGAAGGCAAAGGAACTGAACAGACACTTCGCCAAAGAAGAGATACAGATAACCAATAATCATATAAAAAGATGTTCTCCGTCACATCATCAGGTATTGTAAATTAAAGCCACAATCAGATAGTAAGACACACCTTTTAGAGTGGCCCCAATCCAAAATGCTGTCCCCACCAAAAGCTGGTGAGGAAGTGGAGCACGGGGAACTCTCATTCAGTGCTAGAAGAAATGCAAATTAGTATGGCCTCTTTGGAAGTCTGTTTGGTGGCTTTTTACAAAACCAAACATACTCTTCACATAAGATTCAGCTATTGTGCTCCTTGAGATTTACCCAAATGAGGTTAAAATGTCCACACAAAACCTCACAAATGGATGTTTCCAGCAGCTTTACTCATAATTGCCAACACCTGGAAGCAACCCAGGTGTCCCTCAGTAGGAAACGGATACACAAACTGTGGTACCTTCTGACAGTGGAATATTATTTGGTGCTGAAAAGAACTGAGCTGTCAAGCTCTTGGTGCTCAGAACACAATATCCTAAAATACGGCGCTTCAAGCTGAAGGAAAATGAGGGAAGCACAGGAGGCAGAAAGTTCTCCCTGATCTTCCCCAACCCCCTTTTCCTAAACACCCTCCTGTGACAGGCATCCTGCCCTTTACTGGGAGGTAAGGAATGTTATGCTGAGAGATGAAGAAGGATCTAAACAAACAGCTTTGCTAAAGTTTCCCCCAGTTGGTTACTTTAGCTCACACCTCCTTGTTGCAGCATCAGACTTTTCCATGACTGCATTCTTCATCAAACCTGACCAAAGAAATACCCCATTTTCCCTGGGTTTTCCTCTCTTCATTTCTACAGGCTCACAATGACATGCAAAGCTTTGCTTAAATGACTTGCTATGCTCTTCTCTTGCTAATCTGTCTTTTGTTACAGGGTGCCAGCCATGAACCTATAGATGAGTGGGAAAAGAATATCACATTTTCTCCCCCTACAAAGCCATGTACTGACGTGGAGGAAACTAAAATGCATACCAAAAGTGAAGGAAGTCAAACTGAAAAGGCTACATATTGCATAATTCCAGTAACATGACGTTCTGGAAAAAGCAAAATTATGAAGACAGTAAGGAGATCAGTGGTTTCTAAGGCTTAGTGAGGAGGAAGGAATAAATAGGCAGAGCACAGAGGACTTTCAGGGTGGTGAAACTGTTCTGCATGATACTGTGTGATGGTGGATGTAGGTCGTTATACACTTATCAAAACCCACAGAATGCACAACCCCAAGAGCAAAGCTTAATGTAAATTGTGGACTTTCAGGGCTGGGGCTGGGGCTCAGCAGTAGTGCACTTGCCTAGCAGGTGTGAGGCACTGGGTTCGATTCTCAGCACCACATATAAATAAATAAATAAAGGTCTATCAACAACTAAAAAAAATTAAAAAAAAATAAATTGTAGACTTTGAGTGATAGCGATATATCAATGTAGGTTCAATGTTACAAGTGTACTACTCTGGTGTGAGATGTTAATGGTAGAAGGGATATGTTGGGAACTCTCTGCACTTTCCAGTCAATGTTGCTGTGAACTTAAGACCCCTCTAAAATAAATAAATAAATAAAATGGCCTATTTGAGCAATAAAGAAAATTATATGTATGTACATGTGATCATTATCCTCCTCTTCTTTTTATAGGACTCATTGGAGGCAAAATGGTGAAGACGGATCAAGTTTATCCTTGGAGTCCCCCAGGCCCCAGTTTGAGTCCCTGTTCTGCATACCTGAGCACTGGGGCCTTCTCCAACGTGCACTAAGATGGTGTAGAAATCTGAGGGCTGGTGTCATGCCAGTCCCTGCCTTCACAAAGTTTATGATTCAGAGCAGAAGGGAGGCATTAAACAAGTAATTACAATAACGACGTGGGTAATTGACTGGAGTGTGGTGAGTGTTCTGACAGCGCCTGCCAAGGGGACCAGGCGTCAGTGGGTCAGGGAAGGCTTACCTGAAGGAGTCCAGTCTGCACCCTGAAGGTTGGATGGCAGTTAGGCAGGGCCAGGGGTGTTTTCAGGCAGTGGGGTCGGAGGGGAGTTGGGTGCAGGAAACAGCACGTGGATCTGGAGGACGAGGGATTGGGGACACATGAGAGAAATGGAAAGGCCCAGAGGAGTGTGGCACTAGGAGCCAGAGGAGAAGTGGGGAGAGGTTCAGCTGGAGAGGTGGGTGGGAGATAGATGGCATTTGAACTGTTGTAAGAGCAAGGGCATCCGCTGAAGGATTTTAGGTGGAAAAATGAGGATGTCTCATGTATTTCTAGAACCTAACTCAGTGCTTAAAACATCATGAATGGCTCAATAAGCATTTGAGAAGGGAAAGATGAAAGAAAAAATGAGAAAGAGGTGGGCACACTCATTCACTCAGCTCACTTAATTATATATTAAGTAATGAATGGAATTCCAGTCGTCTGAAATTGGTAATGTACCCATTCAAATAATTCATTCACTCATAAATCATCACTGAGATACCACTGCCATTTGTTATTAAAGATTCATTTTAACCTAAAAAATAACAAAATATTCGTTATTAGAAAATTGCATTATAATTTCAAGTCAGAATATTCTCAATTTTCGGTGTTCAAGAATTGAGAGTCACTTTACTTCCCATGTTTGCCATACCTGAAAATTTATGTGTATCTCCTGATGAGAGATATAAAACTCAACAGCAACTTTACTGCTAATGATGGGAGATATTGGTTTTTATTTGTAGCCATTGCTCTTTAATGACTTAAATAGCTTTAACACTTTTCCTGGCCTAGACAAAGGAATATTGATTTTCCTCTTATTTTTTTTTTCCTCCCCTTGCTGGCAAAATCTTGCTGAAGAAGTGACTCAGCTAACTTGACTGCTTTGGCATCCTTCCCCTGTGGTGCAGCTGGGATTCTATATGAGGATATAGAAATTCTGAGAGTGAAGTGTTCTCCTGGTTGGCAAAGCTGTCCCAAAGGTAATTTACTCCTGTTCAGAGTCTAAGAGAAGTCCTTTTTCTGTTGTTTTGTGTAATGTCCTCTTGGACAGTTAAAACAGATGATGAAATCTCATTTAATTAAGGAGAAAAATGCCTCCTCAAATTACAAGAATGAGGAGAGAGATAGAGGGACTGACCTTACTTACAGATTGAATAAAGACAATGAGAATGCAGATGTTCCCTAGAAACTTGGACAGATATTGAAGGGAGAGGAAAGAAAACAGAACAGCAAATGGAGGATCCTTGGACAGCTCTCATCAAAGGTAGTAGGCTCCCCAGCTATGCTGGACTTAACTCCCCACCAGCTGAGGATGGTGCCTCTGGGGTAGTCTCAGAACTCAGAGGTGTCTGCCCTATGGTTGATGATCAGTTAATGCATGTTGGATGTAATGCATGGAAGAAAGGACGGGTAAATAAATGGGTAAGTAAAACAAAACCAAGACATCATGCCTGCTATATGTTGGAAAAGAGACAAATTACCACCTTCTTGAAATTACTTGATCAATATCTGGGATGTAGTCATCAGGGCTGGTCAGAATGCTGCAGAACCTATGCATATGGGGGCCAAGGGAGAGGAAGGGGTAGTCACCTGTGTGGTCAATGTGGTTGTATTAGAACACAGCCACACTCATTCATTCACGTTTGTCTCTGCTTTCTGCTACAACGGCAGAGGGAAGTACTTGCAACAGAGGTAGCACACCCACAAGCCTAAAATGTTTACTCTGTGAACTTTTATCAAAAAGTCTGCCCAGCCCTATTTTAGGTCAAAGGCAGGACTAGGATGAAGTCCAAGACAGAAGCAGAAAGGATCAGAGTTGGGGTGGGCGCTGCTCAGGAGAGTCAGAAGCTCACTGTTTATTCTCAAACAGTGGAGATGTTAGAACTGGAAGGATCTCAGAGTTAGTGGGGCCACCTTCTTCACTTTAGAAGAAAAGACTTTGGCTCACAGAGGGAAGGAAAACAAGTGTTCAAGTCCCAGGCCAGTTAGCAGAAGCTCTGGGACCAGCAGAGACTATGTGGCCCAATAGGCTCAGACAGGACCAGAGATTGTGCAGATTTCTAGTGTGACTCTGTTTCTTGATTGGAGCAGAGATATAATCCCTGAGGTCACTTCCCTTCTTGGGATTCAGGGGCAAATGTATTTCTCTTCTCTTAAAAATAAATCAGTGCCTGTATAATGAACAGAAATGATGACTTAAACTCTTTTTATGCCTTTTGGATTTACGGTTGATTTTACATCAAATATGTGCAAGCCAGTGCCACTCAACTCAAAATAAACTGTGCAAAGAGCAGGGGGTGGCTTGGAAGCACCTGGTGAATGGGTATCTTTTTTTTTTTTTTAATCTATCCAAGAAGACTCCTGGAGAAACCATTTTAACAGACTCCCACTAAGCATTCTGTCATTTGGTAATGCCTATTCCCAAGGCAATTCCCAAACATAACATCTGGGATAAATAATAATAAGTTCAGGATTCCTCAGAAAACTTTTGACCCAGTTATCCCACTCTTCAGCATATACCCAAAGGACTTAAAATCAACATACTACAGTGACACAGCCACATCAATGTTTATAGCAGCTCAATTCACAGTAGCTAAGCTATGGAACCAACCTACATGCCCTTCAATAGATTAATAGATGAAAAGAACGTGGTATATATACAGTATACAGTCTACTGTCATGTATATCTAAAAAGAACAAATTAAAAGGGGGGAAATAATTCTGATGCCAAGTCAGAGTTCAAAAACACCAACTTAGAGAACTCGCTGCCAATTCACTGGAATCCCTGTTTTGAGCTTTTCCTCTCAATGCCAACATCACATCCATCTCCACCTTTCCAATGTGCTATTTCCTGTGGCTGTCATCAATGGTTCCCAGATCATGAAGGCAATGCTGGCTCCTCTCCAAAATGTTTCTATGGAGTCCTGGCACCTGTGGCTTTTCTGAACTGCTGGGTCTTCTTAGCACCACCTTTAGGGAGGAACAAGCAAAGCAAGTCTGTTACACCCCCAACCAATTTTTGTTAAGAACACCTCTCCTTTATCAATCGAGAAACAGTACCAGGTACTTCCCATCCATAATCATTAGTCTTCACACCTGGAGTTTGAGGTGGCCCAATCAATAAGACACTTCTTCCTGAGTGCTAAGCCACTTGAGATAGCCAAAGGATTCCGATTGTTGGAGAACATGGGGTAGGTAGGCGTGAAACGTCAATGAGCTTCTATGCACCATGCCCTAGAATTAGACTCAGAACAGAAGTTTAGCTGGTGGACAGATGTACACCATCCTGGAAGGGAGATGCTGCTAGTTGCTGTAATGTGTGTCATAAAGCACTGTATAATTGTAAGGTATTATTATAAATCAGAAACTGCACAATGACCATTTTACCGACTGCAGGCACCGTGCTTTGTTATTACGAAGACTAGCCCACTACAGCAAACTATGTGTAAAGTCATTTACAAATTTCTCTCAATTTACATGTATTTTCACCATTTGCAATATTCCCCCACACCAGTCCCCCAGAAAAGTGAAAAGGAAAGAAATTTTATTGTGTTTCCATCTTTTATACTGTTCTTGTGGGCGCCATATGCAAGACACATTGGAAGGTACAGCCACAGCACACCTCACCTGGGCATTGCAAGCCATTTACATTAGGTTTTCCTGTTACAGTAGCTGCAGGCACGTAAAATGTTTATTACTGTTATATTGCCACTGCTTTCATTCTGCATATACCTGCCGTTGAGCATCTGGTCGTGTGTTGAAAAGAATGGGAGCATGTTGATGTTTTCTCTGGAACTCCAGTTTTTTTGTTTTGTTTTGTTTTTTTACTTTAATAGTCCCTGGCTGTCCCTGGCCTTTTCCCGTGATCAGTCCCAGAGTCTCAACAGAGCAACCTTGGTATTAGCTGAAGAAAGAGAACTCATGGAAAAGTTGACAAAAAAAATTGACTTTAAACAAACAATTAAACCAAGCCAGACCTTTCCAATACCTAGACAACTGCTTTCCAAAGGGAAGACCATATAGACTCTCCAGGTTTACCAAGAAGATGGTGACTGCACTTGATATCAGCTCATCTTCCCAACCCAAATGACCATGATCCACATCCTCAGCCCTACTCTTGGTGCCTCATCTGCTAGTCATTTTTCAGGTGCACAGCCCCTCAGTTATCCAATCTTTGCCTTCAGAAACCTGAGATTGACATCTCTGTATGGTATGCTAAGTTAAATAACAGAAGTGAAATACAGTAATGGGCAATCACATATTTAGTGTATTGGAAAACTGCCTGGACTTAGACTGCGCTGGGCGAGAGGACTAGCTTTGCTCAACATCATTTGACTTCTGGTCAATAAAATGAACAGTAATCAAGAAGTTGGGCTGTGAAGTCAATGGATATGGGTTTGAGCTTCAACTTTGCCATCCTTAGCTCTATGACCCTGAGCAACTGACAAAACTGTTCTATGCCTCTAATTATTCATCTGCAAAGGGGGACTTCCTACACAGGATGACTATGAAGATGCATGATGCTCATGAAGCACTCAGCAGAGTGCCTGGCCTGGAGCAGGGGCTCCATAAGAGACATCTGTCATTATCTTTAAGGGGAAAAAAAAAACCTGGTGACGCCACTGGGTAACTACTATAATCAATTGCCAAATGAGTGGTTCTGAGGATCCATAATGTCAGAGTTGAGGGGCAGGAATAATCTCTGCGGGGAGGCATACATGGAACTTGGTGTTGAGAAAGGCCTGGAGCTGGACAAATAGGGTTAAGGACATGACAAGGGATAAAGGTAAAAGAAGGGTAAAGAAGCAAAAGGGTGGGGCTGGGGTTGTGGCTCAGTGGTAGAGCATTTGCCTTGCACCTGTGAGACACTGGGTTTGATCCTCAGCACATAAAAATAAATAAACAAAGTAAAGGCATTGTGTCCTTCTACAACTAAAAAAAAATATATGTTTTAAGAAAAGCAGGAGGGTGTGCATAATAATTTATGAACAATGAGTACAGCAGATTATTACATCAAAAGGCCCATAGGAAGCAGGAACTAGGATTGGGAAGAAAACTAGGAAAGTTGCAAAAGCCCTTCCAAAATGCTTTAGTCAGCTTTTTTTTTTTTTAATCCCCACTGCTGTGACTAAAAGGACCCAACCAAAACAAACTATAGGGGAGGAAACGTTTATTTGTGGGATCATGGTTTCAGAGGTCTCTACCCTAGACAGCCAGCTCCATTCCTCAGGGCTCCAGGTGAGACAGGAGCAACCTGGAGGAAGAGTGAGGCAGAGGAAACAGGTGGTGATCAGGAAGCAGAGTCCACTGACCAGATACAAATATGTACCCAAAGCCACGCCCCAGTGCCCACCTCCTCCAGCCTCACCCTACCACTTCATTACCTGGGTTGAGATTGGATTAATACTCTTACAACCCAATCATTTCTCCTTTGATCTTTCCTGCACTGTCTCACACAGGAGGCTTTGGGGGACACCTTGCATCCAAACTATAACACAGAACAATGAATTTGGATAATCCTAAGGCAATGGAGAATGTTTTTGAGTAGTGAGAACAAATGATAAAAAATGATTCTAGTGATGGGCAAGGTAGGAATTTCTTGAAGGTTCTGTTTTTCTATTTTATCAGTGAATAAGACTATTTAAACTTCACTGGGGCTCAGGGGCCTTAACAATGCTTTGTAAAAAATTAACTTTTCCTGTTTTTGTTCATACCTTAGTAAATAATTAAATACTACTCTAGCTAACAAAATAGTACTATAGCTAACATTTGTACAGCTCTTTACAATTAGTGTAATATTGAATAGGCCATAAATAGTGGTCATAAAAGAATAAACTCCCAGGATACTTTCACCATGGAGAGTTGTCTAATAAGCCACACACACACAAAAAAATAATAACAGAGGTGATAACTTTGGGATAGTAGGTCATATTCTTTTGGAGTAGTTCTAAACTCCAGAATTTCTCTCTTACCAATATCAGAGAATTGTAAATTGGGAACTTCAAGAATTAGAGATGACAAGACACAATTAATAGAGACATAAACTATAAACTTAGAAAACCTGCAGACAGCCTGAAAATTCTTTAAAAATAATTTTATAGATATATACTCGGGTCATTTTCAAATCTGACCTATGTTGAACAAAACAGAGAATTAGAAGGGAATTTGTCACCACAATGACAAAGCAGAGGATCTGAACAGGATCACTTTCTACTGGACAGGGATCAAAATCAAGGCAGAAACCCAAGTCAATACACCCCTCCATTTGGTCCTCACAGTGTAGGGAGTCATGTTCTAATTTTACATGGAGAACACCTGTGTCCTAGAGTGGGGACACACAAGGCCATACAACTCCACATAGTGGGGTTGGGATTCCCATCAAGTTTCTGATTCTAGATTTTCCCCACTACAACACAGCTGCTTCTGAAAGGTCTATCAGTTGGCAATTAACTTTGGTCACCTGGGTTTTGAACCCAAGCACTTCTGTGGCAGAGGTATGAAATTCTCTGATCTTGGTGTATTATTCTCACAAAGCAAGGTGAATACAGTTTATAGTAAAGCATTGTCTATTTCAAATAGCTAAAAGAGAAGATTTTAGAAATTTTCACAATTAAGAAGTAATATTTAAAGTGATACATAACCAGGCATGGTGGCATATACCTGTAATTGCAGCAACTGGGGAGGCTGAGGCCGAACCATTGCAAGTTCAAAGCCAGCCTCAGCAACTTAGCAAGGCCCTAAGAACTTAGTGAGACCCTGTCTTAAAATAAAAAATAAAAAGGGCTGGGAATGTAGCTCAATGCTTAAGTGTCCCTGGGTTCAATCCCTGGTGCAAAAAAAAAAAAAATGTGATGTATATACCATTTATCCTGATTTGATAATTATACAATACAATATATACAAGTATCAAAGCATCACACTGGATCTCATAAAATGTGCAATCATTATGTTTCAATTTTTAAAAAAACTCCATGAATCCTCAGCTTTCTCATATATAAAGACATGGATAATTAATTGATACGAAGATTAGATTTTTAAAAAATGAGAACATAGTTCAGATTACTTTAGTCATATATTCTGAGGTAGTCTAGATCCTGAGCTTTCTGCGGATAATTTATTATGCAAAAGATTTGTTGAGCACCCACTACATGCCAGGTATTTTGCATGATAATTGTCTCATTCATTTCTGAATTTTTAGTGTTGAGTACAATGTCAGGCTAGCAGAGGAACTCAACACACTTGATATGGAGGGAATGGATAACAGGA
This sequence comes from Marmota flaviventris, assembly GCF_047511675.1. Taxonomy (NCBI): domain Eukaryota; kingdom Metazoa; phylum Chordata; class Mammalia; order Rodentia; family Sciuridae; genus Marmota; species Marmota flaviventris. The sequence continues at coordinate 51,388,125 of NC_092507.1, forward strand.
GACAGATGAATAAGCAAATTAAATACAGATGAGAAAAAGAAAATTTAACCATGTATGTCAAAATTATGTATGTCATTTATTCAACAAGCATACTGAATCCTTACTATTGGCATTATTCTGGGTGCTGTGGAAGACACAAGAATTAACTAAAACATTTTCTGCCTCAAAAAACAAAGTGATCTGTTGGTAGGAACTTGGGATTTGGAGTCCGAAAGCTTGCCTCCTCAATGGTGATTCTACTACTTGCTTGCTTAGTCATTTTGAACAAATACCTGAGCCTTAGTTTTCCAACCTGTCAAATGAGGATAATATTGATCTTTCATGATTGTGGAGATGAATGGTATCCATAAAGTGCTTTGAAAATTGCTATGTGATGCTGTCATTATTATGTAAATATCTCATAAACATTTACTTCCAATGAGAAAAAAACCCAAGTTTGTAGAGAATTGCTTTAACTCCCTACTTTGCTTTGGAAGAGAGGACTGCACTGGAGCCAGCAATGGGTGGGGTCAATGTGATTGTCCTTATCATATATTGCAATCTTCCTCCTGGAGTCCACGAAGTTGGGAAGCAGTTGCCCTAAAGAGTCTGCACACTAATCAAATGCAAAGGACTAGTAACCAGTTGGAGTCCTTGTCCTAAGGGTAACTAAAAAGTTGATGGTTGGTTGTTGCGCTGCAACATTTCTCTGCTTTTTTGCCTGTCAGATTCAGGGATTAGTCAGCAAATGTTTATGAGTCACTTTCCAAGTACTACTCTAGGGCATACTCTATCAGGAATACTAGGGAATAATATATATATGGGGGCTGCTTGACTTTCGATACCATTATGTTCCAATAAATCCATCGCAAGTTGAAAATATTGTTAAGTCAAAAACACACTTAATACACCTGAACTACCCAAAATCATAACTTAGCAACACAGCACACTGTAGAGTGTCAGCTGATCACTCTCATGATCACATGACTGGGCAGTGGCAGCGAGATCTTGTGGCTGGGAGCTGGAATCGCTGCCACTGCCCAGCATGGAGAAAGTTCTGAACTACTCTCACCACCCTTCACTAGCAGAATAAAAGATCCAAGTCCAAAATTTGAAGTATGGTTTCTACTGAATGCACATTGTTTTTGTACCATTGCATAGTAAGAAAAACCGTAAATGGAACCATTGCAAGTCAGGGGTTGTCTGGGTATGTAAAAGGACAGTAGTTATCAGAATTGACTGGCTTGATTATGGAGATCTGCCATCTGCCAGCAGGAGAATCAGGAAAGCTGGTGGTATAATCTAGTCCAAGTTCAAAGGCCTGAGAACCAATAGGGCTGGTAGTGTGAGTCCTGGTCTGAATCTAAAGACTGAAGAACCAAGAATACTGATATCTGATGACAGGAGAAGATGGACATCTCACATCAAAAACAGAGAGAAAATTTCACTTCCTCTGCTTTCCTTCTCTCTAGACCCACAATATTTTGGATGATGGCCACTTATATTAGAAAATGTACTGACTCCACAAATTCAAATGTTAATCTTCTCCAGAAACAGCTGCATAGACACTCCCAGAAATAATGTTTCCCCAGCTATCTGGGCATCCCTTAGTGTAGTCAAGTTCTGAGTCAGACTTGAATATAAATAATGATAACAAAGTCCCAACGCTTGACAATAGAAACATGAACAAATCATCATAGCAAAAAGAGGTGAGACACGAAGACATGAATTTGTTGCTAGACACTCAATTTTGAAACTGCCTTGTGCTTATCGCCTGTGAAAACTTTGGCAAGTTCAAGCAATTGCCTAAGCCTCGGTTTCCGCATTGGAATGGGAGTGATAGTAACATCTGCAGGAGTACCACATTACGGGAAGGACCAAACCAGATTTGTATAAAAGCACATTAGATATGGCAAAAACTATGCACATTTAGGGTGAAGTTAAGGGTCTCTAGGGAGAAGGGAGCAGGATGAGGAATTACACTTGGAGTAGAGACACGGAACCTGACAGCCCAGGGCGACTGATTCCAGTTTTCAAGAGCAGCGAGAGTCTTGCTAACACTGGCAAATGATTGCCATTTCCCTTGTCAGGCAGTGACAGGAGTTAGTTGACCTGAAAATTCACTAATAGTTCCATTAGAGAGGCCTTGGAAGTAGCCACCTTTTTACTCATCCTGGTCAATTAACAATGAATTAATGCCCGACGTATTTTCAATTGAGCTGAATGCCGATCCTCCCCCCACCCCATTTTGCTAAAAATAGCCCTTAAAGGGGGACAGCTAACAGAAAATATCCTGCTTTTCTTCCCAAGGCTGCACTGGAGTATTTCTAAACCAGTGTCAGCTGTAGGGATTGATGAGGAAGCATGTCATTTGAATTTGAGGTAGGGGACCAAGGTCAAGTACTAGCTTCTACATACACCAGTACTATGTTCTTGGACAAATAAAGCAAACAGTTCTGAAACTCAGTATTTCCACATGTGAATTGGAAAGGCAGAGATAGGTGCTAAGGTCACTTTCAGCAATAAAATATCATGAGGCTATTTTAGTGGTTTCAGGCATATTGATGTGTGGGCCAGCTGCACCTGGAGCTGAGGAAGGGGCTATGGATTTCTTCTCCATGCTCTGAAGTAGAAACTGGACTCCCAGCTCAAGTCCTGGCTCTTGTTCCTGTTCAGTACTTCCCACCTAGGGCAGGAGGGTGGGGTCAGGGAGTGCTGGTTCACAAGGGACATATGATAATGTTGGCCATCACTGGGGGGGGGGGGTGTGCTACTAACATCTAGTGGATCGAGGCCAGGGACGTGGCTAAATACCCTGTAATGCCCATGGTGCCCTCACAACAAAGAATTATCAGCAAGAAACGTCAAGAATGCCAAGGCTGAGAACCTGCTCAAGTTTATTGGATGGTTCAGGTCATATTATAACTTTGCTGTTTTTCTCAGTGTCCTTATTTGTTAAATAGGGATTAATATTTAAACCTGCCTCTTTCTATCATCTCGCAAGGTTGACACCCAAATCAGGTAACATGAGAAGTGCCTTGAAATTTAACACGTTTTAATATAGGGGATGTTATCTTCATGATTAACCCCCTTTTGCTGTTCCCTGAGCCACTTCACTGGGAGCTGTTCTCTTATTCTTCTCTCAGACCTGGGGCCATTTGCTTCCCTAGCTTGCAGCGATGAATTCAGGATGTGACCTCTAGGAGGTGTGGATGTGAGCCCCCAAACTTAAAATACACAAGAAATGTCCTTTCTGATTTTATTATCAAAAATGCATTTCCACTAAAAGCCCCTATCTGGAAGGCATCAAATTCTTAATTTTGAACAGTGCATGATTGCCCTGCATGTTCCCTTCCGCTTACAGTCTTAGTCCATGGGTTGACCTAGGGACACAGCCCTGAGCTGTGGAGGGGACTGTCGAAGCCTCAGTGGCCCTACCTGTACTAGTTTTCTCTGCAGTATTGTTGCTTGTCAGATCATCCATCCAACCAGCTTGTGTGGTGTCTCTTTCTTATTGGGGCCACTGCATCTCATGAGCACGAAGAGAACACACTGCCACTCCCCAGGGTGCTACCGTGGTGGGTCCTATCTGTCTCTCTCCCACCTGGGCAGCACACCTGCCCACAGGTCCAGGCTCTCCAAGGTCTTCTCTCTCCATAGCCACAACTGGCAAGTTGGGGCCAGGTCATCTCTGTTGTGTCCTCCCCCCTTCTGTCCTCTATCCCTCCAGAGTTTCTGCGAGAGGGAGGAGAAGAGCCAGGCAGAGGCCCCTTCCTGAAGGCATACATCCCTCTGGTCCATCCAGTTCACCTTATCTTTCTTAGTATTTGAATTATCTTTATTTTGCTACTCTAAAAGACTAAAATTTTGAAATTCAAAAAGTTTTTTTCTCCAAAGATACAAGTAGTCAATAAACAATGGGAAAAAAAAAAAAAAGACTCAACATCTCAACATTAGGGAAATGCAAATCAACACCACGAGATATCACCCCATACACATTAGTGCAAATAGTATCAAAACAATAAAACAAAAAATAAAAAGTGCTGTCAGTGATGTGGAAAAATTGGAATGTTTGTGCATTGCTGTTGGAAATGTAAAATGGTGCAGAGACTATGGAAAATGGTATGATGATTCCCTGTTTTTTCTTTGTAGTGCTGGAGATGGAACCCAGGGCTATGCATATTCTAGGCAAGTGCTCTAACTCTGAGTTACATCCCCAGCCTGGTATTATGATTCCTTTAAAGACTAAAAACAGAATTATCATGTAGTCCATCTTTTGGGCATCTCCACAAAAGAAGTAAAATCAGAGACTTAGATATGTGTATATCCTTGTCCGTAGCAGTATTAGTCATAGTAGCCAAAAAATAGAAGTGACCCAAATATTTGTTACAGAATCAATAATACTCAAAATGTGGAAGACACATGCAATGAATTTATTCATCTTTTAAAAGGAAGGAAATTCTGATAGATGCTGCCATATGGATGAACCTTGAAAACATTCTGCTAAGGGAAATAAGCCAGACATAAAAGAACAAGTACAGTATGTGTCTACTTATCTGAGGTAGATAGAGTAGTCAAATGTGTAGAGGTAGAAAATAAAATGGTGGTTTCCAGTGATGGAGGGGTGGACAGACCCCATAAACCATCTTTAATGGTTGCAGAGTTTCAGTTTGGGAAGATGAGAGTTCTGGAGGTGGCTGGTTGCACAACAGTGTGAACATACTTAATGCCACATGCTGTAGTTTGGATAGTCTCCCTAAAAGCCCATGTGGTAGAAGCTTGGTCCCAAGTTCATGGTGTTATTGGGAGGCAGTGGAACCTTTAAGAGGGGGGACTTAGTTGGAAGTCTTTTGGTCATCTGGAGATGTGCTCTTGAAGGGGAGTTTGGTACCCAGGCCTCTCCTCTTTCTCTTTTGCTGAGCTGAGCAGCTTCCTCACTCCCACCCCAATTATCTATCTCAACATAGGCCCCAAAGCAATGAGCATAGACAGAGACCTCCAATCTCTGATCCACAATAAACCTTTCCTCTTTTTGAGTTGATTGTCTCAGTTATTTGTTACAGTAATGGAAAACTGACCAACACTCCACTGATGTACATATTTAATGATGGGTAAAATGATAAATTTTATGTTATGTATAATTTATCATAATCAAAATAATTTTTTCTGCTTTTATTCTGCAACCAACCTTAATTCACAATATAGGTGAATGAAGAAATTATTTATTACAGGGAATAATAAAATTGCTAAAAACAACCAAAAAAAATTAATACATGGGGAAAAAATCAACAGTTAAAAATATTTTCCTGCCCCAGACCTACCAAATAGTTTTTTTTCCTTCTTCTCAAAATGAATGTAGATACTAAAATAAATAAATAAATATAAATGTAGAAACTGATTGTCAAAGGAGGAAGAGAACCATTATGAACAGAGTCAGGATGAATTTATTGCAGATTTTTGTAAGCTTACATATCTTTATTCTATTTTTCAGTCTAAATTTTAATTCCTGGCCAAATTCTCTCTCGGTCTCTCCGTCTCCTCTCTCTGTGTTTTGAGATTTACCTAATTAGGAATGACCAATAACAGTTGAGCAAAATATTTGAACTTCTCTATGCTTTATTCTCCTCATCTGTTAGATGTAGATAAATAATAGAACTTGTCTTGTCAGGATATGGGGAGGATTAAATGAGTTACTATGTTTAAAAGATTAAGAAGAGAGCCTGAGATATATTAAACTTTGGTATCATCATCATCATCATAGTATTAGTAATAATTTTTCAATTAAGTGGATTATGGGAGGATTGGCCCAAGTAAACAAAACATGGAATAAGGATCACTCCCTTCTGTCCCACAGGGCTCGAGATGAGCTCTATCTTCAAATAAAGCATGAACAGAAAAGGATCCACAGGTCTCAGTACATGCTACCTTTGACAACTCAATCAATCAATGCATTGTTTTTAAATACTTTTATATTGAAGGGCCTGCAGAGGAGATATGCAGCCTGGTGGTCACTCCTGAATGTCTAACATTGAGGAAGAGAGACATTTCTGATAAATAGGCAACTAAAAAGAGAGGGCGACATTTGCACTTGAGACTTACTCTATTAAATCCTTTGTAAATACATTTTCACTTAACCGAGGAGCAACATAAACTAATACTACATTGGTGCCTAAATTGCATCAAACAGCCTGCAGATGCAGAAGACATTCTGGGCATGACAACAAGAGAGATCAGGGTATCCACAAATTCTCTGATGAGTGTATGTGGGCTAATTGTAGGAGCCAGCAGCAGGCTGCATTAATGGTCTCTCTAGCTGCCTTCCCAGGGACACAGATTGTATCCCAGGGGCTTTTCTCCTTGGAACCCACAGAGAGGACTGGGTTCAAAGGTTTCACACCAGAGGACAAGGATTGCCTGCATTTGATTTAAGCCTCTTTGAGCTGTGTTCTCACGCACTGTGACGTCAGCAGAACCCCAAGACTGAATTATAGCTTTGCATTCAATCAGGAATCATGTATTATTCCCTGTGTTATCCATCACTGCTTCCCCTCTGCTCAGAAGACAGAGTGACAGCAATACACACAATGGGCAAGCACCTGAGGTGCTTTAAACCTATCAATAATAAGCATCGTTCTCAGAAAGATTTTGCTCAGTGGAAAAAGCAGAATAGAACGGCCTTTCCAATGACCAGCGGAGGCTTTGAAATTGTTTCCCATTAAATGTGCAAATTCTGAAGTCGCAGAATTCAGCCGCCACCTTGTTTATGTCCTAAGCATTTAGTTTAGAATCAAAAAATATATCTATTCATATTAAATATAAAACGATTATTGGACATCCTGTTTCTCATATTTAACTGCATAACAAACACTAAAATTCAATCTATGGAAAATTAATGAGTTGGTAGTGAGTCTAATGTTCGTGTTTAATCAGAAAATTACATTTGGAGTACTTGAAGGCATATTAATTGAAGTTTATCAAGAAGGCAGTAAGTATTTAGACACAAACACAAATGTGAAATATATCAATACTTATGCCTGTAATTATCTATCACTGTTGCCTTATGATTGCAATGCCTTTAAATAAAATGAAACACAATACCTGCTTGGGCCATTTTAAACATTATAAATGCTAGGTATAGGTATTTTATTTTATTTTTCCTTTTAAACCTGATTGAGCTATACATGAAGAATATACACTTGCTATTAGTGAATGAGGGCACTAGTAATTGATATTTAGTCCTTTCTCTGATATTATTAGCTACACATTTCTGAGCTTAGAATGAATGTAAAACATTATTTTACCCAGATTGATTCTTTATGTAAATAATTAGAGAAAATGATATCATAACAGTAGGACATGATTACAAATCAAATAGAGCAACGACCAACTTTACCCTTAACACGTTTTCCCATGTTTAGCCTCCATGGAAATGCAGTGGAATTGGCTGATATTTGTGACATCTGATTGTATCACCCATGGGCAAGTGTTGGTTTGGATTTCTCAATATGAGAGCTAGGATTCTTTTTTTTACTTCCTTAGCTGTGTCTTTACCGTTTCTTTCTCTCAGTGATCTAGGTATCTTGCCTTCTTTTAAGACCCCTGCCCAAACCCATCCAACATGGGGTCTGAAATAAAGCTGTGAAAAATTTGGCAATCTTCCAAAATCTGAGCATTTGTACTTGTGGAGTTTTTAGCTCTTAGAAGTGTAACTGAATTTTTATGCATTTACTGGACTTTGGGCAGAGTGTGGTCAAGGTGCGGTCCATTCAGAGTCTGAGACCAGCACCTTTACTAGGCTCAGCCTGTCTTATGATGAGGCAGGAACATCAGGTTCCTGAGGCAGGTTTCCCTCAACTCCCCACAGACAGGGTATGGTGTGTTTGGGGTCGGGGGTAGCTGCCAAGTGCTCACTCCTGTTCAGGAACTCTGCTGAGTCCTTGACTTCCATCATCTCATTTAATCCTCATAATTGCCTGCAAGTGAAAATTCTTGTTGTTTAAAAAATTAGGAAACTGAGGCATGAAATTGTTATATATAACTTAATCAAGATTCTAATACAGAAGATAACTAAAATGAGAACTAGAAGATATAACTTGGGTTAGAAATGACATAGTTTTAACTTACACCCAGGACCATAGGCTTCCAAATACACTCTGTACTCCACTGTGCTACCTTCTCTTTGAATACTATGCCATGAATCTTCCAAGAGCCTACACATTACATCATGGGTTACCCCCACATACACAAAATCATGGGTTAACTATTGGGCCCATGGTACCCTGCTTTTCTAATACTTTTCTTTGGGGGAGGATCAGAATATTTTATTTATTTATGTCAGAATCCTGGGTGCTGAATCTCATCCAAGTTTTCATTCCTTTTGCATATATGCTATCACATATTCTTCTCACAACCTTTTATTCATTTGCACAAGGTTTCTCACTAGAACTCAAATCTTTGCCAAGCAGTACAGTATAGTGGTTATAGAGCTTTCAAGGCAAACAGACTAGAACCAAGCTCCCCTACTTATTACTCAATCTTGGGCAAATTGCTGAAGTTCTTTAAGTTTCAGTGTTTTCACCAATAAAACAAAGATAATGATGTAGCTATAAGCACATTAGATGAAAAGGCACAGGCAACCTGGTACCTAAACAACCTGTAAGCACTAGTTACTGATGTCTTGGCTTTAACTTAAGACCACACTAAGAAGGCTCATGAGCTATAAATTCCATTTCTCTCCTTTCTATTGAATTAACTAGAAAGTAATTAAGATCCAAAGACCGAACAAGTTCCTTTCCTAGGATTAGGCCAAATGATAGAGTCACAAAAACTTAGAGGAGAGATCATTTTAGTTATGCCTTCAGTCCTGCTGTGATTGTCAATTTTCTGTTACTATAACAAATACCTGAGATAATCAATTTATAGAGAGAAAAGATTTATTTTGGATCACAGTTTTAAAAATTTCAGTCTCTTGACTGGTGGGCCCCATTGCTTTAGGCCTGTATGTACATCAAGAATAGAACATATGGCATAGCAAAACTATTTGCCTCACAGCAGAAATACAAAAGAGACAAGAGGAAAGGGCCAGGGTTCCACTATTCCCTTCAAGGGCATGCCCCCAATGACTGGAAGATCTCCTACTAGGCTCAATCTCTTAAATCTTCCACCACCTCTCAATAGTGCCAAACAGTGTGTGTGTGTGTGTGGGGGGGGGTGTGTTATCCTTTAACACATAGGTCTATGGCAGACATTCCAGGTCCAAACCATAGCACCTACCATTAGTGAGTTTGAGCAAGACACTCTGCCCACTTGGCCTTTCATCTTTCCTTCTCTGAAACAAGGGAGATCACTTTGCCCCTGCAGGTTTCTGCCAGTGTTAAATCTGTGAAGCACCCAGGTAATGAGTGAGCCCTTGCTTCTGAGAGCTTGTAATTTCCATGTTCCACTTGAATACCATCACCCAACCCAGGAAGCCAGGAACCCAGGCCATTCCTGAACTTTGCACTTGAATGCCCAGAACAGCTGCTAACACCCCCACCCAAGCCCCACACCTCCTTAATCTGGAATCCTCATTAGTTCCAACTGCAGGCCATCTATTACCTTATGCCCATAATGGGAGTTAATTTCTGTTGGGATCAGATGGTCTTCCCCCTGGAAATTTTTATTCATATTTCTTTCCTGTTTTGTGATTTTCAATTGGAGTTTTCTAATAACAGATCATTTCTTTTTGTCTAACTTTAATCTGGTCCTGCTTGACAAGCCCCATCCTTTTCATTGAAGGGTAAGACCACTTAAAGGAAGGCCAATAAGCCCTTGCGCTGCTCGGCCGGCTGGGGTGATTTGTCACCCTGTGCAGTGGTGGTCACACCAATGGATTTATCTCAAGGTAAATGGAGATGCTGAGACCTGGGACCCGGAGCTTTGATTAAGGCGCCCTTTTTGTAGTGTTGATAGATGTTGCTTGTGTTTATCTATTTGAAATGCCACTAAATCTGTGAATACAATGGAAAAAGAGAGTACTTTGCCGCTGAAAACATATTAGTGATTTATGTTTCAGTAAGAAGCACAATAAAGAGACAGAGGCTATTAAGAGCAGCTATTTTCATGAGAAATAGTTCTGCTTTAAAACATTATTAACCCCACCTTGATAAAGACTTACATGCATGCATAATCATGTTTACTTACCCCTTTAGTTTGGTGTGATATGCATTGGAAGCACACATTCTCCAAATATTAATAAGTTAGTCAGCAGAATATTTACAGCAGAAGACACTTCACCCAGGACCGTTCTGCATGTAAATTTCCCTCTCTCAGGATAAGGACACATAATAAACTTATCTAGGGAGCTTTGGAGTTTATATGGACTTCATATTGCTCAAAGCACTCTCAAATCCTTCTCACCATCATTTGCTGGAGCTCCCCCACCCCCCTTTGCACTGTAGTAGAAATAACCAGTGGGGTGACACATAAAGATTATAATGCATGGATATAACTTATAACATGAATCAATGTCATCAAGACGCACCCATTTAAATGAATAGGGTCAGATGAGAGTGCTGTATCACCCTGACTTGTGTGACAGTTACAAATGCATCACCTCGTATGCATAATAGGAGTGTACAAACCAGAAGAGATTTGTAAACTTGGTTCATTTCAAGCAGAACTGACCTGCAGGAATGGAAACAAGAAAAAAGGCAACTGGGTTGGAGCTGTCTGGAAAGAAGTGATTCTTGTTTGGCTGTTTCACAAAACCCTAACGAGGATTTTGTGTCCTCTGGCTTCACCAGGGAACTTAGGGCAGACCAAATCAGCCACAGCTCGCTGGCTGCGAACTGACTTCCCTCCACCTTTAAAAAGGTGCAGCGCTTGCACGTGTAGGGGTGGGGTATGAGCGTGGTGCAGGGAGTGGGGCTCAAGCTTTTTGGGGGAGGGTTCCGTTCTTACCAAGTCTGGGGGAAAAAAAAAAAAAAGAAAAGACAAAACCAGAGGAGTTGGGCCTGTCAGAGTTAACCACGTTCACAGAATGTAATTAAGTGCCAGGAAGGTTCTGTGCTGTGTTCTCTGATTTACTGCTTCGTTCCGGGGACGGCTCTTCCACGGGGCGAACGCTGTGGGGTCGGGGCGCCGGGGGAGCCGAGATGGGGCGGCGGGCGCCTGTTCCGATCCCGGGCTGGGCGCTCGGGTCTAGGGCTTGGCACTGCCGCGCGCCGGGTGGTGAGCGCGATGCGCTCAGCGGAGGCCACACCTGCACCTCATTTGCTTGCGAGCAGCGCCATAACCCGCCTGCTGATGGGGCGCCTTCTCTTTCATTCTCCGGATTATGACAAGTTATTAATTGCCGCCATTAGCCGCAGCAGCCTGCGCGAGATCTCTGCTGCTCTCTGGAGGTGAGTAACCGCGCATCTGAATGCCGAGGGAAGAGGCGCCGAGCAGCGCGGGGCAAACGGAGCCACAATCTGCCCGAAAGGGATTGTGAGATGGTGAATAATTTATTAGAAAACATTTTTCTTTGTCCTTCCCACAGACCCACAAATCCTCCCCAAGCGCTCTTTACCAGCCTTGCAGATAATGTACTTACACATCTCAGAGCCTGCTAAATAGACTGAAGAGGCCGTGGGGTTCACCCTCCACACTGCGGCTGCCCGGGCCCTGCACACCCAGCCTCACTGCCTCGGCCAAGGGCCTGCTGATGGAGGCGAGGTAATTAGGCGGCTTGGCGGAGGCAGATTGCAAAAGCTGCTGCCCTGACCACCCCGCCTCCTGCTTCCCATGCAGAACGCGATACCCGCACACACGCTTCGCATTTGCACCGAACCCCGCAATCCCATTCCAAACCCCAAGCACTGACGGAGCTGCCACGACGACAGAGAGTTGTTCTGTCCCTCACACCTCCTGGACGGCCACCTCCACGACCGCACGTGCATTCATTTCACAGACAGAATCCCTAGGATCTGCTGAAAAGGATGCCGAGGGCAAAGAGCCAGGCCTTGACTGCAAAGTTAAGTAGAGGATACATTCAGGTAGATGGTAATTGCAATGTAGATCACCAGAGGGCCAGGTTCTGGGTGCTGTGGTCCTCTGGTCCTCGATTTATGGAGGCAGGCACCTTGGGATTGGATCTGATGGCTGGAGTAAAACTTATGCCTCCTTTCTACTCTTTCCAACAACAGAGCAGACATTTTGCTAACATTTCCAGGCACCTTTTAACAAAGAAGATATCATCTGGGATGGCATTCTCAGCACAACCACCAATTCAAGATGTTTATGTCCTCTGCTTAGAGACTCCCAAGTCACAATTTAGTTTAGGCCCTCAGTTGGTGGAGACTGCTCCACTTCTGTGGACAATTGAGAGATAGCTCAGTGGTTGATATCAGAGTCTTTTTGTGTAGTGACCAATGAGGGTTCTGCCTTGAGAATCAAGGAGGTGGAGGGACAGGAATCAGAAACATCATGGCTCTGGAAGGACAAAGACAGAGGCTACAGTAACAACCCCAAAGGGTTCATCCAATAGGAAAAAGAGCTTCCTGGGGCATGGAGAGGGAGAGAGGGAGGAAGGAGTTTCCCTGCACTGCAGGCTGAGTCATCTACCCAAAGTTACCAGCCTCTCTGTGCCACTTCTCTGCTCAAAAGCCTCTATGGCTCCCACTGCCTTTGGGATAAATACAAAAGATGTTTGTGGTTGATTGAACTTCTGCGGGCTTCTATAGCCTTGTTTTATTTCCCTCCCCCCCCCCCAACATGCATAGCCATTTAAGTACATTCAACAACATGCACACCTCACACTTGCGGTGCATGTGTACATTCAACCAGACTGCCTATTAGGGCAAATCATATTTTTAAAATACCATTCTTGCAGGTCAAAACCAGTGTGATGTCAGTGATCTCATCTTAGTCAACTGAAAAAACACTTGTCATCTTTTGTACTTCTTCTTGCCCTCCTAGCTACCCAAAATACCTTTCTTTACCTGTCAAACCTACACCATCCTTCAAGACTCAGTTTACAGGAGCTCCTAGACTTGCAATGGGATTCCATCCTGATAAACATGTCATAAGTTGGAAATATCACTAAATCAAAAGTCCACTTAATACAGTTAACCTACAGATCATCAGAGCTCAGCAAAACAGTAGTTCACTGTAGGTATCAGTTGTTTACCCTCCAGATCATGGGACTGCCTGGGATCTGGGGCTTGCTGCTGCTGCTGTCCAGCAATGTGAGAGAGTATCCTGCCACATGTGACCAGCCTGGGGAAAGAGCAAAACTCAAAATTTGAATATGGTTTCATCATAAAGCCGAAAAACTATGTCAAATCATCATAATTCAGAGGCTAACTGTATTTAGACATCTCCTCAGGGAAGTCCTCTTTGACATCATGTCCTCCTCCCCACACTGGCCTTAGATTTGAGGGTACTCTTTTGCATTTCCAATGCACTCTCTACATATGCTTTTTTTTCATACTCACTGTAAGAGTCCTTTCATCTCTTACCCTTTCTAGTCTGGTCTTATTTGACTGTATTCCTAGAACCTAATCCAGTGCTGGCATATGATAAGCTCTCAATAAAAGAATGATGAATGAATGAGGTGAGTTAGTGAGAAGATGGATGCACCAAGTACCAGGGGAAAGATAAGGAATTGCAGAGAGGGGAGCTGGGGCAGGAGAGCAAGAAGATTTATAAGAAGATTTATACAGTAGATGAGAAGGAAGAAATTTTCATTGTATTAGGAGGTCAGGCAAAGTGTTGGGAAGTAGTTCAGGGATTTTTGTGAGATGGTGAACAGACCCCCCCCCCCAAAAAAAATCTATGCTATTTTTAAAAAACAACTATTTTTTCCCTTAAGTATATCTTCCTGGAGTAGAGGAGACCCTCAATCAATAGTTGAGTTAAGCAAATAAGGAATGAATATTTGATTATCAGTTTTCCTTAAAGGTAAAGCAATTAAGTAACAATAGGAATAAATTATTAGTTAGTCTGAATTTATATTACTTTATTTAATTCCTACAACAGTGAAAATTTGAAAATGGGAAAGCTGGGGCTCAGAGAGCTGAAGTGTCCTACTCAGGATCACACAACCAATGAAAGAAAGGATCAAGCCCAGGTCTTTCCCATTCCAAAGCCTGTGGTCATGCCATTCATGCTACTGATATACTGTGGCTTCTCCTTTCACAGAACTCTTCATATGCTAGAGAAATAGTCATATCTTCTCAAAAGATCTTGAAATAGCACAGTTTGGAATTGGGGCTAAGCATGTGACATGAGTATTTTCTAAGCCAAGGCTACTATGATGACACCATGGTATTTTCCTCTTTAAAGACCTAAAATCCCATTAAGTGATGCTCTGAGACATATATTTGCAGAGTCTTGTTGGATTCATTGAGTCATCCAGCAAATCTTCAGTCAGTGTTTATTTATGCGCCATGCCTTGTGCTGGCTCAGGAGATGTGGTGGTGCATCCCTGCTTTCCTAGAGGACTGCTCAGATTCCAAAGAGATGACATCACAGCTGCAGGTGCCAGATGGGCACCTTAACTGAGAATGAATCAAGCAAAGATGAGATACAACGAGTTGCCTGAATTTTTGGAGTATGAATGTTGTAATGACAAGCATGATGAGTGTTCCAATTCTCCTGCTGTTATTGACAGCCCCTTGTTATGGGTAAATTACATATTGAATAGAGGATCGCACGTGTGCAGAAGACTAACATCTCCAAAACTGACATAATCCTGAAGACCTATTAATCCCTATTTATTTATTTAGGCAAGACATTTTGTGCACTGACATGAGTCGGGCAGTTCACACCAACCAGTCTCTGGTTTTAGAGACTCACAGACCACTGTGGGAGATGGTCTAGTGTGTAAAAAACATAACTGTATTATTGTACACTTGCCTGGGAAGGTATTGTTTTAGAAAAAGAGAAGAAGCAACTAGTCCAGGCGTGGGAGGGTGCAGGGAGTGTGTAGATGACAGAGTGCTTAGCTGGGTCCTGAGGATGAATGGGGCTCACAACTGGAGGAGGAGTGAAGGAGAGCTTCACCCATGGGGAGGGAAGAAGGAAGAAACTGCAAGTGCTCAAGGACTCGACACTAAAGGAGGACTACTGGGTATTTGGAATCATTCAGTCACCCACCCATTCATACAAAAAAACACCAATACCTTATGGACTAAATGTTTAAACTCACTTCTCCACCAATTCATAGGTTAAAGCCTTGACTTCTGGTGTGACTGTGTTTGGAGTAAAAAAATAAGGTTCAATGAGGTCATAGGACTGATCACATAGGATTAGCAGGCTTTGAGGAAGAGACACCAAGGAGTTCATTCTCTCTTCTGCACACACACTGAGTAAAGGCCATGTCAGGACATAGCAGGAGGTAGCCAACTGCATTACAGGAAAAAAGTTTTCACCAGAAACCAACTATGTTGGCAACTTGACCTTGGACTTCCAGGATTCAGAAATGGGAAGAAATAAATTTCATTAGTTTAAGCCACCCAGTCTATGGTATTGTGTTATGACAACCCAAGAATATTCTACATGCCCCTAGCACTGTACCCAGCACTGCATGATCAAAGATAAGACTACTCACTGCCCTCAGAAGCTGATGGCTATGTGTGAGACTAATCAATAGATGAACAGTGCTTACCCAAGGAAGCATTCTGGTGGATTTGATGATTACCTGCTTGAAATAATCATTATTTTATCAGGTGAATAATTATATCTGTTCTTAGTTAAGCATATCAATATGCTTGCAGGATTTGATGTGGGAGCTGTTAATGCTGTTTGCCAATATTTCAATTTCTTTTCATCCTCAGAAAATTCTCTGCACATTTGGAAGTTATCTGGGGCTGTGTGATTTGATTTTTAAAAAAATGAATTGTGAACAAAAGTGACAGGTGTCACTTGCCGGTAGGAACCTTTAAGAACCAGTGAATGATTTGCCAAGTTTTCATCTCCTACGTGGCAACCATCAACACTCCAGGTGAGGGAGACTCCATTAGCCCTCATCTCTGAGAGAAGCAATCAGAAGCAGATAAAGAACCGGCAGCCCAAGAGACAGATCTTTAGTGTTTTAAGCTACTGAGGTTTGGGATCTATTTGTTATTGAGACACAATATAGCCTCACATGACCAATACAAATAAAGAGTGAAAGGTTAGTCATATTCTTGCCCTGATAGACATTTTGGTAGATGTTGGTTAGAGCGACCTACTAACAGGGATCAAGAGACTGGATTTCCTGTTCTGCCTGGGTGTTGTGTTTATCTACCATCAGCTTATAAAATACATTAATGGATTTTCTTACAAGCAATAAGTATAGGATTTTACTTCTTTGTCCACCTTTTTGGTGTTTTATCCTTCATTCTTTGTATAATATCTGTTAGCAAGGAGACTCCCATTTGAAGTTAGGTCCTTTAGAGACTTGGGTTCCAAGGGTATGGCTTTCTAATTTTTTTAAAAATATATTTTTTAGTTGTAGACAGACACAATACCTTTATTTTATTTATTTGTTTTTATGTGGTGCTGAGGATCGAACCCAGTGCCTCACATGTGCAAGGCAAATGCTCTAACAACTGAGCTCGAACCCCAGCCCTGGCTTTCTAATATTCCAGAAGAGTTTGCCCTTTCATGTCCTATACTGAACCCAAGAGTAGAGGGAATGTGTTGTTCTAAATCCTGGCTTTACTACCTGCTAGTCACGTGGCCTTGGGTAAGTTGCTTAATCTTTTCAAGCCTCAGTTTCCTCACCTGTAAAATGCAAATAAAATAATACCTATTTCATGGGGGATGTTTTGGGAATTAAATGAGAAAATGTACATAGACCTTAATAGATAGTAATTATGATTATTGGTAGTGTTGTCACTATTTTTTTTTTCTTGAGCCCAGGGGCACTTAACCACTGAGCCACATCTCAAGCCCTTTTTATTTTGTATTTTGAGACAGGGTCTCACTGAGTTGCTTAGGACCTCGCTGAGGCAGGCTTTGAACTTGCGATCCTCCTGCCTCAGCCTCCCAGTTGTTGGGATTACAGGCATGCACCACCACATCCGGCTGAGCTATCACTATTATTGCTCCTTCAGGATAGACTTAAAACCAGTGTCAAAAGATCTTATCACAAAATCCATGAACATTCTTAGAGAGTTTGCGCATGGATCTGCTGGGAAAGGAGTTTGGAGTAAATAACCTTCCAGCTTGTGCCCAAAGTTCATTATCCTCCGGCAGCACAGCGCTCCACAAGGGAAACAAAGCATCTCGGAAAGGTTCCAGTCCACTGGGAGTCCTGCCAAGGGGGGACCTGGGTCAAAGCTGGTGTGTCTCAGGTCCTGGGAACTAGCCTTCTTGTATGGCTTCTCTTTGAGATGTTTAGCAACTCACTCTTTGGAAAAAGATTATCTCCTTTTTGAGAGTAACCTGACCACCTGTCAAAACTGGACTTGTGAGAGGAATTGAGAGGCTAACCCCGGGCACTCTGGCCTGGCACGCATTTGGGTAATTACGCTGGCACTGTCCTCTCTACTCCACATCAACTTGGCTTCTAGTCCCAGCCCTCTTCTGAGACTCTGATGATGTGACTGAAGAGCTTCTGGGATCTGCCCAGGTCATCCAAGGAAGGAGGAAGTGTGATTGACATAGTTCTGCCATGACCGCTTGTGGTCGTGGAAATGATTTGTCCATTTGAGGAAAAGTGGCAACTAAGAAGAGAAGAAAAACAGAAAGGGTACTAAACATTCTACCTACTTCCCTGCCATCACAGAACACACTCGAACACAGGGCTTTAAAAACCATTCTTTGATAAACTTCTAAAGGAGTTTACCAAGTGTCAGGCCATGGGCCATGGGCCCGTGACACAACGATTCATAAGGACATGCCTTTCTCTACAGGGAGCTCCCAGTCTTTTGATCATTCAGCCACCCACAACCTACTTATGGACACAAACCATGTGCCAGGTCCCGTTGGACTTGGTATGGAACGATGGACAAAATAGAAAGCTAAGTGCACTCATGGTGGCAGATCTACAAAGGGTGAACACAAACGTGCATACAATAATGAACTGTTTTTTATGTCTGCAAAGGAAACATTGGGAGCATAACAGAGGATATGTGATAGAAACAAATACATACTGTCAGAACATGGGGAAAGGACATGTGTGAATAGATGTCAGAGCAGAAACATCAGTGTACTCACATTCTGCCTGCAGATTTGGACTGGTGGAGGAAGGAGCAGACCTCATATGAAAACCCAGATGATCAGGAATGAAATAAAGCAACAAAGATATGCCACAGGTGTATTTTCGCCATATACAAACCATTAGGGATCTAAAATCCCGACTTAGAAATTCAAGTCAGGAGCAGTGGTGTCCACCTGTGATCTCCAGCTACTCAGGAGGCTGAGGCAGGAGGATCACTAGTTTGAGGCTAGTCTGGGTGACTTAGTGAGACCCTGTCTCAAAATAAAACATATGAATAAAAAGGGCTGGGGATGTAGTTCAGGGGTAGAGTGCCTCTGGGTTCAATTCCCAGTACCCAAAATCAGTCAGTCAATCAATCCTGAATTAGTAAATATTTCATTTTATGGTGTTTCTGCAACTGTCTACATAGACCAATCATTTTATAAAGCATTTGTTCTACAAATATTGAAATATTGTATAGCATTTTCATGAATCCAGCATTAGCACATCTAGCCTCCTCCTACAGGTTCTCTCTAGCTGCTCCACACCACCCACCTAACACTCGTGGGTCTTCTGTGATTATTTTTTTCTATATTCCACAATTCCCTATACATGTCTGCATTTTTCACTCTTTTATAATTACTGATTGGCTTTGCTTTGCTCATCTTGATTGTCAACATCCTGAAGACAGAGACTGTCTTAATTGTCTCTGTAGGACCAGGGCTTAGCAGTTTTAGCTTGACTTTCCCCAGAAACAGGCCCTAAGACAAGCATTCAATGTAAGTAAGTTTATCTGGGAGCCGTCTCCAGAGAGCACTAGGAGTGGGGCAGGAAGGAGAAATGGGAGGGAAAGAAGCTTATGAGGAGTATGCTATCAAGCAAGTCACCAAGTCCCCTCTGGAGAACTCTGGGAGACCAGGTGGAACATGTCCCAGCACTGTCCCACTGAGGGTGAGGAAGCTGATATTTATTTACCCACCAGCTACCCGGCTGGTGCTCCCAGGGGCATGAACCTACCAGCATTTCTGGCTTACTCTCCTCACAAGTCAAGCCCCAGAAAAGCCCTCACTCAGAGGTGCTCCAGTGAGCAACCTTCAGAATGTGGAGGTGAGTGCCAAGAGGATGGGGGAAGAGTCCAGTGAGCATCCCAAGGGCAGCTCAGGAGGCTTTGGTGTGGTGGCTCAATATAACAAAAAAGCCAAGCAGCCCACGTTGTGAAGGAACAAACAGGTTTAGTAGGGCTCTGTGGGCAGGCCTCACACTACTGCCAAAGCATGGAGCCTGCAATGGAGAGTTAGGTGTGGGGGCAACCCCAGCCCGCTTGTGGGGATGTTTGTTTCTGCAGCAGTCATGGACAGGATCTCTGTGAGGAACACAGTGTGATTTTAACCACCCCTCTGTCCTTTGACGAGCTCACATGGAACCAAATCTCCAGCTAGTGGCATGATTCCATCTGTGTTTTCTCTCCTGCAGGTGCTGAGGGGCTCAAGTACACACCAGCTGATGATTGTCACTTTCTGTAAGGATATGAATCATAGCAGCTGCTGCTTATGAATGATATTTTGTAGCAATGCATCCAACTCCTTTAACTTACACATGATCCCCAAAGTCCTCTTCCTTTGACCTTCCAAAAAGAGGACAACCAACCTCCTTGAACTTCCCCCATAGAAAGTCCCTTCTGGTTGCCCTTTCTGTGTAAAAGTGAAAGTGATGATATTAGTCTAGGACTTCCCCTGAATCAGAGCTTTGTGGTGAAACATATATGAACAACCCCAGTCAGGGCCTAAACCAGTAAGATTTTATTTAATATACCCTATATCTTCAAGAATTAAGACTCCAGGAAAATAACACAGTAACTGCAGTGTATCCAATGTGCTCGTTCCTATAACTCCAGTGTGGTGGGTGGATAAGAAGACAGACTCCGCCAAGGCTGCCTAGGTTCTGTGCCTCCATTTCCTCATTTGTAAAGTAGATATGGCCGCAGTTCCCACCTCCGAGGGTTGTGAGGAGGGCCAGATGAGCTTCTCTGTGTAGAGCTCTCTGAACAACGCCCCACTCTGTAAGTGGTTTTCAGCACAATAACAGACATTGGGGAACCAAAAAACAATTTGTTTTTTTTTTTTTTGACAGATATTTTTGAGGACCAACTCTGTGCCAGTCACTGGGCCAGGTGTGGTAAGGCAACCGTGAACAAAATAAATCTGGCCCTAGTCCCGAGAGCTTCCCTTATACCTGTGGAACACAGACGACCATGATGGCCGAAGACACCCTGCTGACCCAGTTGGGGTCTGGGGAGACTTCTTGGAACTGAGGGTTGTAACCAGGCAAAGGGAGTTCCAGGTTCCAGGCAGGTGACTGGCATGGACTGGTTCTGGAAGAACTGGAGTGGAGTTAACAGAAACAGCGTGGACCACTGTGGCTATGGAGTAGAGAGCAAGGGGGTGAGAGAGTCTGGGAGGGACAGCAAGGAGGCAGGCATGAAGGGTGTCATGGCATTTTTAAAGTGTTGCACGCTCTCTTGGGAACATGGGGTACAGGGAGGGAGGAAATGCCTCCTGTTCAACCTTTACTCTCGCTTGACACTTCTCTCATGAGGTCTTACATGGCAATCGTTTACAGTACAAGGTACACACAGACGTCTCCCCAATCACATTTTAAACTCCTTGGAGGGAAAAACCATAGGTCGTTCTTTTTTTAATCTTCCCTAGCCGGTGGCAGCCTTCTTAGTAATCAGGCCCCAAGTAGCCATGTATTAGCACCTCTGCATAGACCGAGTTCCAGTGTTATTTCCCACCATCTACCAGGGACCCCGACTCCCTCTTCACCCTTCTCTAACCCTGAGTTTATAAGCCCTGAGGTTATAAGCACCATTCCTGGGATACCTGCTCCTAAACTCCCATCGTGGTTCCCTATGACAATGCTGTTGTCACTTACCCCAAACCAATGGCTTTTCTAGGCCAACTATTGCAATTTTTTTTTCACTCTCTAGAGAGGAATAGCAACAGGTTGGGGGTCACCCACACTTGAGCCTGAATCCCACCTCCTAGCTGTGAGGTCTTAAGAAAGTTACTTAATCCTTTTGGGCCCCCTTTCTCTCATCTATAAAATGATCCTGATAAAACCTACCTATGAGATGTTGGTCGTGAGGATCAAATAAGGGTCAGAGAACTGAGATGCCCCTTAACTGTTGGTACCCATGTCCCTGCCAATAGACACGGCATGCATATTTCCAAGTCCTAGGCTCTCTATGACCTTATTTTCTTTATGGGTAACTGATTCAGTCCTCGGAAATCTTGTGAAATAGTTAGTTAGGTTCAATGGCAGATAATCTCTTGGCACAAAGCGCTCCAAGATTCAACCTGCATGAGGGCTATTCGCATTCTATGCTGCTGAAACAGTTTTCAAACTTGCCTGTAGACAGTACTCCCAGACTGAGAAGCCATCACTAATGGAGAGTGAGCAACTCTAAAGTTGTTTTTCTCTAGAGCAACATGTGTCTAGCATCCGGAACAGTCAGATCCTATTTGCCAGGCCAAATTTCCATCAAGACATTGATGAGTTCTGAACCCCTGGAGCTTTGCTCAAGTCACTGATGGAAATAGCAGCCGCATCCAAGCTCTTTGATGGAATCATGACCTTATAATTAGTATGAGTCCATTCATTAGCATGAGCCTGGGTGTGTGTATGTGCTAGAAAGAGAGTCAGGAACAAAGAAACAAATTAAAAAGTGCAAACTAAGAAAAGAAGAGAGATTAAAACCACTTCAAACTCAGAAATACAATACAGTTCTTATTAACCACATAGTGAGGATTGGGAAACCCACATTGGTAATCAGGAGATATGAATGTGACACTGGCTGCAGGGGGCCACCTCAGGAAGAAAGGTCAAGGGCACTGTGTCTGTCTTTCTGTCCCTTTTCCAATTGTCTCTCTTCTATCTCTGTGTTCTCATTGCCTAGGTATCTAAGACTGAGAACGAGAAGGAAGATACAAAGGAAGGGAAGAAAGAGAGAAAGATGAAAAGTTTGTGGATCATCATAAATAGTGTGCGCCAGAGCTCCGCCAACACTTCTCATCCAGGAGCAGAATGTTCTGAATACCTGCATTAGGCAGCTTTAGGCGGATTTGTGTTAGACAGCCTTCTGTCACTATGATGAAATACCTGAAATAAATAATCAACATAAAGAAAAAAGGTTTATTTTGACTCACAATTCTAGTTCTAGTTCTAGCTCTGTTGCTTTGGGTGAGGCAGCACATCCGTGGGGGACCATGTGACAGAGCAAAAACCACTTGCCTTATGGCGAAAAAAGGAAAAGAGAGGAAGAAAAAGGGTTTGGGATTCCACAATTCACTTCAAGGACATGTCCCAGTGATCTATGGACTTTCTGCATGGTTCCACCTCTTGAAGTTCCCACCACCTTCCAATAGCACCTCCATGGGGACCAAGCCTTGAACACAAGAGTCTTTGGGAGACATTCAAGATTCCAACCATAACATTCTCTTTTTATGTTAAATAACACCAAAGTGGTTGGGAGCATGAAACAAGATAATGAATATGAAGCCCTTATACAAAGGAAGCTCAACAGTTTCTTAAGACTATTTCATTTTTCTCCATAAAATGACGGAGTGGGGCTATTACCTCCACTTTGTGGATGAAGACGCTGGTGGCTGGAGCCATGAAGCGGACTGTGAGCTCCATGAAGCAGAGGACCACGCCCGCCTTGCTCACTGCTACACAGGCACATGCACAGTGAGGCCCAGGGGAGCTCCACTAAGTATCTGTGGCTGAGGAGCACGTTAGATTCCACCTGTCTGCATCCAAGACAAGTGTCCTTTCCAATGCCTCGTTGCCATCTCCAAATAACTGTTTCTGTGGGCAGATGAAGAGGTTAAAGGCACAGAGCAGAGAACCAAACAGCTATGGTTCAAGTTCCAAGCTACATACCTGCTTTGTGAACCAACTATAGACATGTGCTGCTTAATGATGGGGACATATTCTGAGAACTGTGTCATTAGATGAATCTGTTGTGCAAATATCATGAAGTGTAGTCACACAGACCTAGAGAGTACAGATCAATCGCTTGGCATGGCCCCTGGATGCGATGAAGATGAGACGGATGAGGCTGCTGCCAGCATAACCTGGTGTGCTGCTCTACAAGAAGCTTTCTTTTATGATGGAGTAGGGCTATTACCCTCAGGAGTAAGGGGCTGTGGTTTTGACTCAACAGTAGAGCGCTCGCCTAGCACGTGTGGGACCCTGGATTCGATCCTCAGCACCACATAAAAATAAATAAATAAAATAAAGGTATTGTGTCCGACTACAACTAAAAAATAAATATTTTTAAAAAAAATTTAAAAATAAGTAGGAGTAAGTACATTGCAAAATAATGATAAAAAGTATGGAACAGTGGATACACAGTCCAGTGACAGCGTCACTCATTAGCAAGTATGATGTGCTGTACCTGTTTGCAGGTGCTGTACTCCCAGCCGATGGACAGTAGATTTGTTTACATCAGCACCACAAACACCATAATGTATTGTGCTGTCATTAGTAGTTGATAAGAATTTTTCAGCTCCATTATAATCTTATGACACCACCATCATATATGCATGCCATCCTGTGTTGATCAAAACTTTGGTATTTGATGTATGACCATATCTATTACTTGTTGTGTAATGACAATGGTCCCCTTCCCAACGTAATCCCTTAGTTTTTTGTTGTTGTTGTTTTTGTTTTTCTTGGTACTGGGGATTGAACTCAGGGGCACTCAACCACTGAACCACATCTCAGCTCTATTTTGTATTTTACTTAGAGATAGGGTCTCACTGAGTTGCTTAGCTCCTTGCTGTTGCTGAAACTGGCTTTGAACTTGCGATCCCCCTGCCTCAGCATCCTGAGCTACTGGGATTACAGGTATGCCTCACCATGCCGGGTTTTCCCTTAGTCTTTTGATATTCCAAAGTATTTCAAAGGGAACTGAGGGAAAAAGATGATTTGGAGGCTGGAGCTTTCAAGAAGAATCCCATCTTTGGAGGTCAGTATACTGGAACAGAAAAGAAAGACTTTGAGGATAGAGTGAGAATGGTGTGGCTGGGCTTTGTTTTATTGAACTGAACAGAAAGCAAAAAAGGGACTTGGAGAGGGAGATAGTAGTTATGAGCAACTGACACACATTCACCATGCCTGGTGTTTTATATGTGGTGTCTCATTGAATCCTCATGAAGGTTCTATAAGGAAGATTCCCATTTTACATTTAAGGAAACTGAGGGTCAAAAAGATTAAGCACCTTGACCAGTTCAACCCATCCTGTGAAATGGCAAAACAAGGCTCATTTCCAGTTGCTTTGGCTCTGAAGCTCATCATCTTTGCACAAGGACAGCTGCCTCTCTTTAAGATAAAAGAAAACAAACAAACAAATAGATTTGTCAGGCTTTAAAGTTTGCCAAAAAGTTTCATCTTCTCTTGGGTGTCCACTGGGGGAGTGATTTATCTTTGGAAATAACACCCATGTCCGCATTCCACTTTCTCTTCACTTGACCTCTTTTTATGTCTTCACACCTATCAGTGTAACGGTGGAGTCTGCAGCTCCCTGAGCCCTGGAATTTTATTCTGTGGCCAGGCTACAAACTTGTGACTCCCTTAAAAATCATGATTTGTGCTCAACATGAGTTCTTGTAGCAGAGACATAAATAAGCATATTCTTCCTATTTTAAAATATAATATTGATTCTGTTCCTTATAACACGAGAGAGGAGTAAGTGAGAAGTCAGAGTGGCGGCTTAAAAATTGAACCCTGTAAAGTTTACAGGCAATCTACAGTGAGGCTAAATCTAACAGCCATGAAACAAAAAAATAGCACAATCACTTTACAGGGGTTTTCCGGGCGACTCTGGAATTCAAGTGTTCAAGTTCAGCCCGTGTAATAAAAACGCGTTTACGATGGTTTGCCAACAGGAACAGGAGATGGAGAAAAGAACACCTGTATCAGTGAGCATCCTAAAACCAAAAGCCTCCCGAGGAGGGCTGACTGAGTGTGCCAAGTCTGCTCTAAAGAGAAAGGATATCAAACCACATGGGGAACAAAGTCCCTCGTTGACCGAGGCATCCTGCAATCATCATCCATGATCACGGCAAACTTTAATGGAGTACTTGCTGACTGCTTGTCAGCCCTGGGGTCTGAGCTGACTGCCCAAGGCTCCCTGAGTCTTATCCTCTGAGGGGGTGAGACAAATATGTGAACCATAATTATTGCACAAATGCTCTATTTGAGATATCTAACAGCAATACCAGTGAATATTCTTTGGGTGCTTAGGGCAATGCCATACTCAGTTCTAGCACATTCTTACTCTTCACAATGACTCTATGAATAGGTGCTGTTATCAACACCATGTTATAGATGAGGGTAGACACAGTGAAGTACTTCCTCAAGGAGAGACAATGACCTATGTAGGAAGGGCTATGAGGGTACACTGGAGGAACTGACTAGCTCTGCCTGAGGGCAGACCCGAGGCATATAACCTGGACCCTAAGAAAGGAGGAAGAGTTTTCTGGATGAGAAGTGGCACAGGGAGGCACATTCTAGGCAGCATGTGCCAGAGAAGGAAGGCGCTGGGGAGCCTGGTGTACCTGGGGAACCAAGAGGAGCTTGATGCAGGAGAAGCATAGGACTCAAAATGTGTGGTGGTCCAAGGGGAGATGGCACGGACTGTGAGGGGCTTCGTGAGTCACCATACAGAGTTTGGGCAATAAGGGGCCAAACATGGATTTTAAATAATGGACTGAGGGCAATTTTGCAGTCAACTTTGGTGAGCGTATACTATCCAGGAGAAAATGTAAAGTAGGGAAATGGGTTTGGAGGCTAATCCAGTAACCCAGATGACAAGAGGTGGCTGAAACTGGGCTAGTGACCAGGAAGATGACAGAATGGGAATATGAAAGATTGACAAACAATACATTTACATGTGTGCGTTTATATTTCTGCTTATATTTCTTTCTACTAGGTAGGAAGCATTCATACACCAACCCTGGGATTGGTAAAGACTGAAAAGCTCATAACTTGAGTATTTACTGAGTAAATTTGGGCTCATCTATTCATTTTCACCAAACAGTACATAGTTTTAAAAACATTATTTAGATGTTGATGGACCTTTATTTTATTCATTTATTTATATGCGGTGCTCAGAATCAAACCCAGTGCTTCATGACATGCTTAAGCACTCTGCCACTGAGCCACATCCCCAGGCCCAACATACATATTTTTAAAAGGCTTTATACTGTTCCTGGTACATATTATATACTCAAAATCACACACACACACACACACACACACACACACACACACTAGCCAGGTGACCTGATAATCTGTGAACTACTCCAAACCTCAAAGCTACAACCCAATGGTTTAATTGAGCACGATTTTTCCAATTTGTAAGGTAACAATTTAATTGTCAAGTGAGAAATAACTGTGTTCAGGTTTAAGGAAGATGAGAATAAGTCTTTCCCTGGCATAAACATCACACCTCAATGTCATCAAGTTGAATAAATTGTCTCTGCCACCCTCTTTTGTCCATAAGGGTGTTGGGTAACAGAGAACCCAAGCTACCTGCCTATACCCACACAGCAAGATGATGTAGAAGAAGGAAAATTTTTATATACCATCATATTAGGCTTTTTAATATTGCTTCTCCTTTCTCTTTAAGAGAAAGTTGGGAAATTGTGGATAGAGAGGGAAAGCAAATTCTGCATAAAAGAAAACATTTTTTAAAAAATACAAATGTGGCCTAATTTAATTTCCCATACATGTTTCCACCGGCTTTGGGAAAAAAAGGTTAAAATGCAATTCTCCAAAACGAAGTTATTCGATAGAAGAATATTAACCTCTTCGCCCCTTGTACTTTGACTCGTTTTATCTCCTTTTCATTTTTGTTTGTGGGTCTATTCATTTTGGTGAGGCCAGGCACGTTGCTAGGTAACGGGCCCATGGCGGGCCAGCGCATGAGGCTGGCTGGCTGGCCTGGGTGGCAGACTTCCCTAGCGCTAGCTGCCGGCAATGCAGTCTCTCACAAAAAGCATTTATCACCGAGCAGGCACAGTAATGGCCACTCAGTGGAGGGGAAATTGAGCTGACCCGAAGGCCAAAGCTGTTAGGGAGACTGCTGGGAAGGGTAAGAGGGTCACACACCCTTTTCCCACCCACTTAGTGGGCAGTAAGCGGTGGAACAGCCCAGCCACTGTTTCCACTAACATATCCCGAGGCTTTGCACCTGAAATAAATGTTTGCTTGACATTAACGATAAAAAAAAAAAGGAGGCAAAAAATAAAATCGGTTTGCTCCAAGAACAATGAGCTCAACAATGAACAGGGTGACTTAAAGTTAGCCAAAGTCCCCTCAAGGCTTGATGATTTTGGTAGCTTTGCTGGAAGGGAGCTTGGCAGAGATGGGGACTTTTAAATAATTAGTATATCCCAAAAGGGGTGGTTCCAACATTTTTCTAGCTCCTTGAATTTGAAAGTGGAGAAATTAAAATTTGTTTTCCTTGCAAATGGTGCCAGTTTTAGAAGTGTCGAATATTGGTCATTGCCAAACTCATATTATTTTGAAAGCATCTTTCCAAATTCCTGTTTGATTGTATAACATGTTCCTTCAATATGTACTTATGCTTGTTTAGCATGAGCTACAATTTAAAATGCAAAACTTTTTAAAATGTACTATGGAAATATTGAGTTAACAACTCAGATTTGAATGTGATGCTTTCCTATACCATTTTATAAATTTTTCTGGAAACGTTATTCCTACTTCTTTGCCTTTTTTTTCAGAATTATTTTACATTAATAAATACAGAATAAAGCAAAATGTCATGATAAAAATAAGAAATACATGAATAATGCATAGGAGAATGAAAATTATTATGAGTAGTATGAAGGTTACACACAAAAATATTTTTGTATTAACAGTGTGGGAGTCTTGGCAAGATTCAATTGTGGAAGAAAACAGAAATGTCTTTCCTACACCATTTACTTTTGCAATCAACTATAGATCATGCCATTTTATATTAGAACTTGAAAAAATTGTATGAAAAGTTCTATAAGGGGGTTTAAATGTCCTTGCATTAAAAAAGTAAATACTGCATATTATCCAGTATTCGTTTCATTTTCAGTTATCTTCAGCATTAAACATTATTCGGTTCCAGTATATTTTACTTGGGTATAAACTCTTCTTTTTTTTTTTTATTTTGAATGAGGGACATGTTACTTCCTATCAGAAATCTTTGCTCCAGATCTTCTTAGCTGTGTAATTTAGGCCAAATGGTTTCCCCCTCTGAGCATCAGTCTCCCATCAGTGAAGGGAAGGTGGTACCCACTGCAGTTACTCAGTTACTCAGACCAGGTGTCAGGTGTGAAATGCCTTGTGGATGTGAGACAATTACGTTTTGTGAAAAATAGAAGTGTTGGGAGAAACCCAAAGCATGAATGGTAGGTTTTCAACAGCACTCCATGTTTTCTCTTTTTTTGACAGAATTAGGCTTCTAGCCTCTGTAAGATGTCAGTCACCGGCCCATGAGAGCCAATATGTTCTTTCTGACCACTTAGCCTCATTTGGGGATAGGCAGGAGGAATTGCTTTTCTTCAGAAGGAGCAGCGTGAAGGAGCACAAGAAGAGCCCTGTTCTTGGCGCCAGCTCCTCAGCTTTCAAACAACAATATTTAACCAACAAAAGAAGAGACCAAGTCAATCTCAGTTTTAGTGATTCCCCTGAAAGTCATCAAATAAAAATGTGAACTTTAAAATTGATCAGGATTAATTTCACTGACACTGTATCATAACATATATCTCTTTAGAGACTCATTTGTTGAGCTGCAGATGCAAAGAAAGTAAGGAAAGAAATAAATCAGAATACAATAAGGCAATTAGACTTTTGCCATTGATAGAATACTAAAAATGTCTGATTTATCAAAGCATTAACAAACAGAAGTAAACACAAGACTTATATTTTCTTACAAAATACCTAGAGAGGAAGATTAAAATAATAACCAAGACCATGTGTATCAATAAATTTAATTTATAAATATTGCTCCATTGCCAAAAGATACTATTTCATTTGCTAATTTGGAGAGTGCCACAGCCAGGGATGATTTATCAATGCCAGTGCTGCTCAGATGTGCACCGCTGTTCTCATCTCCGTGGACAATCTCCCACCCAGAAGGGAGAGTTCTAGTGGGTGCAAAGGACAGCTCAAGAAGTAAAGTTACTTAATCTTCACCTGCAATCATGGTCTTTGGTTTGAAAATAAATAAATGTACGTATAGTACATTTTCTTCACGGAGCCTCAATCCTAGTATGGAGACCATAAGAAAAACAGTTACCTGTGCCCTAAGTGCTTGTATGTATTACCTCATTTAATCCTGACAACAGCCCTAGAAAGTAGGTATTGTTGTCATCCCAATTTACAGATAAGAAAAATGAATCTGATAGAGGTATGGCAACTTGATTTTAATAAATGTCAGAGTCAGGCCGAGTGCAGTGGCACATACCTATAATCCCAGCAGATTGGGAGGCTAAGACAGGAAGATGCGAGTTCAAAGCCAGTTTCAGCAATTTAGCTAAGCCCTAAGCAACTCAGTGAGACTCTGTCTCTAAATAACATACAAAATAGGGCTGGGGATATGGCTCAGTGATCAAGTGTCCTTGGGTTCAATACCCAGTACCACCCCCACCACCATCAAATGTCAAAGTCAGGATGTGAACCCAGGCCTGTCCAACTCCAAAATGTAAGCTCATAATCACACCCATAAAATGTCTTCAAAGCACGCTTGAAATCCTTAGACATCAAATTTCTTTAAAGACAAACTGATGTTCATTACAGACATTGTGTCCTTTAACACGGGCTAATACATGAATTGTTAAATTTTGGTCAAAAAATGTTGGTGGTGAAGAATCACAGGAGCCATCAAAATGAAACCCTCATTTCTCAGATGAGGAGGTTGAGCTTCTCTGCCGCAGGATCAACCTCAGGGCCCACCCAAGGTAATTACATGGGCACGTGACAGGGAGATAGTTCCACCAAGTCAGTCCTATAAACTTGCCTCCAATAGCTAGTGCACTTAAAAGATCATCCAACACACATCTCTGTCTACACAAAGATGTCAAGGAAACATCAGCTGCCTGGTGAGGTAGAGCTGTATTAGCATCGGGAAATCCACCTATTCATTCCGCCTGCACCTTTCATTCATTTCATTTGCTGGGCATTGGGATACAGAGATGAGGAGCTCCTGGCCCAGCTTTGAGGGTAATCAAAATCAGGTGAATGCTTGTGCATTTTAAGTAATTTATTTGAAATTTAATTTTGAAGACCTACAGAAAGACTGGGGTTAATCTAAATTATATGTTCACTACAACAGAGGCTCATGTGGATATGCCAACACTTGGCCCCATGAACAAAATGGCCCCATGACTATGTCTGAGCTATTTTCCTCTCAGAGGTGGGAATGGGAGCAAATAGCCTAAAAAGGTCCCTTCCAAGAAACTGGTGTACTCAGGAAAATATTGAATTGCCAGGAGATTCTATCCCCCAAAGGCCAATTAAGCAGGATCTTTATAAATCTTTTGTAACCACACAAGGCACCAGAAAAATATGGGAGAAATCATATTGGTATATAAAAAGGAATCCAAAGAGTAGAAAGTAAAATAATCCAACAACTCTATGAAGAGATGGAAAGAGAACTTGTTATTCTATGAATACCAACATGTATAAACTCCACCAATTCAATCTTGGGGTGAGCAAATCGAGAAAATGTGGGGCAATGCATAATGCATACATGAGAAAGAGGGAGAGGAGCATAAAATCATCACACTCCCTTGACAACGTGTATCTGCCAAGATGGGATAAAGTCAGAAGCATAATTCTAGGCCAATTTTGATAACAGGGCTATACATTTCTAATTTCAATGTTGCCTTGAACACGTCAACAAAAATATTTTATAAAATCCGTGTAATAAGACCTACTGTCATGACAGCCATTTACAAGAACCTATCAGCATTTGGTATAAGACGTGGACTGTTCAGAGCTGTCCAGGGAAGTGTCTCTAATATCAAGCATTTCACTCCACACGGTGTAAAATGCCCAAAGTCTGTCGTTAGCATGATCAGTTGCTCATCTCAAATGCCCTCAAATTTTCACATTACTTCTCTGCCATATCTGATCTGTCATGGAAAGTCAAAAGAAGAAAAAACAAAGATTGGAAATATTATGATATTTTGAAAGTGGCGGTTACTTTGGGCTTTTACTTTCTGTATTATAAATTCCTCAGGATGGAGATTTTCTTCCTCATTTGGCACATTTATCAGCTGCAAACTTCTACATGACTATGTATAAATTAGCAATAAGGAAATCTCAAGCTCAGGGGATAGAAATTGACATATGGTAACAAGAAATTCAATAAAATATTTGTTAAATGGATGAAATGCAGAATAATTCTTATTTTCTTCAATCACTTTCCAAATGATACCAGGAAAATGCATTTACAAAAAATTACGTATCATTTTATAATTCATTTTTTGTGTGTGCTGGGGATTAAACTCAGGGCCTCATACGTACTTAGCATGTCAGTGCTTCACCACTGAGCTACACCTCCGACTTTTTATATAGTTTTCTTTTTTTTTATAGTATCAATTTAAAAATATAAACTTTGAGCTGTGCTGAAGAAAGTTCCCTGTTTCTGTTTTGTGCATTACCAAGTCTACTTTAAAACATAATAACCCTATATTAAAATAACACGATTATTATTATTTTAAAGTGTTTGCCACATTTTTTTTTCAGTTGGACACCATTTACTTTATTAAGTTTTTTCTCACAAACTGGAATTTAAAATGTTATTAGAAATAGTTTCACATTTTAGAAGAGCCTAATTGTTTCATGGGATAAAATAAAATCATCCTAGCTATCCTCTTCCTCTTCTCCTTCTTCTTTCTGGTTTAATAAGGACTTTTTTTATTTTGAGAAAAGAGTTTCCTATGCCTTCTTAAAAGACCAACTATAGATTCTAGTTACCTTTAAGGTCTTCACTGTGGATGTAGAGTATAGACTTAAGGAACTAATTCTATAGAGAAGTGATCATCAAAGTTTGTTGTACTTTGCTATGGCAACCCTTGGCCAAACCTTTTAATTCCACAAACATTTCTTGAGTGTGTGTCATGGTAAATTTAAAAATGAATAAAACATAAGATTGTACAAAAAAATAGAATGGAAATGACAACACAGATTAAAAGAACAAGTAAGACAATGGTATACCAAGAGATGGGAGGGAACAGTGGGAACGGGCCACCCCAGGTATGAGCATCATCTATATAGAATTTAAAAATCAGACCACACCTGGGTCTACTTATTGATATGTACCACGCACCAATAATTCTAAGTGATGATTGTACTGAATTGAGTCAAAATCCTTCCCAGAACTTGAGAATGTAACCTTATTTGGAGATAGTGTCATGGTAGTTGTAGTTAGTTAAGGAGGCAGCATCCTGAAATAGGAAAGACCCTCAATCCTATGACTAATGTCCTTATTCTCTTAATGGTGTGTTATTTTCCCAAGTGAAAAAGAAGAAAAGAGATAGAGATAGACCCAGAAGAGAAAGAGTACCATGTGCTGACAGAGGCAGAGCCTGGAATGATGAATCTACAAGCCAAGGAACGTTCAGGATTGCCAGGGACCTCCCACAGCTGGGAGAACCCAGTGTCTCCAGAAGGAGCCACCTGGCTAACACCTTGATTTCAGGCTTCTCACCTCCACAACCACTAGACAATGAATTTCTATCATCTGAAGCCACTCGGTTTGTTGTGCTTTGTTATGGCAGGAAATGAATAAAATAATCTTCGCAACACCCCACCTTCTTAATACCCACTGATAATAAATAATGAGACCATTATTAAAATAAAGATTGAATCTTAGAGCTACTAGGCCATTCACCTGGAAGTAGAGAGACGTTGGGATGTGTGTTCTGTAGTGTGGAAGTGCTGTCACGGAGATGTGCACAGGTGTCCATGGGCCACAGTGAAGGTGGGCACTCTGGAAGCTTTCCCAGCAGTGTAGAGGGCCTGTTCAGGGGAGAGCAGATGGATCCAATCTGACTGGCACCCATCATTGTGTAAAGAAGAAAAGAGCAGAAAGAAAAGCTCTGCTCTGCTCCTGGAAGCCTTTCCAAAATGGGGCCTTCGTATGGTGCTTTGGATCCCCACTGGCCAAAGTATGATCAGCAGACAGTGGACTGGGCATTGCTGGATGCTTGTTAGGAATGCAGAAACCACTCTGGAAAACATTGCTTCATCCCTTACCAGTTGAAGCAGGATCCTGAGACCACCAGCAGAATCTCCTGAAGACTCAGTAGAAACAGCCCCACTCCAGACCTACTGGACCAGAATCAAATTCCAACAGGATGCCCAGACGCCCCACTGGTAGGCTGAGGTTGGGGAGCGTGGTTCCAGGGGATGCTAGGCTTCTGCTGAGCCAAGGAAAGGAAGGATGAGAAGAGGATGAGAAGATGGCCGAGGAGTGAAGAGGGGAGGAGGTGACTTGCCAGGGCATCCAGAGGCAACACGTGAGCAGGGTCATCAAGGGATAAAGCAGCAACAGGACGGCGCAGCATTTATTGAGCCAGGCGCTGTGTGACATGCTTAATATGCACTCATCTTTTTTTTAAAAAAATCACCTTCTGGAATTTGTTTTGCAATTGTAATGAAAAGTATGGAAACATGCCCATAATATTAAATCAAACTAAACCTAGATTCTGAATAAAAACTCTGAAATATAATGTTCATAGAAAGCAAAAGGAACTTGTTTTATAGTCAGTTTATAATTTTATCATATTAAATTTTAAGTTTTTTTATTTTTAATTACCACATAATTATTGTACATATATATGGGGTTCAGTGTGATAATTCAGTACACGTATGTAAGTGATCAAATCAGGGTAATTAGCATTTGCATTTCCTTAAACACCAGTCATTTCTTTGTGTTCTGAGCCTATGATCTCTTCTCTTTAATATATAATAAGTTGTTTCAATCTGTAGTCACCCTACTGTAGTAATAGAGCTGTGGAACACTAGAACTCGTTCTGCTCATACTAGAACTGTATTTTGATACCATTAGCCAACCTCCGTCTAACTGCCCTCCCCCCCACCTCACCCCCACTTCCTGGCCCCTAGTGACCACCATTCTACTCCCTGCTTCTAAGTTCTGTTGTTTGAGCTTCCACATGTGCTGCACTTGTCTTTCTGTGTCTGGCTTATTCTCCTTAACATAATGCCCTCCATTCCATCCATATTGTTGCAATGGCAGGATTTCACTCCTTTTAATGATTGAGTAATATTACAGTGTGTGTGTGTGTGTGTGTGTGTGTGTGTGTGTGTGTATGATGGAATATTTTCTTATCCACTCATCTGACACCTCTAATGATTTCCTCCTTGGCTATGGTAGTCGTGCTAGGATGTCATGGGATGCATTTGTCTTTTGAGCTCCAAAAGCATCCTGTGTTTCTATCATGACAGACACAAAGAGCAGCAAGGTGCATAACTAACCTTTAATCCTGTATCTAGTAAATATTAGAGTGAAGGAAGTGAAACCTGGATTCAATACTCCAAGCCATTGTGTCTCTGCAGAGCAAACCTCCTTCACCTGGAATACCCTTCTTTATCTGTTAAAATCTCACTCATTCTTCCAGACTCAACTCGGAAGTCTCTTCTGTGACCTCCCTCCCAGGTTCCCCCATAAGTCATTGTATGCTCTTTGTGTCTCCCCGACAGACATCTGTTATATCCCAGTGATGGGATTTGTTATGGTCTGGCTTATTCGATGCCCTCTTTTCTTCACCCGGTGATGCTCTGAGATTGAAGGTCTATCTCAGTCTCCCCAATGCCTAGTTTGGTTCTGAAAACCTGGACTATTACAGATGTGTGTGGAAGCCAACTGGCTTCATTCCCTTCTCACATCCTTACCTTCTAGATGCGGTGTTCTCGTCTATGTAATAGAAATAAGGAGAGCTACTCAGAAGGTTCCCGTAAAGAGGAAGAGATGAGATGTGTAAAAACACCAAGTACCGGGCAGGGTCTAGACAAGTGCATGACAAACATCTTTTAAAGAAATAGAAGAAGTGACTGAGGTGACCTAGTGTGAAAGCAGAGGACAGGTAAACACTACCACTTTTTGAGTCATTGCCAGGCACTTTTGGGGTAGATTGCCTACATATCCCTTTATCATTCTTTAAATACCACCTGCTATGACCATTATTGTCATTTTCATCTAATAGGGAATTAAGCTGAGGTCTGTACAGATTAAGAAGTCTGCCTAAGGTCCAGGGGAGAGCCAGACTGGGACTGTGATCCAAGTGAGTCCAAAACCTAAGCTTCCAGGAAAAAGAAACCAAAGGGCACAACACTAAGTACTTCCCTCTGGGTGTAGCAGCCCATGCAAATATCCCATCTTTATACTCGCCACCTCCAGACAGAGCCATTTTGTCAAATTGGCACCAAAACCTTTAAAAATCTGAGCACTTCTGAAATTACATTCCTTACTACTAGAAAAATACAGCTGTCAGCAGTCACATGAGATTCGGCTGTTCTTGGTGAAACACAAGCTGTGTTAACGGGTGGGATGGTAAAGCTGTTTGTTGCCGTACAATGCTGTGTGTGTGTAGCCCACACCATCAGGAGCAAATGTCCCACGTTCAGTGAAATGCTCACAGACCGGCAAGTTGACAGGAATAAAAGCCACATCCAAAGCATGAGTGATATTCTTTTGATGTCGGCTACATAGAGTTCTCCCTGTTGCAGTCACTAGATTATTTTTTTCTAGGAGATTAGACTATAAAATTGGAAAATGTTTTTCCTTACCATAGGCTGTTCCTGATTCTCAGTTATGGGGGAAATGAATTTAGATGTTTAAAAAATCAAATTATTTATCTTAGTGTTCCCTGAAGTTTGCAAACTGCTGAGCAATGTGAGGCTTTGCCCTGCATTCTCCTCATCGGGTCTATCTGGGTAAATTAATTACAAGACAATCCTCAGGAATTAAGTGTATTTTAAGTTCAGAGGCATCTGCTTAGAGACTTCTAACACCGCTAAATAGTCCCTTTGGAAATGCACTCGTTAGTATGAGTGGTATAATTTTCATTTCCGCTGGCACCGTGGCATATGACTTCTTCAGTTTCAGCTACCCTCCGATTGACCTGTCAAGGGCATAAAGCACTCTAAAGACGTCCCAGCACCATGTGTGCTTCTCCAGTGGGTCTCAGGGACCAGATTGATCTTCTCCATGGAAAGGAATAATTTAGGAGATGATTTTCCCTGGTTTTAGGGTGATACAGTCTCTGTATAAACACACACACACACACACACATCACACACACACACACACACATACACACATGCACACACACACAGTGTGAACTTATAATAGGATTGCTGGGCAAGAGAACAAAATAAATAAACATTTTCTTAGATAACAGATATTCCATATATCTGAGGGCATGAATTAGGGGGAAAAAATCTATGGTGTGATTAATCCATTATGTAAAATGGAAATGCATTTTTTAAGTTAAGTGTCAATATGTTGTCAGAGGATGGGGAGGGATTGGAATAGAGACCCAAAAAATACATTTTGGATTTTTTCCCCTCCCCTCTAAAATGAGAATGTGGTGTGTTCTATCACCTGATTTTTCTGAAGCCACTATATTCTGGTTTGGAAGAATTATGAAATAGGGTGACTTTAAGAGAGCTGCCGTTTACCAGGCTCACATGGAAGCAGAGCATGGGCAGGGCCCCCTCTTCCATCAGTTATAAACAGGGCACAGAGTGGGCATCCTCCTGAAGGGTGCATGAGAGCCACTCCCCCCCCCTCCACCCCACCAACAGGACTAATTTGGAAAAGGCAGATGTAGCAAAGGAAAACAAACAGAGGCCAAAACTTGTTTTAAAATAATTGGAATTTTCAAATGCACATGAAATTGGCATCTGGTTACCCCGATGCTATAGTTTGGGTCTAGAATGTCTCCCAGAGGCATTTGTGTTCAAGGCTTGGTCCTCAATTTGGTGCTGGTGGGAGGTGATAGAAGCATTAAGAGGTGTGCCTAGTGGAAAGAAGTTAGGTGATTGGAACATGCCCTAGAAAGGAATATTGGGAAAGCAGCCTCTTTCTCTCTCTTTCTCTCCAACTGCCATGAGGTGATCAGACCTCCTTTACTCCCATTATGACATATTGTGCCACTGCGGGTCCAAAGCAATAGGGCCAAACACTCATGTACTGAAACCTCTGGATCCATGAGCCAAAATAAACCTTTCCTCTTTTTAAAGTTTATTATCTCAGGTATTTTGTCATAATAATGGAAAGGAACTAACACGCTCCAAACACACAGCTGACCTTGCAGAATATCACCAAATCTATCACTTCTATCAAGGATAGTAAAGGGACATTTACAGAGTGCTTTATTATGTTTTATAAAACAGGTGTATATCTGTCATATTATTTGGCCCTCGTAACAACTCCATGCTGAAGGCTACATATGAGATCTATTAAGAACATAGCTGTGGAGTCCATTCAATTCGATTAAAATGCTAGACCCTCCGTGTACTAACTGGATCACCTTGGAAGCTTAATTATCCTCCCTAAAGCTGTACTATGAATAAATGAGATCACATAGGGAAACATTTTCCCAGTGCTTGGCCCTTGGCATGCTTACAATAGCTGTTGTTGTTTTTACCTACACTGTTGTCTGCTTCAGTGATTTCAACAACTTGCTCTTTTCCAATCCAGAAATATACTTCTCAAAATGAGGCCTGAGAACTGTTACTAAACCTGCGTAAGCAAACATCAGTATTCATTGAAAGAATGAGTGGGAAAAAAAACTCTAGCTCAGGATCAATCAGGAAAAGAATAATGCATTGGGAAAGAGTCATTCAGCAAACATTCACATCTGAATTCATAGACCAGGTCATTGAATCTTCATAGCAACCTTTAAAGGTAAGTACCATTTACTTTTACAGATTTCAAAGCTAATTAGTCCAAAAGGTGAGTCATCTTGAATGAATATACACAGCTACTACGTGACAAAACCTGAGATTGAAACCACAGCTTTGGACTCTAGGTCCGGTGCTCTTTCTCTGCACCTCTGCCTCATGATGCATTATGTAACAAGCAGCCCTGTCCATTCCCACACAAGCAGGCTCCATGGGACGGGACGCAATTTCTTTCTAAACCTAAGTTATTTGGCTATGCAGCATGACTGTTTGTTGTATACAGCAGTGGCATACCTGATAACACCATAGGAATGTTCACAGAATTCATAAGCCTTTATCTACAATCTGGCCCGGATCATGCCTTGCAATGGGAAAGTTAAAATTTTTAAAAATAAAGATAGGAAGCAAAGCCTCCTCACCACCACCTCCTTTTGTTCTCATTCTTTAGTTCTATCCACTTTTTTGGTTTAGTTTCCATTGCTGTGATGAAATATCTGAGAAAAACAACTAAAGAAGACAAAATATTTATTTTGGCTCATGGTTTCAGAGGTTGCAGTCCATGGGCACATGGCTCTGTTGCTCCTGGGCCTGTGATGTCAGCATGTCAACAGCAGGGAGTACTTGGTAGAGCAAGGCTCCACTCCTCATGACAAAGAGAGTGAGCAAAGAAGGGGCTGGGGACAAAATATCCCCCCCCAAAGGCACATCAATGACCTACATCCTGCAACTAGGGCCTCTTCCACCACTACCTCCCAATGGCTCATTCAGCTATGAACCCATCAATAGATTAATCCATCGTTGAGGTTGTGATCCAACCACCTCCCAAAAGCCCTACCTCTGAATACCCTGCATGGGGACCAGGCCTTAAACAACATGAGCTTCTGGGGACATTTCAGATCCAAATGGTAACGACTTCTCATAGGCCGTTTACTGATTTAAAGGGAAAGGGGAAAGAGGACTTGACAAGAAAAAAGGTTAGAAAAGGAAATATGTTACACACACTCAAAACGAAAACATGTGATTAAAGCCTTCAAGAGGAGGGAGCCACTGCTCTCCAACTCCAGCTCTGTCCCAAGCCTCCAGGTGGACACACTCTCTTCCCATTGTTCTCTCATGAGACCTTCCCATGAGAGGGACAAAGAAGGCTGCTGCACATCCTGGTGAGCAAGTGGCCGGGAGGCAATGGATAAGACGACTACACGTTGATTCACTCTGTGATTCTATCAGTTTATTTATAGAGCATCCTTTATGTGTCTGCATATAGCAAATAATAAAAATAGTTTGTCAAACCAACCTAATCATTCCTGTTGCAATGAACAAGATAAACCAATTTATGCCCTGAAGAACCTATAGTCTAGCTTGAACAACAAATATTAAAAAGTAATTACACTAATAATTATGTATTTTCAATTGCGATAAATTCTTTAAAAAAGAACTAAAAATATCATTGTTGGTGGGATTGCAAATTAGCCCAACTACATTGGAAAACAGTATGGAGGTTCCTCAAAAGACAGGAATGGAACCACCATGTGACCCAGCTATCTCTACTTCTTGGTATTTATCTAAAAGAACTAAAATCAATTTACTCTAGAGATACCTGCATACCAATGTTTATAGCAGCACAATCCACAATAGCCAAGTTTTGGAACCAGCCCAGGTGCCCATCAATAGATAAATGGATAATGAAAATGTGGCATATATACACAACGGCATTCTACTCAGCCATAAAGAATAAAGAAATTATGTCATTCGCTGGCAAATGGGTGGAACTGGAAAACATCATGCTAAGTGAAATAAGCCAGACTCAGAAAGTCAAGGATCAAATGTTTTCTCTCATACGTGGAAGGTAGAAAGGAAAAACAAAACAAAACAAATTAAAAGGGGATCTTATGAAAGTAGAAGGGAGATCCGTAGAGCAGAAGTGGAGGACCAAGGTGGGGAGAAGGAGGAGAAGAAAAGGGAAAGAACTAGGGAATGAAATTGACCAAATGATGCTAGGTGTACACATGATTATACCACAACACATTCCATTTTTATTTATAACTATAATGCATCAATTAAAAATAAATAAATAAATAAATAAATAGAAGGAAGACCAATAAAGTAAAGAAAGGGGGTGAGGGAGGAAGGAGGCGAGGGAGGAGGTGAATACATGGGATTGAAATGGAGAAAACTGTTATATGCACTTACGAATATGTCAACGTGAACTCCACTATTAGGTATAATATATAATGCACTAAAATTTTTTAACTTAAAAAATTAAAGTAAGCAACTAAAAAAATGGAGTAGGTAATTAAACTAACCAAAAAAAAAAAAAAAAAAAAAAAAGAATATTATGAGAACAAATCATAAAGTTCATCACCTCTGGGAGTAAAGGAAGACTTTCATGAGCAGGTGACATTAAGAGAAGGAAGGGGAATTGATTTAAGCAGAGAGGAAGGACCAGGATTCCAGGCAGGGAGCAGCAGACTCTTCATCAGGGCCTATGAGCCAAGTACTGTGCTCCTGCCTTCCTCCTGACCTCCTGACCTCATGATCCTACCAGTCTCCCTGGGCCGCTCTTCTCCAGTCCCACAACTCATTCTCTTCGTTAAACATGTCACTCTTGTTTCTAGGTCATGAAACATGTGCATTTGCTCTTCCCTCTGCAGGGACTGCTCTCAGCCCAGCTTTCCACATACTGGTCCCCTCTTCTGGGTCCAGGTCATCACCCTGTTCCTAGAAGCCTACCCCCACCCCAGACAGGATGCAGCTCCCTTCACCCCCACTGGTCCCCATCATGGTTCGCCAGGTCCTTCACAGTGCTTCCAAGTGCCTGATGATTTGCTTACTTTGGTGTCTATTTTTCCTATCTAGAAAGTACTTTTCATGAAAAGTAAAATCTTGTGGGCCTGACCCAAACTCCTCACCTAGTAACAATGGAATAAATTAATAAAGATTCACATTTATGAAGTCTCTAAGTGGTCAGGGGATGTGGCATCTTCTGGGAACAAAAAGGCCAGGGTGGTTAGAACATAGGTGAATGTTGTATGTAAAGTTTGTTGTTTTCAAATGTATACAGTTGTATGTACAATACTGACAGTTGGCCCCCTGTGGAGGCTCTGAATCTACAGATGCAACTGATTGAAGGTCAAAAATATTTGAAAAAAAATTGCATATCTAATAAACTTGTAGACTTTTTTCTTGTCATTATTCCCTAAACAATACAGCATAAAGATTATTTAAGTAACATTTACATGGTATTAGGTATTATAAGTAATCTAGAGATTATTTAAAGTATATGGGAGGATGCATCTAGATTATATGCAAACACTCTGCCATCCCAGCTCAAGAGAGCTCACCTATTCCTTTACAGTCTGGCTCTGGGACAAGGGAGGGGAAAATATCCCTTCACTGTACACAGTGCACACTGAAGACTCATAAACAGGACTAGACCAAGCTCATCAAGGAGGAGTGTATATTTTATTCTGAGTTTGCAGGCAGGAAGGTATCATTTCCTAGAATTAACAGATTTTTTTCTAACCTTGCTCTAGCCATTCTGCCGCAGTCTGGCTGGGCACAATCAGGAGCCACTTGTCAAAAGAAACTAACTTTATTTTTAGAACCACACACGCCAAACAAAACAGCCTCTCAGGAAAAACCCTCAGAGCCTCAACTGCCACCACCGGCTTTCCACAAACCTCTCTCTCCCACACAAGCTTCTTTTCACCTCCCACAATCCTCCTGCTCTTGAGGCCGATTGGCTGGGTCACGTGGGCGGAGCCAAAAAAGTCCCCCAATGAGCAGCTCCGTGGTCTGAAAGGGCAGGGAAACAGCCCAATGAGCATCACTGCAGAGGAGCCAATCAGCTAGATGTTGCTGGGGCCGCTGTGAGCCAATCATCAGCTGGCAGCTGGAAGTTTGCTGGGGCCCCTTCGGCTGTGGCTCTCAACACCATTCACCCTAGAAAGTGAAGTGAGTGCTGGTGGGAAGGGGGGCCACTGAATAATTAGGAGTTCAACATGTGGAAGGGGCATTCCATTGGCATGAGCCCTTTCCCCCAGAGCTTCCAGAGCTCCCTCACATATTGGATTTGAAGTAGGTGGTTTGAAAACACAGCCTCCCAAGGAAATTCTACCATAAAGTATCACCTGGGTCCCTATGCCAGCTCTCCTTCTGGGCCCTCCAAAAACAAGCCAAAGCACTCAGAAGGAACTGGCAGATGGTTCTCAGCCTTGAATATTCTATTCAAGCAAAAACACTTCATGTCTCTAAGATGGCTGCCCTGGATGGATTATGGATTAATTTGGGGGAGGAGAGACTAGCTAACCAGTCCATACAAATCTAGTAAGGAGTTTACAATGCTCTGTGCAAGATTCAGAGTCCTAGGGGAGAGAGGCTGATCTAGGTCATGGCTTTTCCTTTAGCTAAGGAAGAAAAAGCAACTTTGTTCACATCCCCTTCAGCACAATTCCCAAGGGGGGACAGGTAGTACACAAAATAGACACCGGGGTGTCTCACAGTAGGGAATGTCAGGAGGCTGAACCCCCAAAATGTACACGACAGTGAATGAAGAAGGGGAGCAAGAAACTAAGGTTTCTTGAGCACCTGTACTACCACACACATAGAATGTGAACTACCTTATATGTACACATATGTCATTTCATCCTCAGTCGTTCTGAAAGACAGGCACTTTACCCCCATGTATAGATGTAGAAATTAAAGCTAGAGAGGTTAAGTGACTAGCCCAGCACTACCCAACTGATAAGAATGGAAG
Organism: Marmota flaviventris; assembly: GCF_047511675.1. Lineage (NCBI taxonomy): Eukaryota > Metazoa > Chordata > Mammalia > Rodentia > Sciuridae > Marmota > Marmota flaviventris. The sequence goes on from NC_092507.1 coordinate 51,431,012, forward strand.
TGAACATTTGAACTCAGGTTTATCTGATATCTTCACCTTAACTACGCCCCAAGCTTAAGTAACAATTATTCATGGATTATTGTGAGTCCTCAGGTATATATTGATTGGGGTTCTAGAAGGCAAAAAAGGCAATGCTTTATTTATTGACTCCATTGATGAAATAAAGTACTTCTGTAAAGTGTAGTAAGGGACAGACTAAGAACAGGAAGAAGGGAGTTCATATCCGGCTTTGAACCTTATGATTATGCGACCCTCAGTATCTGAGATGTGGGTTCCTCAGCTAACACAGTCTGATGGCTACCTCGCAGGACATGGCAAAAGCACAGGCTTTGGCATCTCTACCATTTCTTAACCTATCTGTGTTAGTCAGTTTTCCATTAGCATATCAAATACTCAGACAATCAACTTACAAAGATGAAAGGTTTATTTTGGCTCACAGTTTTAGAGGATCCATTCCATTACCAGGCAGACATGTTGCTTTTAGGTCTCTGGGGGAGGGGGCAGCATATCATGGGGGGAGCACATGGCAGAGCTAAACCACTTGCTTCACGGCCAGGAAGCAAAAGAGATCAAGATAGAGACTGAGGTACCATAATCCCACTCAGGGCATGCTCCCAGAGACCTAACATCTACTACTACCAGGCCCAGGGAGATAGCTCCAAGTTGGGGGCCAAGTCTTTAAACACAGGGGCCCTTGGGGGACATTTCAGATCCAAACTATACTATTTTCTAAGTCTCATTTTTCCTATATAAGATAATCTCTCTCTCTCTCTCTCTCTCTCTCTCTCTCTCTCTCTCTATATATATATATATATATATATATATATATATAAAACATAATATTTTGTATATATATATAATATATACACATATTATACATATATGTACATATTACAATAATATGTATACATATATGAATATAGTGAATGATGGGATTATTATAAGAATTCAATGAGATTACATAGCTAGATCTTGAGCACAAACACATGCTCAGTAAATATTATTCCCTTTTCATGCCACATAATCCTCATGAGAATGAGGAAAGTTTAATGTATATAAAAATGTTTTAAAAGTTATGACATCCTATACAAATATTATTAAATATAAGTCAAAACTGCTAATAACGTCCATGTTAGAAAGGAAAATTTTAAAACAAAAACATCATTTATCAATAGCCTGAAAAGTGATGGGCTGGATATTTATTTGAAAAAATATATATATATATATATTTGGTAGAAACAAATATGGAGTGACAGAGGACAGCTAGCTGTTCACTAAGCCCATTTCCTCGCTCATCGAAAACTTCCAGCCTCTCCTGCACTGAAGTGTGGCCATGTGACTGAAACCAGTAAACAAACATGCTGTTAAGAATTTTCTGGAAACTATGTATTCATGTTGCAAGGTGGAAGGAGCCTGGTCTCTAAATTCCTGCTTGGAAAAGCTGACCACTGAGCAGGAACATACATTTTGGCTTTACATAAGCCAAAAAGAAAAAAAAAAAAAAAATATATATATATATATATATATATATATATATATATATATATACACACACACACATATATAATGTTACATTATATATATTTGTGTGTGATGTTAAATATATCTACACACACTCACTCACACACACACACACACACACACACACAATTTGTAACATTATAGCTAATATTATAGGAACCCAGGGTTTCTCAGTCTCAGAGACAATTTAGGCCAGATACTTTGTTGTGGGAGTTGTCCTGTGCTCCTAGTATTAAGCAGAAATCTCTGACCTCTACCCTCCAGATGTCAGTAGCATCCTCTCTCTCCACGGCAACCCCAAATGTCTCCAGTCGTTCCCAGTATCCCCTGAGGGGCCAAATTGTCCATGGTTAAGAATCACTGCCTTAACTATACTTGGGAATTAATTCACTTAAAAAAATTAAAATCTCTGCAAGATTGAGGTAGAAGGAATGACTTTGCCCCAAAGTCATGGTGAAACAGCTTAGGATCCTTGCCTAGCACAAAGAATTTGTGTCCAGAAGCAAATTTATTGAATGAATTCTAAGTATTAAAATTTCTAAACAAAATTACACTTCTCCCCTGCTGTTGCTCAACAGCTGAATTAGAGAGAGCATGTCAAAGGCAGGGACTGACACCTCTGAACTCTTCCACCACTGCAAAACTATTTCTTGAGGTGGTTTGAGCCTGGGTTTGGCAATGGCCCTGGAAGAGAAGTGGCTTGGTCTTTCATCAGAGCTATATCCTCCTGCTTGTCCTCAGTGTATAGGAATATAATGATCTGAGAGTGTAGATGGTTTAACATAAAAATCCTCCCACTGCACAGCTTTCAGAAATCATTTTGGTGGAGTAAAAGCCAAGTGGCAGTATATGAGCACTTTCTCTTAAACATTTTATTCATCATTCTAAAAAAACTCATAATGCAAAAATTTTCAACTTATAAAATGTCCACAAGATAAATTTTTTTTCATTTTCTTTCTTCTTTTTCTTCACCTCTTTTGAAAGATTTCCCTTCTATATCACTATGCTAAAAACATATTACAGAATCCACAAAGATCTGCTGACCCGGTTTAATCTTAGCATGTTTCTACAAATCAAAGGGATGTGCTAATCTATTTGAGTAGGCATTTCCATCTCAACGTCAATAAGTACAACACACATAAAAATATAAAACAGTAAACTTTATGAAGAAATAGTGACTTTTTATCCCTTTTCCTTAGTTTTCACAGTAAATGTCTATTAACTCAGACCTGACAGTAATGTACACCTACTGAAAGTTTAAAAAGCAGAAAAAGTCTGGATTATAAGAAAAAGGATCATGCTTTTGATGGAATCAAAATCCTATTCATAATGATTTTTGTTGTTTTTTATTTCATATATTTTAAACATTTTTTGAAAGTGCATAATGAATTCAGGAATCAGATAGGAGTCAGGTAAGTGTGGAATTTTGAAATCTATCAAAATGTGAATATGGTAACTTAATTTTTACTTTTTAAAAATATCACATAAAACAATTAAAAATCAGGTTATCTACAAATCTTACATATGTATATGCATTGCATCTCTAGACTGTCAATAACTTAATTTGCTACTTCATTCCTAGTAACGTAGGCAGGTAGGAACTGGCTCTGCTTAATTTGCACTTCTCAAGGGAAAACACACCAAACTAAGAAGAGCAGGCACTTTTTTGTATGTAGTTAAGTCTAAATAGAATCACTAGTATTAACTAGTTAAGCTCCTGGGAAATCAAAGTCCCATCACTAACTACCATGTATGAGTAAACACCCCCAAACTTCCCATACAAATATTACCTGCCACCGTAAGCAACTTCACAGTAGATAAACGGAGCTGCTCTTGAGTCCCCTTAGTTATCATTATCATTACATTATGATTTTAGTTCGGCGATTTTGTGCATACACTGGAAATATATACGCACAGTAAATCTCTTTGTATAGATGCATTAATATTCAGCATGTATATGATAGCTAGCAATAGCACAACATCATTCATTTTCAAATCCGTGCTCATTCTTGTTATGCATTTGCATCAAAGAACAGAAGGCCGGTGAGTAATCCTTCAAGGAAAAGTTAGCAGAGGCTGAGTTACTGTGTGAATGAGAGGAGGGAACATCTTGAAGAACTCATATTACCTCTTTGTTATGTTCACTGGAACCTGGAGAAAAAAATGTGCACAAGCTGGCCAGGCTGCACATTTTGCAGTAGCCCTGATGGTAGCAATAGGTCGAGAGCTTGCTGCCTAGCAAGAGTTTTTCCAGCTGGAATTTGGGGATCGACTAAAAAAAGTTCTTCCCCTGAAAGATGGATTAAATTGATCATTTTTTCCTAGACATAGTGCACTTCAGGCTCATTTTGCTTTGTAATTAAGAAGAAAGCCAGAAACATCATTTACACATTAAGAATTTAATAGATATATTTTTCTAGCTTTATGCATTAGCACAGGACAGCCCATTAATGAAATAAGTCTTCCTTCAGGGTCAATTTAGATGGCTGTAATCTTCTGCAAATATATTGCAAATGAGGATCATTTAATGATCTTAAAACTAACTGCCAGGAGAGGATTGTTATAACTCTCCAGACAACAAAAAGAGACTTGGCATGGTGAGCCGTATTCTTTCTTTAATTTAACTAATGTTTAATTTCTGGCCACTACATTTTAAGAATTTTGCAAATATTATCTTCTGTTTAGGTTAGTCTCTGGCTTGCTGACCTGGGAGGTTAATTCTGATTATGGAAAGCTCAGGGCAGCATTAAATGATCGATAAAAAGAAGAGAGTGTTGCACTGATAAAAGACATCCTTCCCTTACATCATCTTTATGATTTTCAGCCTTGCTACCCTCCCTTGGTCTGGCCCAGCTCCTCCCCAGCTGCAGAACTTTCTGCCTGACTCCACTAGCCCGTATATATTGATATCTACTGTCATAACAACACTTAGCATGTGTGCAGCATTCAAGCACTTAAAAAATTTCACATGTGATCTTATTTTCCCCTGAAAACAACATTAGATGGCAGGTGTGCAGCATGTCACTTTCCCTTTTATAACAACAACAAAGGGATCTGATATTCAAAGGGGCTAAATGCTGGGCTGGAGCCCAAGCTCCCATTGCACTTATTCTACCCCTAGCGAGTGAGAGCTAAAACTCAGGGCTTCTGACTCTGGATCCAGTCTCCATCCATATCAACCTTGTAACGCTTCATCTTTGGGAAAGTAAGCTGCAGTGGCCTGAAGGGAAGATTTGGTATAAAGCATGCATGCTTTCAGAGAACCTACAGTCTAGATGGAGAAACAACAGATTTCCCCCTAAAAATATAGCAGACTGTGTGTGATAATGGTGAAAGCAACAGAATACATAGGAAGTGTTAAGCTCATGGAGCAGCTGGGGGGGTAGCTCAGTGGTAGAATACATGCTATGCACAAGGCCCTGTGCTCAATCCTCAACTTCTTAAAACAAAGTTCATGGAAAGAAGAAATATTATGGGATCTCTAAATCGGGGAAAATTTCCTGGAAAAGGAAAACTTGAAAGAAGGGCAATAATATGGAAGGAATTAAAGCTGTCAGGCAAGAGGCAAAGTATAAGAACATAGGACTGAGCTGAGGGTGGGGCTCAGTTGTAGAGCTCTTACCTGGCATGTGTGAGGCCCTGGGTGTGATTCTCAGCACTGCATAAAAATAAATAAATAAATAAAAGTATATTTAAAAAAAAAAAAAGAACATAGATCTTTGGAGGCAGAGGGGCATGGGCTCAAGTTCTGGCTTCACCATGAACTGGGTGAGTCTAATCAAGTTACTTAATTTCCTTAAGCCTCAGTTCTTTACCTGTAAAGTGGAAACAATCAATAGCACCTACCTTCCCGAGTTGTTATTAATAACATGTGGGGTACTGTATGTCAAGTGCTCAGTTTGGTGTCTGTGCAGAATCAGTGTTCACTACTGACATAGCTTAAGCAAAGGAACAGAGATGAGATGTAAGAAAGGCTACCAGAAAATGATAATTAGACTAGTCAGGTTTGAGCAAACTTTTATGAAAAAGAGTAATGAGAAAATCCTGGGGAAAGTTCAGATTAGATTTTGGGGACCCTTGAGTGCCAAGATAACAGGTTTTGCTGAAGGGCTTTCTATTTCTATGTGCAATTCAAAATCCTTTCTGGAAGGGCCAGAATGTAGTTCAGTGGTAAGGCATGCTTACCTCACATGTGCAAGGTTGTGGGTTCAATTCCCAGCACTGAAAAAAAAAAAAAGTTTCTGAAAACAATCTTATTCTCGATATATAAAATAGAAACAAGCACACTAGCTAGGGTGGAGAATCTAGAGCCCACCTGCTCAGCACCCTCACTGTCCACAGCATCCCTTGGAAGGAAACTTTTTTCCTGGTGAGGGGAAGCTGTGAAATCTTCTTCTCAGGCAAGTGATATGAAAAACACTGGTCCTGCAGCAGCAGACAGAATGTGAGGACAGAGACAGGAGCAACTGCTTTGCACCCTGTTGTGGCAGTCGGGTGATACAGGTTTGAAATGGAACAGAACTGTGGCAGTGAGAACAGAGAGGGACAGGTGCCAAAGACATTACCAAAGACAGGTCTCTGTGTGTTGTCTGGGGCGGGGTGGATGAGGGGAAAAGGTTCAAAGATGATTGATGGGCTATGGTCCCAGTAGTTACTGGTGGATTGTGTCACTCTTCAATGATCAAGAAAATCATGTTAATTCTAATAGGTAGTAATGATGGCTAAGGCCAATTATGATCTCACAAAATTCTGAGTAGTTTCAAGTAACTATACCTAAGTTTATTGTTTGGGATGATAATGAATATAATTAGTAGGGGATAGAGTGGAAAATAGGATCCCTGGTCAGAAAGTTTAGAAAACATTGAGTGGAGAAAAGTTAAACGGGTGTCCTTGCACAGACTTCTGATTCTTTAACCTGCTGTGGTACACTGTGAACTTTTTTTTTTGGTACCAGGGATTGAACTCAGGGGCATTCAACAACTGAGCCAGATCCCCAGCCCTATTTTTTTGTATTTCATTTAGAAAGAAGGTCTCACTGAGTTGCTTAGTGCCTTGCTGTTGCTGAAGTTGGCTTTGAACCTGCGATCCTCTTGGCTTTGAACCTGCGATCCTCCTGTTTCAGCCTCCTGAGCCGCTGGAATTACAGGCGTGTGCTACCACTCCTGTGAACTTTTAAGAAAAAGATGTAATAAGCAGATTCCCTCAAATTTATTTAACCATATTTCTATTGGATTAATGTGTCTTGGAACTCATTTTCACACATGCTGCTCTGTGGAAGCCTACAAAGAACACTTGATCAAAGATTCATTCCAATGATCACTCATTGGAAATGCGCCATGTGTCAGGGACAAGGCTTCTGCCCTCAAGGAACTCAGGGTTTGGCAGGGCTGGCTCACCTATAACCCACACTATATACTCAGAGTATTTACAAAATTCAGGAAATATTTTGAAAACAGCAAGTAATTCATCTGGCTATAAATAAGAATGCCAAGGGAGTTCTGAGAAAGGTAGGTGATAAGGCTTCAAAAGTAGGCAACATCATTATTATTACTATTAGCTATCATCTATTGAATGCATAGTATATGTTAAGAATCATGCTAAGTATCTTACATGCATTGCCACATCAATAAATGTTAACTATAGTCCCTTACGGTAGGTACTATTATCATCCACATTTTACAGGTGCAGAGGCTTCGAGAGGTTATTGAACTTACTCAAGGTCTCATGCATCTTAACACCTCGAAGCCCAAACACAACCCCAGACCTCTCAGAACTGAGGTCTGTGAGTTTAACCATTGTGATTCACCAGCTTAAACCTTATGCGTCATCCTAAGGAGTTTGGACTCTGCATGGAAGCCTTGAGGAGCCACAGAGATTCTATATCTCTTCCTCTCCTTTGACAAATCTCTGAAAACACTTTGAGTCAGACCCATACACAAAACAGAAGGAAGTGACACTTGCTAAACTAGCAAACCACATCTGCCTTGCAGGGATGCTCATGAGTCACAACCTTCAAACTGCCTAGGGATTTTCAAATGAAAGGCCCTTATGTGTCTGCAAGAAATTATCCTGCTGGGTTATCTTCTTCAATAACTGTCTCTGAGTGTGGCAATGTTGCCCCATGAAAATTTTGCTTTACTTTACCTTCTTCAGACACCCTGCAGCTCTACAGTCTGCCTGTCGTGTGGGTTGACTGAGATCTAACTTTCAAAGTCATGCATTCTATGGTAAGTGTATTTTAAACCATGCAGTATCACATTAAAAAGAAATGGCAGTCATTCTGCCCTGGAAACTGTTCCCTAGCATGACATTACTTTAATTCACTGGCTCCTTGTAATCAAGATCTAATAAACAGCACCTTTAAATAAGTCCTACACACAGCCTGCATTGTTACAATCAATTGAACTACTTAAAAAAGAAAACCTCTGAGGCTATCCGGAGGCATTCTGTGCTTCCCTCTGTTTTATGGCACAACCTTAGACACAATGTGTAAAAAGGTCAAGACAGCATGCCGGCTTCAGCCTTAAACAGCAGAACACTAATTAGTTTTAGGGACAATGGGCTTCTGTTAGTGTGTTCTAATATTTTGATGCTTAGTTTTGTTTGAAACTTCAACCATGGGACACAAAAATTCTTCTCTCCCAGTTTTGCCTGTCCTGATTTTTCCACCCCATGGCGTTTTTGAACTAAGCGTACATGTTTTCTCGTTCTGTATTTTCATTGAAAGTTTGTTCCAAAACTTAATTTCAAAATAGTTCATTGAAAAGGAGAACCCAAACGGCGGTGTAAAGAGAAACCCAATATTTCTCTATTAGTTTCAAGCATGTTTTCAAAGCATAAATTGCATTAAAACATACTATCAATGGATTTTTAATATATATGGGAGGCTAATATGTTGCAAATTATTGAATGTGGACTTTTTTTAAAAAAAAAAATGAATTTCCATGTTCCTGAATTCTATTTTAAATAAATTGGAGAAATAATGTAGTTTTTTAAAACCAAACTATTGCTGTTTTTATTTTTTCCATTACATTTGTATCTATAGTGTTTTGGTTTATTTGTTTTTTTGTTTTGTTTTGTTTTGTTTTGGGGTTTTTTTTTTAAATATAAATTCTTACTCTTTTCCTTTATATAGGCAAATTTCTGGAAATTTCTCCAGGAAAAGCAATTGAAATTTTTTTAAAAATTGATACATTATTAACAAATTGATATCTTCTTCAAAACATTGAATATTATAAATAATTATGGTACAGTATAATACAGGGTAACATTCCATAAAATGAAAGAAACTGAATGAATTTTTCTCTGCTAACTTAGGAATTACGAGTTCCTTGTACAAGTCAGAATTGCATCACGTTTTGGTAGTGCTCATTGCTTTTTAAAAATCAGTTTGTTCAACATAGTTCTTGAAACACTGGCCAGAGCAATTAGACAGACGAAAGAAATTAAAGGCATAAAAATAGGAAAAGAAGAACTTAAATTATCACTATTTGCAGATGACATGATTCTATACCTAGCAGACCCAAAAGGGTCTACAAAGAAACTATTAGAGCTAATAAATGAATTCAGCAAAGTGGCAGGATATAAAATCAACACGCATAAATCAAAGGCATTCCTGTATATCAGCGACAAATTCTCTGAAATGGAAATGAGGACAACCACTCCATTCACAATATCTTCAAAAAAAATAAAATACTTGGGAATCAACCTAACAAAAGAGGTGAAAGACTTATACAATGAAAACTACAGAACCCTAAAGAGAGAAATAGAAGAAGATCTTAGAAGATGGAAAAATATACCCTGTTCATGGATAGGCAGAACTAACATCATCAAAATGGCGATATTACCAAAAGTTCTCTATAGGTTTAATGCAATGCCAATCAAAATCCCAACGGCATTTCTTGTAGAAATAGAGAAAGCAATCATGAAATTCATATGGAAAAATAAAAGACCCAGAATAGCAAAAACAATGCTAAGCAGGAAGTGTGAATCAGGCGGTATAGCGATACCAGACTTCAAACTATACTACAGAGCAATAGTAACAAAAACAGCATGGTACTGGTACCAAAACAGGCGGGTGGACCAATGGTACAGAATAGAGGACACAGAAACCAATCCACAAAACTACAACTATCTTATATTTGATAAAGGGGCTAAAAGCATGCAATGGAGGAAGGATAGCATCTTCAACAAATTGTGCTGGGAAAACTGGAAATCCATATGCAACAAAATGAAACTGAATCCCTTTCTCTCGCCATGCACAAAAGTTAATTCAAAATGGATCAAGGAGCTTGATATCAAATCAGAGACACGCCGTCTGATAGAAGAAAAAGTTGGCTACGATCTACATTCGGTGGGGTCGGGCTCCAAATTCCTCAATAGGACACCCGTAGCACAAGAGTTAATAACTAGAATCAACAAATGGGACTTACTCAAACTAAAAAGTTTTTTCTCAGCAAAAGAAACAATAAGAGAGGTAAATAGGGAGCCTACATCCTGGAAACAAATCTTTACTCCTCACACTTCAGATAGAGCCCTAATATCCAGAGTATACAAAGAACTCAAAAAATTAAACAATAAGAAAACAAATAACCCAATCAACAAATGGGCCAAGGACCTGAACAGACACTTCTCAGAGGAGGACATACAATCAATCAACAAGTACATGAAAAAATGCTCACCATCTCTAGCAGTTAGAGAAATGCAAATCAAAACCACCCTAAGATACCATCTCACTCCAGTAAGACTGGCAGCCATTATGAAGTCAAACAACAACAAGTGCTGGCGAGGATGTGGGGAAAAGGGTACACTTGTACATTGCTGGTGGGACTGCAAATTGGTGCAGCCAATTTGGAAAGCAGTATGGAGATTTCTTGGAAAGCTGGGAATGGAACCACCATTTGACCCAGCTATTCCCCTTCTCGGTCTATTCCCTAAAGACCTAAAAAGAGCATGCTACAGGGACACTGCTACATCGATGTTCATAGCAGCACAATTCACAATAGCAAGACTGTGGAACCAACCTAGATGCCCTTCAATAGACGAATGGATAAAAAAAAATGTGGCATTTATACACAATGGAGTATTACTCTGCATTAAAAAATGACAAAAATCATAGAATTTGCAGGGAAATGGATGGCATTAGAGCAGATTATGCTAAGTGAAGCTAGCCAATCCCTAAAAAACAAATACCAAATGTCTTCTTTGATATAAGGAGAGTGACTAAGAACAGAGTAGGGACGAAGAGCATGAGAAGAAGATTAACATTAAACAGGGATGAGAGGTGGGAGGGAAAGGGAGAGAGAAGGGAAATTGCATGGAAATGGAAGGAGACCCTCAGGGTTATACAAAATTACATACAAGAGGAAGTGAGGGGAAAGGGAAAAATAATACAAGGGGGAGAAATGAATGACAGTAGAGGGGGTAGGGAGAGAAGAGGGGAGGGGAGGGGAGGGGGGATAGTAGAGGATAGGAAAGGCAGCAGAATACAACAGACACTAGTATGGCAATATGTAAATCAATGGATGTGTAACTGATGTGATTCTGCAATCTGTATATGGGGTAAAAATGGGAGTTCATAACCCACTTGAATCAAAGTGTGAAATATGATATATCAAGAACTATGTAATGTTTTGAACAACCAACAATAAAAATTTTAAAAAAAAATCAGTTTGAGCTTTCGAGCATCTCTGGGGCTGGGCGTGGCTCAGGGACTGGGCGTGGCTCAGGGACTGGGCGTGGCTCCAGGACTGGGCGTGGCTCCAGGACTGGGCGTGGCTCAGGGGCAGAGCACTTCCAGCCAGAGCTAGGCCCTGGTTTCCATCCGCAGCAGTAGCAGCACCACAGTGAAACAAACCAAAACAAAAAAAAAAAAAACTTCTGTTGCTGGTCTCCCTTGAGATTAAAAGCAATCAAATCTGTAGGTGGGGGGGGGGGGGAAATCCATACTTTTCTTGATCCCCTGCGCTGACGTAGCTATAGTGTACAGAAGCTGAACTTTCATTAAAAGAAAATAGAGTCCCTGGCCCTTCATCCTGTAAAGATGGCGTCTTTATACCGTAAATCAATACCCTGCTGTTCGGTTCGCTCTGCGGCTGCATAGACCAAGACCATACAGCATGGAGGGATATGGGAGCATCTCTCCAAGCCATTCCTTCTTCCCAGGTGTCAATTTAATTGTTATTAGGCCAGATATGAAGAAACAAATCCAGCTATAAAGCCGAAATCACAATGGGATACCTGTGGGTGTGCTATAGACTGCTTACCATGTGCCAGGCACTGTACCAAGCACAGAAGGGCACTACCTTATTTTATCCTATTTGATAGTCATTGTCTCTAATCTCTATTTTGAGAGGAGAAGCCTGAGACTCAGAGAAGTTAAAATTGCTGACTTAAGATCACACAGTTCATTAAGTGGAGAAGCTGAGACTCTAAATCAAATCTGTCCAATCTCAGATTTTAACCTCTTAACCACGATATTATGTTGTCTGGCGAAAGCAATAATCTAATTCTGCTTTCATTTTTACTCTGAACCATTTCTGAACATTTCTAAGAATTTCCCTCACAATGACTATTATTTAGAATAAAGTGATATTTTCTGGCTCATATACTTTCAACACCCAACAGAAGTGACACTCAAATCTTGAGGCATCTTCACTTCAAGGATTAGGAAAAAGCACACAAGGCACAAAGTCGAACAAGCTGTGTAATTTGAACAAGTTGTTTAACCTCTCTGAGCCTTACTTTCTCATCTGTAAAATGGAGGTAATATTAGGTATCTTCCAGGATCATTTGTAGGATTAGAGCTAATAATTTATCAGGAACTTAACTCCAAGCCAGACTCTGTGTAAGAAATTTACTGTCTCATTTCTACAACATTTGTCAATTAAATATTTTTTAAAAATCTTGTTTTGTTTAATCCTCCCAATAATCCTCTAGATTTTCTTATCCTGACACATAGTCATCCATTCATTCAAAAATCGTATGCAGGGGGATAGTAGAGGATAGGAAAGGCAGCAGAATACAACAGACACTAGTAAGGCAATATGTAAATCAATGGATGTGTAACTGATGTGATTCTGCAATCTGTATACGGGGTAAAAATGGGAGTTCATAACCCACTTGAATCAAAGTGTGAAATATGATATATCAAGAACTATGTAATGTTTTGAACAACCAACAATAAAAATTAAAAAAAAAATCGTATGCAACTCTCTTCTTCCTGAGAGGCACAATCGCAGTCCCCTCAACTGGCAATCCTGGATAAGGGTGATGATAGGACTCTGGGGCTTCTGCTGTTCTGAGGTTTTGATGGGGGGGGAGGGGGGATTCTCTCCTTGGCTTGGCAGCCTTTAAAATGTGTGGTGCAGAGTCAGATTGCTTTGTGAAAGTAAGCTGCATGAGTTAGAACGATTGCCTGAGGCCTTTCTCATGCAACCAGCGATGCTTGCTGAGAAGTCCTCTCTGCCATCTATCCAAGGGTGGCTGCCTGCCGTCCTCACACCCAGCCCATACCCAGGATTGGCTCATGGTGGGCTCTGCCTGAAGTCCCTGGGCTCCTCCTCAGTTTTCCAATTCTCTTCATTGTGATTCATTAGTTCATTCAACACAGATTTATTCAGGGCCTACTGTCTATTAGGATTGGACATACCTTCATTCGTTGCTTTAACCCATTTATTGAGTACCTACTATCTACTAGAATTTTACATATATTCATTAGAACCTTCAACACATTTATTGAGTGCCTACTGTCTACTAGGATCTGTTCGGGGAGCTGAGAACTTGGCAGCCAAATAAAAGAACAAGAATGAAGTTCTAACCCAGAGCTTACATTTTAGTGCAACAATTAATCACTCATTACACCTGAACCAGAGTGGAGCGTTGTGGATACCAAGGATGGAGGTGGTCATCCACCACCAGGTTTCAAACAGAGCTCTAGTGACACAGTGTCCCGTCAGAAACCACCTCTCTAGTGAATTAAACACAGACCTCTGGTTTCTGAATCACAGCAACCTGGTTAGGTGGGCACACAGACTGTCATGCCACTTTTGGCCAAGTTCAGAGCTGGTGGACTTCCATGTTTCTGCTCTTCCCTCTAAGGAGTCACCCTGATTTCACCAGCTTGACAGTTCAACCTGTTGATTTTTTGGCCCCATTTCATCATCACTTGCTGCTAGTGCCTTGGATGTGCTCCCCTGTACCCTAGCTGTGCTCCACTATGCCTCTGCTATGCTCCTCTATGCCTCCGCTGTGCCCCCCTGTACCCTGGCTGTGCTCCCCGTGCCTCTGCTATGCTCTCTTGTGCCTCTGCTGTGCTCCCTGGAGTCCTGGTTGTACTCCCCTGAGCCCTGGTTGTACTACATCTGACTGTAAACCTGGCCAGGAAGCAGGTATGCTAAAGTGAAGACCTGGCTCTGAAGACTTGGATTTGTTTCTGGAAAACTCTAAACCACCAACTTAAAAAAAAAAAAAAAGGCACATATCAACTGTATTTTAATAGCAAGTAAATTATTTTTCAAGAATGTAGCTACTAGAGCACCACAATACCCAATACGTCTTGGCTCCTAACTCAATATTTTTAATTACTTGCCTTTATTGGTCAGACAAAATGTAGAGTCAAGTTTCAAGTAATACCTTTTATTGGACTAATGGTAGAATATTGACAGATAAGCTTTGGGGATACGGAAAACTCCCCTCAAGGTCAGGAAGGGATTGACTCTGAGGAAAGGATTTCTGTAGGCAGAGAAGCCTCTCTGTCAATATGGTACAGATTGTCCGATAAATGGTATTACTCAAAACAGTATCTGGGGTTCTGCTTTAACATTTAAAAAAAAATGAGGCTTGTGGGCTAAAGACGTCATTATATATAGAATGGAGCTTATGTAAGCCAGTCAAGTGCTTTTTCTAAACTTCCATTTCGTTATCTTAGAAATGAGGATAAGAGCCAGGTGCAGAGGCTCATTCCTCTGCACCTGGCAGAGGAATCCCAGCAACATGGGAGGCTGAAGCAGGAGGATCACAAGTTCGAGGCCAGCCTTGGCAACTTAGCAAGACCCTCAGCAACTTAGTGAGACCCTGTCTCAAAAAGAGAAAAAACAAACAAACAAACAAACAAACAAAAAAACCCAAAACTGGAGGTGTAACTCCCCCAGAGAAGAAAATCTATCCTGTTGACTTCATAGGGTTATTGTGTCCCATTAGCTAATGTTGGTGAAAACATTTTTATCATTGGAAAGTGTGATAAAATATGTGATATGATTATTATTGATCACTAATATATCTAAATTATTAATGATAATAAACCAAAGTGAACAGACAACGAAAAAGTGCTAGTACTAAAAATTACATGGTGGGAGGTTTTTTTTTAAATTTGTTTCAACGTCGATGATTTGTATTGCTAGTTCAAGTTGGCATGATACTCCTGCGTCCCTACTGTGGGCCAGGCACTGCAGTGACATAGTTCTCCATCAGCGTCCTTGTTCAGCAGCTGAGGCTGCTGACAAATAAAAGCAAACCGGACAGGGAAAGGCAGCCCTTGTCCCACACCATAGCGACAGGGCTCCTCCTTTATACCCTCTAGGCCTTGTCTTCCCAAGCTGTCGGGGTGAGCCATTCCATCAACAAAACCCTAATAATCTGATGCTGATTATAAAAAGAGCAAATCGATGCTGCTCGGAGCCCTTCATCAGTTCTCAACAAAAGCTCTGTGTTCTGCTCCAGAAAGAACCGTGGAATTCTGAAGAGGCTCTTCTTTCATTCTGGAACACTCAGGATAACAATTCCCTTGACTTCTTTTGTAATCAAATCCAAATAAATAAACCAGGACTTCCAAGGAGCTCTAGGAGTCTAGCCTTGCCTATGCAAACTGATATAAACACCTCATCCTTGAAAAAAATCCTTGCTATTAATCTTTTAAATAGCAGCCACTCAGAGCACTTTAGAGTATTTGCTTGAATCTTAATATTCTCCAGAGTAATAGAGGTTATAGTTTTGCTAAAAGACGTTATTTTTTTCCAGACTTTTTTTATTTTATTTTGAGACTAATGCTGATTTTTTTTTTTTTTTTTTTGGTACCAGGGCTTGAACTCAGGGACACTTGACCACTGAGCCACATCCCCAGCCCTATTTTGTATTTTATTTAGAGACAGGGTCTCACTGAGTTGCTTAGCACACCTCATCTTTGCTGAGGCTATATCTGAACTCACCATCCTCCTGCCTCAGCCTTTTGAGTTCTTGGGATTACAGAGATGCACCATCATGCTGGACTCCAAGGTGCTATTTTTAAAACAACTCATTGGACAAGAGCATTCTAACTACTAACTACTTCTTGAGAGTATTTCTCCTATAAGAGGCAGTAAGTAACAAGAGTGAGTATTCTAAGGAACTTCACATGCTCTTTGGAGATTTTTAAGAGCTCTATTTGAAATCCATGTCTATAGGGTACCATCTGAACTGAATTAACTGAGGATGTTAATGGAACAACTGGTTTCATAGATCCTTTTTGCTAAAAGAATACACAGACTCAAATATATTGATGTCTTTTTTTAAAAAGGCATTTTTATTAATTGTTGATGAAATTTTTTATTTTATTCATTTATTGGTATGTGGTGCTGAGAAAAAAAAAAAAAAAAAACCCAGTGCCTCATACATGCTAGGCAAGCGCTTTACCACTGAGCCACAACCCCAGCCCATATATTGATGTCCTATTAAACTAATCCAAATTTGGCTGATTTTGCTCATTTCTTCAGTAATTCATCCAACAGTTCTTTCCTGGATACCTGTGCATCAGCCGCTGTGCTAGACATCAGGTTAGTCAGTCTGCGAGGGACACACACAGAGGGTAGAGCCCGGAAGGGCGAGTGGAAAGGCTCCCCAGAAAAGATGAGGCTGAAGCAGAGTGGGAAATGCAAGAGTCGGCTGGAGAAACAAGGAGCTAGTAGTGAGGGAAATCCAGAGGAAACAGCATATACCAAGGCCCTGGGAAAAGAAGGCAAACCTCACGGTGTCTACTGCAGGATGCCCACTAACTTCCTCCATGAGCTGGTCTCAGTTTCCCAGGCTCCCTACCACCCAAGGGCTGCTGCATTGCGAATTTCTCTGCTTAGTGTCCTCAGTGGTGCCCCAGGTAATTTGGGTGCCTCAGCAAAGCCCTTCCCTGGGTGGAGGAGGGACGGCCCATGCACATCACACTTGAGGAAAGCAGATGTATTCCCCAAACACTCGACCTCTGGGAAACCCAGTCCTGAAGGACAGTGGGAATCATTTGTAAAGTTGAAATAATAGCCTTCAGCCTTAGTATCACAATCAATCCAAAATTTGCCCTCAGTGAGGAGCCATGTCCTTCTTATACAGAAGAGAACTGGGCTTCCTTTCTCATTTCTAATGTCACCGCAGGCTGTTGTCCAAGGAATTTCCATTCCCGGACAGCAAGTGCATTCAAATGAAAAAGGAAATGAAGGTAGGTGAAGGCAAAACTGGGAGCAGACACCAAACTTGAAATATCAAGAAATCAATAACTGTACACACAAAACTCAATAGCACTATTTTACATTCAGGCCATTTATTCCCTCAGGCTACTGTTTTGTTCCAGATGCCTTTTAAAAAGGAGTGATAACGAGGAGCAACTGGGTGCAGTGGTGGCACTGGGGTTGGTTTGTCCCAGGCAAAAGCAATGTGTGCCAAAGGTATTTTTGTGATGCACCTCTGAAAATAGGATTTTTTTTTATTTTAAAAAATCCAAATGCAATGTTATAAAGATACAAACACAGCATTAAAGATAATAATATCTCTGGCCACATGGATGAATTGTGACCTATACACATGGTTTCCATTCTCAAAATTCACTATCAATTCAGACTACACGTAATTGGCCAGACTTCAGTAAATCAATATTAGTTTCAAGAATGCACAGTTTTCCGGGCATCCAAGGACTCAGATTCCTCGAGTTGTTTCAGACAGATGTGTAATTTGACAAGGTATTATTGTGATCTTATAAAACTAGGGGGTTTATTTTTGTATGTTGTTTCTGCTTTTCGTAAGAAAACCTATAAGACTATGACCCATGAAAAACCACAGCCCTGAATAATAATCTTCAAGAATTAAAAAAAAAATTGCATTGCTGAATAAACTCTCCTTTATGAGAAACGCCACAGGGCTACTTTTTGCAGATGAGAGAAATGCATTGGTATGATGTGTGCTTCTTCCCAACCACATGTTCTGTGCCCCATTCGCACCCTGTAGCATAGGCCCTCCCCAAGCACATAAAGCAAGTCTTCCTCATGACCTCCTCTGGGATCTCTTCTGATTAGCTGCAGAGAGAAATTTTCCACTACTGTTGTCGTTAATTATTTATTCATTCCAAAAATACTTGCTGAACACCTGCTGTGTGTCAGGCATTGTGATAGATGCTAGACTCACAATGGTAGGAAGGATGGACTGGCTTCGGCACGGACACCGTTTATAGTCCAGTACTTGGAGATACACGGAAAAGGATGGTTTCATGAGAGTAGGGGGGTATAGAGGATGTGTGGGGACTTATGGAAATGGACAGAGTGTACCTAAGTAGGGGCACTAATCCAATTTGAAGGGTCAAGAAACTTTCCTGGGCTGGGCATGGTGACCCACACCTGTAACTCCAGCAGCTTGGGAGGCTGAAGCAGGAGGATCTCAAGTTCAAAGACAGTCTCAGCAACTTAGAAAGGCCCGAAGCATCTCAGTGAGACCCTGTCTCTAAATAAAATAGAAAAAGGGATGGGGATGCGACTCAGTAGTTGAGTGCCCCTGCCTTAAATCCCCAGTACAAAAGAAATTCCTGGAAGGTAGGCTATTGTACTTGAGTGCTGAGCCAAGGGAAAAATAGAGATGTGGGTGCAAAGACCAAAAAAAAATTTTTTTAAAAAAACGGCTTTCAGAGGCTGTGTGGTTAATTTTATGTGTCAACTTGTTTAGGCTAAAGGATGCCCAGAGAGCTGGTAAAATATTATTTGATTGTGTTTGTGAGGGTATTTCCAGAAGAACAGATTACCATTTGGATCAGTAGACAGAGCCATGAAGATCCACCCTCACCAATGTGGACATGCATCATCCAATCTCTTGAGGCCCCATGGAGTAAATGCAGAAGAACAAATTCATTCTCTCTTCTTAAGCTGGAACATTCAGCTTCTCCTGCCCTTAATCATCAGCACTCCTGGTTCTTGGCCTTCAGAGTGGGACCAGGACTTACTCCACTGGCCTCCTGGCTCTGGAACCTTTAGGTTTGTTCAACTAGAGCTACACCAGCTCTCCTGGGTCTTCAGCTTGCAGATAGTGAGAGACCTTCCTGATCACAGGAGCCTATCCCTCATATCAAATCTCTATCTATCTATCTATCTATCTATCTATCTATCTATCTATCTCCCTGTTTCTCTCTGATTCTAGAGAATTCTGACAATGACCTAAAAAATAAAAAAATAAATGATTGAAAAAAAGCAAACTGACCTTAAGCTATTTATTTAGAACTAGTCTGGGAAAAGCCAATCTAAACATACATCAGGTAGAACAGTAGAAAACAAAAAGAAATCCAAAAACTGAGTTCAAGGCCAAGGATTTAATTCCTATAAGCTATGTGATCCAAGATGAATCATTTAGACTCTCTGGGGCATGGTTGCTTTTTTCTCTTGACGTGAAAGTAAAATAGCAATGTACCTCTTGTGCCCTTCCTATAGAGTTGTTAGGCTCAAATGAATTAGTAGTTGTGAAAATACTTTTTAAACTATAAAGCATTACCAAAATGTTAGTTATTGTTATTAAAACAAAAGTAGAAGTGGGCTAGCAGACTTAATAGGATTTAGATACAAGAAAGAAAGAGATTATGAATATAAAGTGAAAGATAGTTCCCTTTCTTGCTAGGGTAATGACCAAAATTAATTTCTCAAAGCCTGGGAAATTTGCCAGAAATATAAGAAGGAGGTGGAAATTCTTATTTTTTTTTTTTAAAAAGGAAGAAATGTAAAATGTGATTTTAAAAAAAAGGAAGAAACAGTGCTTGGATAGAGGGAAGAACTGCTCCCTATTTAAGATGTCAGAGAGGGAAAGCAACATGTCAAATGTACTATCAAGAAAGTTCTTAGGAGTGCTAATGACCATATGGAATTTTCAGCAGCTAAAACATTTAACTGAGTGCATAGATTTAAAAAAGGAAATGTAAGCCCACTGGTGTGAAAAATGAGGGTAAAAAGTGAAGCCGAGGTGAAACGGCTGTACAAAACTCAGACGATAAAATCATATATGGAAGTGGAGCAGAGAGACGGGAGAGGAAAAAAGAATTCCACAACAACACAGATACCCACTAGGAGCAATGAGTAGGCTGAGCCTGCCCTCCTGCACTCCAGGCTGGGAAGAGACAGGGCCCCAACCTGTCCCCGGGGGCTCAGTGGGCACCTGCACATCACTTAGGGCATTTTGGAAGCAAACAGAATGGAGAGTGATCATGGCCTTGAGACCTAACAACAGAGGGACTAAGATCCATCTGAAAGAGAGATCAAAGATATTGGAGTTGTTTGTGGCCCTTTGAAGCAAACAAGAAAATAATCACAGCTTGCAGCTAAGGCTGCAGGATCACAGATGAAGATGGCCGGGCTCTCCTGGGTCTGAGGATCACACTGCTGGGCTCCCCCTGGCCCCAAACATTGCTGAACGTCCTGGGCAGCTTCTACTGGAATAAAGGAGACACCGAAGGTGTCATTTAGGACAAAATTCAAAGGAGAGAGGCAGTGTATCAACAACTGTAGCTTCCTAGCATTACTTTAACTTCGTCATTGTCACCATCATCGACGTCATCATCATCATTAGGCTCTTCATCATAAAACATGACAATCATGTCCAGATAGGTGTCAGACATTCTTCTAGGTAGTTTATGCATATCGTACCATTTAAAACTCCTCTGTAAATTATTCCTAGGCTACAAAGAACTTGTGGTTCAGAGTGGTTATGCACTTCATTCAGGGTCACATAGCATTTAAGCAACTGGGTGACTCTATTGATCATGACCTTTCTCTCCCTTTTTCCCCCCCAGCACTCGGGATTGAACAGAGGGCCTTGCACATGTTGGGTAAGTGCTCAACCACGGAGCTACACCCCAGCCCAGATCATGACCTTTCCATAGGAAACAGAAACAAAGTGTGGACTGTAGTAGACTGCAGTGGAATCATCAACCATGCCAGCAAAGAAAGGTAGGAGGGTGGGATGTCTCTCTGAATTAAGCAGATTTATAGGGAACTAAGCCATGGATTGTACTGAAGACCATCCACAGAAGCTATTTGTCTACAGACTGAAATGATGATGAATATCTGCGGAGATGCTCTCAGCAGGTGCTTGGGACTGGCCTGTGTCTAGGTCACAGGTCAAAGCAATTCTGCTTGCACCACTATAGGTAAGACACCAAAGACTAAAGTCACACAGGGTCAGTCTCAGCACCAGAGACAGCAGAACTGGTGGAGGAATGGGGCCCAAGGGACCTGGGGACCTTGTTCTCGGTACCATAGCTGAAAGCAAAAGGAATAGTAATTACCATTTATTGAGACTAAGAGTCAGGCACTGTGCTAAGTGCTTTGCATAGAATAAGAAGCCAGGCACAGTGGCACACACCTGGAATCCTAGGGACTCAGGAGGCCAAGGCAGAAAGATCACAAGTTCAAGACCAGCCTGAGCAACTTGTGAAGACATAAGTAACTGGTGAGACCCTGTCCAAAATAAAAAATTAAAAAATTTAAAAGATGTAAGGATGTGGCTCACTGGTTAAATACCCCTGGGTTCAATCCCTGGTACCAAAAAAATAAAAAAAGAGTACAAAGCTGATAGGGCAGTAAGAATGTGTAACTAGGAACTGCGCCTGTGAACAGCAAGAGCCTCCGAATCCCCATTCAGGCTGAGTGCCCCACCTGGGTTACAGGTGTAAAGGAACAAGGCCAGGAGCCACATTGCCCATAGATTGCAGAGACAGGAAATTGTCACAATGCAAGAGAGCACCGGCTATGCCTTTAGCACTGTGTGAGCAGTCATCTCTGCAATCATATGATTTTTTTCTGAAATGCAATGAAAGCATTAAAAAGGAATGGTAGGGGCTGGGGTTGTGGCTCAGCGGTAGAGCGCTCACTTTGCATGTGCAAGGCCCTGGGTTTGATCCTCAGCACCACATAAAAATAAATAAATAAAATAAAGGCATTGGGTCCAAGTACAACTAAAAAAAAATTTTTTTAAAAAAGGAATGATAATGTGCAAACTACAAGCGGGTAACACCATTCCACAATGACAGAAGATTATAAATACTAAGTTCTACCAACTTTCTGAAGCTCAGTTCCTCCCTGTCACCTATTAGATTTAGGACACAGGTTCTTATCTTGGCTCTGCCACTTTACTGTGTATCCCTAGGCAAGTTAGGTAGCCAGTCTGAGGTCATTGCTGACATTCCTGACGTTGTTGTAATCAACAAGTACAATCGATGTCCAGAGTGTCTGCCAGGCACTGTTTTTGGCATTGGGGATAAATTTGTCGGGGAGAGAAGTAGACCTGGGCCCTGTGCTCAGGGATCCTCCATTCTAATAAGGGATAAGAGAAATTAACAAACATACAAGGTCAATGGTGGTAAGTACTGTGAAGAATAAAGCAGGGGCAGATTACATAGAGGAACAAGGGATGTTATCTTACTTGTGATTAGCAGAGAAGCCTTTATTAGAAATTGAACAGGGACCCAGATCAAGTAAAACAGCAAACCATTCAGATATTTGGGAGAAAAATATTCTAGGCAGAGAGAATGGCAAATACAGAGACGTGAGCCTGGTGTTAGGAACAAGGGGTCAGCCTGACCAGAATGGTGTATCGCAAGGGAAGATTAGTGGGATGTAAGGTCAGGGGGTAAGTGGGACCAAACCTGTGTTGGGTCTCTCCCCTGGGTAAGCTCCGACTCACTGTGGAGTTGTGACAGTTAGATGAGGTGCTAAGAGCAGAGTGCCTCATACATTCTAGGTGCTCAGTAAATGGTAACTGCTATTACCATTCCTTTCCCATCAATCATGAGGGTGAGATAAGAAAAGGCACAATTTTAAAATTGTTTTCAGAAATGGTTCTCAGTTGACAAATGGGAGAAAATCCTAGAGCTGAATGATATTTCAGCTGAATGACATCCACGTCCCTATCACCCTGGGGTGCACTGCCAGCAATGATGTGTTAGCCTGCTTTCACACCAAGCATAAGGGACTGAAGGTACATAATGTCACATACTGGCACCCAGATGTGCACATCAGGGACTTTAATCCTAATTACTGTGGCCACAAGTAACTAATTATTTGGATTTTTAAAAAGTCATTTAAAATTATATTGTAGCTGGGCTCAGTGGTGCCCATCTATAATCCCAGTGACTTGGGAGGCTGAAGCAAGAGGATCAAAAGTTCAAAGCCAGCCTCAGCAATTTAGTGAAGCTGTCTCAAAATACAACTCAAAAAGGACTGGAGAGGTGGCCCAGTGGATAAGCACCCCTGGGTTCAATCCCTGCTACCAAAACAAACAAGCAAACAAACAAAATACTATATTGTTACCTCTATTTCTGGTCCCATATATGGACATATCCTTTCACAAGACTGCTCTGCTTTTCAGAGACCCAAGAACAGCAACTGTTTGAACATGGAAAATGATGAGATAATTGCTAACTTTTTGGCTATTTTTTTTCCTATGTTCTTTATTCAAAACTAATAAATGAAACCCACAGAATGCAATGGGCAGCATTAGAAAAAGGATTTCTTATGTATCCTTTCTAGAGGATTTGCAATTGCACTTTGTGATTCAGAGCTTAGTAGGCACAGAATTTAGAATAACTCTGTTTATCTGTGCAAACTTTCCCTGGCCTGCCGCAACTCCCCAAGTCCAACTCTTACACATGGGTGTTGAGTAGAATATACTGAATAAAAAGTATACAAAGACTTAATTTTTCTCCTGCCTACAAAGATCTCCAAATCTTTACTATTCTGCACAGCTGCTTGGAATAGACAACAGTAGAGCTATTGTCCGTGATTCAAACTGAAGAGGAGTGAAAATACCATTAACCCTTAAAACAGAATTATCTGATTCTTTTGATTTTGGTGCACACTATAATGTGTTTGTGGCCATATTTGGATCATATCCGGTTAGAACCAGAAGAGCACAGGAATAATAGATATCATTCAGATAATAATTAGCCATGTACTTGGAATAGCGGGATGTGAAGTCAAAGGAAAACACTAAAAATGTTGTTTTTTAGGACCATGACAAAGAGCTTTTTAAATGAGTTTGAGGATTTTTTGTGGCTGACTCATGTCTGGAGGCCTTGCTGTGGTCACCAACGCTTCAACTTTTGTACTTTTAATTTCTATCTTTGACTATTTTAAATGCTAAACAACACAGGGCTTCTTATTGCCTGCAAGTACATATAGTTTCCCTTTGTTTCCTCTGTTTTCTTTTTGTAAGCAAATGCTACAATTTTAGATCACATGTTTCAGTCATTCTCGCTGATTAAAGGAAATTATAACATGTCTTGGGTCAATGGACCCTACGATTCCACCACAGATGTTTTAAACGTATAAAATCAACCCCTATAAAATCTAGCCTACATGTATTATTTCTTTCACAGTTCATAAATTAAAGTTTTAATGGGAGGAAAATGGATAAATAAATTATGAAAGCATGATTATTTGTGTATAGGAAAAAAAGACTGGACAGAAATAAAACAAGATGCTATCAGTACTTATTTGAGGGATCTAGAGATACTTATGGTAGCAGTATATAATTTCTTCTTGGTGGTCATAGATTGCTTCTATAACCTTTAAAAGTTTAAGAGCCTTTTTTAGTTCTTAAGAAGGCAAAAACAGGGCTGGGGTTGTGGCTCAGTGGTAGAGTGCTTGCCTGGCATGTGCGAGGCACTGGGTTCAATTCTCAGCACCACATGTAAATAAATGAATAAAATAAAGATCCATCAACATCTAAAAAAATTTTTTTTAAAAAAAGGAGGCAAAAACAAACCCTAAAATTTCAGTAGATCAGGTATACACAAAAATCACCTAAAATATGCTCCTATTAAAAAAAAAAACCTATTAAGAAAAAGTAATTAGTTTCAAACCTTTTTCTTCCTCAAAGGAACACTCAAACTCTTATAATTTTATAACATGAAATAAAGTTCTATGGGAACAAAATACTTCTTGGTAGTTCAGTACAGGAATTTTTTCACATGTATAGAGAAAGAACGGGAAAATTCATATTTAGCTTTGCCTTCTCCACCTTAGTTAAGATGTCTTAAAATATCCACCCATTCTTCACTGTTCATGCACCAGCCGGACACCTAAGTCAGAGCAGGAAGAAAAAAAGCACATCGGACCATTTTGTGGCAAAATCTATCTGCATGATTGATACTGGCTGCACAGAATCAATCTGCTCGGTACGTTTTGGCATTTTAAGCATAGACCCTTTTTCCCTCCTCCTACCTAACTCTCCAGAGATCAATTTGTAGGTCTAGAGCTTCACTGATCTTTAAAAGAAGCTCTGTGCTTCCTCCCTATCCGTCTAACTCTCCCTCCTACCCTCTGGACAAGATGCCACCCCCTGACTATTTGGGAGAGCCAAGTGACTGCTTAAAGATAATCCTAAACAGCTGACCCCCTGCATCTGGCAGTTTGGGCTCAACTCTAACATTTCCCTAAGTTCCCTCCTGCGGAACAGCTTCTATTTAACTTCAAAGACATTTAAATACTGGGCACAACAACCATAGAGAGAGGGCAGAGGGGCATGAGAACTGGGCCTTGGGCACCCAAGTGCTGAAACAGATTTTCTTTGTTCTTAACCAGTGCCTCGCTAATTGTTGGTGCTTAGCAAATGTGAAATAATACAAATGTTATTATTAACAAAAATAATAGGATTTTAAGTAGAAGGATGTTTGGGAACCGTTGTTTCTAAGAAGCTCAGAGAAGGATTCCAGCATCTTTTCTTTGATCTTTCCAATGTCCTAGTTTGAAGACACTGGTTAAAATGTGTCTCCCTTGGTGGGTGGAGGGACGCAGTAGATCAAACAGTGAGATAGATCCAAAGAGAATGTCTCCTGAAACTCCAGTCATTTAGCATCAAATATGAACAAGAAAAGCTGAACGTTCAAGACTAATCATTATTCCCATTTCCCTCTGCCTGACTTGGCTTTGGAGAGGGAATTGTCACTGGGTGTGGACTATCAGTAAGTGGTGACATTAATCTAAGTTGTCTTCATAGTGCTGCTTTACTTAAAGCTCAAAGTAAAAGAGGAAGAATTCCTGAGTACTTGTAGTCACCTTTAAATTCTCCTTCCACCTTAGGGGCCAAAAGAGAGCAAGTCACAGGAGACAAGAACAGCTAATTGTAAACCATTATAAAATTGAGTGACAGGACATTATTGTGGTGCTCTTTTGACTTTTGAGTATGATTGAGATTTTTCATAATAAAGTTTTTTTTTAAGAGCTGAACGCTATGGGGGGGGGAGCTATTATTAACCAAATTAATGGGATTTTAAGTAGAAGTGTTTTGGGAAACCATTGATTCCAAGAAGCTAATACAAGGATCCAGCATCTTTTCTTTGATGTACAAGGTTAATTGGTGTAGAAAGTTTGGACAGTAATAAACCAAAACAAAAGCCAACTACAAATGGTAGTAGTCATATGGGTCCTCGCTTGACCACAGAGTAAAATGTATGATCTCTGGAAAATTCCTTAACTATAGAAAGTATTGAAGAGTTTGGATACTCTGTAGTGTTCTTCTTGCTCCTTCTTTCTGTGGCTTTCTTTTTTTTTTTTTTTTTGGTGGGGCAGGGGTGGGGGATACTGGGGATTGAACTCAGGGGCACTAGTCCATTGAGCCACATCCCCAGCCCTATTTTGTATTTTATTTAGAGATAGGATCTCACTGAGTTGCTTAGCACCTCACTTTTGCTGAGGCTGGCTTTAAACTTGCCATCCTCCTGCCTCAGCCTCCTGAGCCTCTGGGATTATAAGTATGCACCCCCTTGGCTGGCTGCTGGTTTTTTTTTCTTTAACTGCATTTCTCCTGGTGATTTATGGACCTTATGAATTTCATATTCAGAGACCTGGTGAAGACTCAGCAAATCAGAGTCGGGAAGTCCTGGGCTTGGATTCTAGATATCCTGCTTGCTTTGGACAAGTCATTGAAACAGTCTGAGGTTCTGTTTTCTTTTCTGTAGAATAGGTGTAACAGTACTTTCTCCATTGGTCTTTAAAGGCAAGGTATATGAAGCCCTTAAACACAAGACCTGGTATCCTGTTTGTGTTCAATAATTCCAAGCTACAGTTGTTTTTATGGTGTGATTAGTGTTATGGCCATTTCCTGCCTGCCTGGAGCATCTGCCCTTGATCCACCCTTTCTTACTAAAGTCAGGAAAAACAACCAATGCAATCCATGTCAGGAAGCTGAGGGTGGCTGGGGTGCATCACGTGAGGCTGAGTTCTTTGCAAACCGGTGCAGGCTTCACGTAAAGAGCTGAGAAGTGGGAACAGAGTGCTACACCCCATCATGGGCTTCACACCCGTGCACAAGGTCTTCTTTTTCAAGTTGTGAATTTTCTTTCTCTAACAGATATGGCTACTATGAGAATTCTTTTATTAAAGCAATGTAAACACAAATCTGGGGATAGGCTTCCTGGTTTAATTTGTGCTTTCTCTTTCTCTTAGGAGCAGTGGCCCGATGCTTACTTTGGATATTAAAAGTTTAGATATTTATTCTACTAGACTAGTTAAGGGCCTCTCTGATTTCAAAGCCAAAATCAACTAACATCCAGTCTGGACAAAATTGGCTTCAGGAAGACAAAAAAAAAAAAAAAAATCCTAATAATCCCTTTATAAAAGCAACAGAAATTTAATCATGCAACACCTATAAGAATTCCCATGCATCATCTCTATTTTACAAATTGTCCTAAGTGATAGGTATTATTGTTCCCATTTGCTAGAGGAGAAAATAGAGGTCTGGCAAGATTTAAAAGCTTGTCCAAGACTACAAAGTTATTATGTCAAGAACATAAATCCGTCCTATCCATATTTAGAGACATAATAAATTAACATCATCATCCAGAAAAAAGAAAGAAAAGAAGCTAATGGGGACACTGCCACAATCTCTGCTCTGTTCCCAAGCAGCAAGTGCTCATTACATCTCAGGTTAAGAATGCAATTAGGATACTCATGGTCATTCCCATTTATGAATTACACCCTAGTTTTTAAAAATCTACCCAATTTAGCTGGACTTTGTCAAATAAAGGCCCTAATTGTCCACAAGAAAGCAGAGGCATAATCCTTAACGTCAATGTTTAAAACAAGACCCTTCTGGGGAGTTCAATTGCCTCTGACCATTATCCAGTAGCTCACCATGGAAGCTGGTGGAATGACCAAGACAGGGGCTGAAGGTAGAGAAGCCTATCCATTTGGAGGAGCTGAAAGACACCCTGCGAGCCATGGGATTGTTTTTTGCTCTTTACAGGATGACTTTGACCTGGGGAAGGTGCAATAAAACAGACACTCATGCTAATGGGAGTGTAAATGTATACTACCATTCGGAAAACAGTTGTAGCAACAGGAAGCAAAAGCCTGAAAAAGTGTTTTTGCCTTTGGCCTTTAAATCCTCTGGAATCCACAACAAGGAAATCATCAGAATTATGAGAAAATCATATACCAAGTGTGTTCACCACCATCACATTTATGTAGAAACAAATCCAAAATAATCCACTGTCTGATGATAAGCCAATGGCTAAGTAAGGTAAGGCATAACTATATAATGAAATAGTATACCGTCACTAAAACATATTTTTACCAAGCCATCATAAATCATGTCAAAGTGGAAAATGCTTGTACTACAGTGTTAAAATGAAAAAAAAAAAAAAACCTGTACCAATTTTATTTCTAAAATATGACTAATATTAATAATACCTGATTCAAAGTATTGCTATAAAGAGTAAATTCTGGTGTGAAAGTATTTAGAAAAAGTAAGAACTAGGTGTTGCCAAAGGACACAAGTATTATCATTATCTTATAGATGAAGCAATTGAGGCACAGATGAAGTAACACAAGTAGAAAGAGGCAGAGACTGGACTTGAACACAGGTCTGTCTGACACCAAGTCCCATGCCCTTACCTCCTACAGAATAATGCCCGGCAGAAAAGTCAGAAGGGTAAGTCAGATTGGAAAAGAAGTTTGTAGTTTTATAAACATTGAGTTTGAGGTAAGTTGTTAAAACACACATTGAAAAATCAGATCTTTACTGTGAATGTTGATATTTCTATTTAGTATTTTTTTCAAGAATAAGCATATTGCAATATTGTTCTGCAGGATTAAATGACCATCAATATCTACTTGAATGGAGGAGAAAAAAGGAATCCCAGGAGAAGAATCAAACATTTGTAGAAAATAAAATCAGGTTATAGAGAAGAAGGATGAAGAGGACAAGAGAAGAGAGGAGATGGGAAATCATTGCTTACAGAAAAGATGTGAAGAATCAGGTATGATTGCTCACTCTTGTAATCCCAGACACTTAGGAAGCTGAGGCAGGAGGATCACAAGTTAGAGACCAGCCTCAGTAACTTCACTGAGGCCCTGAGCAATTTAGCAAGACCCTGTCTCAAAATAAAAAATGAAAATGGCTGGGAATGTAACTCGGTGGTAAAGCATCCCTGGGTTCGATCCAGTACCAAAAAGAAAAGAAAATACTTTATGACAGTTGGTGCAATTTTGGTCACTACCTTCCTAAGAGACCCTTAGACACAGAGAGTGAGGAAGGAAGAGAGCCATCAGAGGGTGGGTGGGAGAAGGAATGGAAGATAAACACCCTCAGGACAGGAAGATATTGGCAAAATAACTCAATTAGTGGAACCTTCATGGTAATAGTTAGATTTCAAGGGTAACTCTGCCTTTGAAAAGAATGAAACTGGTCAGTGAGGAATTACCGACTGTAAAAGACAATTAAGAATAAGCTATCAAATATTTTAGACTCTCAAGTTTTTTTAAAAACCTTTATATAGTATTAAATTTAAAAAATTTAAATTTGACAGGCCAAAAGAAAAGAAAGAAATGTCCTACCGTCTACCAGCCTTAAAACAGGCATGTACCCATTGTGGTGGCACACACCTGTCATCCCAACAACTCTGGAGGACTGAGACAGGAGGATCACAAATTCAAAGCTAGCCTCAGCAACTTAGCAAGACCTAATCGACTTAGTGAGACCCTGTCTCAAAATTTGAAAATAAAAAGGGCTGGGGATGTGGTTCAGTGATTGAGCACCCCTGGGTTCAATCCCAGAACCAAAAAAAAACAAACAATCAAACTGGGCAAGTGATTCAGGATGTCAGAACTGCCATCCATATGTCTATTAGATTCCATATGCATGAATACAAATATCATATGTAAATATATATTAGAATGGGTAAAAAGTAAGTGGCCTAAGAAATAGTTCTTCAGGGAATTTAGCAAAGAGATAGATCTCACTACTCTTTGTTATTTTAAAATATTAATATCTAACCAGTTATTCATTCTAAGGATGACATTCTCTAATTTTTCACAGTGTGCAATAGGTCATCCCAGGAACTCTAAAGATTTGGGAGGTCTTTTTGTCATAGTGGTTTAAAACATGGACTCTGACCTAGGTTTGAATCCCAACTCCAACACTTCACAGCAATGGAATTTTGAACAAATGATTTCACTTTTCTGGGCTTCAATTTCCCTCACCTGTGAAGTGAGAATTCAACAATACACAACATGCAACACCACACTGAAGATAGGAGAAGATAAAATGTGTATACTAACATGCATCGCAGTGCCTGGCACAAAGAAAGAGCTCAGCCCAGGTGGGCTGCTGTTACTTAGCAATGGGTCTGAGAGGCTCTAAGCTGCCTGCAGGCAGGGATGGGGCCAATTTATTTTCTTTGCATATTCCATCCCTTGTACAACTTCTGGGTCGTGAGAAGCAGGCCTGAGTTAACCGGTCTTGAAAAGACAGACAAGAAGGACAGAGGGGAGCAGGGAGAAGTTTATCACACAAAACAACATGAAATGGCAAATGGATTTTAATCCTAGTAAGAGGTTTAAGCAGGAAGCCATGGTGTATCCTTCACTTGCTTCTTCCATTCATTTATTCTTTCCAAAAACCTAGACTGAAGACCTGGACTCCAATGGTGTTGGGGAGACAGAAATAGATAAATAGTATGGGAGTTTTAGGTCTCATGTTATTAACAATACATCAGGAGATACAGACATTGAAATAATAAATACAGAAGGCAATAGAGGAAAAATGGGTTAATATAGATGTTGGGTTTTGGGTTTCATTTTGTTTAATAATGTATCTTATTTGGGGTCAAGGAACTATGGGTAATAATTCAGATCTGACTTTAGAAGAGAAAAATTAATTGACTTGCCTGAGGTCATGCAATTAGTTAATCATACCAAATCAGTAAGGTGTGGGGGCTTGACTCTCTTGCCCACTATACCTCAAAATATATGGGGACAAGAGAGGTGACTTGCAGTTTCCCCTCTCGGGTTTTGTTTGCCATTTGCATTTATTGCATCTCTTATATTAACAATCACTTGCTTGGTGGCTGTTGTCTATCAGAGTAGAAGCCATGTGGGACTGAGGACTGTGTCTCCTCATTCTTCACAGACTCCTCAGTGTTACCAGC
Source organism: Marmota flaviventris (assembly GCF_047511675.1). Lineage (NCBI taxonomy): Eukaryota > Metazoa > Chordata > Mammalia > Rodentia > Sciuridae > Marmota > Marmota flaviventris. The sequence goes on from NC_092507.1 coordinate 51,462,222, forward strand.
TGGTATTCTTACCACTCAGGGGAAGAGACTAGGCTACACACCCCTCATTGTTCCACAAAGACTCAGAGTCAGATTGGCAGGAAAGTATGTTTTATTCAAAGCCAACTTTGAAGGAAAAACGATTCCCCCTCGTTTGATCAAATAGCATAAAGTTCATTCTTCCTTTTTCCATCTTTTGCCTTTATCTTACATGCGTGGGTGGCCAAATCTAGCCAGCCAGTGTCCAAGCAGGGTCCCTTGGAGCAGCTGGAAACAGAACAGGGTTATTCAATATGATCCCCACAGCCGTATGCAGTTATGAAGACCTGAAATATAACTAGTTGAGATTGAGATTTGTGAGTGTAAAATAGACACCACACTTTGAAGACAGCTAGGAAAAAGATCTCATAAGTAATTTTATATCAACTATATAATATTTTAATATGTTGGGTTAAATAAAAATGTATTAAATTAATTTTACCTGTTTCTTTTTTCTTTTCTTTCCTTTTTTTAGTTTTATTTTTTTAAATACATGACAGCGGAATGCATTACAGTTCTTATTACACATATAGAGTACAATTTTTCATATCTTTTTATATAGAGTTTGTTCACACCAATTCATGTCTTTATACATGTACTTTGTTTTGTTTTGTTTTTGTCTTTTTTTCTTTTTAATGTAGTTATCAGGAGAATTTAAATTGCACATGTAGTCCACATTTGTGGCTCACATTATGTTTCTATTAGAGAAGATGCTCTGTAAATTTGTGCTGGATAAATGAATGAAAAGTCAAGAAGGCCTATAGTTTCTAGAAAGGGTAAAACCAGCCTGTTCCTTGCAGAATGATGCCTGACATGATGGTAATAGTTTCCTTACTAACTGGGAAGTCCCTGAATAATCTAGGGAATACACCCTATGTTTCTTACCAGCTGAACCACCAGAAATGGGAATTTGTAGTTCATCAGGTCTCAAATACCCTGTATTTTTTTCCTGTTTAAAAAAAAAAAGAAAGGAAAAGAAGAAGGAAAAAGGTACCAACCATGTGTGGAAAAGCAAAGAAGATTACAATCTTATTACCAGATTAAAACTTCATAACAGAGTACATCCAAGCAGGCCAAACCGCAAAGGGTATGAACATGCGTTATATTAAACCATGAGTTATTTTATGCAGGCCTAGACTGTGAGAAGGAAATGAGAAGGAAAATTACAGAGGCAATAGAAGAAAACGGAATTTTATAGCATTTGGAGATAATCTTTGAAGAAAAATGCTAAAAGTAATGCTTTTGATGAAACGAAAAAATGCCCAAGGAGCCAATAATTTTCTAAGCTGTCTGAAATCAACCAAAAATATGTGAGAGGAAGAAAACAGAAAAAAAAAAAGGAAGGAAGGAGAAAAAAAAACACCCCACAAACTGGGAATACATGGTCTCAAATGGCAACAGTGATGCTCCCTAAAGGGCAGGATGGTAGATGTTTTGATTTTTTTTTTCACTGTGCTTTTCTCCATTTCCCCAAATTTCTATAACAAATTTTTACTTTGTAATCAGAAAGAAAAATGCAGTAAATTGTGTCTAAGGAAAAGCATACAGGGAAGAGAGACTCTTAGCACAATGATGCAATGACAAGCCAGAAAGAGAAAAAGGAATCTGGAACCAAAACCATCAGGTGGCTGGGCAGGGCCTGACACCCAGCAACCGAGCAGATCAAATGGCTGCAGGAATGATGGAGTGGGTACCAGCAGGGAGTGGGCCCGTGAAAGACCAATGCAAGAAATCAGGACTCAACCTTCAGAGCTTGAGGTGACAGAGCTAAGGGAACAAGACAAATGAACCAACTTTCAAAGCTAAAATGATGATGGATAGACCTGGGAGCAGCCGAGACCTAAAAAAGAAAGGTCCTGAAAAAAAGTCCCCGAAATTTATCAGGTTCCTTTCCTGAGGCTGAAAGAGAAAGCAGAGAGTGATCCGTTAATTGTGTAGTATTCATCAAATGTTAAGCTGTTCAGACATTAAAACCTGCTAAACGCAAAGAAATGTATCAAGATTTGGGTCTCTTTCTGATAAGACTGCCTGAACAGGCGCTCAGAGGTCATTCATTCCATATGTGTTTATTAAGAATTGACTCTGCTGGGAGCTAAGAAGGAAGGACTAAGGCAGGAAGCCAAAAGTCCACCCACAGTCTCTAGTTGCTCTGGTTTTTATACCTATGAGCTAACCAAATGAAATGTGTGTTATCTAAAATCATCGCGCGCTTTCTTGGTATGAGCGTCTGAAGACATTTTCAAATTCCCGATGCCGTGTATACATATGACATTCAATAAACACTCTGTCTAAAAGGGTTGGGACCTCTGAGGAAGCTGTGAATGATATGTATATTCATTGTTATTAGGTATGCTTTCTTTTCAACTACAAAGAAGAAAAATCTGAATTCAGAAGACCAGGAAAATACCTAGTTTTGAGTTATGTCCATGTAAACTCAAATAAGTCAGACAAAGGGGAAAAAAAAAGTATGTCCAAGTAGGTACCTAAGATCTAAAACGATCCACTTTCTTAACTGTACTGTCAAATTGAATTATGTTAATTGGTGTATGTATCTTTAATCCACAATTCTATAATGCAGCTTTGGAATGAGCAGTCTTCAAGAATACCCTGAATTTCCTTCTTGTAAATTGTTCATGTGATATCCTCGGCAAAACTTCATTTTGTTTACACGATAGAAACTATATTAGACAAAAGTTCAACAACAGTGAAGAGATCTCTAACTTACGATTGTCCACAGATTTAATAACAAAGCATCTTTTAGGATGAAAATTCAGAAAAATCTAGAACATTTGGGATGGATACCTTTGGAGAAAGAATGGGAGTCCACTTCAGGGTAGCATGACTATCAAACCTTTCGGGGATGACCCCAAGATAAACTTAAATACCAGAGTAGCCATATCTTCTTCTTTTATATTAATTTTAATTCATTTATTTTTATTTAAAGAAGAGGTTTGCCCATTAAGTGGTTAAAAGTTAAGGTTATCCATCCAAGGAGTAGGAAATGAAGGTTCTCAGTTTGATGGACAACAGCTCAGAGATCCCTGATGTCCCAAAATATTAGGTTTCTCTTCTAATAATGTTGGAAATATTGCCTACTGTCATGATTAATCTGAGCCACAGCACAAGCTGATTGTAGGTGACACGGTCACAGAGCAGTGCCCGTGTTGGTTTCCACACACCGTCAAATCTGCTACAAATGCAGGGGTGAATGGGAAAGAACTGTGATACCAGGTTTCCTGGTGGCTAATAGATTGTGACATGAAAGAAGGAAACCTTTATTTTAATTCAAAAAACAAAAGCCAAATAGCAAAACTTATGTACGTGCTGAACTTTTTTTTCTTCCTCAAGTGGAAAACATTGACTTGCTAACAACTCTTGGCTGGCATCAAGGGAAAGTGGAGGTATTTGCAGATGTGGAGGAAGACATACAAAACATTTTTCAAATCAAAGGCTTGAATTATTGCACTGGGTTCATGAAGTTTCACAGGCATCTAGACACACCATTGTCTTTGCTCTGGAACAAGCTGCCCTTTCTTTCTAGAAAGAAAACAACCCAATGTTTCTTACAATCAGATCTGTATGTATCAGCGAGCTATCTATATTTTGAAATTCTTTGCATTGTCTGTGGAAGGGTGTGCTGTTTGGACCCGACAATGGTAACATTGATTTTAAGATTTCTGAATTTTGGTTATACAGAGCAAACAGTGAAAGAAAACTGCCGGCTTTCAGAACTACAACAACAGTGCTCTTACATAAACTTGCTTCTCTCCTGGCTGTTTTACATAGCCAAAGATCAATACTGCTCATTCAGCCAATGTTATTAACCCCATTTATCAGCTTCTCTCTTGAAAAAGAAAGAAAGAATTGAAAGGATCTTGCCGACAAAGTTATGTCATCTTCCACCCGTTCAGTCTCAGAGTGGATAATTCACTTTGTTGTGCACCCCAACAATTGAGCCTTGTTTATGAACTTACATTTATTAAGTGAAAGTATTTGGAAACTGATGGTACATTCAAGCTTTGTTGCCATGGGCAGTAATCATGGCGGAAAGTCATGACCTCCCCGTTATGCAGCGAGTAACTAATTGAAATGATACAAATTACTCCGATTCTCTGTCTGCCAATTTAGAGCCTGGTTCTGGTCAAGGGTCAAACGAGCTCCTATTCATGAGACCATGTTTGAAGTCGCTGCTACCATAGCAAAGGGTTTGGTGTGGCCATTGCTGTTGTTTTGGACTTTGTCACACGCTGTGGCCAAACCTAGAGCAGGAAGCTGCTCATAGCCCACCTTAGCCAACACGTCAAAAGCTTACTGTTGTCATTCGGTTTGTGCTACTTGTCAACATCCCTGGACATGGTTTGCTAAACTTTACTAGCTAGAAATAAATGTTGTATTCAGAAGCCACTTAGGGAATCCATCCTCCTTACTCTGCGTATTTCATTAGCTCTCCGATGTGCCCACGGCAGTGAAAGCCAAATGCCATAAACTCAATATTGAATGATTCTCGACTTATCAATTCCCATCAAGTGTCATCCTTTCCAGCTTCTCTCTGCCCCAGCACACATACACATACCTGCCAAATAAATAAGATAAATTAAAAGCCCAAAAGGTATATAACACGCAAGTTCCTTCTTCAAAGCGTAATCAGGATGATTATCTCTGTTTGAGAAATGACACTAAATGTTAATCTAATTGAATCTGGGAAATGTGGCAATAAAAAGTTAATAATTTACAGAGAAATTGTTCTTCAGAAAATTCTAAGTGAATACCCACTAAATGAATTTCAGGAATTTGGCTCAAAGGCTTACAGGATATGTGACAAATGCAACAGCTAACTTTGAATATGTTTTTTACACTACCAAAACTATTTGCTTTAAAGAGGCATGCTGGCACATGTGTGTGCACAGAGGCACACACATTTTGTCTGCAAAATATCTTACAAAAATGGAAAAATGGATTCCTCAAGGAGGCTGAAAATATGGGGAGGAAGCTACTTGAGTATTTAAACTTTTGCCTAAAGATTGACTTCTAGGGGTGTGCCTCAACAGTTTTCAAAATCATATTTCCCTACAATTAATGCATAAGGAAAAAACTCATTAATTTCCACTGAGTTTTTTTTCTGTCTTTCTTTCTTTCTTTCCTTTTTTAATATCAGAAATTTCACATGGCTTCTTTAAGGTGATACAAAATTTGCAAAGCAAGGAAATGCAAGATCAAGTTGGATATCTGAAGTAGCCAATCCAGGGTAGCACCCAGCAAATGTGACCTAACTTAGAATATCTCCCATCTCAAACCTCAGCAATTTCAGAAGAAGGCAGGATCTTGCTGAATCCAGACCTAGATTTAGATCCCAACTCAAGCACTTATTATGAACTATGGGCAAATAATTCCATTTCTCTTGACACAGTGCTTCCAATTCCATGTAAACCTTTTAACACAATGTCTGGCATGGAATAAGTGCCTTTATCAATGACAGCTTTTATTATTACATAAAGAAAAGACTCTGCTCCAAAGTACAGTACCAAATAAAATCCAGAACTTAAAAAAAATTTTTCAATTAAAATTCCAGTTAACTGGGTAGTTTACTATTAGCATCACAGCTATACAAATTCACAAATGTTTATTTCATTGCAAAGCTTCTAAATATCAGAAATAAATCCTTTTGTATTTATTCGTTCACTAAACAAACATCAACCCTGGAAATACAACAGTGAGCAAAATGAGCATGTTCCCCACCCCATCAAGCTGACTCCTTAGCAAGTGCAAAAACCTCAAATCAGGTAAATCTCAAGTACAGCGAATGTTGAAAAGGAGATGTACAGGGTGCTGTAAGAGTTCAGAGCATGGGCCCCAATCTGTCCAGTTATATACCGAATACTCTTTACCAATTACTACTAACTAGGAAAAGCAAGAAAGAATTTGTGTTGTGGTTTTTCCTCTAAAAAAAAAAAAATTCCATGCTAAGGCTGCCAAAGGCAACCCTCCCCAGAACTAGAGGAGGCAGGTACCTTGAAGGCTCTGACAAGGACCAAAGCTGCTCTCTGGCCTTATTTCAACCTGGGTAATGGGCCGTTCCAAGACTCTTTCCCTCTCTGCTTTTCCTCATGCCATCCATTCCCTCTTCCCATCTGAGCTGCCTTTCCCTATCTTTCCATATTTCCATTCCATTTCTTTCCACCCTTCAGACTCCCTTCCCATGTCACCTCTTCCATGAAGCTTTGCCCAGTTTCCCCAAGGATGATGTTGTCTGTCCTTCCTCAGGATTTCCCAGACTCAGGAGTAAGGAGTCATTGTCTGTATTAATCCCTCATTTGACTACTAGGTACGGCTCTTGAGTAGCTCCCTGCAAGTTAAATCTCCAAATAGATCATAAGCTTCCCAAGGGCAGGAAAATAAGTCTCATGTCCACTGAACACAGTTCCTTGAACTTGGGGTGATTTAACAAACATTTGTTAATGATTAGGATACTCTCATCTCCAACATGGATTTTTCAAATGATCAGCCCCAAGGAACTGGGTACTAAATCACCAGACACAGTTATAAGGGAGTTAGTCTGATTTTGAAAGAGATAGACCTTCAGCATTAACAGCCACTTCACTCCTAGTAAAATCTTACATGGGGACTGGGGTGGGGGTAGCTCAGTGGCAGAGCACTTGCCTAGCATGTACAAGGCCCTGAGTTCAATTCCCAGCACAAGGAAACCACCACAACAAAATGCTATAATCACTTAAGTACAAACTTCAACAAACGTATATTTTCATGTTTCTTGGGTAAACACCCAAGACTAGAATTTGTCATATGGTATGTTTAACTTTATAAGAAACTGCTAAACTTCTCCAAAGTGGTTGTATTGTTTTACAGTCCCACCCATGGCATGTGAGAGTCCCAGTTTTTCCAAATCCCCATCAAGACTAGAAGGTGTTGTCACTCATAGTACCTGTAGCCATTATAGTGGATGTGTGGTGATGTGTCATGACTTTAATTTGTGTCTTCTTGATGTCTAATGATGTTGGCTTATTGGTCATTTGTATATTTTTATTTTTTGCAGTATTGGAGATTGAAAACAGGACCTTGCTCATGCTAGGCAAACACTCTATCACTGAGCTACATCCCCAGCACTCCACCCCCTCTTTTTTCCTGCCTCAGCCTTCAGAGTCACTGGGATTACAGGTGTGTTCCACATGCCCAGTTTTGTGTGTGTGTGTGTATGTGTGGTGTGTGTGTGTGTGTGTGTATTTTTTTTAAAACATCTATTCAAGTTTTCTGTCTATTTAAAAATTTGGGCTTTTTAAATCATTTTTAAAATGTGTGTCTTACATATAAGACTAAAAACCACATAAGTTATTGCATCCCAAGGCCCTGCCATGATTCCTGTTGAATAACAGAGATTCAATAAGTATTTGTTGGCTGAATGACTTACCTAATGCATGATTTTATCTAATTATCTATCTATTCATTCATTCATTCATTTTTGCATTGCTGGGGATGGAACTCAGGGCCTTGTGCATACTATGCAGGTGCTCTACCACTGAGCTCCATCCCAGCCCCTAGAGCAGTTATGATACTAAAAACTGGAAACATCTATATTCCATTAATAGGTAAATGGATAAACAAATGGTGGTATATCCATACAATGGAATACTACTTAACTATAAAATGAAACCAACTGCTAAAACACAACAACAGGGGATAAGTCTCAAAGTTGTTATGCTGACTCAAAGAACACATATATTATAATTCCATTTATATGACATTCTAGAAAGAGAATACTAGCCAATCGTCAGAGAAAACATGTCATTGTTTCCTATGGCTGGGTATAAAGGAGAGGATGGACTGTGAAGGGACACAAGGGGAAATTTGAGGATGACAGAAATCTTCTGCACCTTGACTGCAGTGGTGGTTACTGTGTGTATACACTTATTGAAACTCCCTGAATTGAACACTTAAAAGAGGCACAGTATGTTACATGCAAGTGGTAGCATAATAACATTGATGTTTTTCAAAAACTGTCATGCGTATTTTCAAGGAGAAATATAAGTTACATTGGGAGATGAACTAGATCTTAAAGTGGGTAAAGATGTCTGATAGATTGCAACACTAATTTGGTTTTAATCTAATACTGTTTTGTAAAAAAAAAAAAAAAAAAAAAATCATTCCCAGTATGTTTCTTCAATAATTAAATTATCTCCTCTTTTAGGGCATATGAAGAAAGAAAATTTATGTTTCTTAAATATCTTTTGTAAGCCTAGCATTGAGATTTATGCAGGACATCTCACTTCCTACAAATATTCAACCTGAAAGACAAGCATTATTATCACTACCTTATAGTTCATGAAAATAGCCCTTAAGCATTAAGTTACTTGCTCAAAGTAATCTAGTTTGCAAAATGGTAGAGCCAGAGCTTGAACCCACGTCTGCCTACTTCCAGGCCAAACTCTTTTCTCTGGAGTTCCCCAAGTGGTTACCTGGACATGTCCCAGTGACTGTGCTTATCTTACTGTGCCCTCCTAGAACAGCCCTTTCCCTCTTCGCTATCTGATTTCTTCTCCACTCTTCAAGATCCAGTGTACAGCCCCTTTCCTAACACAGAGACCTTACCAGATTCTGAAGTCCCAGACCAACAACCATCTGTGACTCATTTTGACATTTAATCTTTAAATGGTTTATTTCTATATCTAGTTATGTTGTGTATAAGTCTTATTTTCCCAACCAGCCTGCCATTTTCTTGCAGGTAGGAACTGTACGAGTTGTGACAACTTCTATAGATGCTGAGATCACTCATGCAAAGTCCAGCAATCATGGTGAAGGGGGAGTTCCTGAAAGGTTGGTCAATTTTCTCTTGCTAATAACACAGTATCCAAGCAATAATAAGTTTTGGCAAGGATATGGAGAAAAAAAAGTATACTCATACATAACACAATATCACAGACTAGGTAAGTTTTAGAGAAAAGGGGGTTAATTTTGGCTCATGGTTCTGATCCAAGTCGAGAGGCCACATATGACAATGGCCTTCTTATTCGCAGAGTCCCCAGGTGGTACGGGGCATCACATGGCAAGAGACAGGAAGAACAAGAAATTTAGGAAATTGGTTTTCTTGTGGTTTGTTTGTTGTATGGTGTGGTGTGATGGTGGTAGTGGTGGTGGTGGTGGTGTGTATGTATGTGTGTGTGGTACAGGAGTTGAACCCAGGACTTCATGCATACTAAGCAAGGGCTCTGCCACTGAGTTACATCCCCAGCCTACAAATTGGATTTTATAGCAGATCCATTCTCAGGATAATCCATTAATTCATTGATCTATTAATTGTGCAAGTGGATTAATCCATTCTTAAAGACAGAGCCCTCTTACAGGTCCTACCTGACCTACCTCTTAGTATGTCATAATGGGTATCCAATTTTGGCTGGATACCCATTATGTAATTAATTTGCTAGGAGGGCAGATCTTGAATTAGGTGTTCTTACTACAGAAACATAAATAATAAAAGGAATAGGAGGAAATTTGAGGAGGTGATTGATTTGTTGATGGCCTTAATGATGGCAATGGTTTCACAACTATACACTTATCCCCAAATGCATCACGTTGTACATGTGAAATATGTACAGCTCTTTACTTGCAAAGAATACTTCAATAAAGTGATTTTTGAAAAATAAAATTAAAAATAAAAGCCAACTACCATCTACCATCAGCACTCATTTTGTAAAAGGATATTTTTAACACCCAAAGTAAAAGAATATATTTAGCTTTAAAGAAAAGCTTGCTACATTGCACTTGTTTTTCTCGCTTTCCTGAAAGAGTTAGTTAGGGCAAGCCCTCATTTAGGAATCACTATCTCTAGCCACTAGGCTGCCCAATTAGTAGGTCCACAGAGAACATATTCATCTAATGGGTGCAATGGTGTACACCTGTAATCACAGCAACTTGGGAGTCTGGGGCAGGAGGACCGCAAGTTGGAGGCCAGTCTTAGCAACTTAGCAAGGCCCTTTCTTTTTTTTTTTTTTTTAAGAGTGTTTTTTTTTTTAATTTTTTAATATTTATTTTTTTTAGTTATCGGCGGATACAACATCATCTTTTTTTTTTTTTTTATATGTGGTGCTAATGAGGATCGAACCCGGGCCGCACGCATGCCAGGCGAGCGTGCTACCGCTTGAGCCACATCCCCAGCCCGCAAGGCCCTTTCTTGAAAATAAAATATAAAATGAACCGGGAATATAGCACAGTGGTAAAGCACCCTGAGTTTAAGCTCCAGTACCAAAAAAAAAAAAAGAATATGTTCATCTGAGTTAGATAAAACTTTTTGATCTCCTTTTAAAAATATTATATTAAAAAGTCAAGACCTTATTAACTATATCTCACTTGTCTCCAATAGATCCCTCTGAAAGGGCTTACTCTCCTTGTAACAGTGGAGTGCGGTGAAGTGGGCTGTCTTCTCCAAGAATGGAAGTTTTTAATCCTATCATACCCCCAGCAATAGTTCCGGTGCCCTGGAGCAAAGAACCATGTTCTAAAGATCCAAAGACCAGTCACTCAGCAACCGCGCACCAGCCTGGTTAGCGTATATTTTCTTTCCCTGGGAACTGGATGGCACATAGGCTTGGGTGGGAATTCCATGGCAACCCATTTAATCTAGAGCTCGCTGAAACCTAGCCTTCGTGGATAGTGCAGGAAATGCTGAAGTCTTGCTGACATTCATTTCGTGGTTCCTTTCCAGGTCCCGGTGGAACAAATGGCATAATTAAGCCTCAGAAGAGAGGCCAGAGATTGACTGTGAGGTCCCTCTAGTCATGCCTCCAGGCCTAGCTGGATGGGACACTCATACTGTCACTCCCTGCTCTATAGCTGTTTGTGCAAGAACAAAAGGACTTCAGTCTCCCTTGCTATTAATCCAACTTCACAAGCATGAAATTTACAGACACACACAAGAATTCATCATAGAAACCTTTTCCCCTTGACATGTTCAGCTGCTGAAAAGTGGGCATGCTCTTGGATATGAATGTTAATTTAAATTTAAAAAAGAGAGAGAAAGAAAGAAGAAAAGAAAAAAAAAGGACAGACAAGATTTCTGAATCGAATTTTGGAATATTTCACCCCCCTGCTGCAGCTACAAGTCACCATGTTGGGAATTTCACCTTTGAGGGGAGAATTTGAGTCTCTCCACAACAACAAGTTTGGGAAGATTTTGTTATATTATTGCCCTGAAAATCAACTGCTTTCTCCTAATCAATAAAATACACCCATAATGTAAGACCAATAATTCAATCTGTAAAGTGTATGAAAAAATAAAGAATATCACTAAGAGTCATAAAATGAATACTACTTGATTAGATCTAAACCAGTGGCGTCAACTGGTTTTGCTCATTTAACCTGTCTCCTTCTCATCACATACCCATCATTTAGCTGCAGGGTAGATGTGTTCACACTGAACTATTAATCTGTTTCAAAATGCCATAACATTTCCATGAAGAACTTCCTAATTTTTTTTTTCAGAAATTAAATGTCTGTTTAAAGTTCATTCCCTCCTGCTGTAACTAATTGAAATGAGATTTGGTTTATCTTTATGACATAGAAATGGGATTGAGTTTCATAATAATAACAATAATGATAACTCGATAGATTTTAGGAGTAGTAGTTAATAATTACAGTAATATAGGGGAGATGAGACTTATCTCTTGCCACCGAAACAGACCCCAAATATCGACAGAGAAACGGGAATGTGTGTCACAGGAAGTAACCACGAGTTCCTGATGTTTTATATTTGTTTTTGGCATGCACTGAATTTTAGAGCAGAGTCCTAACTAAATGGGGCCTCGAAACAAGGATTCCACCTCAAAGAAAGTGTGAGCACACTAGCTCAGAAATATATCGGACTGCATTGCAGTTGTGCTGCGAAGACTCAGGTCTGGAGAAAATACAAAGAGGAGGTATTTTCAGCAGATTTTTCCATCAGCACATTCAAAAGTAGGTTAGCACTTCAAACATCACAATAAAATTTCCCAAATACGATTTCCTTTGATCCTCACATCAGCCCTTTAAGCATGATTAGTATTATTACTACTTTTCAGATAGGGTCATTGAGGTCCAGAGAAATGCAAGACTGATCCAAGGTCACCTCGCTAGTAAGTGGCAGACTTAACACTGAAAGCCTGATCTGTGTCTCTGATTCCCCATTCCTTTGGATTGTGTGTACTGAGTTCAATACAATGGAGGTTATCTTTCCCCAGCCTCCTGCATCCACCCCCGCCAAGGCTACCTTACCTGGAAGATAAGCCAAAGACACCAACTTTAACTGTCTTATGGTAAGGCGCTGCCCAAATTCTTCATTATCACTGTCATCATTAGGTGGCTGGCCGCCATCATTTCTTGAGCTCCTATGCAAGCAAGATGCTGTGCCTTATCTTCACCTTCATTTTGCAGATAATCTACGTGGCCCCAGCCCTAAGGAGCCTTCTCCTTCCCTCTCCAGACAACTTTGGCCTCATGCTCCATGTAAGTCATCGAAAGCCCCAAACTGTCCCAAGCACACAGGCTGTTTCTTCAGCTGGGAGCCCCATTTCCCATCCCAGCCCACCCACTTTACCAGGTGTTCTTCAGGACAGGGCTTCAGTGACCTTTCTCAAAGATCTTCCTGAGGGCTCGCTGTGGCTACCTGGCCCTTGTGACACACGTGCTCCCACAGCTGTCCAAGGGCTGCCTCTCACAGATTCCTCTGGACCTCAGGAAAATTGCCTGTGTAAAGGCTGCCTTGGGGGCTGGGACAGGAGCTCCGTGGAGGAGCACTCACCTAGCTTGCACGAGGCCCAGGGTTCAATCCCCAGCACCACTAAATAAACAGTCAGCCCCTCTGCAGGATTAGAATCGCCACAACAGTGATTCTGTTTCTTATTTATCAATAGTTACCACAAATGGGAACACCGCCATGAATACAACAAAGATGTGTTCTTTCAAAGAGTAAATCAAAGGCAGAACTGAAGCTCAGAAAGGTTAAGCAACATAAGTGGCTTAAGAGTGAAGAGTCCATTCCATTGTAACTGGGTAGAGTCAAAAATGGAAATAAAATTGATCGATTTAATTATTATTATTATTTTTTTGGTACTGGAGTTTGAACCCAGGGGTACTCTACCACGGAGCCAACTCCAACCCCAAGCCCTTTTTATTGTTTATTTTGAGACGGGATCTCACTAAATTGCTGAGGCTGGCCTCAAACTTACTATTCTCGTGCCTCAGCCTCTGGAATCACTGGGATTACTGACATGCACTATAATACTAGTTGAAGGGTAAGATCTTTTAGTAAGCACATCACAAGCCCCCTATTTAAGACAGCAAACCATGCCCTGTTGATCTCCTAACCTCTTTTACTTGGCTTTCTTCTCTAAAACATATTATCTTCTAACAAACTTTTAAACTTAATTATTACTTCTCAATCCATGTGCTGGAGTTATCATTTCTCTGCTGTAGTTACTGTTTATCATTTATCTCTCCTCCCTGCAAAAAGGCTTGGACACCTATTGTTACTTCACTCGTGGTGAACAGTGCTTGCTGTATACAAGGTGTTTAATGAATTTTTGTTGAATCGAATTGTAGGAGCTCTTGGACTCTTGATTTCCCTTAGCATACAGTACACAAAATGCGGCCGTTTTGGGTACCACCAAGGACAAGTGTATCAGACGTGTGAGTTGGATGTGTGGTCTAAATTCCCCCCAAGACTTGCCACTGGCTAGCTGTTAGGACCTCATCCCACCCTCAGCCTGGTGTCCCAATCCATAGTATAACAGGGTCATAGTCCTTGTTCCTCCATCAGCAGGGAAGGGTTGCAAACCGGTCCTAGTCCTGAAGGAGATTTGCCCTTTAATAATTTTCTAGCAGGGAGAAGAAATAGATGCTTATTCACCTCAAAAATTCTGCAAAAAGCCTTGGAAACCTGGGGATTCGACTGGCCTGATTTTCAAAAATGCACAGAGATGATATTTGTTAAGTACCTGACACTCCAGAGAGCACTGCTGAACAAATATGTCATGCTGCTTTGAACACAAGCAAAACAGGAATCAGATTCCATCTCCTTGCGTTATCCCAAGCCAAGGTGACTGCTACAGCCTCATCTCAGGGTTTGATCTAATCACCAAACTCATCGCCCTGGGAGCGGCCGGAACCAAGCTGCAAGGACCGCGTAGGGAGTGACACTCAGGCCCCGTGCACCAGGCCTGGCTCACACATTGCACACGAGCATCAGACTGTGCTGAACAGGGAGAAGAGGAATTCAGAGCACAGTGACTGCCAAGGAAAGAAAAAAGGGAAGCCATGCTCCAATTATTAAGTGAGTCTTCCATGTGGGAAGCTGACCTTTGTTCTCCATCTCTGGTGCAGAGGCCACTTTCCTTTGTCCTGAATTCCCATAGTAACCTTGTCACTGCTCTTCACACCTCCTACCTACCCTCTGTACCAGAGAGGCAGAAAAATGCCTCCCTGAACTCACAGTACTTTTTGATGTCTTCTTGATTTTCCCAGGAAAACTACACAGCATGACCCACAAGTTCCCCCCTTAACCTGGCCCCTGCCCATCTCTTCAGGCTCTCTGCCTCCCACTCCTCCAAGTCTGTCCTCTAGTTACACTGAACTACCTGGAGATGCCCAGTTGTACCCGTTCTTTCAAATTCCTGTGCTTTTATGCATGCTGTTCCCTCTGCCTAAATTGCTTTTCCTCTATTTTCCCCTGACTCATTCATTACTTGACATCTATGTCCACCAGATAGTTTTCATTGATATTATTCAAATCTACTCTGAATTAGTTTCATCATTCCTTTCATCCATAAATATTGATTGCATGCTAATTACACATGCAGTCAGTTATTGAAGAGTGATAGCTGTAGAGCTGAGTGTGGTGATGCATGCTGGTAATTCCAACTACTCAGGAGGCTCAGGCAGGAGGATCACAAGTTGGAGGCCAGCCTCAGCAATATAACAAGACCCTGTGTGTAGCTTATGGTAGAGTACTTGACTAGCATGTGCAAGGCCCTGGGTTCAATCCTCAAGATTGCAAATAACAATAATAGCTACAGATTCTTTGCCATTGCTCCCACCTCCGTCCCTGGAATCTGTGCTGGTTTGTAGCAGGAAGTGATGTTTTATGACTTCCATGCCAAGTCATAAAAGACCATGCCACTTACACCTGACTTCTTGAAATAGTCTCCTTAATATGGGCCCTTTGGGGATGTTTCCTCTCAAAACCAATCTCCAGCCAAGCATGGTGGTGCACGCCTGTAATCCCAGCAGCTCGGGAGGTTGAGGCAGGAGGATTGCAAGTTCAAAGCCAGCCTCATCAACAGTGAGGCACTAAGCAACTCAGTGAGACCCTGTCTCTAAATAAAATACAAAATAGGGCTGGGGATGTGGCTCAGTGGTCAAGTGCCCTGAGTTCAATCCCTAGTACCACCCCCAACCCCCAAAAAATCTCCATGTTATGAGAAGTCCAAGTTATGGAGAGGCCACATGTAAGCAGCTCTGGTCTTCAGTCCCCGCTGAGTTTACCCTTTTAGTCTTCTTTGACGGGGGCCAGACAGTCGAGTGGACAAATGGTTGCAGCCCCTAGTCATTTGAGTCTTCTCAAGCAACAGAGAATTGACATTCCTGCTCTGGTAGGAAGAATTCCAACATGGCCACCAAGCTCCTACCAGCACCACAGGGTATGTCACCACATGATAGAGTATCACTTCCATGATCAGATTATGTCATATGGCAATATAAAATCCCAAATCAAATGATTTTGAGTTAGTGAGAAGGAAGATTATCCAGGGTATCCCTAGACCTTCTTGAAGGATATCTGTCTTCTAGATTTGAAAAAAATGAAGCTGCCAATGAACTCCTGGTAGCTGTTGGGAGGTTAGAGTGAGTGGGTCCCTGCTGACAGCCAGCCAGAAAGTATAAACCTCAGTCCTACAACCACCACAAAGGACCAAATTCTGCCCCAAAGCATGTGAGCCTGGAAAGAGCCCTCAGCTCTAGAAGGACATGCAGCCTGGCCAACGCCTCCATTGCAGCCTTGTGAGAATCCAAGCACAGGGGTCAGCTCAGCTGTGTCCAGATCCCTGCCCCTGACATACTAGATGTATGTTAGTTTATGCAGCTAAGTGTGTGATAATTTGTAACCCAGCCATAGAAAACTAAAATGGTTGGTCCCAAATTTATGACAATGTGACTTACAATTTTTTTTAACTTTATGATGGTGCAAAAGCAATATACATTCAGCAGAAACTATATTTTGAATTTTGAGTCGATCTTTTCCCAGGCTATTGATTTATGACTCCAACCTCTCTCAAAGATGTTGGACAGTGGCAGGGAACTACAGCCCTTAGCCAGCGAGCCGGTCAAGATGGGGAACAACCAATCCTCGGCAGTGCTGTGCTGCTGAGCCATGAGGTTCTGTAAGTTAAGTTGTGTTAAATACACTTTCTTTTTTTTTAAATATTTATTGTTTAGCTTTAGGTGGACACAATATCTTTATTTTATTTATATGTAGTGCTGAGGATCGAACCCAGTGCCTGACGCATGCCAGGCGAGCACGCTACTACTTGAGCCATATCCCCAGCCGTACACTTTCAATTTACAGATATTTTCAGTTTGTAGTGGGCTTTTCAGGATGTAACTCCATTGTAAGTCGAGGAATATCTTACACCTACTGTACCCCTTCTGAACTCCTGGCCCACAAAATCTGTGTGCATAATGAGATGGTTGTTATTTTATGCCACCAGATTAGAGGTTGTTTGTTGATATAAAAATAAATAACTTAAAACAAAGGCTGGGTGTGTGGTGCACACC
The DNA here is from genome assembly GCF_047511675.1 of Marmota flaviventris. Classification (NCBI taxonomy): domain Eukaryota; kingdom Metazoa; phylum Chordata; class Mammalia; order Rodentia; family Sciuridae; genus Marmota; species Marmota flaviventris. The sequence goes on from NC_092507.1 coordinate 51,479,046, forward strand.
TGTAATCCCAGCTACTTGAGAGGCTAAGGCAGAAGAACTGTAAGTGGGACGCCAGCCTCCGTTAGCTTCTGTATCCAAAAAAAAGGGGGGGGGGGGACTGGTTCAATAGCTAAATAAATAAATAACCGAAACAGTCAACCACTAAAAAAAAGACAAGCATCCTGTCTCCGTTGCATTCTCCCCTTTGTGAAGAGGAGAAAACAATAAAACAAATAGGCAAAAAAAATACGGAGCATGTCATATGGGAACAAGTGCCAGGAGACAAGAGGCAGGTGGTGATTTCTGGGTGTAGCTTCAGTTTAGACTGAAATGCTCAGTCTAAATTTGCAAAATATGTACCTACAGATGGTAAGGAACAACGCCCAGGCAGAACAGATGCTGGCCACCATACTAGAACAGGGTTCTTCTCAGGTTGGGGACCAGGTATTTATTTTCACGCTCTTCAACCCAGCAGGAATACAAAGTCCTGGTATGTAGTGTTAGACCTCATTCATTGATTCATTCAACCATCTGCTCCATCATAGTCACAGAAAGCCTCCTGTTTTGGGTGGTGTTGAGATGCCGGACTCCACCAGAGCTACCCACTGGTCTCAGGTCCTTATTGCTCAGTTGACTGGGATCTGTACATGGGAGCCCTAAGCCATCCCGGTACAGAGACTCCTGTGTAAGGTTATTTCTCTTTCATCTACTAGACTGACGCTCTAGGAGTGGAAAAGAGAGGGGCTGAGATGATCAGCAAGCTTCCAGGGCTGTGGGGAATGCAGAGAAATCTGGAAGGATGGATATTGCCTTAGGGGGACCTTATTCGTCTTTGATCGCCCCCTAGCGCCCAGCAGAGGGAACAGGAACGTGTGGAATGTGTGCCCCCAACAGACCCACAGCACACACAGCCAACTGACGGCTCCACTCCCAGCTGAGTCCAGGCTCAGCCTGAGAACCCGCCCCAACACATTTAGCCATTGCTAAATGATCAGAGATGACAGGTGAAATAAACCCTAACAGCCATCCCTGATAGCTTAACATGTGGACGTGGTAGGTGTTAGTATTAGTAAATTCATCAACAGTCTCCTGGGGAAAAGGAAGCCGGGCTCCAGAATTAAAAGCTGCTCTAGAGAGGCAGGATGTTCTAGGAGGGAGGTCTGCTGTCTGTGGAAGCTGGGGTTTATCTCTTCACCCACAAGCTTCAAGACAGTGTTGGTTCCAGGTTTCAAGGCAGGTTCAAATCCTGGCTTTCTTGTTTGAGACGTATATGATCCGAAGTGAGTTAATTCATCTCTCAGTTTTCTCATCTATAAATGGAAATAATAATGCCTTTCTTGTTGGAAAGTTGTCCTAAGAATTTATAAGTCGAATGCTAATGTATGCAATGTATGAATCATATTTTTCTACAAAATTATAGATCCAGGACATGGTATATTATTTTATTAAATTAAATCCAAGTCCAAATCCTACCAAAATGGAAAGAATTCAATTTTTGTCATTGTAGGGACTCCACACCCCCATTTCCATAACAGCACAGGAAGATTCCTCCAGGAAAAATTGCACATATTCTCTCTCTCTCTCTCTCTCTCTCTCTCTCTCTCTCTCTCTCTCTCTCTCTCTCTCCCAGGGATGATTGAATCCAAGGGCACTTAACTACTGAGCCACATCCCAGCTCTTTTTATTTTTAAATGTTTAAATTTTGAGTCAGGGTCTTATTACATTACGTACAGCCTTGATAAGTTGCTGAGGCTGACTTCAAACCTGCAATCCTCCTGCCTCAACCTCCCCAAGCCACTGGGATTACAGGCATGTGCCACCACACAGGCACAAACACTCTCAATGACTTCTGCTTCACAAGGTCAAGTGGAGAACTTTTCTTCTGTCACTTCTTAGCATTGTCATATAACCCAAGGACAGGAAATGCTCTATGGCTACTTGCTGGGAATCAGGGCCAAATATATATAAATAAATAAATATATATATATATATATATGAAATGAAAACCAAGCTAATATTTCAAAGAATTATCTCGCTATATCTATAAAGCCTCTAATATACTCCCTAACATGTGGCATGTTCCAATTATCTTTTCAAGTATTCAACAGATACTTGTAAATCTCTAATATTTGCCTGACCCTATTTTTGAATGAGGTTTTTCTCAACTTGGGCAATGTTGACATTTTGTGCTGCATTTTTTTTTTAATTGTTGGGGAGGAAGAACAGGACATCCTGTGCACTGTAGGATATTTCCAAGCATCCTTGTCCTCCACCCACTAAATACCAGTCGCAGCCTCCACCCCTGTCATGACTCCAGACCTTACCAAATGTCCCCTGGGTAAAACTGCCCCTGGCTTAGAATTCCTGAATGAAGGAAACAGGAATAAATCTTTACCCTCATGGAGTTTATATTCTCGTGAGTGAGATAGACAATAAATAAACATATTTATAACAGAATGTCATATGTGGAGGGATGACAGGGACTTAGCTCCTTTCTCTCCTTCTTGCCTGGATAAATAAGAACCCAGAACTATTCTGAAGACACAGACATCAGGCCCTGATGAGAAGGTGTTTCATTGATAAGCAAAAAATCAGAGAAATGGAAATGGAATGATCTAAAACAATATCAGAAAGAAATAGGATTATCATTTAAATAACCATATTGAAGGATCACTCTTCATCTCTTTTGGACATATTCCTATGCATAGAAAAATAATCTCATCAACAGAAGCATGGGACAGCCACACACTAAGGGGAAAAATTTCTCCTGCCTTCTCTCCAGCTCGGGCCATTCTTTCAAACACATAGAAAGGAATTTCGAGAGTGTCCCCATTCAATGAAGCCTTAAATTATGAAATAAGGCAAGAGCACATAATAATAAAGAATTATTTGAAATGCCACTGAAATTATTTTGTGTCACCTAAGTGCTGTAAAAGTTGGCTTTAAATAACTAGACTTAAAAATCCCTCTCTATATATAGTTTTAGTACAATTTATAAACCAGAGCAAATTTATAAATTAAATAATCCTAACCACAACACTAATCAAATTCGAGTGACTGTGGTTTTGCTAAAACTATTTGCTGTTCTAAACGTGCCCAGATTTTGGGCAGTTTTCCAGGACTCTGTGTCTTACGGGGATTCTATTCTCTCTACCTCTTCTTTGCTCAGGGCAGCTGCAAAACCTTTGTCCTTAGCGTGGGCAGAAATAGGACTTGACCTTCCTGTGATGGCAACACATCATTCTCCAATTAGTTCTGCTTCTTCTGTTCTTTCCTCTCTAGCCCATGAAACCATCCCATCGAAATCCAAATGCAAACACAGAGAACAGCACAACCGGCAGTCTCAGGCCCCATAGTCACTTGAAGGTCCAGAATAGGCTTTTCCTCTTCCTTTCAAAGATTATCAAAATGAAAGCCCTAAATTTAAAGGCTCTGGTGGAGAATTCTAGGATCCCTAATGATACATCCATAGTGTGCCTGTGAGAGACACTGGTACAAGAGCTAAGAGAATTAGAATATCCAGGACTCAAATTCTGGCTCTACCAACTCTAGCTGTGTGACACTGAGAAAGAGCTATGTGATTTCTGCTAGGGTTGTTGTGAAAATCACTCAAAGCTAGCATTTAGCAAATGCTAGCTATTTTGACTAGTGGCTATTATTACAGGGCCATGTGCCACCCAAGACGGGGTCCCACATAGAAGTTTGCATCTGAACCAATAAGACTTGGAGAAAACTGTGAAGGTGGTAGTTTCTGCTTCCCTTCTCCTAGATTTCCATTGCCCTCTCAACATCTAGATTCCTAAATACCACTCCCACTTGAGACACCAATCTAGGTCTCCTTTAGCTACCAGCTCATTCCTCTGCCTTTCCTTGCTCCACCTTTGTGCCCTTCCAAAATACTAGGGTAGAGTGCTTATTTGTGCATATTCAAAAATCATTTATTCAGCAACTACAAGTTGCTATGTACTTTGAATGCCAATTTTATTTAACCTTTTCACTGTGTCTGAAAGAGTAAGAAGAGCTCAATCATGGTTCACTGAATCCCTCAACAAATGTCACCTTGACTGAGGTTATGCCTAGAAGAGATGGGATTTGACCCTAAGAGGGACTTTGTGGCTTTTAACCCTCTTTCCTCCACCCCAGGGGTCAGCAATCTTTGTAAAGGCCAGAAAGTAAATGTTTAGGCCATATGGACCATTCAGTCTCTATTACAAGTGCTCAAACCTGCCTCTGTAGCCCAGAGTGGTCATGGACAATATATCTACTGAATGTGTCTATGTTCCAATAAAACCTTATGTATGAAGAGTGAAATTTGAATTTTACATGATTTTTGCATGTCATAAAATATTATTATTCATTTGGTTTTTTCCCTAACCACTGAAAAGTATAAACACTTGGAATGGGGGTTTAATTCAGTGAATTAGTGTATGCCTACCATCCATGGATTAGATCCCCAGCACCAAAAAAAAAAAAAAAATTAATAATAAAAATATTTCAAAAAGTGTAAAAACCATTCTTACCTAATGGGCTGTTCAGAAACAGGGAGTGGACTGGATTTGGCTGGGGGCTGTAGTTTTCCAACCCCTGCTCTATACCTGGTCACCTCCCAAGGTTCCAACTCTCTCAGCCCCTCTCCCCAGCAGGTAGAAGGAATGGAATTCTGGATAGTAGAATTTTAGACTCTGACCAGTTAATCAGATCAAACCTTCCAACCATTTCCAAAGTCAAGCCCCGCAGGCAATGGTCTATCTCCCCAAAACCCTCCCCAACGTGTGGACACCCACTGTTGGGTACCCAGGATTCATAATTCCTTCCAGATAAATTCTAGATTATTTCAGGATTAAGTTAGGTGCCAAATAATAAAGTTGGTCCATTCCAAGAGGGCAATTATCTCATCTGTTAATGAAAGAGCAGTCACATATCAGAGCAAAATCCCATCTGGTGTATTCATTACAGACAAAATTAAGATAAGTGAAACTTGCCTTATCCCCTTATTAACTCAGACAAATGACTACATATATTTTCCAGATAAGAGGCTGTTTAGAAGAACGAATCTCTATATTTTACAAATGTACTTTCCATTTTCTTCCTACCAAGGATATTCAGGGGGGAAAAAAATTTTTTTTGTCTTGCTGTAAATCACAGAGGCCCTAGTTGTTTTTTCTCTCTCCAAATGAGACATTGCCTGACATCTAACATGTGGCAAGATCTGAGAGAAGTTTCCACAAATTGGTAAAATTCTTTCTACATGAATATGTAATGTAATCTTCTTGTTAAATAAGAATAGATAATTTCCTCCAAAATGAATGCAATAAAGGGGCATAGAAAGAATAAATAATTCTAATACTGTTCTTTAATTCTGCTTGTAATTTTCCAAATTCCAGACTGATGGCAACATAGTGGGCCCATTCTACTACACACTATTTCAAAATGTTCATGCTCGTTAGGAAGTCTACGGGAACAGTGTTTCCAAAAAGCCTCCAAATGCAGCGAATTTGCCTCATTTTGTAGCAAAAGAAAAAGTCACTATTTTGTCTCAGTTGTCTCTAACATTTATGCCTGTAATCAACAAACATTTATTGAGCACTAACTCTGGGGCCAGGCAGGGTGCTAAGTGCAATTATAAGGCACAGCCTTCATCCTTAAGGAACTCACCGTTTAATTACGGAGATGACAATTAAGATAATGATGATTGTATTAAGCACATAAGCATTGATTATATGTCTGGCATAGTGCTCGATGATCTGCTTACATGGTTTCATTTAATGTTCTCCCACCCTAACAATGTCTGAGACAGGTGTTACTAGTATTCCCATTTTACAGATCAAGAAACTGAGGCAGGCTGAGGATGTAGCTCTGTGGTAGAGTGCTCATCTAGCACTATGTAAGGCTCTGGGTTCAATTTCCAGCACCACAAAAAAAAAAAAGGTAAAGAAAGAAAGAAACTAAATGAGGTTTAGATAGATTTACTAATGAACCCACAGTAATATAGCTGGTAAGTAGGTGGATCTGAGATATGAGCCTAAAGATTACTGACTCTTGAGCTTGCTGTACTAGAATTGTACATAAATGGCCATAAATACAGTGCTGAAAGTGGCATACACCCTAGCAGAGGAACAGATAAAATGCCACAACCTTTAAAGAGAGGAAGGGATAACTCTTGACCAGAACAGTCAAGGGAGACTTCATGGAGCAAGGATGCAGGAAATTTAGAAATGAAAGGAAGGAATTCCAGGCAGTGGGAACAACATGGGTGATGGCACGAAGTTAGAAAAATCACAGGACAAATTCAGAAAAAAGCAGTGAGTCCAGTTTGATGCCAACTGTATACATTATTGGGTGAAGCAGGAGATCAAATAGAAAGACGAGTGAGGGGCTGGGGATGTGGCTCAAGCGGTAGCGTGCTTGCCTGGCATGCGTGCGGCCCGGGTTCGATCCTCAGCACCACATACAAACAAAGGTGTTGTGTCCACCGATAACTAAAAAAATAAATACTAAAAAATTCTCTCTCTTTCTATCTCTCTCACTCTCTCTTTATTAAAAAAAAAAAAAAGACGAGTGAGGGTCTATTCCATTAAAAGTGGAAATTTCATAACAGGTACAGTGGCATACGCTTGTGATCCCAGCAGCTCAGAAGGCTGAAGCAGGAGAATTGTGAGTTCAAGGCCAGCCTCAGCAACTTAGCAAGACCCTGTCTCAAATTTTAAAAAGGGCTCTCGGGGTGTGGCCCAGTGACAGAGTGCTTATCTACCTTGTGTGAGGCCCTGGGATCATCCCCCAGTACCAGCAAAATAAACAAACACGTGAATGTTACCTGGTGTCTTAGAGTCTACAAGAACAATGTTTCCCAAAAGCCTCCAAATGCAGTGAACTTGCCTCATTTTGTAGCACGACTCTATGAGTAGCTGTTGTCTTTATTTTACAAAAGGAAAATTTCAGAGTGGCAGAGTTGCTCATCCAAGGGCCTTCAACCAGCTCATTTTAGATCGCATCAATTTGTTCAAATGCTGTTCATTAGCACAAATACTACGCTGGGTGCTAAAGACAACCAGGAACCACACAGAGGTCATCATTGCCTTCACACCACCAGCAGCCCAGGTAAGAAAGGCAGCCTCAGTGCCATTTAAGCCTGAAGACAGGCAGGAGTTTGCTTGATCATGGAGTGGAGCAGGGGAATGGAATGTGGTAGAGAATAACCCCACACAGAGCGTTCCCCAAGTGTGTGTGAAGGTCCAGAGGAGAGAGAAACTGGGCCACCCCAGAGCTTCAGGTGGAAGCAAAACCTGGAGAGGTTGGCAGGTGCAGAGGGCAGGGGGGCAGCCCCTGAAAGTCTCTAACGTGGGTGTCAGGGGGCTGGAGAGGAGGGGACAGATTAGGTTCAGGTATCGAAAGGTCAGTAAAACTGTTGAAGAGAGGACTAGATATGATAAGATGGAGGCCAAGACTCCGACTTGAAGATTGTGGGCTCATCTCCCTGGGGATGCATGAAGGAGGCAACGAGGACGCACTTGTTTTCTTTATAAGTGATTCAGTAACGTCTTCTGAGAATCGACTATATCCTAGGCATGTGCAGCTGTTTCAGGCATGCCGGCTGGTAGAAAAACAATTTTCATTAGCAGAATTACACACACGTCTCCGAAGTCCATTCTAGAGTTTTCCTTGAGACCCAACTTGAAAGTCTTCATCCACAAAGTTCCCAAACTCTGGCCTCCTTGTGTGTTGACAGCTTCCCCTCAACACCCCCTTAGCCACTTAGGCTGTCCCACGAAGTTACACATCTTGCTATTATCTCCAAACTAGTTACTAATTGGTATCTGCTCATCTTGTCTCAAGTGTTCCTCAGGACTCTCTTCTGCATTCTTTTTAAATCATGAAGTATCTTTTGGGGTTCTGAACACACAAGCAATGATCAACTAAGAGGCTTGAGTGATTGTACAAATGAATGGACAGGATCATATGAAGACGATCTCTGATTGTTTGCTGCTCTGTACATTGAATTCCACTCCCCTTATCAGTCCCTAAAGACATTAGTTATAGGGACTATTTTTTTTTTTTTTTGGTACTAGGGATTGAACCCATGGGTGCTTAACCACTGAGCCACATCCCCAGCTCTTTTTTGTTTCATTTAGAGATAGGGTCTCACTAAGTTGCTTAGGACCTTCATAAATTACTGAGGCTGGCTTTGAATTTACAATCCTCCTGCCTCAGCCCCGTAAGCCACTGGGATTATAGGCATACACCACAGCAACTGGCCTTACAGGCACTTCCTAACTTATAAAAATTTAGAAGTCATCCCTGTGCATATCCAAGTATCATTCCCTAGTCATTGCAAATTCTTGCCTGTACTCAAGTGCATCAAAGGCCTGATGACTTGAGTTATAAATTCCATGGTGACCAGTGCTAACCATTCAGGTTAATTCAAGAGAAAATAGATATCTATTTCCAATATTTGCAAAACACCTAATATGTGTAAGACATATGTGTGTGTGTGTGTGTGTATCCTTTTCCTACAGGGAAACAGGAACATATATATACTTGTTATGTGCTAATAAAAGTGCTGCAAGTTGTATTCACATTATTTTGTCCATAAGGTTTATAGTAAAAAGTAGAATATACACAAGGATTTCTTCTATGGCTTAAATTGTTGCTTGACTATTGAATCTAATCTGATTGATTAAATAAGGAATATTATTTGCATCATGTAGACTGGTCCCCACACATCTGCTATAGGGAATGAGCACCTTGTTCATCATGAGCTGGTACTCTCTGGGTAGAGCAGCACTCCTCAGCTTTGTGGAGCAGCCGGCTCACCCGACCTCACCTTGTGTTCTGTTCTTAAGTGTCTGTAGTTATGAACCATGCTGCTGTTTATTTTAAAGTAAGAAAACTGTTGCTTTTGATCTGGTTGTATGTTTTCTTTGCAATTTGGAGACTGTTTCTGTTCTGATCCCTCGATGCATGCTTTTGAACCTGCAATAACAAAATATACTTTCTATCTTCCTAGAGTTGCAATAACAAATTACCACAAATTCATTGGCTTCAAACAACAGAAATTTATTTACTCATTGTTCTGGAGAACAGAAATCTAAAATTGAGGTGTTGGGCTGGGAGTATAGCTCAGTGGTAGAATGATGTATGCTTTACATGTGTGAGGCCCAGGGTTCCATCCCCAGCACCAAAATAAATAAATAAATAAATAAAAATAAAATGAATTTTGAAAACTTCGAGGTGTGAGCAGGATTGGCCCCTCCTAGAAGCTCCGGGGATAACCCATTTCCTTCCCCCCTCCCAGCTTGCAGTGCAGCTAGTAATCCCAGCATTCTTTTCTTGGAGGTGCATCACTCTGGTCCCTGTCTCTGTAGGAGGCTTTCTTTTCTGTATTGGACGGTCCTTTCCTCTTCTGTTTCCTATGGAAATACATGCCATTGGATGTAGGGCCTACCTGGTTAATCCAGGATGATGTTATCTCCAAATCTTAACTTAATTACATCTAAAAAACAAACAATAATACTAATACTAATAATAATAATAACAATAATAATAATAATAAACTTTCTCTAAATAAGGTCACATTCACAGGTTCTTGGTGCCATACCTTTTGGGGGTCAGGGAGAGGCACCACTCAACCCGTGGTATTAGTTAGAGGTATTCTTTTGCTATCATAAACTTTTATATTGAAAATTCTAAAAGAAAAATGAAGATAATAATTATTACAGGTTTGAAACTCTCTAGCTCCTAATCCCTTTGGTTCTTCTGAAACAATTATTTTATAATAAAATTTTCATTTTAAAATAAATAAATAATTCATAAACATGAAAAAATAAATCAAGTTTTCTTAGGGTGATAACTAGTTATATAAGTGAATTAATGCCTGTGAAGCACTTAAGACTACTGCTTGGCCCATGATATAGATTATGAGTTAGATAAATAAAAATAGAAATTGTGTTCTGAAAGAGGGGACTGTGTTATTGTCACCTTTTGCAGATAAAAGAATAGGAAGTTCAGTGAGGTGTAGTTACCAGCCCAACCAGCGAGAAGTCGTGGTTCAAATTCATATCCTTTGACAAATTCATTGTCTGCACCATGGTGCCTGGTACCCAGGGTGATGCTGGAAAGGAACAGGGAACCTGGTGAGGTACTCAAGGTTGTTGGTGAAGAGGGAGTTGATGCAAATGAGAAGATGGTGAGATTTTTGCAGGGGTGATGCTCCAGGCTGCCCAGGGGCCAGGACCCACTCAGGACATACCTGGTCATATATCCCTCATCAAGGCTGAGGAAGGAGACATTGACCATGCCTGAAGTATAAATGAACTTTCTCACCACCCCCACTATAGCACAAAGAATGAAGGAATAAAAGACAGGGAAACCAGATAGATTTTGTTTCAGAAAAAAAAATGCAAATGATAGGCCCTTGGTGCATACACCACCTAGGCAAAAGAAGATCGGAAGTACTTATTTAGAAAGATGTACCCTCTGCTACTTTTCCTTAAATTGCTCAAATCTTCTAGACACAACAGACTCTCATTTTATAGTAGGAAAAACAACAGTAGCTATTTTCAAGGCATTCTACTAAAAAATGAACAGTCATTAAGAGCACACAGGCTGATGGCGACTCAAGCTGCATCGGCGGACGCCTCACAGAGGTCAAAGAGGGAGCAGAGGAAACATGCAGAAACCTCAAGATAAATAATAATAATCATAAAGAATCCATGACATTTGGAAAGGTGACTGTGCCTGTTGTAGGTACTTTCATTAGGAGCAGGAGATCATGAAATGGAATGATGAAAGAGAAAAGCTGCTAAATGAATACTTTGAATCAGTATTTATTGAAGAAGACAACGGGGAAATTCCTGTGCCAAGGACACATTTTATGGCAAAGCAGAGAATGGCCTTGACAGAGATTCCTCAGTCTCTGAGGAGAAAGGTAGAGAGCAACCTGAGGGACTCTGCAGTAAATCATGCGGACCACATGGTTTTCATCCATGGGTTCTGAATGAGGCAGTGGGAATCCTAAACTGTAGGCACATAATATATGCTTAACAACAGCCAAGATCCCTGAAGGTTGTGAGGCCATTAATAGGACATCAAATGTGTGCAGGGTGTGTGTGTGTGTGTGTGTGTGTGTGTGTGCACGCGTGCTCCTTGCACATTTTGGGATCTTCATGCATATGCAGTGGGTTAGATTTTCTTTACCATTTTTTTTAAATAAGTACCAAGAAAGAGTAGTCAATGAAATAAAGGACAGAGGAATGTAAAGTAATGGAAAAAGCATCAAAAGATTAGAGAACAGGCCTGGGGTTGTGACTCAGTGGTAGAGCACTAGCCTAACACATGTGAGGCACTGGGTTCGATCCTCAGCACCACATAAAAAAATGAAATAAAAGTATTGTGTTCACCTACAAATTTTATATATATATATATATATATATATATATAAAATATATATATATTCTTGAAACCAAATTCAAGAGAAATTTAGGACCATTTAAGCAGTTATTTTCCAACGCCTCTGGAAGATGCTGGCATATAAAGATGAATAAACATGCCCTCTATCTAAAGGAAAATCTTACAGGCTAATGACTTTGTCATTTCTGTGGTTCTGCTATTGGCTTTGGATGGCAATTGGCAATGAAGCATCTTCTAGCACCACCAGAGGATGCAAGAAACATCTGGTAACTTTTTCTCTCCCTAATAAAACCATGAAGAACATTTCAGTGCATTTGGCAAAATCTGGGGGCCTGAAAAGCAGAGATAGATTTTCACTCCATCCCATAAAAGCCAATTTGTGGTTTCTAAGAGTTATTTAGTAACAATGATAATATCAGAGAAGCTAACATTTATTGAGTGCTTACTATCTGCCAGGCTCTTGCTCCATTCTCTACCTATATCATCTCATTTAATCTGCATTAGTGGTTAATGTGCCTAGACCTAGAATTTGAAGCTTTGTGGTTCAGTTCCAAAGTCCATGCTTTGAACCTTCAATCTACACTGCCTCTCTATATGTATATTTTACTTATAAAGGGAAGCAGTAGTTTCACAAAACAATAGTTATTCTTGTTCCAGGTGAATCTCTTGTATTTCATTAAAAGAATGATGTTCCCAAACCTCCAATTAATTTCCTGGCCCACCGATGGGTTAGAGCCCAGCTAGAGAAACAATGCTAATTAAGCAAATAACCATATTGTCTTCGACTTTGAGGGATTCAAAGCTAGATGCAGGCTTTGGAATTAAAACCCAAATGCACTGAAAAGGTGAATCACACCTCTTCTCAATTGCCTTGGACCATTCCAGAGGCTTTTAAACAATGGGCAGATAGGTTTCTTCTACTTACCATACTTTTCCCTAACTGCTATTTTTTTCCCCACATTGAATTGTCAGCAAAGTGCCCCAAGAGTTAAAATATATATATTTATGCTGACCTGAATCTTCTATCCACTGACTCTTGTTGTATCCCTTGAGTAACAGAATATTCAAGTAATTCTTTATCCAATATGTTTCAAGTATTTGGGTGTGCAGTCATATTCCTCCTGCATGTATCCCTTCAGAATAAATATTTCCAGATCTTTCAACCATGTGTGAATCAAGACAGACCACCTCACTCGAATTTGCCTAGCAAAACAAACTTCACTGGCTTACACACAGGGAAGGCCAAGGATTGTTCTAGTTTATGGTGCAGCTTGATCTGGGGCCAAAACAATGTCATCAGGGAAGACCTATGTCTCTCAGCTCTGCTCCCCCACATCATGCTCCAGTCTTCCTTGCAATAGGAATGAAGCAGCCCCAGACCTTACCTCTTCTCAGGAACAAGTTTCAGCAAGAAAAAAAAAATGAATTTCTTTCACAGGCATTTCAGCCAAACACTTTCTTCCATTTGTATTGCCTCCAAATGGGCCATGTGCTTGATCTTCCAGATGTTACTATGGCCAAAGAATGTGTGGGTGCTTCTCATGAGAACCAAGACTGAGTCACAGAAGAAGAAAAGTTTATTTGGGGCTCACAGTTTCAGAGGTTCAGTCTATGGATGGCTGACACCATTGCTCAGGGGGAGGAAAGCCGCTCAGCTCATGGCAATCAGGAAGCAGAGAGAGAAGAAGGGTCCAGGGACAGATGTAGGCCTAGAGCACTCCTCCCGTAACCTACTTCCTCTAGTCATCCTCCCCTGCCTATGATTACCAGCCGATAGTCCATTCAAATTATTAATCCAGGGCTGGGGATGTGGCTCAAGCGGTAGCACGCTCGCCTGGCATGCATGCGGCCCGGGTTCGATCCTCAGCACCACATACAAACAAAGATGTTGTGTCCGCCTTAATCCATCAAAAGAATTAATCCACGGATTATGTTACAACTCTATAATCTAATCACTTCACCCCAGAATATTCCTGCATTGGCTAATACCTGAGCGTTTGGGCTAACATCTCATATGCAAACCATAAGACCTACCATACTCCAAGGGAATGCCTGGTGGAAAAGTAACACTAATTATTTTTCTTGTGCGCCCTCCTCTTTGTAGTTTCTGCTGTGGCCCTGGGACAGAATTACTCACTTCTTTTTCTCAGACCTCCTATCAGTGCTGCTGCTACATTGCAACTACTCATGTTTCAGGTTTATGTTCTTACTGACTGAATCCCTTGAAGATGGAGATGGAGCATACCCCGTGTGCTGAGAAAACCCTTGATAAAGAGGCATGCAGTGATTGCTGTTTGAATGAATTATCCTGAAGCCACAGAGGAGGAAACCCCATAGCCACTCTCTCGGCATGAGATCAACCTGCATCTTAAGCCATCCATATGGATTTCAGTATCCCCACCCATAAAATCCACAGGGGGAAAAAATTTATTTTTGATGTGTTGGGGCAGAGCAGGAGGAATGGGAAGTCCAGGGAGCTGGAGATTGTCAGGTGACAGACACGAAATCACAGATAGCAATTACACATTTGGACAGCTAAGTCAAAGACCGCTGGAAGGGCAGAATGAGCAGTCAGCAAGAACCTAAGCGCTACAGAATTGGTGGGAACTGAGTCTAGGACTGATTTTGCTTACTCTGCTTCTTTCTAAGCTGCCAGGGGTGCTGGGAAGGGGAAGAAGACAGGGATGAGTCTGGAGACCTTGACTGTGGCTATCGGAGGCCTGATTGCCCAGCCTCAGTTGAGGTGGGAAGAGGAGACCCAACAGCCACTATTTCCCAAAGCACCCTGGGTGAGGTCCTAGGATCCCAGTGATGAATGACGCAAGTATCGTCCTGGTCAGTGAGTTCACACGCTATTGGCAAGAGCTGCAAGAATTACCGTCTCGCATATTATTACAGAATCCTTTTACTCCTCAGATAAAGAAGTTATATAAATGAAGACACACTTAACTGAGAAAATCATTACGTTTATTAATCTTTCAACGCACAGTGTTATGCTAGAGGATACAGATGATATAAATGTTATTTCTTTGCCTCAAATAGGGAGTCAAGCCAGGGAAGCAAACATGAAAACAGAAGCTACCTGCACCAAAGCCGGGCCCTGAGCAGGGCTGCGACACGCCCGCCTGTGGGATCGAAGCCCAGCGGTGCCCTGCGCCCCCCTGCCTCGGCCACGCACCGCAGGCACTGGGCATCGCCCGAGGGGTGTGAAACACAAAGAAGGATGCCCTCGCTTTTCTTACTGCCTCCCGAAGACAATCATTATTCCTGGAATGACGATTTGTAAGCTCAACCTAATTACAGCCAAATTGATTAAGAGATGCATAATCTAAGGATTAGCATTCGGGCAAATGCTGCTTAACTTAGCCACCGAGGATTTAAAAGGGGAAACCGCTGCGCTCTTCAGGAAGTGGTTTGGAATAAAACAGGGGGGTTTCCAGTAAAATTCAGCCTTAGTAAATTCTTTAGCATCATCTCCTTATTTGAACTCCCAAGCTGGAGACTTCCTGCGGTCAGATGCTCTTCTGACTCGGTTCCTGGGCCTGTGGGGGAAGGTACCGCATCACCACCGCCAGAGACAGGCTGGGGCCCCAGCTTCCTCGACAGGAATTTTCTTCCTCGCGGGAATTTTCTTAGCCTCATTGCTTCCCTCAAAATATGGATGAGAGCTGGGAATGGTTGCACACGCGCCTGTAATCCCAGCAGCTCAGGGGAGGCTGAGGCAGGAGTTCAAAGCCAGCCTCAGCAACAGCAAGGCGCTAAGCAACCCAGGGAGACCCTGTGTCTAAATAAAATACAAAATAGGGCTGGGGATGGGGCTCAGTGGTTGAGTGCCCTTGAGTTCAATTCCTGGTACCACCACCTCCAACAACAAAACAACAACAACAACAAGATGAGAATGGATACCTTACAGGAACCCTTGTGAGCAATAAATAAGTAAACACATAAGGTTGCTAGCATACCACTGGAAATCTAAGGTTTTCAATCGGTGTTTGTTCCTTCCCTTGTAGGATTTTTTTTTTTTAAATAAACTTTTTAAACCGCTATTTTTTTGTTTAGCTGCCAAACTGTTTAAATAAAGAAAAATTTCTTCTTTAGTTGTATTTCATATCACATAAAGAAACTCACCAAAAAGCTTAAGAATAATGTTGAGAAAACTAAAAAGCAGTTTTCTCCCAGTAAGTTAAAAAGTGACTCTTTTAGTAGGTTGGTAAACACAAATGACTTCTCTGTTCCTTAGTTTAAACATTTATAAAATGAAGAAAATAATAACCCGTCCTCATAAAAATTGTTAAAATTAGATGAGTTAAAACATATGCAATTCTTGCAACAGTGCCTGCCACATAGTAAATAAAGCAATGTTACTTGGTAACTATCATAATGATACTATGTAACAATACTAATGCTTAAAAACCCTTAACATCAAGGGTGATCCCAGTCCTTGCTATTACTTAGAAAATAAACGTAAAAGATTATTTTTAAAAAGGTATTCTATTTTATTAAGTTTATTCTCTATAGGAGTATAGGAGTTGTCTCTATGTCAAACAGAAATATATGAACATCTACTCTGACTTCATTTTACAGATTTTCAAATCAGAAGATAACAAATTTCTTGCTCCTTTATACTAAATCTCTTTTTGAGCCCACAGTGAATTGGATAAATGCTCTGATATTAGGCCATTAGGCAGAATTTCCAATGATAGCCATTTTTCAAGTTTTTCTCCACCCTTGTCTCCATTTACTCCCATAAAACACCAAATCAGTGCCCACTGGCTTCTGAGGTGGAATCTTCCTATTTATTCCTCACAGTGTATCTGTCAACCCCCGACCCCCCTTTCCACCTCTTTCCCTGCCATTCGGTTCAGTGCACACTAAGGTTCAGCAAATCAGACAACTTGAGAAGCTCCACACCACCCCCAGCCTTCTCTCAGGCCCACTAACTGCTTAGGCCTGTTTCTGTATCTGAACTCTATCCAAGACCACAAGAGCACTCCACAGGTGTGTACTGACCAAAGAAAGATGCTGAGCTATGGGAGAGCCTGCATACCTAAGGAACTGTATGCTCTTCAAATTCGGGCTCTCTGTAAACATTTACTCACTGATCATTTCTGCTTTTGGCTTCATTTAAAAAAGAATGATAACTGTATCTCAAATGATTTTCACCCTGTAACAGCAGAACTAGTCCCTGGCCACTATGCAAATCCATGCTAAGGGAGCCAATGTCATGGAAAGAATGTGATGGAAAGAAAACAGAATTGTCTAGATGCTTAGGATAAGGCTGGACATGGAGGTTCAATGGGTGTTTACAAACTGTGAGTAGCTCATCTACATAAGTCCCTGCACTCCCAGTTGCTGTCACAAAAGATGGTTAGATGGTTCTTTGCCCTCAAAGGGCTTGAAATGCAGTGTGAAAGGAAAAAGATCTACAAGGGAGCTCAAACCACTTCAGTGCTAAGGGTGATGGTACTGAGAAAACACCTCTGTAATTCTGAGAAAAGAACGATTAGTTGCAGCTAGAACAACAACAACAACAAAGTGCATAATAAGAAGTTGGAATCTTCAAAGTACAAAAATACTGTAAAATTCACTTTAACCAGGTTAATAACTTTTCCCCTAAGTTTATAATTTCATCCATATTTCATGCAGGCCTCAGAACACTTTAGCTGTGCTCTACTGTGTCCTACATCCTTATGAATACTATTAAAAAACACATATTCACAGGAGCAACAAAGCCATAACTCAACATTTCAGCACCAATGGTTTTCAGAGAGTATAGGATTTTAGAACTGATTCCAATGATTTCTGAAGTCAAATAGAGAGCCAAACTCTTCTACTTCCTTTTCCAGAAAGTTAAGGAATACCTAATACAAGTATGAGTAATTTTTTTGGTTCTTGAAACATTGACCTAGGCTGTGGATTACCAGATTGCCCTCTTCATGGAAAACTGCCTATAGTATGAGGCACATGGAAAGGCTAGGGCATGTAGGAGGTGCTTGGTGCTAGGTCTGCCATTGGTGCTGCTTCTGTTGTTAGCATTTTCACCGTGATTTCTACTGCCATGGCTTCTCCTACTGCTAGTACTGTGACTTACTGCTGTCAAACCTATGTTCTCTTTTCACTAACTCTTTCCACGCCAAAGGGTTGGGAACTTAGCCTAGACCAGAGGTTCTTTTTTTTTTTTTTAATTTTTTTTTTTTTTAGAGAGAGTGAGAGAGAGAGAGAGAGAGAGAGAGAGAGAGAGAGAGAATTGTTTTAATATTTATTTTTTAGTTATTGGCAGACACAACATGTTTGTATGTGGTGCTGAGGATCGAACCCGGGCCGCACGCATACCAGGCGAGCGCGCTACCACTTGAGCCACATCCCCAGCCTGACCAGAGGTTCTTAACTTGGAGTCCAAAGACCTTTGACTATGTGAACAAGGATGGAAAAAAAGTTTTACATTTTCACTAGCCTCTAAGGAAAGTGAGCATTTCTTTTGATTATAATTATAATAAGAAGAAATTAAAAGAGAATAAAATCATCGCATTTGCAGGTAAATGGATGGCGTTGGAGAAAATAATGCTAAGTAAAGTTTGCCAATCCCAAAAAAACAAATGTTGAATGTTTTCTCTGATATAAGGAGGCTGACTCATAGTTGGGTAGGGAGGGGGAGCATGGGAGGAATAAACAAACTCTAGATAGGGCAGAGAGATGAGAGGGGAAGGGAGGGGGCAGGGGGTTAGAAATGATGTTGGAATGTGATAGACATTATTATCCAAAGTACATGTATAACAACACGAATTGGTGTGAACATACTTTATATACAACCAGAGGTATGAAAAATTGTGTTCTATATATGTAATTTAAATTGTAATGCATTCTGCTGTCATTTATTTTAAAAATTAATAAAATAAATAGATAAAAGATATTTTCATATCACTTTAGAGTTATGGCAGAAATATCATTTATTTTCATCAGTGCTTCTCACCACTAGATCATTATCCAAGACATTAATAAAAAAGCATATATGGAATCTTGAAGAAAAAAAAAAAAGAACTAAAAGCTCCAATATTTAAAATATATGACAACTGAATTAAATGGCTATGTAAAGATGAAAAAAAAAAAAAAGAATCATATATGGGCTGGGATTTTGGTTTAGTGATAAAGTGCTTGCGTAGCAGGTATGGAGCACTGGGTTCAATCCTCACCACCACATATAAATACATTAAATAAATGAATTGTGTTCATCTACAACTAAATTTTTTTTTAAAAAAAGAAGCATATATATCTACATATCACATATTTGGAGGTTTCTTATTTTCATAGGTGCCTATATAACTGGCTTCCTTTGTAGTCTTATGAATTTTGTATAATTCATTTTAAAATCATCACTTTGAGCAAGGCACAGTGTTACATGCCTGTAATCCCAGCAATTTGGGAGGCTAAAGCAGGAGGATCACAAGGCCAGCCTTGGGTCATTCAGTGAGACCCTCAGCAACTAGCAAGACCCTGTCTCAAATTTAAAAATGCAAAAATAAAACAATAACATTATGCTGAGAGAGATCACTAGGCTTCACCAGTCTGCCAAAGGGGACCACAAGTGCAAAAAAAAAAAAAAAAATGGGTAGGAAGTCCTGCTGAGGCCACTCACAAAGCCCTGTTCCTGCTGCCCTCTGTGTGAACACCTGGCCTCAGCTTCCTGGGGCCTACCCTTCCCAGCCAGCTGGAATTCGCTCCCTTTGTGAAGCCTGTCCCTCAGGCTCCGCAGCTCAAAGTGCTCTTTCATTGTACTTCCTGAGTTTGTAGCTCTTCTTTTCTGACTCTGTGATCTTGGACAAATTTTTAAACTTTCTCAAATTCATGTTCCTGATTGGTAAATGGAAGGTGTAATACTTAGAATGGTTGTGAAAATGAAGCAAGTTTACTGATATCAAGGGATCGAGGTGATATTCAGAGATGACATCCTGGTTTCAGGAGCCTTTATACTTGGAAATTCCTGAGAACTCCAAAAAGTTTTGTTTATGTGAATTGTACCTATTGATATTTAGGGTAGTCTCTCTCTCTCCCTTCTTTCTTTTTCTTTTTCTTTTTTTCTGTGCTAGGGGTGAACCCAGGGTCTTGCACATACCAGGCAAGAGCTCTACCACTGAGCCACATCACCAGCCCTTAATGTTTCTTCATTAATTCACTTTAAAATAACAATAATTGTGTGCATGTACAAATACATAACAACAAAACCTATCAGTATGTACAACTATAATGTACCAGTATTAAAAAATGGAAAAAATAAGTAACAATAATTAACCTTGTTACAGTTTATATAAATTACATGTTAATATAAAAAACATTTTTATGGAAAAAAAAACTTGTATTTTTAAAAACAGAAAATTGGCTTTGTTTTCCATGTTTGTAAGTATCTTTAGAGTCTGGCTTAATGTTATATGGATTTACGCATATGAAGAACATCGGGCATCATACAGAAATGTAGTTGAAAAAGACAGGATTGTTTTAATATTTTTTTCCAATAACTGTGGATATTTTTCTTTCATACTCTATCAGTTGGACCCAGAGTAGTTGGTTAGTTGGGTTAGTTGAGATGTGAAATCTGAAACAATATCAATAAACATTTCATACTTCGTTTCATTTAAACCCATAGATCTTTCACTTTGAATGATCTTTTACCCACATAAGATTTTAAACAATCATGCATTGGTCATTTGGAAAGTGTTGGTTCACTGAGTTATGCAGATCTTCTGAATGTTGACACATTTCATTATATAATATGAAAAAAACTATATATCATATTCATTAAGAATACTACAATCCCTGAAAATACTTTGTGTATAATCAGTGACTTGAAAAATTGTGCTCCATATGTGTAATATGAAATGAATTGCATTCTGAAAAAAATAATTATATTAAGGTTATGTTTGTATTTCCCTTATCACTTGAATAATGCTGAATTATTTTTCATATATCTCATCTCTAAAATCCACTTTCATGTCTTTTCCTATTTTATTATCAATTCTTTGAAATTCACTACTGATTTGTAGAATTTAAATATTATTTTACTAAGTCCTCATTTGTTGTATGGACCTCAAATATATTTACCTACTCTAAACTTTCCTATTTGTTTTGTCCAAGTTTTTTTTTTAAATGAATAAGGTTACTAAATTTATATAAAGTTAAAAAAAAAAAAAGAATACCACAATCTTATTCCAGAAATGTCTTTAGGTTGGGGGAAGCTGACAAGTTCACAGTGGTGGATACAAGTCCTCCAAAATTCTGATTTTCACGGGAATGCTCAACTTGTATCACCGGCAACAAATACAATCAGTTATTTTTGCTTGAAGTGACAAAGTCACTTCATTCATTTTCGAGAAAACATCTGCCAAATACCTGCATCTGGATAAACATAGCTTATCTGTCAGCTGTTCTCTCAAGTAAAAATGGTGTTTCATTAAAAAATGTGGCTCACGGGCTGGGGTTATAGCTCAGTGGTAGAACGCTTTCCTAGCATGTGTGAGGCACTGGGTTCGATTCTCAGCACCACATAAAAATAAAGGTCCATTGACAACTAATATATATATATATTTTAATGTATATATATATATTTTAATGTGGCTCACACATGTGTTTTTGCCCAAGACAGCCACCATAATTCGGTGTGCAGCAGAAGTACTTATGCCTATTTCCCTCACTGACACAGAGTATTGAAATTTCGACTCAAGGGTTGAGATTTAATAAAATTAATAATTTTTGCTGCTTTATCAAAACATTCTTAAGTGAAACTGGCTCCCCACCCCCTATCCCAGGTGTATGCATGGAAATGATAAACATAATGATTCTTTAGTGGCACATTCTAGTGCTATCACTTTGATTTATGTTAAGGCACCAACAGTTTGACCCACCATGGCTTTCACACCATTGGTGTGAATGCCAACCAGTTAAAGAGCAAGTAATGTCTTAGTATATTATGAAAATGTTTTTGACCTTATAGACCTCCTGAAAGTCTTGGGTAGCCCAGGGAATCCCAAAGTTCACTTTGAATATCTCTTGCTTGTTTTGTAGTTTGTACTTAATAAATGTTGGCTACTGTCAGAATTGGCTATAAGGACTATAATGTCCTAACTAAAAATCTGGATTATGATATCTGCCAAGATCTATCTATGAATAGGCAATAGGAAATGAAGACTGTCCCATCCCCAAAATCATTTTGGGTTTTTTTTCCCCCCATTTTGCCCCACACTGTAGTTGATATATCTAACATCTAAACACCATGGCTCATTAAGGTAACAGGCCTAAGCCATCAACCCCCTAGATACAGATCAGGTGTTTGATAAATGGTTCTTAAATAATGCTAAGAGCCACAGCTGAGTCGGGAAGGCGCCAGAAGGCGTGGTTAAGAGGTGACATCTCTTACCTCCAGTGAGCCATTAAGATGATAATTAAGTTAAGCTGTGTATAATTGCTGTGACTGGATGATCCTGGATTGAAACAGGCTGTGTATTCAATTGTATATAGACCCCTGCTGTCCACCTCCAGCACCCGCTATTTTGGAGTTCTCCTGGGGGGCCCGGTGGAGGGAGTTCCAGTTGGGGTGGTGTCCCTGGAAAGGCCGTGTGGGTGGCATGGGGGGGGGGGGAGTTTGGAAATAAAGTTTGTTCCTGCTTGAGTGGCTCGTGATTTGTGCCAAGCCAGACTGTGGCAAAATAAAGAAATGAATGAACAAGTGAACGACTTAAATCTGTCCATTCTGGGCTTGTCAGCAACTCTGGTGGAAGGACAGAGAGTGAAATGACAGACGATTAGTTTATTGTTGCTTGTTTCTAAAATAAATGTTTTAGCTACAGTATTCTTGTTTAGAAAATTAAATCTGTGCTGCAGAGTTACACAGTGGTGCATACCTGTAAACCCAGTTTCTCAGGAGGCTGAAGCAGAAGGATTCCAAGTTCGAGGCCAGCCAGAACAACTTAGTGAGATCCTGTCTCAAAATTTTAAAGAAAGGCAAGTGAGGGGGCTGGAGATAAGAGATGTAGCTCAGTGGTAGAGTGCTTGCCTAGCAAGTGGAGGCCTTGGGTTCAATCCCTAGTATTACAAAAGAAAAGGAAGAGAAAGAAAAAAAAATTAAACCTGTATAATATCCAATTAAGATTGCCTTTTTGGGAGGAAATAACACTGGCTCTTTTCCTTACTAAAAAAGATAACATGGGGCTGGGCATGGAGGTGCATACCTGTAATCCCAGCAACTCAGGAGGCTGAGGTAGGAGGATCAAAAGTTTAAGGCCAGCCTCAGCCATTTATCCAGACCCTAAAACTAGCAAGACCCCAAGGGGCAGGGGTTGTGGCTCAGTGGTAGAGTGTTCACCTAGCATGTGTGAGGCACTGGGTTCAATCCTCAGCACCACATCAAAAAACAAATAAATAAATAAAGGTATTTTTTTAAGTAGATTTAAAAATTAAAAATAAAAACAAAAAAGAGCTGGGGATGTGACTCAGTGGTTAAGCACCCCTGGATTTAATCCCCACTACCAAAAAAAAAAGGCTAGGGTTTGAATACCTAGCACATTCAAAGCCCTGGGTTCAAATCCCAGGAACACACACACACATTTAAAAAGATAACATGTTAGTTGTACAATATATAGACAAAAAAAAAAAAAAGAAAAGAAAGAAAAAGAAAATTAATTGCTGATAATTCCACCATCTAGAAATAGCCTTTATTGAAACTTTGGTGTTTGTATTTATTTTAAGGCAAATAGATAAGTATTTTTGATTCCTGTTTTGTTACCTCCTTTTTCATCTAATACACCACAATGATCACCCACTATGCACTTCTCTAACATCACTCTTTTTTTATTTGTTTGTTTGTTTGTTAGGTACTGGGGATTGAATCCAGGGGCACTCAACCACTGAGCCACATCCCCAACCCTTTTTTTTTTTTTTTTTTTGTATTTTATCCAGAGACAGAGTCTCACTGAGTTGCTTAGGGCCTCAATAAGTTGCTGAGGCTGGCTTTGAACTCACAATCCTCTTGCCTCAGCCTCCAAACCACTGAGATTATAGGCAGTGAGCCACTGCACCCGGCTAACGTAATTTAATATGTACATATCACATATGACTGTATACAGAAATAATTGGCTGAGTGGGGTTTTGTCTGGAGTTTACATTTTCCCCATACTATCCCTGTCCCATCCCATCACAGACAAGGACACTAAGGATCAGGAGTAACAGAATGGAACCATGGGTCACCTGCCAGAAGCCACACCTTGCTATCATAGTCACAGTGCCACAGAGTGAGAAACACACCTGCGCAGAAAGAGCCCGAAAACAAGAAAGAAATAAGAATTGAAAACACCCACAAATAAGATATTTTAAGATGTATCGAGAGAGAAATAAGCCTGGATCATGTAGTCAAGAAAAAAAGAATTCCCCTCCTGGGAGGGGAAAGTACTCAACAGGATGTGTGGCCAACTGTTCCGATGGTCCATTCAGAGTCAACTCAGAGGCTGCTCAAAATGAATGGGCAGAGACATAAAGACTTAAATAAGCAGGAGCTGAAGTATAAAGAACTCTATTACTGCAGAGCTGCGAGGGACACGGAGGTGGAGGTTAAGGGCACTCCGATCTAAATTCCCTGCTTCAGTTCTTTGAAAGCTGTGTCTCAATCTTGAACTTTCTCCTGAACTTCAAAGAGAGTCAATATGGTATGTTGACTATGAAAGAAATGTCAAACCAGGAAGAACAGTACCAGACAGACAGACAGAGTCAACAGGCAACACAGGGAGACTGCAAATGAGAGGACAATCGATGATGGGGTAGCCCCCAAGAAAACTACAGATAGTCTGTCTCCTAGCAACTCACCCCCAATACACTGTGTATTCTAATTCCTATGGGAACAGTACGTGATTTCTGAATTTTAGAAAGGTGTGAGAGGTCATTTCTTCACTCAACATGGTTCAGTGACTTAACTAAGATTTAGAGAGTTCCCACTTCTGAGGTCTTGTAGTGAAGTATTGAAAAAAATCTAACCCCTCAGACCAGCATTCTCTGTCCTAAATTTCACTTAATTTATGCTCCTCAGCTCCATTATTCCTCCAAGGTCATTCTTCCAACTAAA
The DNA here is from genome assembly GCF_047511675.1 of Marmota flaviventris. Taxonomy (NCBI): domain Eukaryota; kingdom Metazoa; phylum Chordata; class Mammalia; order Rodentia; family Sciuridae; genus Marmota; species Marmota flaviventris. The sequence goes on from NC_092507.1 coordinate 51,503,530, forward strand.
TCTGTCCACTCCATTCAAGCCAGTCTTACCACAAATCCTTGAGCACATCCTGCCTTAATTCTGCCTCCAAGAACTTCCTTGTGTAATTTCCCAGGGTGTTTGTCTTCCTTTCTACCATTCCTTCCTTCCCAGATCACCCTCCCAGCTCCAGAATGTTGCTCAAATAACCCTGCTCGGTTTCACTTTGCAGTATCTGCTTTGCGGTACTGGGATTCGAACCCAGCGCATCCACACATGCTAGGCTAGTGCTCTACCACTGAGCTACATCCCAGCCTCCCTCTCTGTTCTGATCGTTCATTTATTCTAGTTATTTCAAAGAACACAGCTTATTTATAATTGTCATTGACCTTTTGCTCTCAAATTTGTATTACCAGGGGTTTAGTTTATTCCTTCACTAGATTGTAAGTTTCTTGAGGGCAGGCACCATGGCTTCTAATGGTTTTAATTCAAGAAAATGGAAGGTAGGAAAAGAGAGAAAGAAGGAAGGAGAATGAAAGAGACAAAAGGGAGGGATACAGAAATGACAAGGAAAGAAGGAAGGGAGATAAAGATAAATCTGAGAGATTCTATTTTCTAATTTATAAAATGAATATAATGACAAGGAGCTGCTTTGTGGGGGTCAGATAGAGGTAGTCTAATTCTAATGATGAGGCAGTCAAAGGTTTCAATTCCCAACCTTTCTGCATCCCTTTACCACACTCTATCACCTTGTCTTGAATGGCACCTTTCTGATAGCTATTTCTACTAGGCAATTCTAAATCTAGTGGCCACCTCAGTTAACATTGCAGCTCAGGGGCTGGGGATGCAGCTGTACAACAGAGCACTGGCAAATACTTTCATCTGTTCTGCTCACTAATACAACTCCAGCCTCTGCTCTGAATGAATAAGACTCTCTTCAAATATCATATATAGGTTCTGAAATTATTTAAAAAAAAAAAAAAGTCCACAACAGAGTCACAGTGTTCAGTGGAAAAATTTTTCCTTAATAATGTTGCATACCTGCATTACTGGCCACCTAAAAATTGACCAGTTTTTGTTTTTGTTTTTACTTATTTACTCACAGGTACCCACACAAAGCAAGAAGCACTGTTGTATAGCTTTATTTATTTATTTGCAGTGCTAAGGATCAAACCCAGGGCATCATGCATGCCAGGCAGACACACTATCCCAGAGCCACATCCCCAACCCCAAACTGACCACTTTTGACCCCAAGTAAATTAAACATCATGATACACTGAGGTTGCAGAGCACGGGCAGAACTTCATCCAGGATGCCGCAAGTGTAGGCTTCACCACAGGCCCCCTGAGGGGCTAGGTGTTAACCAAATGAAATGGTGATAAGGGGCAACAGGTGGCCAATCTGGCTTAGGGACCTTAACTGCTCCCTCCTCCCTCATAGTGAAAGCCACAAAGTGCCTATAAAGGGCCTGGCCGTCCAGGGACTCTCTCCAGGCAGGTCTCATGTTTCCCTCCAGAACCTCTTGCTCCAGCTGGCTGATGTGGTGCAGTAGCTCTGCTTGCAACTCAGTCCCCATCCTCTCCCTGTCTCTTTGGTTGAAGCTCTAGATCCTGTAGGCCTCTTGGATTCCGGACTTATTGGTTTCCTCTTTGCTCCACCTGGTCCCCTTGCCTGTCAGGGAAAAAAGCAGCCTTCAGAGACCTGGCAGGAAGAAAGAGTCTGAGAAACAGCCTTGCCACAGCCTTGACAATGCCTCTCAGAGAGTCGGGAGCATCATCTCAGCAGATGTGCATTCAAGTACTAGTTTTGCCACCTCCTAGCTGACTGGCCTAAAGAAAAAGTCACTTCTCGGAACCCAACTTTCCTTTTCTGCAAAATAGGTTAGTCAGGCATGATGGTGCACACCTGTAATCCCAGCTACTGGGGAGGCTGAGGAAGGAAGACTGCAAGTTCTAGGCAAGCCTAGGTAACTTGGTGAGAACCTGTCTTGAAATTTTAAAAATAACAAGTAAAAAAGGATGGGGATGTAGCTCCATGGTACAATGCCCCTGGGTTCAATCCTTGGTAACACACACACACACACACACACACACACACACACACACAGCGATGGACTTTGGAACATACTTCCCCAAAATATGGCACTTGGCATTTGAGAAAACAGCAAAAACAGAAAGGTCTCTCTCATCCATCTTCTCCTACCCTTCTCCCTTGAAGCAAGCCATAAAAAAAAAAAAATTCTCTGACCTTCCTCTCAAGTAGGTCACAAGACACTCATTCCAGGGGCGGGGGTCTACCCTCTACATGCAAGAAAGGAATGCCCTTATCGCTGAAGATGCAGGGACACAGGGAACAATCTGAATGCTGTGGTTTGATTCTGAAATGTCAAGGCCTGGGTGTGGAAGGCTTGGTCCCTAGTGTGGTGCTAATGGAAGGTGAGGGAACCTTTAAGAGGTGGGGCCTAGAGACAGGTCCTTAGGTTATTGGGAGCCTGCTCTTAAAGGGGACAGTGAGTGGGACCCCCAGCCCCTTTTCTTCCTCTTTTTTCCTTCCTGACCATGAGGTGAGCAGTTTTGCTCTACCACACCCTCCCGCCACAATACACTGCTTTACCTCAGGCCCCAAAGCAACAGGGACAACTAATCATGGACTGAAATCTCCAAAACTATAACCCAAATTAAATCTTTTCTCTTTGTTAGTTGACTATGTCAGGTATTTGTTACAATGATAGGAAGCTAACTAATCCACTGAGCAAATGTGCTTTACTAAATTCTCCCCACTTTATCATTAAATGATACCCTTTGTCCTCCAGTCAGATTTTTGCACAGCTGTCCAAAAAAAAAAAAAAAAAATCCATGTTTCCTTGGATCTTCCTTTCTGAAGGTTTGCACGTCACAGAAAACTAATATCAAATAAATCTATATGCTTTTCTCATGCTAATTTGTGTAAGAAAGTTCTCAGCCATGAATCCAGTGATGGGTAAGAAAAAAAAAATCTTTTCTCCCCTACATAGACAGAGTCCCTTCTCAAGGTGACTGTGCACACAGGCCTCTCCCCCCACCTCAAGTGAAACTAATTTAACTTGAGCTTAAAAATGTTGGATCTGTGTCCTATGCACTAGTTCAGTCTCAAAAAGCTAACAATATTTATATGATGTGTTGAAAAGTCCCAAAGAGAATATTTCCATTATACCTAGAAAAACCTGGCCTCTGAAATCAGGCCTGAATTAGTCCAGCTGCTTTTGAAACCACAGCCTTGGTTATTTTTCCCCATTTGTAAAACAAGCTTGTACTAAATTTTCACAAACTTGTTATAAGGATCAAAAATACATAATGAGGGGCTGGGATTGTGGCTCAGCGGTAGAGTGCTCACCTAGCATGTTCGAGACCTGGGTTCAATCCTCAGCACCACATAAAAATAAACAAAATAAAACTAAAAAAAAAAAAAATACATAATGTGTGTAAAGCGCTTGGCACAGCCTGATATATTTCTGATGTTTAAGGACCAATACCTATTGTTATTAAAATTAGTACTAGATATAGTCTAACATATTTTCTAGTGGAACTAGGGCTAGGATTTTTTTAAAAACTTGGAATACTGTCCCTAAAGGCTAGGTCTAAATCTTTGTTTCCCCAGTAATATGGCACATATTAGATGCTTAATTTTTGTAGTGTGTCAATGAAAGAAGGACAGAATGGTAGAAAGAAGAGTGCAGAGGAAGCTAGGTGCTTGGCTTACTTCTATCACTAACTGAATAACAGGGGTCCTGTCAAGGGGACCTCTATGGTCCCTTTTGACTCTGATACTGAGTCTGGCATGATTTTAAAAGGTCTAAAATAGACTAAGAAAATGAAACTCTAGTCTATCCCTGAGACCTATTGCTGTAGACTAAACTTGTGGCTCAAAATTTATGTGTTGAAGCCTTAATGCCCAATGTAGCTGTATTTGGAGAAGTTTTGTTTTGTTTTCTAATAGATAAACAGCATGCCTTTATTTTTATTTTTATGTGGTGCTAAGGATTAAACCCAATGCCTCACACATGCTAGACAAGCTCTCTGCCACTGAGCTACAACCCCAGCCCCTGGGAGAAGTCTTTATGGACGTTATTAAAGTTATTAAGGTGAAACGAGGTTATAAGGGCAGGGTCCTGATCCTGTAGGATTAGTGTCCTCACACACACAAAAAAAAAAAACACCAGAAATCTCACTTTCACACCTTGTGAGGACACAATGAGGAGGTGGCCTTCGGCATGTCAGCATAAGAGCCCTTAACCTGACACTAAATCTGCCAGCACATGGGTCTCAGATTTCCAAGACTCCAGAATTTCGAGGAAACAAATTTCTGTCATTTAAGCCACCCAATCTATGATGTTTTGTGATAGCAGCCCAAGCTAAGACACCTGTTACAATGCCATATCCATTCAAAATTTCCAGTCCTACATTCAGAGCGGGTTCCTACTCTACTCCAAACCTTTACAAATGTTATATCCAGCTGCTCCTTAAATGAAATTACTGCATCTTAACAGCAGATTAATAATTCTAATAAACGACTTCTTAGGTTGAATTTATACACGCGTTAAGTAATCTGTTTCAGAACAGGATCAATTTAAAAAGTGGATACCCATTACTCTCTTGTCTACTTGACAGTTACTGAACAAATTCATGTTTGTTTAGAAATGATTCACTGCAAACCCCTCAGATGCTGAAGCAAAGTTGCTCACCAGTTGATCCTACCTAACACATTAAGTACTCTCATAGCTGAAAGAATGAGAAAATCCCTTTCATTTGCCAAAGGAAAAACAATGCTGTTGACAAACTCTAAGAACAGCTAGTATAAAGGATAATTTCCTGGTGGAGAAGACCTTCCTGGGTAAACGAGTCTCATCTGGGAGATATTTGTAGCTGCTAATATTACACTATTCAATATGGTATCTACTGGTCAAATGGGATGATGGAGCATTTGAAGTGCAGCAAGCTCAAAATGACATGTCCTTTAAGTAAAATATCTCATCAATAATTTTTATACTCATTACATGTTAAAATAATATTTCAGATATATGAGGATATAAAATGAATTTCAACTTTTTTTACTTATTTAATGTGACTACTATAAATTTTTAAATCACACGTGTATGTGGCATTCTTTTTTTATTGAATAGTGATTTTTGTTTGTTTTTTTAAAGATTTTTACCTTTCAAAGTTTTTCTAACTAGTGATACATGACAGCAGAATGCAATTCAATTCATATTACACAAATAGAGCACAATTTCTCAAGTCTCTGGTTGAACACAAAGTACAGTCACACCATTCGTGTTTTCATACATGTACTTAGGGTAATGATGTCCATCTCATTCCACTGTCCTTCCTACCCCCGCATCCCCCTTCTCCTCCCTCCCTTTTGCTCTATCTAAAGTTTGTCTATTCCTCCCATGCTCCCCCCACCCATCCCCATTATGAATCAACCTCCTTATATCAGAGAAGACATTTGACATTTGATTTTTTGGGACTGGCTAACTTCACTTAGCATTATATTCTCTAACTCCATCCATTTACCTGCAAATGCCATGATTTTATTCTCTTTTAATGCTGAGTAATATTCCATTGTGTATATATACTACATTTTCTTTATCCATTCATCTAATGAACGGTATCTAGATTGGATCCACAATTTAGCTATTGTGAATTGTGCTGCTATAAACATTGATATGAGTGTGTCCCTGTAGTATGCTGTTTTTAAGTCCTTTGAGTTTAAACCGAGGAGTGGAATAGCTGAGTCTAATGGTGGTTCCATTCTCAGTTTTCCAAAGAATCTCCGTACTGCTTTCTAGATTGGTTGTACCAATTTGCAGTCCCACCAGCAATGTATGAGTGTGCCTTTTCCCCCACATCCTCGCCAACACTTATTATTGTTTGTATTCTTAATAGCTGCCATTCTGACTGGAGTGAGATGAAATCTTAGAGTAGTTTTAATTTGCATTTATCTAATTGCTAGAGATGTTGAACATTTTTTCATATATTGGCTGGTTGATTGTATTTCACCTTCTGAGAAGTGTCTGTTCAGTTCCTTGGCCCATTTATTGATTAGATTTTTTGTTGTTGTTAAATTCTCTATATATCCTAGAGATTAGTGCTCTATCGGATGTGGGAATGGTAAAAATTTGCTCCCATTCTGTAGGCTTTCTATTCACTTCATTGATCATTTCTTTATTCACTTCACTGATTGTTTATTTTGCTTAAAAGAAGCTTTTGAGTTTGAATCCATCCCATTTATTGATTCCTGATTTTAATTCTTATGCTACAAGAGTCTTATGAAGGAACTTAGGGCCTAATCTGACATGATGGATATTTGGGCCTACTTTTTCTTCTATTATTTTTGTTTTGTTTTGTTTTTTGCCATAAGATCAAATCCATGGCCTCCTGCATACTAGGCAAGCACTTTACTACTGAGCTGCACCTCCAGCCCAAACACTGGGTCAACATCTCAGAATAGCAACATCTGGGGTTGGGATGCAGGGTTCAATCCCCAGCACCACACACACACACACACACCAAAAAAAAAAAAAAAAAGCAACATCTGGAACAACGGCTGAAATGGATTCACAGCTGCTGCCTTTGAACTAGACATGAACACTTCAGCTCATCCTCATCTCTAATTGGCACATTCCCCTCCTCTGCCTAGTCCTTATAGAATGTTGATGTTTGGCCAAGGAGAAAAGGAATTTAAACATGAAGAGAGTAAAGGAGAAAGCCCATACTTTGGGCTTACACAGATCAAAGTTTCAATTCCCATTCATCCCTCTATAGAACCATGTAACTTTGGATAAATTACTCAGTTTCTCTGAAACTCAGTTTACTATCCGTACAATGGGAAAAACAATTACACTGTGGAAATCAGTAATAAATAAATTAAAATATATTTATAAGTTGAATCACAATAGTTCTTGAATATATTATTCCCTCCTCTGACAATATTTTTATGAGGAGTAGAGGATGTTGATACACAAAGTGTAGCTAGATCCTAAGTGCTTTTCACAGTGCCAGAATCCACAACATTGTGGCCGCCCTCTCCCCAAGTGCAAGGCAAAGATCTGGGGAGAAAGGAGAAGATCTTTCAGCATTTTTAAGGGCTACAACATGAATAAAACACTTTTATTAACTAAGGTTGCACTTTGATTTATCGATTAGAAAGAAAGACTTCGGATGTTTGCCATTGAAGCAGGCTTCTCGAATCACACTGAACCCTGGTGATGACAGGATTTTGTTTCTATCAGTGCCATCTACAGCAATGCTTCATGTCTCCGCAGTATACACAACTTGCACAAGCCAGACTTTTCACACCTACAGTTTTATCCTCAACCAAGAGATGTAGAGAGATCAATATAATTGATAAGAAGTTAATATCCAACATATACAAGGAACTTAACCCAACAGTAAGATAACAAACCTGATTTTAAAATGGACTAAAACCCCAAACAGGTATTTCTTAAAGAAGACATGAAAATTGATGAGAAGTATATGAAAAAATGTTCAGCATCATGAATCATCCAATGAAAATTAACATCATAATGAGATATCCCCTCTCACCAGTTAGAATGGCTATTATCAAAAAGATAAAAGGTAAGAGCTAGGCACAGTGGTGCACACCTGTAATCCCTGCCACTCAGGAGGCTGGGGCAGGAGGATCACAAGTTTGAGGCTTCCTTAGCATCTTAGCAAAGCCCTAAGCAACTTAGTGAGACCCTGTCTCAAGATTATATATTTGGCTGGGGATGTAACTCAGTGAGGTAAAGTGCCCCTGGACTCAATCTCCAGTACCAAAAAAAAAAAGACAAATGGTAACAAGTGTTGGAGATGGTGTAGAGAAAAAAGAATCCTGGCACACTGTCAGTGGAAGTGTCAATTATATGGAGTTTTTTTCAAAAAGTTGAAAGTAGAAGGGCATGGGGTATAGACCAGTGGTAGAACATTCACCTAGCTTGTGCAAGCCCATGAGTTAGATAATACATAATACATGTGCACGAACACACACGTACGTAAAAACTGTAGTTTGACCCAGCAATCCCACTACTAGGCATATGTGCAATGTAAATGTAATCCATTTGTCAAAGACAGATCTGCACTGCTGTGTCCACTGCAGCACTGTTCCACTGTTCACAATGGCCAAGACATGGAATCCATGTAAGTGTTATCACCGAATGAATGAAGACAGCACAGTGTGGTACATACACACAATGGAATAGTATTCATCCTTAAAAAGGAGGAACTCCTGTCGTTTATAACAATGTCTGAAACTGAGGAACTTCATGTCAAGGCAAATAAGGCAGAAAGGCAGATGCCACATGATCTCATTTATATAGATTTTTTTTTTTAAGTTAAATTGCCAGAAGCAGAGAATGGAATAGTGGTCACCATAGGCTGGAGGTGAGAGGAGGAGATTGGGGAATGTTGATCAAAGGGTCCAAAATATCCTTTAGATAAAGAGGAATAAATTCAAGATATCTTTTATAACATGATACCTAGTTGATAACAAGATATTGTGCTCTTGAAAATTTCTCTGAGAATAGATTTTAAATATTTTCACATAAAAATAAGTATGTGAGTTACTATATATATTAATTAGCTCAATTTAGCCATTTCACAATGCATACAAATTTCAAAACATTATGCTGTACATGATAGATATATATGTTTTTATTCATCAATTAAAAAAAATTGTTTTTGATACCAGGGATTGAACCCAGGGGTGTTTCACCACTGAGCCACATCCCCATCCCTTTTTATTTTATTTTAAGACAGGATCTTGCTAAGTCGCTTAGGTCCTCGCTAAATTGCTAAGGCTGACTTGAACCTGCCATCCTCCTGCCTAGGCCTCTCAAGCTGCTGGGATTACAGGCGTGCACCACCATGCTTGACTAAAAATATTTTTAAATTAAAGAAATCTAAATAAACGATGGATTTTAGTTATTCAAAAAAAAAAAAATGAGAAAGCAAAGATCTATGAAAAAAAAAAAATCCTGTCTTACAGAAGCTGGGACACAAACCAGAATGATTTGTTCTGTAGACTTGCCCCACTTGGCATAAAATTTGTGTCTCATTGGAGGACCAGCCTGCTCAGTAATAGCCGCTGACGGGACTCCAACGCCTGCCCTTCACAGTTCTTACGTCATGATTCATGTACTCTCCCAGCTCTTGCTGACTGCCTGCAATTACTTGTGACAAATGATTCTTCAGTGTATTGTCTGCTTTACCTTTTCAAAACGTTTCCATGGTTCACAGATAAGTCATCTGATGTATACTGTGCTGTCTCTCCAACAGCAAATCCAGGCATCCGGGGACTTCTCCCAAAAATCCCATCGTACTCTGCACCTTTGTGTAAGTAAGAATCTTTCTCAAAGGAATTCCATTTGAATACCACAATTAGCTGTAAAAGTAAACAAATAGGCGGTAAAAACTAGACATTATAAATGAATAGCCAGTTATCTCAGATTGGGCAGGACTACACAAAGTAATGGAAGCAATTCTAAAGAAATAGGTCAAAATGTTTCATTATGCAAATTAAATTTTTAAAAAAATTTTTTAAGGCTTAAGTCTGGGGCTGTGAAAAAGTGCTTGCTTAGATTGTGTGAGGCCTTAGGTTTGATCCCAGTACCATACAACAATAAGTAAGTAAATAAATAAGGGCTTAAATAAGAATCTGGAAAAATAAAGTAATGAGCTAGAAAATATATCTATTACGTTAAAGGTTGGGGTGTAGCTCAGTAGTAGAGAATTTGCCTGGTATGCGTGAGGCCATGGATTCAATCCTCAGCACCCTCCCACACACACATGTACACATGTGAATGCTATACATTTGTATTATTCACTCATAAAAAAATTACATTTAATATGTAGCAAGACAGTAGATACTGATGATTTTAAAATACTAAATAGCTATGTAGAGGAGCACACGCCTTAATCCCAGTGATTAAGATAGATGAGGCAGGAGATCACAAATTTAGGGCCACCCTGGGCAATTTAGGGAGACCCTGTCTCAAAGTAATAAGGGCTGGGGATGTAGCTCAGTGGTAAATCACCCTTGGGTTCAGTCCCCAATGCCCCCCCCCAAAAAAGAAAAGAACAGAAAGGAAGAAAGGTCTAAAGAAACAGGAAAGCTTGTATATTTTTATGCTGAGTTTGATGAAGAAGGAATCATTGCAAAATACAATTGGACACAGGAGCTAATGGGAATGGCATGGGGTTTAGCAAAGCCTGTCTGTTCAGAGCATTCTGTGTCCCTTCTTCAGAGGTAAGGAGGACTGACTCCCTAAGGATCACAGGGAGGAAACTTCTCAAATGAGAATCTGATCTGCTTTAGAGAAGAGTGGGAGAACATCAGAGAAAGATTTCCTTCCTGCTTCTGCTGTTCCCTCAAATGCCAGTGTGCCAGACTTTAAGTTGTGTGTGTGTGTGTGTGTGTGTGTGTAGTTGTGAATCTACCCATTCTTCTATATTTATCTATTTATTCAGTGATTGGGATTGAATTCAGGGCCTCCCATATGCCAAGCAAGTGCTCTACCACTGAGCCCCCAACCCCTGACCATTCTTTCAAAGGGACCTGATCTTCCCCCCAGGAGAGGAGGTCTCTGGACCATCAGCATCCGCATCATCCAGAAATGTGTTAGAAATGCAAATGGTCCTGCTCCCCAAGTTCACTGATCTACAAGCTCTGGGGTGGGCCCAGAAGCTCCTGTTCAACAAACCCCCACCTAAAGCCTGAGAACTGCTGCTCTCAAGTCACAGAAAACACAATGGATAGAAGAATGTGTTACGTGATCCCATGTGGATGCTATCAGACAAAATTAGAGTGTGGGAAATTCTATGTGATCAATTCTCCATTTTCTTCAACAAATAAATGACTTGAGGGGGAAGAAGGAAGGAGAAATACTAAAGGTTAAAGGAGACTTAAGAGACAAAACAACCAAATCAATGTGTGGACCTTATTTGAATCTTGTTTCAATCAAATCAACTGTAAAAAGATGTTTTGAGACAATTAGGAAAAGTCGAACATGATATTAAGGAATTATTATTTGTTTTATTGTGTGTGAATATCGTAGCATGGTTATGATTTTTAAACAGCCTTTAAAACCCTTATCTGTTAGAGATTTTTCAGAACTATTTTTTAAATATGTGAAGCAAATATGGCAAAATAAAAAACCTAAAACCTAGGTGATTAAAAATTGGAATTTGTTCTACTAATCTTTCTACTCTCCTGTTTCCTTTTGAAAAATTTCTTAGTAATATTAAGAGCAAACAAACAGAAACTTTAAAACTTTTAGTCTGTAATTCCTATTTTAGAAAAATCACCTTAAGGAAATATTCAACATCATAAAAGACTTGTCTATAAAGATATTCATTACAGCATTATTTACACTAGAAAACCATTAAGATTAACTCAAAAGTCCCCAAAGAAAAGAAAGGTAAAATAAATTATGAGACCTCCATGTGATAGGATATGATAAGCTATTTAAGATGTTATGAAGAACAAGATACAACAAAACACTCTGTTTCATTCTTATTTAGTAAAAATAAAATATATCCGAGGAAAAAAGATTAGAAGGAACCATATCAAAATGCTGAAAGTGGTTGTCCCTAAACATTTCCACTGTGGATCATATGTATTTTCTTCTCTGTAACATTCCATATTTTCCATATTATCTGTACTACCTATGTATCCTTTAGTAACATGAAAATGTTTTAATAAAAACAAAATATTTTATAATGGTACAAAGATAAAGCACTACACAATAAAATTAAGACTTTCATAGAGAAGGAAAAGTAATGCCTTTTTCTCACCCGAGGTGAGGAAGATTCACAGCTGACACTCTTGTAACAAAAGACTAATTAATAAGAGAAAACATAACCAACTTATTTAATCAAAGTCTGACATGATGTAGGAGGCATGCCTGTAACCCTTGTGACTCAGAAGGCTGAGGCAGGAGGATCACAAGTTTGAGGCAGGAGGATCACCAGCCTTGGCAACTTAGCAAGACTCTGTTTCAAAGTAAAAATAAAAAGGAGTGTGGATGTAGCTCAGTCTTAGAGCATCCCTGAGTTCAATTCCATAACGGAAAATAAAAAGAAAGAAAGAAGGAAGGAAGGAAGGAAGGAAGGAGAAATGAGGAAAACTACATATGCTTATGTCTCAACTTGATGAATAATTGGCAGTCATGTAGAAGTACAACTGCCAAATCGTAATCAAATGGGCAGAGCTTAGCAAGGTCCACTTGCCAACTCTGCGTCTCTCCTCTTTTTCAGACATAGGGCAAGACAATTGTCACATGAGAGTCTTCCTTGGAAGAGGAAGAATTCTTTTCATGGTTCTGGGAAGAAAGGTAGGAAAAGGTCAGAGACCTGTCTGCCCTATAGTTTCTCCATTTCCTTCACGTTGACAAACTCAATAGAGCCCTTAGAACCATCTTAGAAATGAGTGGTCACTTTTTTTTTCTAATTTTTTTTTTAATATTTATTTTTTAGTTATCGGCGGACACAACATCTTTGTTTGTATGTGGTGCTGAGGATCGAACCCGGGCCGCACGCATGCCAGGTGAGCGCGCTACCGCTTGAGCCACATCCCCAGCCCATGAGTGGTCACTTGATGAGAGAAGAAGGTAAGCCACCCCTACCCTACCCAACGGAGCACATATTGTTTGTCCTGTTCACTAGATGGTAATGATATACTGTGAATAAACTCTTATGTTTGTATGTGTGCATTTATTCTACAGCATGAAAAGTGAAATGAAATGAAAAAATAAATAGCTATGTTCTCTAAATTTCATTTTACTCATTTATAAAAAGGAAACAATGATATCATGGATCTTAGGAAATTATTGGAAAGATCCAATGAGAAAATACTGACAAAGTGTGTTGCATATTGCCTGACAGTAGTCAATTTACTCAACAAACGTTAGCTATTATTTTCCTAATTTGTTTATTCTCACTCAGAGGATAAAGGTGTGAAGAGGTCATTATCACTCAGCTCTGTTCCCTTCTCCCCCAGCAAACATTCAAAAGTAACAAGTCACACTTCTTGAATGTGACATTGGTTTTCAATGCTAATGTGCCTGGAAGTGCTTGCTAAACACGTAAATCCCCACAGCCAGAAATCCCCATTCAGTGGCCCAGGTAAGTGCTGTTGCCACATTGAACAACACCAGGGGGCATCATTCACATCCTATCACATATAAATGGTGCTTCCTGAAGTTTTGCAAATTTGTAGTTCTAAAGTTGAAGCCCAGGAAATAGTATTTTAAGCAAACATTTAGATGAGAGGGTCAATCCTCCTGTGTTTGAGAAAGATCATTTTAGAGCAACTGTTTAAAGTGTGGGAATTTGAGAAAGTTGTTGTCTCACAAGCTAAGTCAGTGTCTAAAAGCTCGAAAATAAACAAAATAACATTTTTAAAACCTGATCACAGCTTTGCTCTTCAGAACTTTTCTCAGTGGCTGGCACCACTGGAACTAGACCTTTAACTGCAGTTTCCTTTCAAAGGCTTCTTGTGGCTTTTCAGACATTATCTCATTAATCCTCAGGACAGATTTGTGAGACAGGTGGCAGACATGGGCCTTCTCATTACAGGTGGCTGGAGGCATGAGCTGAGTTCCTGTCCCCAGAAGACTCTTGCCGCACCTGGAGAGGTCTCCTGAAAGCTCCTCAGCCCTCACATGTAAGATGCTCAGCCTCCACTTTTTAATGGGAGAATCTTCACCAGTTCCCACCCAAGAAAGATGGTGAAAAAGGCAAGTTTCAATCATTTATCCATTCCATCCATTCACAAATATTTATTAGCTACTTTACTAATACTTTGGAAGTAAGTGGATGATGAATTCCAAATGCATCAAAGAGGACAGAAAATGTGGCAATAATTGAGAACTAAATAAATGCAAGATTTTGTGTAGGATCCTTTTATTAGGCTCTTTTGTCTGTTCTTTTTTTTTTTTACTTTTTTTTTCAGTTGTTGATGGACTTTTATTTTATTTATTTATATGCAGCGCTGAGAATCAAACCCAGTGCCTCACACATGCAAGGCAAGCGCTCTAGCACTGAGCCACAACCCCAGCCCTCAAATGACTTTTATAAAATGATGATGATGATGATGATGATGGTGATTGTGGTGGTGGTGGTGGTGGTGATAGTTAACATTTTTGTGAGCACTTTGCTAACCTAGTATTTTCCAGACATTGCACTATCTACTTTATACAGGTTCTGTTTGGGTTCTTGTTTTTTTTGTTGTGTTTTAGTTTGTTTTGCACTATTGCAGATTGAACTGAGCCACATCCCTATCTCTTTATATTTCTTATTTTGCCACAGAGTCTTGCTAAGTTGCCAAGGGTTTTGCTAAAGAGATAGATACTATTAACAAGCCCCAGTTATAGATGTGAAAGATAAAAGAGAAGTTAAAAAACTTTCCAACAGGAGGAAAGGCTTGAAAACAACCATTGCCACAGGAAGAGGACCTTGGCTGGTTCTATAAGACACCAAGAAGCAGATACGTAAGACCAAGAGAGAAGCGTCAGAGAGACAGATTTCGGTTCACAGTGAAGATCTTATGAACAAAGTGATCCAGGTGTTGCCTCTGGAGTGAGTGGATTTCCCTTCCTCAAGAGGTGGGCACACAGAGGCATGTCGCCACTTCTGAGAGATGTTATAAAATGGATGTGATTCCCATTATGCCCAGACTGTTCCTGGTTCTCTCCTCTGCCAGTGGAGACATTCTTCAGATGTCAGCCTGAATACCATCTTTCTGGATGATGGCACTGAGACTCTGCCCCCAGTACACATTGTCTTAGCTCCTTGTACTTCTTCATAGCACTTATAGCCATAATTACATAACTGACTCCAATTATGGAATGTTAGCTCCTTTAGGGCATATAACATGTGACTCTCATCCCTAGGTGTTTATCTACCTGGTCTCTTCCAGTGTCTGACACATGTTAGACCCTGAACCAATATTCTTGAATAAATGAGTATTTATGGGTGATTGGACCAGACGTGAATTCTCAGTTCTGACCCAGCTGAAGATGCCATCAACGCCCCTCAAAAAAACTGACTTGAACATTTCAGAGCTACCCACGTTCTCAGGGCCTTTCATCCACCTGTTAAAGCATGCACCTCATTGCACTCTCATTCACACTTTATCTTTTCCTTTGTTAGCAGCTTGGTGTCCAAGCCTCATTCACACTGATCCATCCTCATCCTGGAAACGGTGCAGCAAGGACTAGCGCTCATTTGCAATCCCCTTGCTTCTGTGCCCAATTCATTTCATGTTCATCCATGGGCTTTGGCCTGCCTATCTCCCTTGTCCATCTGTTTGGACAGCAATGTGCCTGCTTGTGGGTGGTTAGATCCTTGGCATGGGATGGAATTTCTAAACAATGCAAGAGGTTTACATGGGCAAGCTTCACTACGTAGTCAGAGGCATCTGTCTCGTGGAGAGGGTCTTATGTCTGAAAGCCAGGGCAACACATGCCCCCTTTATTTTACTGTATTGTACTCTGTTGTACCTGTGGACATGTGGGTGCCCAAACTAAAAGAAGATCCAAACCAAAATTAAAAAGTCACAAACCATTCATTTGACCAATATGACTAACTGCCCATTCTGCGTTGGACAGTGTAAGTGCTAGGGATACATGACCTAAAAAAACCAAGGAAGAGCAATGTGTTCAGTGTAGCCTGTATAGAAAGTTATGGGGGCACAGAGATGGGATGAGATGCTTGATGGGCCTTAAGAATCTTTGGGAAAATTCCATACATATGCCCAGAAAACAGACTTTCTGTACATTATGCTGCATTAGGCAACAGAGGAGAAAAAAGAAAAAGAGAGTGTAGCTAATCTGGAACTCAAGATGCACACATGCCAATCTGTGGCAAGCAGGCAGATGGGCAGGACTTGGGAAGGCTCGTGCCAGGGAAATGCAGCCTCTTTCATTTAAGATAAAAGTAAACATTTTCATTCCAGTTATTTAGAGTAAAAGAAATGTGGCAATGCAGGCACGAGGAAAGGTGAAGTGTGCTCTGTGTCAACGTCAATACCTACACACATTCTCAGATGAGTGTGCACCGGGAAAACACACACACACACACACACACTCAGAGCAAAGCTACATTGTCTGCAAGGGGTAATGTCCACAAAATTCTAAGAAGGGAATGGGCAAATTACTATAGTATGTATATGGCAAAAAAAAAATGGTTATTTTAATGGTTGTTTTGTTTTTTCAATGAGCCAGGGTACTTCCTGAAATCCTGTGTGTGTGTGTGTGTGTGTGTGTGTGTGTGTGGTGGGATGCGGTTTCTGGGGACTGAACCCAGGGATGCTTTACTACTGAGTTCTATCCCCAGACCTTATTATTATTATTATTATTATTATTATTTATCTTGGGATAAGGTCTCTCAAGGCTGAGACTATTCTCAAACTGGTGATCCTCCTGCCTCAGCTTCCTGAGTAACTGGGATCATAGCTGTGCACCACTGAGCCCGGCTAAAATACTTTGTCTTTTTAGGATGACTAGGACCACAGGGCCCTCTGAATTCCAAAACTGATTTAAACTAAGTGGTAAAAACATAAGTGCGAGAATGAGGTAAATGAAAATGGGCATGAGGAAGGTGATAAGCAAAAATCATAAAGGAAAAGGGAAAGGGAACTTTTATCATGAAGACTAGAAACACAGGAACTAGAATGAAAGAATAAAGTCCCCGCCCTGCCATGCTTTTATTCTTCAAAGGCCAACAATTATAATTAACAAGTATATTAATAAAGGAATTATGTAATTTTCAGAAAGTGGTCTCCTAAGGGACTGGGGAGGCCGTCTGAGCAGATGGCTGTGAATCCCTGACTGTGGAAGTGACACTGGAGCACAGTCCTGAACCAGCACCATGCAAACACCTAGGCAAAGAACAGAATGGGCAGAAAGCAGAGAAAGTGGAAGGGCCCTGAGGCAGGAGAAATCGTGGTCTGGACAGGGAACGGCAAGTCCAATGTCTTTGGAGTATAATGAGCAAGGAGGAGCTCGGTGAAAGCCAAGGCAGTGAGTGGGAAGCTGGGGTCAGACCACATGCACTTGGAGGCCATCCTGGGGAGGCTGGCTTTTGATTGCAATGGGAAGCATTGGAGGACGTAAGTAGAGCACTGTAATAGGATGTGTGTTTTGGAAAGATCATGCTATCCGGTGTGTGGAAAATAAATTGTAGGGGGCCAAAGTAGAAACAAAGAGACTTGTTAGAAATGATTGCCATCATAGTCCACGCAAAAGATGGTCAAAGGTAATGAGAGATTTAGAAGTGTTTTAGTTTTTGCTTTTTTTCCTTTTTCCACACTGGGGATGGAACTCAGGGATGCTCTACCATTTAGCTACATCCCCAGCCCTTTTTTTTTTTTTTTCACTTTGAGACATAGCCTTGCTTAGTTGCCTAGACTGGCCTTGAATTTGCAATCCTCCTGTCTCAGCCTCCCAAGTAGCTGGGATTATCACAAACATATATCACCACTCCTGGCAAGAATACATTTTGAAGAAATATGTTTTGTATCCTTAAGCACCATGCCGAATCTTTCGCCTAGTACACATTATTTTATACTCTGATTCATGCTTTCTTTGGCCTTATCTTCTGAGATTGTGATAGCCATAATATGTTTGTAAAATTCTATGTAGAATTATTAATTCATTTAGTTGACATTTATGTGTACCTATTATATCCCAGGTGTTATAGTATTTCTTAGGCAGACAAGAATTACAAAGCACTTTTTCACCAAATACCATCATGTCATAGGAAATCTTGTAAAGTAGCTTATAAGGATACTATTGATGCCTTTTCACAGATGAGCAAAGAGAGGCTCAGAGAGGTTAGGTTATTTGCCCATGGTCATAGAGTTTGTTAGGGGATATATCTAGAGTAGGGCCAAGGCTCCCTGGTTCCTAAGCCAGAGCCTTTCTACCACCTACCATGCATCCTTGGACTTCCCCTTGATGAGCCCACCTGCACTGTATCTGAGATAGCTGGTACTTATGCAAAGTACAAGATCAATAACTCTGCAAGGGTGAGGATAACAGTGCTGTCTCTCTCCATTCAATGTATTGGTTCATCTATCTGTGTGGTTAATGTATTTCTCACCATGCCAAAATGTGGATTTAGTATCCTATGTAGATCTTACCAAGAAACAAAAGTTATTTAGAAAATACTAGGGTTCAGTTTTTCACATTTGGACAGGTTAGTCGTGATTCAATTCAAGATTTGTTTCTTTTTTCTTTTTTTTTGTAGTACTAGGGATTGAACCCCAGGGCATTCTACCATGGAATGACATCCCCATACCTTTTTATGTTTGGGGGTTTTTTGTTTGTTTGTTTGTTTTTGAGACAGGGTCTTGTTAAATTGGAAGTTCATTGGATTAGACAAAGGGGAATGAAGGGAAGGGAGAGGAGATGGAAATGGGAAAGACAATAGAATGAATCGGACATAATTTTCCTATGTTCATATATGAATACACGACCAGTGTAACTCTGCATTGTGTACAACCACAAGAATGGGAGTTATATTCCATATATGTATATCAAAATGCACTCTACTGTCATGTGTAACTAAAAAGAATAAAAAAAGTATGGCAGCCACATCATACCTACCTGATGTGCCATCATCCACCTACAGCAATGCAGTAAAGATTAATTGCTTATTTGTTCATTATCATTAAAACGAATTCCTTCAGAACTCCTAGGCTATGCACAAATGTAATCCCAGCCACTCAGGAGGCTGAGGCAGGAGGATCCCAGGTGACATCTGTGGAGGGCCATTATTCAGCCTCCCACAAAGGGAAACAGTGGAAAGGTAGGCTAGGCTCTGCCACCAATCTGTCCCAGGAGACCACAGCCTGAATGTCCTTCCCTGGACAAGGAGACTAGATGTGTCTCATAGACAAGAGAGCCATTGTGGAGTGCTGAGAAGGGCAAGTCATTAAGAAAATGATGTATTATAAGATTATTCATTTCTTGTTCATGTTACATGTCCATCAGGGGTGAGTAGTGGGGTTCTGTCCATCATTCAGTTACTGATGGATGAATGAACCTGATGAGAAGCCTCCTCATATGGTGTAGGGCAGTATGCCAGAAAAAAAAAAAAAAAAAAAAACAATAACAACAAAAAAGAATTCATGTTTTTGAAGACTTATTTGTCTATTATGTTATTATTTGCATCAGTTGAAGACATCTTTTTTTCAACATGAAAATAATAGCTACTTTGTGTGTAAGGTTTCATTTTCCTAAACACTTTCACATATAATCCTCTCTGGTTAAGTATTACTGTCCCACTTTTAAAGGTTTCCTTTTCATAGGAGGCTATATATGTAGCTAACAGACGTCAGAACAGAGACAATCTGAGGAGGCAGTGTAGCAGTGTGGGTTAATAATAAAAGGCTTTCAAAGCTGACTCAAGTCCACACATTGATTCTGCCCTCTACTAACTATGTGACCTTGATCAAGTCATCTGACCCTTTCTCAATTTCAGGTCTGCTTTCTCTAAAATGAGACTAAGAATAGTTCCTACCTCATAACTTTTGAGGAGGATTAAATAAGATAATGCTAGTAAAGAAAGTACTTAGTACAGAGCATTCAATAAACAGTAGTTATTATTACAAATCCCATTCTCCTTCCCATAACACAGAAGGACTCAGCATCTGAGTTTAAAAGAAGCCATCAAAGATAGATTTCACATAGGGCTGGGGTTGTGGCTTGGCGGTAGAGCGCTCACCTAGCATGGGCAAGGCTCTGGGTTTGATCCTCAGCACCACATTAAAAAAATAAATATATAAAAAAGGATAGATTTCACAATATTTCCCAGCACATGAGCTTTCCGGAACTTTCCAATCTAAAAACATGAAATGTCTTTATAATGCACGTAAGAGCTCTGAAAGTATGTCGAGTCGAATTCCAACTCCCTATTGTTCACAGTGTAATTTCCTATAAACCCTAATTATTCTCCAATCAAAGTCTGATTTTGTTCAGATGGGTTACATTGTGAAAGACCAAATAAAATAGAAGCAGTTTTGCAGTCAGTGAGCATGGACTGGTTTGTATAACTTCAGTGATCAAGCAAGCATTTGCCAAGTGGTCTGAATTAACTTTTTACGTTGTGCCCATTTTGGGGAGAAATGAATGAATACCAGTGGCCTGCTGGCCTGAAAGCCTCTGCCTGGTGTCTGGCATCCAGAGACTTTTCCTGGCTGACCCTTTGGAGAATGTCCAACACTGAGAAAATGGAATCCAAAAGAAGACAGAGAATTGGGTTCCATGTTTTCAGAGCGTGCACCACATTGGTCATGGGAGTTAAACACGTTCATATCTGTCGCCTCTGTGATCTGTCACGCAAAATATTAAAATGAAATTCAAGGAACAGCTTGAAGCAATCCTTCCTTCCTGTTCTTGAAAATCACCTTTAGCTGCTGGGAACTGCTAATCCCTTTGTAGCTTAACCGGGGCGGGGAACATTTATCAGGGAGGCAGCTAAGCCAATTGTGGCTGCATTCACAGGTGACCGTGTTGTCTGCCTGTCTTCCCAGAGATACAAGAAACAAAACCAAACTGATGGAGAGGAGCTGGCATCACAGATTCACACAAGAGAGCGGCCCAGGCCAGGTTTCTGTTTTTATGGACAGGAACATTCGGTCCTCTGTGGCCCAGCCTCTGAATTCACAGTCTTCTCTCACGCTGCAAACCACAATTCTGAAAAATAAAAGGGGATCTCAAGCAGAAAAAGAGATTACAAATAAGGATCATTCGACAACAATAACCAAAAAATAAACCCTGGCAGCTACCATGCTAAGCGGGCCTGGTGGATGCCAGTCTTGCCTTCTCAGTTCCTCTCCCGTCGGTAGCACAACAAATTATCTAGTTTCCTAAATCCAACGGGCTCTGACCACAGCCGCAGGAGAGCAAGTGGCATTTAAATGTGAAAAGCTGTTACTGAGAGAGCCCTGCTGGCAGGCACAGAAAGTACTTTTTACATATAAAAAGCATGTTTGGCAAATTCAGCTGTTTTGCTGCTAAGTTATACAACGTTGTAACAGACAACAACAATAAATAAATAAATAAATACATACATACATACATACATAAAAAAAACAAATGAACACCCCACTAAAATATCGCCCCCACTGTCCCTTCATGATTTTTAGATCCTCTTTAGAAAGAGGGAAACCAAAGCAGAAAAAAAAAATTCTATTACTCTTACAAGTGCCTCTTTTTTAAAAGAAAGGCATTTTTTAAAAGTCAAAAACAAAATAAAGAGGCTCCGATCATATGTATAGTAATGTGAGTTATTTCCCATCTCTTTAGACGTTTACCTTTTTCCCCCCATTTAGCCTGTTTTTTACAGTTCAATAAATATTTTTCCAAGCTCCACTTGCCAAACAAAAGAGTTTAGTCTCAGTGTTACTCCTCTGACAAATATCCTTATGGTCTTGCACATGTGAGAGCCATTGATAAACAAATTAAAATTCTGTCCCAGCTCAGAGCTCAGCTGGCCCATTTTATCTTGCAGTATGGGTTTGTAAAGGTCTGGGTGTCTGTCATCCTCCCCTAACCTTGTCTTTGTCAAAGGGATACAAAAGCCTGCCCGCTCGGGGCCCTTACGATACTGATTAGTGTGAGTGACAAAGTGGTGCTGCAAGTCCACTCAGCCTTTCATAATAAATCTATCAAAGAGTAATAGAATTCCATCAATCCTGCATCATCCCCGAGGGTCGCTGGGCTGGGATGGAAAGTGTGTTCCGCTGGGATTGTACAACTGTTATTATTCAATTACACTCTTTTCTTCCTAGTTAAAGACCATGATATCATTATCACTTAATGAATACATATAATTGGATCTGGACTCTATGTTTGGCTGATGAATACCACTCACTATTCATTCAGTCTCAGCTCATCTTCTGACCATTTATTATAGACTTTTGGCTGAAAACCATGATGACAAAGGGAATTTGAAATTAGCTGCGATTTTATTCAATGCTCAGTTAGACACAAAGACAAAATAAAATTTTGATGCCTAAATGAGTTGAGAATGGATTAAGAAGTTTTGCCCAACTCAGCAGTCTCTGTTTTATCCACTCCGGATACACACAACATCCACAGACACACAATCTCTTTCACACACACGTATACACAGTCAGCAGCAAACTGTCTTAATAGTTTGATGACTTCTAAAAATAATTGTATTTTAAACAGCTCTGTCATTTTTTTTAAGGGAATGGAGGGAAGATTTACCATTTTAGTCTCATTCAAAAAACATGTATTAGCTGGGAAGGTGTCCCCACATATACACGTACACGCACACACACATTAAAACCTTCGATTCAACCCCATCCACCAAACACGTTTTATGATTAAATAACATTTAAATTTGACAAAGCAAAAGTGCTTCCAATACAGTATATTTATTACACCTAATATCAAGTCCATCATTAAGTTTCATCATACAATGTGCCCCCAAAGGAAACTAGCCCTCCTATTCATATTGTTGGGAGTAAATGTAGCATACCTCCTTTGGATCACTGGTGAACAGGCTACCTCATTAATCCTAGTTAGTAGATGCTGCCGGGCATGTGGAGCCGCCAAATCCAGATGCTCCCCACAGAGGCTCTCCAGGCAGTTAGGGAATCACGGAGTACCACCTCAAGCCTTCCATACATCACTTCAAATTAAATTTACATTAAGTGCTACTCCATCAGAGCTGAGAGAAGCTGACATCTTTGGAAAATGCAGATGATAATCCATTAAATCCTATTATATACATGTCTTCTAATTTTACTTAAGCCCATGCATACCAAAGTATGAGTTTGTGTTAAAAATTAAAGACCCTTTTACTAGAACAAAAGACTTTATGAACTGTTGACTTTGGAAGGTTTTATTACAGGGGCCGGCTAGTCTATCAAGACAAGTCGACTTTTTCTGTACAAATTCTAGTTAAATATTTCTCTGGAGAATTTGTTTGGGTTTTTATTTTTAAACACCTCCTCTTTCTCCATTCCCCACCATCTTAGAGGTTCTTCAAAATAATGTGGTCTTTTTCAAACTCCATTCAGTGCCCTAATAACGTCTGCATTAAACCTTATGAACGAGAGACAGTGGAGCACATATTGTCTCCTTTTGCAATTAAGAAAATATTTGCTGGCAGGTTCCAAACTGGCAACCAAAAGAAGATGCCATAAAATCATCACGGTGAAAAGCTAAGGTTTAATTAGCCTATTATCACATATGTTAATCCCTTTATATTTTCATAGTCCTTAGTCACAGCCACTTTTACTTTGATGAGTCTCTGCTAATTTCATAGTGGTGATCTTATTATTTTTGATCCTAAGCACTTAAATTTTTTATCTTTCGCTGCAGTCTTTTATGTTGACATTTCTGTGTAATTTGTTTTTCTACAGCTAAAATCTGAAATAATCTGAAATTGGAAAATATTCAGAAGACCATGAAAATCTATGATTATTTGGACAAAAGATTCTACCACAAGCCAGAAAACTTCTACCCAGAAATAACACACATACACACACACACACACACACACACAATTAATTTAAAAGCTATTTATCAAACCTTTTAAATTTTAATCACAGTTTGGTTTTCCTACACTGGATTTTTACACATTAAAGTCATTCATTTAAGAATGTGCCACTGTATATGTCTGTATTTCAATAAAAGTGCTCTTTCTAGATAAGAATTAGAGCCCTTCACTTCAGCCTGAATTTTTTTTTTTATATATATCTATCACTTTTCTGAGGCAATTTCAATTCATTTATTTGTTGGTTTCTATATATGATATCGAAAATATTGTACAAGTACCAGCTTCAGCAAAATTTATTTGTAGTAAAAATCTTTAACATATATACTACCATAATTCTTATTTTTATAATAGAAAAATTGAATCCCCCAGAAGTTTAAGTAACATAGAATAATAATAAAAGTACATATATCGTAAAAGTTTTGCAAGTATCATATAAACTAATGAATACTGTCTTATACATATCAGGCCTTGTAGGTGGTATTTGTTTTGGGGTGTTACAAAGGGAGGTCCTAAAAGAATTTAGGATTAACTTAGTGAAAATTTTACTTTAACATCTTTAGACAGTTGTTCCACAACTTTTCCCACAATATTTTAAAAATGTTAAACACTTTGCCCTCTTGGACTTAGGAAGAATACCAGCTAAGACCAATTAGGCACTACAGAATGAATATTAGACCAATACCCCTCCTTCACACTTCCAATGTTAAAAACACAGATCCTCGTTTAAATGAAAAAGAAATCCATATTATTAATCACTGATGATCAAATTCAGCATTATTGTCTTATATTCACTTCCAGGAGTCACTTGAAAACAAGTATGGCTGGACTTTGAGCCTTATCCCATCTGTCACAGTCGCCTCTGCTGAACCAGAAGCATTCTTTTCTGCAAATTCCAAATCCCAATGAAAAGGGGCCAAAAGGGGAGATAATCAACAGGCATCCATACAAACACACAGATAAACACAAATCTGATTCCATTTTCTGGAGGTCCCTCAACAAGCCCTAGGTTCACACTCTCCCATAACAAGTTGCCTACTTGACATTTCCACTTAGCTATTCTGATCTTTACCTTAAAAAAAAAAAAAAAATCACACTCCCCTCTACTACTCTGCCACAATTGCCACTCCCCTTCACCCCATCTCAATGGTACTTACCTAGTTGCTTAGAGAAAACCTAGGAATTGTTCTTGATTTTCTTCCTTCTGTCCCATCCAATTCACCACGAACTCCAATAGGATCTGCCCACTATGTTGCAAAAATATTCTCTCTGACTTTAATCTAATCCAAGCCATCATCATCTCTCACCTCTATTGCTACAAGAAACTTCAACTTCTATGTTTCCACACTTTCTCCACAAGATGCCAGACTTTCTTAAACATGAAATAATTCACATATATAAAAAGGCAAAAAAGTAATGAATATCCTTATGTCTACCCGTTAACTTTTAGACATATTAATATTCATCATGTTTGCTTCAGCATGCACATTCTTTTTCTTTTCTCCATGGTCTTGCACATGCTAAGAACATGCTCTATTTTTGAGCTTCAAAAAACAAAAACAAGGGGCTGGGGTTGTGGCTCAGTGGTAGAGGGCTCGCCTCGCCTGTGTGAGACCCTGGGTTTGACCCTTAGCACCACATAAAAATAAATAAGTGAAATAAAGGTATTGTGTCCAACTACAACTAAAAAATTTAAAATATATATATATATATATATATATATATATATATATATATATATACATACATACATACATATATGAAATTTATTTAGCTCACAGTTTAGGGGGACTGAAAGATCAAGATCAGGCAGACACACTGGATGTGGTGGCACACACCTGTAATCACAGTGACTCAAGAGGCTAAGGCAGGAGGATCGCAAATTCAATGCTAGCCTAAGCATTTTTGTGGGACCCTCAGCAACTTAATGAGACCCTGTCTCAAAATTAAAAAACAACATCAACAACAACAAAAAAAGGGTGTGGGGGTGTAGCTCAGTGGTAAAGCTCCTCTAGATTCAAATCCCAGTACCAGAAAAAAAGAAAAAAAAAAACAGGGAGTTATACATGTTCAAACTCTGGTAAGGGAGTCATTGGCTATTTCACATGATGGTGGATGGCATTGTGGTTAGAGTGTATATGAGGAGATACCCAAGGTGGTAAAGAAAGCCAGAGACCAAGGAGGTGTCAGTCTGTCAGTCTTTCCCTTTGTGTAACAACCCACTCTCCTGGAAACTAACTCATCCAATGAGACCAATGTGAATCCCTTCTAAGGGTGGTGATTCCAAATCTCATCA
Organism: Marmota flaviventris; assembly: GCF_047511675.1. Taxonomy (NCBI): domain Eukaryota; kingdom Metazoa; phylum Chordata; class Mammalia; order Rodentia; family Sciuridae; genus Marmota; species Marmota flaviventris. The sequence goes on from NC_092507.1 coordinate 51,529,357, forward strand.
TCTTACACTAGGCTCCACCTCTTAAAGGTCCCATGGTCTTTAATGTGACTATCTTGGTCTATGTATTTGGCCCCAGTTACATTATCATTACTCTCACTTCAGAGAGAATAATTGTCCTGAATTCAGTAGTTTTCATTTTTATAGATCAGATTTTACTTTCATTACAGACTCATGCATTTCAGTTAAGATTGGGTTGAACTTCACGTAAGAGAAAAACCCAAACAACAGTGGTTTATAGAGAAATGGGAATTTATCTTTTTTTACATAACCAGAAGGCTTAAGTAGGCAATTGAAGCAAGAAGGTTGATCTCACAAAATGAAGATCAGGATTAAGTTACTTGAGATTCTCTTGGTTTTCCCTTAATGGTTACAATATGGCTCCTTCTGCTTCAATCATTGTTACCTATTTCCAGGCAGGAGAAAGAAGGAAGAGCCAGCTGCAAAAAAGTGCATGTGAACTAAGTCTTTCCTCCTTTTAAGTGTCTTTCCCAAGAACCCTACCCAACGACTTCCTCTAACATCCTATTTTTCAGAACCATGTCTTAACCTTTATCTGCAAGTGACTTTGAAGAATGTGGTTTTTCACCTGGCTATATTCCCACCACAATAAAAGTAGCACTCTACTATTACAGAAGTGGGGTTAGATATCGGGTAGGCAACTACAATCTTCTTTTCTGTCTTAAAAATGATGCATGAATTTAAATGCTTTTAAATGTTATGTAATTAAAATCATACATAAATGAAATTACATTGTATGTTACTGTTCCAGTTTGCTTTTTTGTTTAACATTATATTTTTGAGACTTACCTACATTTATGGACATAACTTTAATTTGTTCCTTTTCAAAGGCATGAAGCTTATTCAATTTAGGCACAATTAATACAAAATTAAATGCAGAATGTTGGGTGGGACTAATCTTAAGCTTCATTTACCTTCATGGAAACCAGTTCTACACAAAGTCTTTGAAGATTGATTGATTGATTTTTGCAATACTAGGGTTTGATCCCAAGGTCTTGTTCAAGCTAGGCAAGTCCTCTACTACTGAGCTACATCCCAAATCCAAAATTACTCTCTCTGCTTGGAATGCTATTTTCCAAGATGTTCCTTTCTAGACTCTGTTTCATTATTCCGGTCAGTAACTGCTGGTCCTCCAGTATCCACTTTCTCTTTCTGCCATACTGTGTACATGGTTACCCAGGTAAGAACCACATTTCCTAGATGTGGCCCTGTGACTATGTTCTGGTCAATGGAAAATATATGCCCATTTGGGGTTAGTCCTTTCAAGACGATACGTCTTTCCCTGACCTTTTTCCCTCTGCTGAAGTGTGGAGCTGGTGTTCGGCCCTCTTAGACCAGGTGGTTGACACTCAAGAAATAGTGGAGCAACAGGATAGAAGGAACCTAGGGCCCACACGACTGCGCAAAGCAGAGCTACCAAAAATCTTGGTGAGAAAAAAATTAGCTTCTATTACATTTTAAGTCTCTGCTATTTTTTGTCTTGCTTACATTCATTCAAGTCTATATGCAATACATACCTTGGTTCAAATATAATTTCACTAGTCCTTCCCTGAAGGCCCTCCCTGACACAGCTGCACCCTCACACATTCAAGTCACTCCATTCACCTCAGGATATTACCTCCTTTGTTGAATTTATCATCACCTGACATTATTGTGTTTGTTTCTTTCTTTACTATTTGTCTCTCCTGTTAAAATTTTTCTGTGGATGGAGGGACCTTATTGGCCTTGGTAACGCTATATTCACAGTGTCTAGCACAGTGCCTGGTATGTAACCAGTACTCAATAATTATTTGTTGAATGAATGAAAGAATAAATCAAGAGAGAAAGTTACACCCACTAATTAGTTTCCACCAAGTCGATAAACTTCTGGCAGACCAGGATAGTGTCTGTGTGTTTATTATCACATCACCAGGAACTAACAAATGCCCAATACCTTTTTGTAAAAATGAATGAAGTGACAAATGAATAAGAGTAAATACACACCCCCCCCAAAAGAATAAGTACATTCCCAAGGGCTCTTCTGAAATAAAAGTCAATAATGAAACTTCAATCATGAATATTATTTCATTTTTTAAAATTTCAAAGTCTAGCTTCCTGGGGAAGTCATTTGTCCATTAAGCAGGGAATAAAAAAATAGCAGTACTCCTATAGATACTACAAAATGTTGAAAAAAACCTGATGTGAGTGATTTAAAATGTAAGTATCAATAACATTAACCAATATTTTATCACATGCCAGGGCCTATGGTCAATGGTTCCAATTTATTATCTCATTTAATCTTGATAATCCTCCATTATTATTAGAGGTCCATTATCTCTTATCTGAACTACTTGGCAGACATATGTATTCTGGTATTCAAAACTTTTTGGAAAATTAATAGAGTACATATACTGCATGTAACACCCCTAGCAGAATCTGGGAGCAGGACCCCATAGTAAAATACATTAATATTTTTTCATAGAAATTTATGAATATTCACTAATTAGTGGGCACATAAAGGTTGTTTTAAAAAATAAACCCTCATGTCCACTTAAGTTAGATTCATGAATTCAGATCAAGACAGTTTTTCTTGGCAAATGAGTTACAAAACTTTTGATTTTCCAAGATTTTGGATTTTAAAACTGTGAATAATAAATTGTGAATTTGTATGATCATCCCAGTTTTACAGGTTCAGGAAACTTAACAACTTGTCCAGTTTCAGAGAAATAAAAAATTAATATTCATGCAAAAATTTGCCCCCCCCCCAAAAAAAATAGAACTTGTCCAAGCTGGACACAGTGATATACCTGTAATCCTAGCAACTCAGGAGGCTGAGGCAGGAGTACTGTAAGTTTGAGCCAGTCTCAGCAACTTAGTGAGACTCTGTCTCAAAATAAAAAATAAAAAGAGCTGGGGATATAGTAAAAGAAAGAGAGAGAGAGAGAGAATAGTGAAAGAAAGAGAGAGAGAGGAAGAGAGAAAGAAGGAAAGAGAGAGAAAGAGAGAAAGAAAGAGAGAAAGAAAGAAAGAGAGAAACCAAGCTAGCTTTGTCCAAGGCCACAGAGATAATAGGGAATATGACTTTGAATCCAGACAATCTGGCTGAAAATTTACCTTTTACTATAGTACTTAAAAATTCCTTAAAAAAAAAAAAATTCCATGTTACTCAAAGCATTCCATCCGAATCAAGGGCGATCTTCAGTCTGAGGGGGATAATTCTGCCCTGCAGAGGAAATTCACCAATCAGAGTGCTGGACTAAGGAGGCCCTAATATGTCTTCTCATCCCAAGACATTTTTATCTAGTTTCGTTTGGTTTGGTTTGGTTTTTTGTTACTGGAAATTGAACCCAGTGGCACTTTACCACAGAGCTACATCCCCAGTCCTTTTTCATTTTATTTTGAGTTAGGTCTCACTAATTTGCTGAGGCTGTCCACAAACTTGTGATCCTCCGGTCCCAGCCTCTGTGGAGTTGCTGGGATTTCAGGCATTCGTGGCCATGCCAGGGCTCCTTTATCCTTTAAAAATGTACCTTATGCTAATTCTAGACCACATTTGTAAATGGCCTTTTGTGGTGGCACATGAAGCTGACATTGCTTCATTCCTTCACTGAACAAATAAGGTGTAAGCATTCAACACGTGCTAAGCAATACAAGGAGATGTGAAGACTTACTGAACGTGATCTGTCATCTGAGTCAGCAATACAGTTGAAGACACAGGACATAAACACAGCATAAGTTAAGCAGCCTTGCAAGTGGACTATTACAAAGTCTAAGTGAGAAAAAAACAAAACAGCAAGGCAGACAGTGAATGCTCCCAGAGATGGGAAAAGGAGAAATCACTACAGCTAATAGAATCGAGGAAGGCATTATACAAGAAGATGGATGGACTTATGGATGGTATGGACTTATGTGGATACAGAAAAGAAGGGGTGGCATTTCAGGTTTAGGTTGTGACCCACAACGGTGTTATCACAAAAAAGAAAAGTTTATATTTACATTAGCATATGCAAATGATTGGGGATACATTCATCTCAAATGGATACAAATATATGGACAAATATCAGGCACGCTCAAATCTCTTTTAGCATACATACATCACAAAGAGCTCAGATGAGCAGTGTTATACACTCTGAGAAAATTTGCTTTGACCATTTTCAACCAGGTAGGATTCCAAATGCTTCTGCAGTGAAAGAATCATCTTAAAATCAATCAGGTACTAAGAAACAAAAGCTGCCTCTAGGACAGAATATTCAAGTGAACTCTAGAAAAGACTACCGCGGCCACTATTCAGCAACATATCTTAAAGCCCTGGGCTGATTTATGCTTCCAGTGTCCTCCAGATTCCATAACTTTAGGGTATCAACATAAATATGTCTTGTGACAAATACATACTACTGCATAAATATAGTATAACCAGTAACATCATATGCATTTGTAAATATGCTGATGAGGATAATATTTACATGCAAAGAGAAGCTTTACAAAAATTTCATCCTAAACTTAAAAGTAAATTGTCACTTTTCAGTCCATTTGCTAAAACAAGCTCCCAACCCTCTGACATTATTCCTTTTCAACAGGATATTGCTAAATTGAATTTACGCCCAGAAGTTATTTCTTCTGGCCTGCAAAAAGAAATGTATAAATAGGATGGCACATATTTTGAAATTAATCTGGTGTTGAGTCACACCACTTGGATACATATTAAAAGGATCAGCAGAACCAAATGGCAATCACCAAGCTTCCCTTGGAATATTGGAAAATTGATATGATACTGCTTTTTCTGCTTTAGGAGAGCCAAAGTAAGATGTGGTTTCAAAGGAACTCAGTCTCTTTCTTGATGAGTTTGTGCCATTTCAAACTATTATCTTCCTGTTTGCCACTCCATAAACCAGTGACTGAACATCAGTAATGTGCACAGATTGAGCCCTGTCCCTTCCACCTTTTATCTCAGTCTGCATCCCCCGGCCCCTCTGTTTTTTTCCCCTCTCCATACTGGGAATTGGACCCAGAGTGCTTTACCACTGACTTACACTCCCAGCCCTTTTTATTTTAAGATATCAAGTTGCTGAGGCTGGCCTTAAACTAGTGATCCTCCTCCCTCAGCCTCCTGAGTTGCTAGGATTACAGGTGTGCACCAGTGCCTTCTTCAGCCTGCATTCTTCTGAGACCCTATCTTTTTCTGGTCCACGATGTATTCCCTGGGATACTTTGAAATGCTTCTTTTGGTAAATTAAAATATTTATAGGTAAAGTATCATGAAGTCTATAACTTACTTTCAAAGCTCAGCAAACCACTTGGAGAGAGAGAGAGAGAGCACAAACATGGCAAAATATTTTAAATTGGTGAATCTAGATTAAAGACATGGGTATACATTGTACCCCATTCTTTCAACTTTTCTATAGGTTTGAATTTTTCTAAAGAAAAAGGTTTTTTAAGCCTCTTATCCCTCTCAAAATAATTAATGCTCTTTTTCTTTGCCCCCTCCTTGGAAATTTCCCTAAAAGACTTGTCTATCCTCATTCCACATTTCTCTTTCCATTCTCTTCTAAATCTACTTCAAGTAGGCTAACTCTCCACCTCTCCACAGAAAAAGATTTTGGCAAGGTCACTGATGATCTTCACATGCTCAAATCCAAAGGTCAATTCTCAGTCCTCATCTTACTCAACCTATCAGGAGAGTTTGATACACTTTCCATGTTCCCCTTCTTGAAACACTTCCTTGCTTAACTCTAGGACAGCAGTTTCCCACTGCCTCCTCCTCTCAGTCTCCTTGCTGAATCCATTTCATCTCCCTCATCAAACACTGAGGTCCCCTGAGGTTCCTACCTGAGACCTCTTCACTATCTAGGCTCACTCTTCAGATAATCACATACAGCCTCTGGTCCTTACATACCACTTATGTATATATATTCCTTGGATTTCTACCCTGAATCCCTATCATTGTTATTCTAAATGCCTTTTTAATATCTTTGCTTGAATGTCTAATAAGCATTTCATACTTAATACTTAACATTCATACTTAAATAAATTCCTGATAGTTTTCTTTCTTTTTTTTTTAGAGAGAGAGAGAGAGAGAATTTTTTTAATATTTATTTTTTAGTTTTCGGCGGACACAACATCTTTGTTTGTATGTGGTGTTGAGGATCAAACCCGGGCCGCATGCATGCCAGGAGAGCACGCTACTACTTGAGCCACATCCCCAGCCCTTCCTGATAGTTTTCATCCCAATTATCATGAATATGATCCTCTCTTATCCTTCCTCACTTTAGTAGATGGCAACTCCATTCTTCCAATTCCACAATTCAGAATTTTAGAGACACCTTTGGTTTCTCTTTTTCTCCATTTCCACTTCTTCAATAAATCTTGTCAGACAAAATATCTTAAACTTCTCCCTATCCACATTATTACTGATTATCATAGTCCAAGCCTTTATCATCTCCTATCTGCTCATATCATTCCTGTGCTCAAAACCCAAAAATGTTTCCTCATTTAGTTCAGAAAAAAATAAATTCATAGGCTTGTTGAAAGAAATTAATGAAGACCTAAGTTAATGGAAAGACATCCCATGTTCATGGACCAAAAGACTTAATATTGTTAGGATGACAATACTCCCCAAATTGAGCTATAGATTCAACTCAATAACTATCAAAATTCCAACTGGCCTTTTTATAGAAATTGGCAAAATGGTCCTAAAATTCATAAGGAAATTATATTTCAAGGAACTAAGAACAACAAAACAATCTGGGGGGGAAACACTATAGGAATCACACTTTCTGATTAATTTACTACAAAGCTACAGTAATAAGACAGTGTACTGTTGGCACAAATATAGAAATATACTAAAAACAATGGACTGGAGAGTGCAGAAATGAATTGATGGTCAATTGATTTTTGGCAGGAATGGCAAGAAAATACAATGGGGAAAGAGTAGTTCTTTCAAAAAATGATGCTGTAATAGAAACTGAACCTTTATCACATACCACATATAAAAATTAACTCAAAATATACCATAGAACTAAATGTAAGAATGAAAAATATAAAACTCTCTGAAAAAAACAGAAATCTTAATGAACTTGTTTTAAACTGTAGCTTTGGAGATATAATGTCAAAAGCACAAATGACATAGAAAAAATACATAATGTTGAACTTCATCAAAATTAGAAACTTTTGTTCTTTAAAGGATGCCATTAAGAAAGTAAAAAGCTGGGCTCAGTGGCTCACACCTGTAAGCCTACCACCTCAGGAGGCTGAGGCGGGAGGATCACGAGTTCAAAGCCAGCCTCAGCAATAGTCAGGCACTAAGCAATTCAGTGAGACCCTGTATCTAAATAAAATACAAAATACAGGGCTGGAGATGTGGCTTACTGGTCAAGTGCCCCAAGTGGTTCAATTCCCAGTACACACAAAAAAAAAAAAAAAAAGAAAGAAAGAAAATGAAAAGACAATCCACCAAATGGGGAAAAATATTGCAAATCACATAGCTGACAAAAGACTATATTTAAAATAAAGAACTCTTACAGCTCAATGAAAGACAAAAAATCCAATTTAAAAACAAGCAAATGGAAAAATAATTAATTAATTAAAAAATAAAAATACGCAAAGGATTTGGACAGACATTTCTCCAAAGAAGGTATACAAGTGGCTAATGAAAAGATGTGTGACTTCATTTAGTTATTAGGGAAATGGAAACCAAAACCACATTGAGATACCACTTCAAACCACTAGCATGGCTCTAATTTAAAAGAAAGAGAATAACAAGAGTTGGTGAGAACAGAGAGAAATTGGAACCCTTGTACACTGTTGGTGGGAATGTAAAATGGTGCAACCACTTTAGAATATAGACTGCCAGCTCCTCAAACAATGAAGCATATAACCTATTTAACCCACCAATTCTACTCCTGGGTACATATCCAAGAAAAGTAAAAATATACACACCAATATATTTATAACAGTCCTATTCATAATAGTCAAAAAGTGGAAACTTTAATGTATATCAACTTGAGGGATAGACATACAAATTTGGTATATGTCCATATAACATAATCATATTTGGACTTGAAAAGAAATGAAGTTTGATACAAGCTTCAACATAGAACTTGAAAACATCGCACAAGGCAGACAGGAAAGACCTTACATTATTCCATTTTTATGAAATGTCCAGAATAGACAAATTCATAGAGTCAGTAGAATGAGTGGTTGCCCAAAGCCAGGGTAAGGAAGGAATAGGGAGTGAGTATTAATAGTTATGGGTTTCATTATGAGATGATTAAAATGTTCTGGCATTGGTATACACTCTAACATTCTAAAAGCCACTGGATTGTGCACTTTTAAAGGGTGAATTTTATAGTGTGTTAGTTATATCTGAATAAGGCTATCTTGAAAATTCAAAATTCTTACTTTGTCCTAAAAGGTCATTCATAATCTGGATTCATCTCCTCCCACTCTCCCCATCCCACCTACCCCATCCTTCTTGCTGTTTCTCACTCAAGCACACTGTAGCCACAGATGCTTGGTACTCACAGTCCTTCTGCCTGGAGTGCTTCCCTCCAACCCCCAGGCTTTAGCCTTCACCGGTTTAGAGTTCTGCTTAGATATTGCCTTTTTAGAAAGCCCCTTCCTGATCATGCTATAGAAGCTCTATGACAATAATTCTAACTACCCCCACTTCCAGCACTTCCTACCTCTTACTCTGTTTCACTTTTCTTGATAGCATTTCTTACCACCTGACTTGTCATACATTTGTTATGTATTATCAACCTAAACTCTGAGAGGATAGGAATCTTTTTATCTTGTTTACTGCTGCTGTATCTCCAGCTTCTTGAACTGTGTCTATCGTATGGTCTGTGCTCAAGGTTACCCAAGCAGCAAATGTGTGGCAGGTGCCTCAAACACCAGCAGTTCCCTTTCCAGAAATAAATTCCCTGCTTCAAAGGAAAGACTGCTCACACCTCTACTGGTTCAAGCTCCATACAGGAAAGTCAAAGTACCAGTGCTGTTAGGAGGAGTAATCCAAAACACTGGGTTAGATGTGATAGTGACCCCCAAATATCTCTGTTGGAAAGAAATACACCAACTACTAAGATTAGGAATGGAGTATTGGAGCTGAGAATGTGGAAACACGTTATATAACTCACATCCTGCCACTTTAGAGAAATCCTCAGTGTCTCCAGATGGTCTTTTATTTCTTTTGATGGTTTTCTCTGCTACACTGGGGAAGGAAAATGAGGATACGGTGATTGTGAAAAGGGCACACATGTGGATACACTGTTTAAAAAAAGAGAAAAAGAGTAGAAAATGAATGATGACTTCCCTCCCCAAACATCCCAAGTCTTTCTCCTCTTTGAGCCCTGGAAATGGAGATACATGGTTTATGTTCAGTTGTTCCTTGGAGACCACACTGCTACCCACAGTCCACACTCCACACCTGCACCCCGCTCTGATATTGAGCCAATGGCCTCCAATGACTTCAGCTAAGACATCCATCCCATGCCAATCTACTCTTCACTCTGCCTTGGAATTAACTTTTCAAGACATACAATATTCCCACAAGTTCTTTTCTTAAAAATCCCCATTATTCTCCATGACATATAGTTTTGTTGTTGTTGTTAAGATGGGTCTTGCTGTGTTGCTCAGGCTGGTCTTGAACTCATGAGTTGAAGCCATCTTCCATCCTCAGCCTCCATAGTAGCTGGCACTACAGGTGTGTGCAGCCACAACCCACTTGAATGTCTTTCTTAAGGACACTTTCCTTTTTTTCTTTTTTTTTTTTTTTTATGGTGGTAGGGATCAAAATCAGGGGCCTTACCCATACTAGGCAAGCACTGTACCACTGAGCTACAGCCCCATCCCAGGACACTATTCTTAATCTCATCTCAAGCTACCTTCTAGGCTCACCTTCTGGCTTTTTTATATTTCTGTTACAATACATTTCTCCATCTTCATTTAGTTTCTTCTGCACAAAGTGCCCTCACCCTTCCATGTCATGCCCCAAATTCTCTACTGGAGAGTTCCTATTCAAGGCTCTGTTCAGGGGTTCCAGCCTACCTAAAGCCTTACCCATTCCCTCCAACCATTCCCTCTCTCATTGTTCTCAAGATCATTGCCTACCCTCCCTCCCTTCTTTTCTTCCTTCCTTCCTTTTTTTGGTGGTGCTGTGGCTAGAACCCGAGGTCTCTCACATGCTAGGCAAGTGCTCTGCCACTGAGCCCCATTCCCAGCCTGCACATACTTTTTTTTTAATATACCTTTGTATTATAAAGTTTGTTGCTTTATAGCTGTCTTCCTCATCAAACAAAGCTTGTCTCTCAGCATGTCCATGACTTAGCATAGTACTGGACACTAGCAGCAATGTAGTATATGTTAAATGGATGAGTTACAACACATTCAAGAATGATTATTAAGAGCTGGGGTTGTGGCTTAGTGGTGGAGCACTCACCTAGCACATGTGAGGCCCTTGGTTCAATCCTCAGCACCACATATAAATAAATAAAATAAAGGTATTGTGTCCACCTACAACTAAAAAAATGATTATTAATAGTTTTAACATATTTTATAATGTTATTAAAATATTTTATTAATAAACCAATTAGCTTTAATAAGGTATTTATTATAGAATCTCTTAAAATCAGCACATAAATACTCTATGCATATATGAAAAATCATGTTTATGAAACTGGTAAAATAAAATGATTTTTTTTGCTATATTTAGGACCCACTCATGATCCAACTATGAGATAGATAGTCAAATAATTTGCCAAAGAAATTCTGAAGATCACCTAGGAAGGAAATGTAGAGAGAGATGTGGCTCATTCATCCTTGAGACTAAAGGGTATGTTCTTATTTTGACGCTCAAGGATTTATATACGCAACTCCCATTAATGCTAATGGGAATTGTGTGCATAAATTCTTACAAACTGAGATGAGAACACATCCCTAAATGTGCAAATCAGGAATACACACAGATACTATAATTCCAAAGCCTGAGAAACTAAGCCCATAATTAAAACGTGTGGATCTCTTGGTGGCAGCAGATTGAGTTGCTAACAGACTTGCAAGTCCAATTCATCACAATCTACCTACAGCCTTTCAGCCTTTACCAGCCCTGGAGGGCAGCAGATGCTGGTGAACTGCAGACTGCCCTGTCCAGGGGAAAGGCCAGCCTGCCCTAGAAACTTCATAAGGAGAAGGGGGTGAGGCAATGGGTAGGAAGGTAGAGCACAGCCAGGGGCAGTAAAAGACTTGGCAAAGACCCTTTCATCCCCTGCTCCTACCACCTGGTCCTTTCGCTTGACAGTTACACCTGCTTTGAAGAGGATTTCCAAATTTAAAATTTTTGAATGAAAAAACCAAATAGTCTGCTCTGCAAGAAAGCTACTTGGAAAACTGACTTACAACATACACAGATGCTCTGCTTTAGAGAATCATCTAGGATTTCTGAAAATCCGATCTCCTTGGAGGGGAACACAAATAAATAATTTTACCAAATTATTAAAATATGACCATAATCACTAGGGCTTTACAGACTCATCCCAATTTCAACAAGTTATTCTTAATATTCCTGTAATAAGTTGACCTCCAGGCTTAATCCCACAAAAGTATATTCTATACCAAATGCAGCCCAGTGAAAAGCCGCTTGAATTTGGAATTCAAAGACACAGATTCAAGTGTCACAGGACACAAAATCTCTCTGAGCCACAATTTCCTCTGTTGGAAAGATGAGAGGCAATAATCCTTGCTCTGCTTGTCTCTTGGGGTTATTATGAAGCTCAAATTAAAAACTCAAATAAAAGTCAGGTTGGTGGTGCACCTTTAATCCCAGCAACTCAGGAGGCCAAGGCAGAAGGATCAAAAGTTCGAGGCCAGCCACAGCAACTTAGTAAAGCCCTGAGCTTGGGATGTGGCTCAATGATAAAGCACCCCAGGTTCAATTTCCAATACCAATAAAATAAAATAAAATTCAAATAAACTCTTAAAAATACAAACATCAGGTCCTGTGCTCAATAATAAAAATATTTTTTCAAATTAAACTTTACCCCTTAAAATACTCAGAAATGGTCTCTGTTTTAGTGAGCTTTTTCACTGCTGTGACTAAAAGGACCCAATCAGAACAATTGTAGAGAAGGAAAAGTTTATTTGAGGCCTCAGGGTTTCAGAGGTCTCAGTGTATAGACAGCAGGCTCCATTCCTGGGGGCTGGAGGTGAGGCTGGACATCATGGTAAGAGTGTGGGGAGGGAAGCAGCCCTCATGATGATCAAGAAGCTGAGAGAGAAAAACTCTACTCTCCAGATACAAAATATATACCCCCATATTCACGCCTCCAATGAATCACTTCCTCCATCCACATCCCCCTGCCGCCAGTTACCACTCAGTCAATCCCATACAGGGATTAATCCACTGACTAGGTTAAGGCTAGAACCCGATCTTTTCTCCTTCAAACTGAAAGGAACGCGAAAAACAGAGAGACAGGTGAGTAGAAATGAAAGACAGGGACCAGACAGAGAGTTTATTTGTTGGAACTGACAAATAGAAGCCATCTCTCTATAGACAGAGAGAGGCAACACAGACTTGGGACTTTTATGGGGAGGCTCAGGGATCAGAACCGGCTGGGTCCTAGTGTGGGCAGTTCAGGGTGGGATTGGTCAGGGTGAGGGAGTGGCCTTACACCCGTGGGCCGGGAAGAATGTGGGTGGTGGAGGGTTGAGTGGGTTGGTAGGAGGTGGTGAGCCTTTCTCAGAAAGGCCCTTGGCCGAGAAAGCAAAACTTTTTTCTTAAGATGGGGGCTGTCGCTTACGATGGCCATCTAGATGCTAAGCAAGGACCTTACACAAACCTTCTTGCATTGTCCCACAGGTGAGCTTTTGGGGGACACCACACATGTAAACCATAACAGCTCTTTGACATAAACAACCTCCTACCCAATAGAAAGTCTCTTTCATAATCCCCTCCTATTTCCCTCCTACCTCTTCCACTCTCAGTTCTTACTATAAGGTCCTTGCTTAGCATCTGAATGGCCATCTTAAGTGACAGTCACCATTTTAAGAAAAATTTTGCTTTACCACCCAGAGGTGTTTCTGAGAAAGGCTCACCACTCCCTCACACCAACCTCACCCTTAACCACCTACATTAGGACCACCTGGCTCTAAACCCTGAGCCTGCCCCATAAAAGCCCCAAACCCCAAGCCTGTTTTGCCTCTCTCTATGTGCCTTTGTCACCTCTGACAACTAAACTCCCCTGTGTGTCTCTGCCCGGTCTCCATCTTTCATGTCTCACTCACCCATCTCCACGTTCCTCCTTTTCCTTCACTTCCATACACCTCTATCCACCCACCAGCACCAATAATGAGTATCTTGTTTCACTTGAGTCTATTCTAAACCCACAAGAGTAAAAACCTCCAACATGGGAGGAAGAGCAACAATCTTTGCCGCAGTCTGGCTGGGCAAAATAACCGGGGAATCTCCATCATCTTAATGGCTCGCTGGCGTTACTTCACAAACCACTCCCTCTGGCAAAGTGCCAGGCGCCATCTTGACTTGTTTATGGATCCTAACAAATCTTATTGGGAGCCATGTGACTTCATTATAGTCCTGCTGTGATACTGATAACTACTATAAGCTAAATACTGTGCTAGGAGCTGGAGCTACCTCCCTGAGCAATATCCCTGAGCATTCTCACCAACGCTCTCCATGTTAAAGCCTATCATTATTTTTAATAATTACCTTGAATCCATCCGCTTGCTGCCATTTCCATGATCCCCACCATTTCCTCATCTCTTGCATAGACTACTCTATTACCTGCTGACTGGATTACTCTTGTTCCTGCTCCAGCCCCTTGCAGTAATCTTTTCAAAAGATCAAGAAGCTGAGAGAGAGATTAAAAACAAAACAAAACAAAAAACCCAAACCCCAAGCTACATCTGGTCTAGAATTCAATTAGTATTCATCTCCCTCCAAAATACTTCAATGACCTCCAGATGTTCTAAGGATAAAGACCAAGCTCTTTAATAGGACCTCAAGAAGGCTCGATTTGACCCGATTTCTCAAGCCTTATCCAATCCTTTCTCCTCTCTGGGCTTCCGCTATATCACCTTTTAAATTATTTGTTAGTACCATAGTCTCTTGCACCATAGGGCCTTTTAACATGCTATATCCTCTGCCTCTTCACCTAACTAACTTCCATTTGCCTTAGCGCAGACATCACTTCCTAAGCAAAGCCTCCCTATCCTCCCTTATTTTGTCAAATTCTCTTTCATCGGTCCTAATAACACCCATGGACATCTCATGGCACTCACTACTTCCTTATTGTTTATCCCTTCCAATGAAAAATAAGCTCTATGAGGACAAGGCTATGCCTGGTTTCTCTCACCACGGTTTATTATGAGCACCTGTCATAGCTGCTCAATTAGTATTTATTGACTAACTTCGTACTTTCATCAACTCATTCTAGTCATGGATAAAGCAAGTCAGTGGGCAAATTCATCTCAGTAAATAATAATGTAAACACTGAGAGAGCAGAGATTTTTGTCTTTTATTCATGGGTGTATTTGCCATACACAAAATAGTGCTTGGCATATAATAATCACCCCCTAAAATATTTCTTGAATGAATAATGAATAAAAAGATAAACTATAGGGCTGGGGATGTGGCTCAAGCTGTAGCGTGCTTGCCTGCCATGCATGCGGCCAGGGTTCGATCCTCAGCACCACATACAAACAAAGATGTTGTGTCCGCCGAAAACTAAAAAATAAATATTAAAAAAAATTTAAAAAAAAAAAAGATAAACTATAGATAAGCTCCCTGAGTAATGGTTGCATGTAGCAAGACTTACTATGTAATCTTTATTTCCTGTATATTTGTCATATGTATTTAGGAGAATTCCCTTGAAGTCCTAAATGCTTTCTTGCTGAGATACTTCTTGGGAATCTGCATAATCTCTTTGAGAGTCTATTTCCTCATCCTCAGAATGAAAAGAATACTCTCTATTCTGGCTTCCTTGCAGGATTAGTGTAAGAACCAAAGGAGGTCATGTAATCTAAAAAGGGCCATAGACATGAGTAGACTCAGCCAGCATTTTTGAATGCCAACCAGTAGGCACTAAGTTAGGTACTATGCTTAAAAAGTGACAGGATAGTGAGTCCCTCTGTGCTTGTCACCACATTCAAACCCCTAACACTCATGCTTTTTCCTCTTCATTCCTTTGTATATATCTATTTATGATCATTAATCATGTCTATTTACACACTTTCTAGCACTTTGAAATATAGGAATACTGGGAACAACAAGGCAGAGAGAAGTGGCCAAGGATGAACACAGGAGAACTTAGAACTTGAACAAGAGATGTGGCAAAAGTCCAAAGGTAGAGGCAGGACCTGCAATGAGATATCTGAGACTATTCCCAGCCTAAAGGTCTGTGGCAAAATGTCTGGGAGGAGTGCTACTGGATGTGAGAGGGCCAAGGTAAGTACTGCAACCCCGATGAACAGTTTTCTTTCCTGAATAAAATTATCTAGATGGCTGGGCACAGTGGTGCATGCCTACTTGGGAGGCTAAAGCAGGAGAATCACAAGTTTGAGGCCAATGAAGGCAACTTAACAAGACCCTGTCTCAAAATAAAATATAAAGGGTTGGGTGGATATAGCTGAGTGATAGAGTAAGCACTCACCAAGTATGTGCAAAGGCCTGGGCTCAATCTTCAGCACAGGGGGAAAAATACACACACACACACACACACACACACATCTATACATCTATTAGTTGCTCAAATCATCATTATGCAAATTCTAAATAGTATATAAGACTTGATCAAAATAAATGAGATTTTAGACTCTTTGTTGTCAAATAAGAAATAAAACAAATTAATAAGCTAGCATTTTAAAAAGCAAGAATCATTGGGGCTGGGGATGTGGCTCAAGCGGTAGCACGCTCGACTGGCATGCGTGGGGTGCTGGGTTTGATCCTCAACACCACATAAAAATGAAATAAAGATGTTGTGTCCACCGAAAAAACTAAAAAATAAATATTAAAAAAAATCTCTCTCTCTCAAAAAAAGAGCAAGAATCATAATAAATAGCACAGTTCATAATTGCAAAAAAAGAAACAAAAGAATATGTTACCAAATGAACAGCCAGCTACTCAAAACAAACATGAGTGTGCTCCCAATGCTGCATGAATAACAACCTTTCTCCTGCAACTGATGTATACCCAACAGCTGCATGAAAAACAAATCGTGTTCTCTAATTACTCTATCTCCATATATCCGATTTGTACTGTGAAAATTCTCACCATAAGAGAAAAGGCTACTCATTACACCTGCTGGTCTCAATACAGAATCCAACCAGGAAACCCCAACACACAAAACCTCCAGTATCTGTTTGCCCTCAAGAAACCTTTAACAGGTGTAGTAGTGCACTAGGCTCTGTCACTTCCTAGCTATGTGACCCTGAGAAATTCCTGAGACTTCATGAATCTTGGTTTCCTCATCTATTTTATGAGGATAGTGATACTCCTTTATGGTAATTCTAAGAAATAATTGAGAGGCTCTTCAACCTCCAAGCATGAATGCTAAAAGCTCAAGGAATGGTAGCTGATTAGACAAATTATTTTATACATCAGAAGTTAGCTTATCTTAGGTAAAAGAAAAAAAAAGGAGAAAACACAAATAAAAACCTAAAAATCACTAATGAGAGTAGAGACTTTTACTACTGACCTAATCTAAATAAATAAATAAACAAGATTGCAAAAGAATACTATGTAAGAAGAATACTATGAGACAGTGGGTGAGCACTTGCCTCGCATGCAAGAGGCCCCAGCCCCACAATAAATAAATAATAAAACGAATAGTCTAAGCAATTAATTATGTTCAATAAATTATATAACCTAGAAGAAATGGGCAAATTTCTAGAAACACACAAATCTCCTAAAGTGACACACGAAGAAAGAGATAATCTCAATATATTTATAACAAACAGAGATTGAGTCAGTAATGAAAAACAATCCAGCGCCTGAGGGCTTCACTGAAGAATTCTACCAAACATTTAAAAAACATTATCAATTTTATATATTTATGAGGTACAATGTGACATTTCAATGAGTGTGTACAATGTGCAATGATCAGACCAAAGTTTCTGCCGCAGTCCAGCTGCAGCAAATAACCGGGGGGGGGGGGGGGGGGGGGGGGGGGGGGGGTGTGACAAACAACTTGTGTACATTGATACAGCAGGAGTAGGAGCCGTTTATTGTAGGACAGGAGGGGTATATATACATTCCACACAGCTTATCTTAATTAACATAAACTAGATACAGCAGTCAACCAATAAGGAATCTTCACACTTAATGGCTCGCTGACGTTACTTCACAAACCACTCCCTCTGGCAAATTGCCAGGCGCCATCCTGACTTGTTTACAGACCCTAATAGTTACTGTCCTATCTGTCGTCTCAGACTTATATTATTTCTTTGTGTTAGGAACATTCAAAATCCTCTCTACTAGCTATTTGGGAATAATTGTTGTCAACCACAGTTTTCCTACTGTTGTACAGCGAACATTAGATGTTATTCCTCCTATCTGACAATACCCTGCTCCCCTTGACCCTCCATCTCTATCTCCCCCACACTCTTCAGACACTGGTAATCACTATTCTATTCTCTACTTTGTTACGATCAACTGTTTATCTTCCACACAAAAAGGGGGAACATGAACCCACCAAAGATTTAAAGAATTGGGCTGGGGATGTGGCTCAAGCGGTAGCGCGCTCGCCTGGCATGCGTGCGGCCCGGGTTCGATCCTCAGCACCACATACAAACAAAGATGTTGTGTCCGCCAATAACTAAAAAAGAAATAAATATTAAAAAATTCTCTCTCTCTCTCTCTCCTCTCTCTTAATAAATAAATAAATAAATAAATACATTTAAAAAAAAAAGATTTAAAGAATTAACACCAACCTTTCTCGAACTCTACCCCCCCAAAAATGGAAGAGAAAGAGCACATCCTAAATCATCTTATGAGGTCAGCATTTCCTGGATACCAAAGCCAGATAAAGATGTCAACAAAAAAAAAAATTCATAAGCCAATATCCCTTGTGACTATAGATGCAAAAATCTGCCAAATACTAGCAAATTAATCAACAGCCTATCAAAGAAATACACATCTTTTACTGTGACCAGGTGAGACTTATTGCAAGAATGCAAGGGTAGCTCAATGTAGAAAAATCAAGCAAGTTGACAGGGCAAATGTTCCTGTAATCCTAGCAATTCAGGAGGCTAAGGCAAGAGGATTGCAACTTCAAGACCAACCCCAGTGACTTAGCAGAGCCCTTAACAACTTAGTGAGATCCTCATCTCAAAATAAAAAGACTGAAAATGTGGCTCAGTGGTAAAGCACCCCTAGATTTAATCCCTAGTACAAAAAAAAAAAAAAGAAAGAAAAGAAAAAAAGAAAGAAAGAAAAACCAAGCAAGATAATATATCAATCAGAATGAAGGGGATTGTGGAGGGGGAGATCATATCAATTGGTAAAGAAAAAATATTTGACAAATTCCAACACTCTTTTATGATATAAACACTAATAAGAGTAGGAATAGAAAGGAATTTGTATTGAAGGAACTTCAACATGACAAAAAGCATTTATGAAAAACCTGATAGCTAGCAATCATGCTCAGTTGTGAAAGGCTGACACTTTCCCTCAATATTAGGAACAATCCCAGCAGTTTAGGATGTTGAGGCAGGAGGATCGAGAGTTCAAATCCTCAACAAAAGCAAGGTGCAAAGCAACTCAGTGAGACCCTATCTCTAAATAAAATACAAATAGGGCTGGGAATGTGGCTCAGTGGTCAAGTGCCTCTGAGTTCAATAAAAAAGCACCCCTAGATTTAATCCCGTGTGTGTGTGTGTGTGTGTGTGTGTGTGTATTCAAGACAAGGATGTCTGCGTTCATCACAGCCATTCAACATTGAAATGCAAATTTCAGCCAGAGCCATACAGTCAGAAAAGAAGATATGGATAAAATAAATTGCAAATGTTATGATACATATGTATCATATGAGGTGTGTATGTATATGTGTGTCCCAACTATCATATGGTAGCTGGATCCCAAGAGAGGAAGCCCAGTGGAAGCTCTTTTATGATCAGACTCAGAAGTAATGCAACAACACTTGTGCTACCTTTTATTGGTCAAAGCAGATGCAAAGTTCTGCCTAGGTTCAAGTAGAGGGAACTTAGATCTTACCTCTCACCTCTCAAAGAAAAACAATAACAACAAAAGCACTAAAAAGTAAGATGAACATGTAGATCAGCATATACATTGTTGTAATCATCTATGAAAAATATAATACTCCTGTAGCAAGGAAAGAGAGATAATACTCCTGCTGCTAAAAGCTTTAGCTGTTTTCCTCTTCTAAACTCGCTGTTAACTGTGACTGATGTCACTTGCAGCCTTGTGTAAAGTATCCTCTTCAAAGAATTTTACTTAACTATTTTTTTTAATGAACGATATAGACTGATTTGGTAAAGCAGAGGACATGGCACAATTTAGCTAGTGCCATCTTGGTGGTAGTAGTTACCACTGAGATGGATTAATCCAAGAATTGGTTAGTTGGTTGGTTGATTCATACCTCACTTTCCTTCTGCTTTGGACTTGAGGTGGCTTCCTTCTGCAACTTAACTTCTATTGCTGTTCGTTTCCACTCTTCTTATGGTTTCTCCTTGGTTCAATTGGATTTAAACTCCCATGCCTCTGGCTTCATTTAAGTTGTTCTCACTACCTAAAACACTATGACCATACTGGTCAAACTGTTGTGTTGCAAGGAATAAGTATTTACTAAATCTACTTCAATTAATGAATGCTTTATTATATCAATTGAAAATGGCAATTCTTCTGACCCAGATATTGACAGGGCCAGACTTCATGGAGATAAGATTTAGATATGAAGCTTTAAAAATAAAGCTTCTCAGGCAGGCAAGGTGGCTCTCGCCTATCAACACCGTGGCTCCAGAGGCCAAGGCAGGAGGATCTTGAGTTCAAAGCCAGCCTCAGCAAAAGCAAAGTACTAAGCTACTCAGTGAGACCCAGTCTCAAAATAAAATATAAAAAGGGCTGGGGATGTGGCTCAGTGGTTGAGTACCTCTATGTTCAATCCCAAGTACAAAAAAAAAATTGGGGTGTGTCTGTCTTAGGTCTTAGGTACAAGACTTAGTAGCCATATTTTTATCATATTATCGTCTCAGGTACAAGACTTAGTAGCCATATTTTTATCATATGGTGTGACTTTTCCTGGCTGTAGCTAACTAGTAGGGGTAAAGTCATCAGAGTCTCAGTCTCCAGAATTGGTCTTAGGAGGCAGAGGTCGCAGTCCTTTAGTGTGCTGGATCCTTAGGTCTATAGCCTAAGGATCCAGTTTCTTAAGGCCTTAGTAAGTTGCTGAAGCTGGCTTTGAACTCACGATCCTCCTGCCTCAGCCTTGGAATTACAGGCGTGCACCACCGCACCCAGCCTCCCAAACATTATTGTACACTGACTGCTTTCCTTCTTTCATATAGATGGCTGAACACTATCGGAGAAAAATCTCTCAACCATGAATATTAATGCAATTATTTTCCCTTCTGGTTAATTCCCTCACTCTGTCATACTCTCTTCTTCACAATCAAGCCCCACCACCACCATGTGTGTGCGTGTGTGCGTGTGTGCGTGTGTGTACTGGGTATTGAACTCAGGGTCACTCTACTACTGAGCTACATCCCCAACCCTTTTTATTTTATTTTGAGATAAGTTCTCACTAAACTGCTGAGGCTGGCCTCCAACTTGCTATTCTCTTGCCTCTCCCTCCTGCATTGCATGGCTTACAGGTGTGCACCACCACACCCAAATCACAATCAAGTTTCTTAAAGGAAGTATCACACTCACAGTTTCTAATTCTTGCTAATTTATTCATTTCAAAAAGCCAGTAAATGAAGTTTCTGACCTCCCCATCCTGCTGAAGCTGCCCTTGCCCTCAGTATGTTGCTGGTCTGGAGGAACTGTCACAATTATAAATGTGGTCTAGAATTAACCTCAGATATATTAGTTGGTGAATTTTCTCTATTTTCATTTTCTGTTTTATCAAGTTTTGCTCTTATATTTGTTATTCTTCCTTCTCCTTTTTGGGGGTTTATTTATCATTTCTAACTTCTTGAATTAATCTTTATTTCATTAATGTTTTTGTAAAAAATTTATGATGGCAAATATACATAACCTAAATTTTACCATTTTAACCACATTTAAGGTTAGTGTCATTAAGCAGATTCACCATCATCCATCTCTAGACACTTTTTTCATATTCTTAAAATTCCTCCTTTACTAACCCTGGTAACCACCATTATACTTTGTCTCTAGTTTGTTAATTTTAGTATTTATTTACTATCTTTTGAATTTTCCTGTAAGTATGCTCCTGCTGCTGTGTTTAATATGTACTACTCAGTTCTAACTATACTATGGCTTCCATTGCAATTTCTCCTTAAATCTATGAATTTAGAAGTGCATTGTTTTATATTCTAAACTATCTTTTTAAAAATTTTATCTATTTTAATTAGGTATACATGACAGCAGAATGCATTTTGATTCACTGTACACAACTGCAGCACAACTTTTCATTTCCCTGGTTGACACAATGTAGCATTGCGCCATATGGGCAGGCATACATGTACTTAGGGTAATAAAGTCCATCTCATTCCACCATCTTTCCTGCCCCCGTACCCTTTCTCCTCCCTACCCTCCCCTTTGCCTAATCAAAGTTTCTCCATTTTTCCCATGCCACCTCTCATTATGATCAGCATCCTCTTACAGAGAGAAGATTGGACCATTGTTTTTTTGGGGATTGGCTTACTTCTCTTAGGATAATATTCTCCAACTCCATCCATTTACCTGCAAATGCCATAATTTTATTCTCTTTTAATGCTGAATAATATTCTATTGTGTATATATACCACAGTTTCTTTATCCATTCATCTATTGAAGGGCATCTATTTACTTTTTATACTAGATAACGAGGAAATGTGTTTTGTATGGTTTCTTTAGGATATGTTAAAATCCCTTTTGGCCCATTGTGGGTCAGTTTTTAAAAATATTACATGTATGATTCAAAACAATGTGAAATGTACCAGAATACCCCTTAAAAGTGACTTAGAATAAAGACCTTGATCTTTCATAACTGGACATTTAGAGATTGGGTACTCCTGAGTTGACAGCTTAGGTGTGACCCTGACTCCATCAGCGATACGGGGCTTTCTCCTCTTCTGCCCCCCACTCACCTTGGTTCTATGGTGGTTGCCTTACTGTGTGGTCACAAGATAAAGAAGCCACAGTCCCAAATATAATGTCCTCACATGATCTTTGCAAGCAGAAAAGAAGGGCATAAAAAGCTTTCTTCTCCTCTTGAAGCACTTCTGTTTTATCTGAGAAGAAAAAAAACAATTCCAAAAATTTTACATCAGGCCTGCTTCTACTTCTCATTGGTCAAAGGGAGCCTCATGACCATCCCAAGCTGCTAGGCAGCTAGAAAGCAAATATTGCATGTTCTGGATGTTAACCCTTAGGAGATAAAGCTTCTCAAAGATTTTCTCCCATTCTGTAGATTGCCCTTAACTCTGCTGGTGGTCTTTTGTGTGTGTGTGTGTGTGTGTGTGTGTGTGTGCTGGGGATGGAACCCATGGCCTTTGCCTACTAGGCAAGTTTTCTACCACTGAGCTACATCCTGTCCTTGGGCTCGCCTATTCTATTATTCTATTCTATTCTATTCTATACTGTTCTATTCCTCTGTTGTCTTTCTTTATGCCAATATCTCACCCTAGTGCTACATCCCCAACCCTTTTTATTTTTATTTTGAGATAGGGTCTTAGTAAGTTGCCCAGACTGACTTGTACTTTTGATTCTCCTACCTCAGGCTCCATGTTGCTGAGATTACAGGTGTGTACCATCATGCCTACCTCATCACTTTTGATTACTGTGACTTTGTAAGTATATTTTGAAATCAGGAAGTCTTCCAGGATTTTTTCCCCTTTTTTCAAAATTTTGGGCTATTGAGATCCCTTGATATTTCATATGAATTTTAGGATGAACTTTTCTATTTCTACCAAAAAAAATACCTTTGGGATTTTACTATAGATCTATAATGAATCATACATCAATTTATGTCACATGGATATCTTCACAACATTAAGTCTTCCAAACTGGGCATTGTGGCACACACTTGTAAACCCCACTACTCAGGAGGCTGAGACAGAAGGACTGCAAATTCAAAACCAGCCTGGGCTATTTAGTGATATCCTCTCTCAAAATAGAAATTTTAAAATGGGCTGGGGATGTACCCCACTGGTAGAGTGCTTGCCTGACATGTACAAGGCCCTGGGTTCATTCCCCAGTACCACACAAAAAAAAATTAAGGCTTCCAATCCATGAACATGGGATGTCTTTCCACTTGTTAAATTTTATTTATCAATGTTTAATAGTATTCAGTATACAAATCTTTCACCACTTTGGTTAGGTTTAGTCCCAATTACTTATTCTTTCTTTTGCCAGCATAAATGGAATTTTTAACTTAATATCCTTTTTGGATTGTTCATGTTAGTGAATAATGTAACTGCCTTTTATATGTTGATTTTGTAGCCTGCAACTTTACTGTATTTGCTTCTCAGTTCTACTACTGAGTTTTATCATTTTCCTCCTAAGGAATTTATGTATATTTTGTTGCCAGCTCCCTTTTTAAATTTTTATTTTTAAGTACTGAGGATTGAACTCAGGGCCTCACACATGCTACTCAAGAACTCTGACACTGAGCTACATCCCCTACTCTTTTTATTTTAAGATAGGGTCTTAGTAAGTTGCCCAGACTGACTTAAACTTTTTATTCTCCGACCTCAGACTCCTGTGTAGCTGAAATTACAGGTATGCACCACCTTGCCTAGCACATCACTTTTTTTTTTTTTTTTTTTTTTTTTGTGGTGCTGAGGATTGAACACAGGGCCTTGTACATGCGAGCAAGCATTCTACCAACTGAGCTATATTCCCAGCTCCCTCATCACTTTTTATATAGTGCTCTAACTTCAGTGTGGCTGATACTCTTTTAATTCTTAAATCATAATAGACATCATTTTACAAGCTCTTTCAAATTATTTCATTATGTCTAGTTCTTAGAATGTTAATATTGTTGGTAGCCTTTATTGTCTATCCTTCATGAAAGAATTTTTCTTTATATGATTTGTCATATTATTTCTATGACATTGTCAGAGGAGGTTTTTTGTCTTGTTTTGTTTTGTTTTAACTCCATGGCAATCACAGGAGTCTAGTGGTACAAATATGAGGAAGTATTTTTAGAATTGTTTCTGCAAAAGGGTACTCAATGGTATCAGAAGTCCTGGACCATTTCTTAAATTGTGGACTTTTCATCATGCAAATAGAATAAATTTGGGAGATTATAAATCACCAGCCTGAAATATTAATTTCTTAAACAGATGGAGTGCACCGCACAGACAGCAACCTCCTTCCTTTACCACACACCTGGTCAGAGGGAGAGATTTTCCTAGTTTGTGAATATAAAGTTCTAGACTTTATCCAGGGGGTATTGATTCCAGGTTCTCTACTTTGCATGGGCTTATTAGACAAATCTCTTATCTCCTATGTGCAATAAAAAGTCTTATAATTCCCCAACTCAACTTCTTTCATACAGGAAAGGGGTCCCGCAGTACAAAGGCACTGAGCCCTCCTCTGCTGCTCTTTCACCTACAGTCACCTGAATGGTTTGATTTGAAGGCTTCAGAGCAGTAATTTAGCCCCAACCACCTTACCCAATCAGGAATCTGAAGTTCTACCATAAAAGAGAAGCTTCCTGAGTTGCTGGAATTACAGGCTTGCCCCTCAGCACCCATCCCAAGAAGAGAGATTTTATAAATCATTAACACATGCTCACTGAAACTTTGTTAAATAAAATAAAATAAGCCTTGTTTATGAAAAGTGGGGTAGTGAACATCTCAGGTTTCTTGCTGATTCAGCAACTTTTCATCCTTTGTTCTTTGGTTACAGGACTCCTCTTTTTCCAGGGTAGCTACTCATGTCTCAGAAATGATGGAGAGGGGTCAGGCCTGGCCAACTAGTGAGACCCACTTCTGTAACCTCAATCCTAGTCCAGGGACTAACCAGGAACCTGCTGGGGCTAACCAGGAAGACGGTCTCTTCCACTGAGGCTGGTACGTGAGGAGATCTTCATCTGGGTTGCCTGAGGCCACTTTTGCTCCTACCAAGAGAGGATTTGGTGAAGAAAGAGGAGAAACAAAAGAACTAAGGGATGGAAAGAGTGTGACAGAGACTGTTAGGTGCTCTCTGAAGCCTGCTTCTCTCCCCTCAGGGCACACAGTGAGACTGCATTTCTGTGTCTCCCTTGCAGATAATCCTAGCTGTGTGACTGAGCTCTAGCCAGAGGCCAAGATCCTCCCTGCTCTCTCAGACCCCCATCCCTCTCTGCAGGCTAAGAGAGGCCAGAAAAGGACTCTGGGCCTCAGGGGAGGCAAGCTCAATGACGACAAAAGAATCATACCCTTCATTTAATAGGTGAGCTCTAAATCACCACGGGGAAGACCACCCACTGGACATCCTCACTAAACTCTCCTATGTACAGGAAACCAATTTTATTGTGTTGAGGTGTTGCCAAAAGCTCAGTCTTTGTCCCTGATGCCAATCCAATAAGGAGGACACAGTTTTGAGAAAAAAGGAAAAAGAAGGTTTATTGCTTTGCTAGCAAAGGAGAAACACAGGGAACTCCTGTCCCAAAAGCTGTGATTCTGCCCATCAACAGGAACAGGGGGCTTTTAAAGAGGCAATTCAAAGGCTACATTCCATGTATTCTTGGTTGAAGTTGTAATTCACTTGTTAATTTGGGAGATAGTCATTTATTATTATTTATTTATTTGTTTGTTTTAATTAGTTATACATGACAGTAGAAAGCATTTATGCACTTTGATGTATCATACATAGATGATATAATTTCTCATTTTTCTGAGTGTACATGTTGTAGAATCACACTGATCATGCAGTCACATATATAGATACAGTAATAATGTCTGTTTCATTCTACTATCTCTCCTATCCCCACATCCCCTCACCTCCCCTCCTTTCACTTCCCTCTACCTAATCTAAGGTAATGCTATTCTTCTCTAGTATGTCCTACCCCTCTATTGTCAATTAACATCTGCATAATAGAGAAAACATTCCACCTTTGGTTGGGGGGGGGGGGGTTGGCTTGGCTTATTTCACTTAGCATGATGTTCTCCAACTCCATCCATTTACAGGCAAATGCCATAATTTCTCGCTTCTTTAAAGCTGAGTAATATTCCATTGAGTATATATATACCACATTTTTCTTTATCCATTCATCTATTGAAGGAACCTGTTATGCTCAAATTCAGGACTCCCAAAAGACCACCAGAGACCAAGATCGATGTAAGCAACAAAGAGGTGTTTATTGAAAGCTAGCTTGATCCTCTGCGCACACACAGCAAGTGGTGACGTTGAGAGGCCCAGGGTTTGCAGCAGTTCTATACACTCTTTGGGGAAGGTAGGGACTTCACATACATCATAGCATCTCTTAGCAAATCATCACACACCTCGGGAAAATCATAAAACATCATTAGCACATTCACTGAAGAGAACAAGTTGGGTAAGGATGATTGGTTAGTACAAGAGGGGGATTCATTTGAACTGATTGATTTAAGCCATGAGGGGAGTACATGCTGAACTACATGGTTTCCCAACATGTTATCAACCACCATAAACTACTGGGAGCATCTCATCTGGCATCCCAAGTATTTTCCTGGTCTCATGCTGATTGGTGGCTGCTAGGTGGTTGCTATGGGTCCCCACCTAGCCTGACAGAGTCAGGGACACCTGGTGCAGCAGATCTCTTGTTTATTTGTAGATAAACAACTCAGCAGGGTGGGTATGTGCCTAGGAGTGCTCTGTGGGTCTTTCCAAGGACAAAGGTCACTCCCCCTTCCTTGGACAGGCTTTGCTCTGAGGTAAAGGCTGGGTTTTCAAACCTAGGTTGGTTCTATAGTTTAGCTATTGTGAATTGAGCTGCTATAAACATTGATGTGGATGCATTACTATAGTATATTGATTTTAAGTCCTTTGGGTATAAACCAAGGAGTGGGATAGCTGGGTCAAATGGTGGTTCTATTCCAAGTTTTCTGAGGAAGGGAGATGGTCATTTCTGAGGTCTTCTGGTACCATTCCCAAAGTCTGGATTACTTTGTTCCTATGGTGGGTGTGTACTTAAGGACAGATAACTCTGCCTAGAAGGGGGAAGAAAGGTAATCAGGTTTCCCCAGAGATTAGGGAGGGGGAGAGATTAGGGAAGAGCAAGGAGAGAGGAAGAAAAAGAAATGTCCATTTTAAAAATAAATTGCATTTGCCTGGCAGTTAGGCAGGCATGCCTATAATCCCAGTGGTTCAAGAGGCTGAGGCAGGAGGACTGCAAATTCAAAGCCAGCCTTAGCAATAGTGAGGCACTAAGCAACTCAGTGAGACCCTGTCTCTAAATAAAATACAAAATAGGGCTGGGGATGTGGCTCAGTGGCTGAGTGTCACGAGTTCAATCCCCCGTACAAAATAATAATTAGACATTGCAGTGACAGAGCAGCAAGGACTATATCCAAAGCATAAAGTAGACCACTGTTACATAGGTACTGAGATTCGGGAGTGGTTTATAACAGCATTTAGCCTACCCTGATTAATAGAGAAATACAGCGCCCAAATGCTCTGGCTCATGCATCTAGGCTTAAAGTTAGCTACTCTGCTGGGAAATCTTTTGGCTTCAGCTGGTTTGAATGGGTTTTAATTTCTTACAGTAAGAAATGGTTTCACTAACACAAGAGGAAATGCGTAAAAAGCAAATAGAACAAGAGAGATGCTGTGACACATGCACGTATTTCCAGCTACTTGGGAGACTGAAGTAGGAGGACCACAAGTTCAAAGCCAGCTTGGGTAACTTGGTGAGACCATATCTCAAAATTGAAATAAAAAGACCTGGGAACGTAACTCAGTGGTACTAGGTTCAACTTCTAGTACCAAAAGAAAGAAAAGAAAACAATATTACTCTGGTATAAACTGAGTTAAAAAATCATTTGCTTTCCAACAAAATTAAGACAATATTAAAGTACTGAGCACCTGAGGTACTGTCAATGCAAGTATTTCCTGAGCTCTGTAAGCCAGATAATAGCTTTTTCCTTCAACTCAGATAATAATTTTAAATAATAGTTATACTGTTAATTGCTGAAATAATATGTGATAGTCTTTCCTCGGTGATTAATATATAATATTCCTATTGTTACCGCTGTTCCCCAATGTTGAAGTATAACACCAGAGAAGCATGCGGAGGCAAGTTTAGAGTGGAAAATAGAAGCTTATTAAAGGACAGCAGAAAAGACTTCTCCGGGAGGAAGAAGGGGACCCAAGAGATGGAATCTGTGGAAGTGCGGTTGTCTCTCCATTTTATAGTTTTTGGTGATGGAATGTAGGTGGGAAGGCCCGAAGGGTTGGGACATAGGTGGGCCAAAGAAGTAATCTGGGCACTTCCAAATCAGCATCTTCAAGTTTGCTGTTCATTAACATTTCTTTGGGTTGGGCTATCTTCAAATCTGCTGTTCATTAACATTTCTTTGGGATGGACTTTGGGCCTAGGGCTTTTTCCATGAGTTGTCCTGTGTTTCCTGGAATTCATTCTCAACATGGCCTCCGTTTTAGATCTTACTCAGATATTAGACCCGACTTACCTAACTACACTGACTACCTAACTTTAAATCTGGCTTCACTATCATAATTTATCATTAGGATCAGAAGGTTGATACGTGAAAATACAAAAGATAAACCTCAGCCCAAGAGTTTACATTTCAGAACAGAGAGGTAAAGATGAAAAGGGGTTTAGAGAAGTGTCCTCCAATTCATTCACTTTATAGATGTGGAAATTATGGCTCCGAAAGGAGAAAGGATTTTTTTTTTCCCAAGGTCACTCAGTAAGGAAATAGTAAAAAGCAAAGTTAGAATTCAGATATTTTTTCCTTTTTTTTTTGGCAGCACTTGGAGTCTTCTGCATGCTGGTCACACAGGCTACCTACCACTGAGCTACATCCCTAGCCCAGAACTCAGAGAAAAAAACAAAAGTATAGAAAGAAAAAGGATCATTTGAGATCCAGAGCACAGACAGAAGGATAAGCCTTAGATTTAAAGATGGATATCCTTTACATTGAAACTAGAAGTGAGAGATTTCATAAATATTGTGGTTTATTGATTTATTAAACAGTTGGCCGATGTCTATGAGTATAGAAACTGTATACATAAAGTGTGTACTCTCTTGAAAGGAAGAGAGCATCGGGGAGCCAGGCAGAGAGGGGCCCAGGAAGAATCCCAGTTGTGGACAATAAACTTTGCCAACTTCACAGTTTAGTTGAGGCCCACTCTCAGTAAGGACAAAGTTCAGGAATTAAAATCAAGCCAGGGTTGGAGGCGTAGCTCTGCAGTAGAGTGGTGGCCTAGCTTTTGCAAGGCCCCATCGCTGTAGGGAAAAAAAAAAAAAATCAGGCCAAGAATACTTTAAAACTATTCAATTCGACAAGTAGACAGACTGACCATGCACCTGAGGAGGTTTGTGAAGTAAATTCATCCCTTGGGATGAATTGGGGAGAGGATCATAAACAGAGACAAGTCTTACCAATAGCCAGCAACTGGGAACAAAGGCCAGGCTGTACAAAGGTCTTCCTGGCTACCCTATTGATACAGGAGTAAGAAAATCACACATCCTAGTTGGGTGTGAGGGTGATCTGGCTGAAACATCTGTCACCCATTGATCTCCAGACTGGCTTCTTGGGTTCTGGCTAGCAAGGCTGGGTCTCCTTCCTCCCTTACCTCTCAGTATATCTCTTCTTGAGCTGCACACTGTCAAAGAAGGCTGCCTTCCATAGTAGGGTGAGCTGTTCTTCAGAAAAGAGGATACTTTTCTGAAATAACTCCACTTAATTCAAGAACCCTTTAAAACCAGGTGTGGTGGTGCAATCCTGTAATCCCAGCGACTGGGGTGACTGAGACAGAGGAGTGCAGGATTGAGGCAAACAAGCGTGGACAATTTAGTGAGACCCTGTCTCAACATAAAAATAAAGAAGGGCTGGAGATGTAGCTCTGTGGTAGAACATGCCTGGGTTTAATCCTCAGTAGAGAGAGAGAGAGAAAGAAAGAACCCCTTAAAGGAATCTTAGTTCTAACATATTTATTCACCCAAAGGAATTATCTCTAGTACCAACAGCAACCAGAGTACACAAGGCCTCACAGGAAAAGAGATTCTATCCCTGTAATTAAAGATTCAACAAAGAGAACCCAAAGAATTTCAGACTTTCATCTAAGATGAAAAATCCAAAACATTAAGGAAAACATGGTACAAACAGCTGCGGTGAGGGCATTGCAGGATGTCATGAGTCCTTACGCTGCCTTTCTGTTGGTTGGGGCAGTAGCAGGCTCCCTGGGCTTTCTAATCATTACTGACTGTCCCAGGTCCTCCAGTCTTCCTGTTTTCCTGACTTCAGCTATCATCTATGCACTGATTCCCTGTCCAGTACTACTGACCCACATCCCATCTGCCTATGAGGCTCTTTTACTTCAGTACCCCACAGACTCAAAAGAGATTTATTTGGCAGGTACTATGTGCCAAGTAGTATTCCAGTCTGAACATATTATCTTCCCTCCCCACAAAGGAAAACTAGGTGGAACTTTAGGGCCTACACCATGGTTTCAGATTAAACTACCCTTGGGAGTATCCAGAAATTGTCAAGTACTGCCACAGGCACTTCCACATATGTATCTCATTTAACCCCCACCCTAAATCAATGAAACAGGAATCATTACCCTCAACTTCATAGGAGAGAAAAAGGTACATATCGTAACAGGTGCTTCTACTTTGAAATCTTAGGTTTCAAGAACATTTCAGAAAAGATTTGGGGAAGTCACATAGGATTGCTTATTATTGATTTTGGCCAACAGAAATATTAAAAAAAAAACTTCCAAAGGCAGCAAAATACAACAGTCACTAATATGGCATTATGTAAAAATTGTGAATGTGTAACTGATGTGATTCTGCAATTTATATTTGGGGTAAAAATAGGAATTCATAACTCACTTGAATCAAATGTATGAAAGATGATATGTCATGAGCTTTGTAATGTTTTGAACAACCAATAAAAAATAAAAAAATAAAATAAAAAAACTTCCTATAATTTCATAAAAGATAAAGTATATTAAAAACAAAAATAAAAAGGAGAAAAAAATTCCTTTCAATTCGATACATTTAGTCTTACTGAAAATTCACTGTGTCCTTTTTTTTCTCATTTTGCTGTCAACCAATTGAAGCATTGTCACAGGCCTCAAATTTGGGGACAGTCAATTTGAGTTACTGGCTTGGGGCTCCTAGATTAACTGATTCGTACCTGTAAAGTCTTGCCGGTATTTGCAGAAAGAACCAACTTACATCTCTCTTCTTCAGCTATCTTTGCAGGCAAATGTTAGGCAAATTAAATTATGTTGCCTTTCCTTAAAAGATGTGAAACAGAACAGCTCGGCTCTACCTTAAGGGAGCTTTAGCTCATTCAGTGGGGTTGCTTTATATTTAAAAAAGAAAAGAATGATAATCTTTGGCCTTTCCAAGGGGAAAAAAGATTTTTTTTTTTTTTTGGAATATTACATTTTCTTCAGAGATCGAATAATAAATTTCTGGAGAAAACATCACTTTGTCATAACTCTGTTTTGCAAAAATTATAAGATTATTTCATAGTATTATCAGGATAAATCAGAAATGAGTGTAATAGTGCTTGAAATTTCAGTTTGCAGAGTAAACATATTAATAATTTTCAAACTGTAGATCAGTGAAATCTTCCAATTTGTCAGCAACAATGAAAACTAGTCTTGTTTATATTGTCTAATATTGAAAGAAATTGATGTTTTAAAAAAAACTATAACTAAATTTGGAAATTAAACACTATCCACTGTATCTTGATACTTAAAAGTTCTTAAAGAAATCAAAAAATACTGCTAGCTAGATGTACCTATTGGCCTCATTCACATTAAAAAATATATAATTTAGTATTTGGAGTAACAGGTATATTACACAATGAATTTTTGGGGAATTAAATACCATTCATTGAAGAAAGCAAGGCCAAAATCAGCAATCAAGGTGAAATAGAAAGGTAGAAAGAAAAATATAAGTAGTGATGTAATTAACATCTTTGGAGTTCTGATGATTTTGGTAATTTTATTACATTTTTGGCCAAATTTAAGCACCTTAGGTTAAAAAAAAATTAGATTGGATCATGTGAAACTTTGTAGGTTAGGGTCAACAAACAGACAAATTTTGGATGTTTTAAATAATTTGAACCAATATCTTCTAATTCTCAATATATTTTATTTGGGTTTTTGAAAAACATGGTACTCATTTTTATTCAGGAAAATCAATGGATCCTGAGACTTGGCTTTATGCCAGATTATCATGAGTCATCAACAACATAAATAGAAATATAACCAAGAGAATAGCAGTATTAGTTGCCTTGATCCTTGTGCCCACGCTGTGACAGGCAAAGTAGTGGGAAGGCAGGGAGCAGGGCAGAGTGTCACATGCTTCACAAAGATTTGGACATTTGAATTTTGCCGAGCAGAGACTTTAACCTTGGAAAGACACAGGGAAAGGAGTAAACCTATCTTTTTGTTGCTGTTGTTCTTACTTCTACTGTCAATGTGAAATATTTGTTTCCTACTACCAGTAGAAAGTGGCTTAATAAAGATGAGCTAACAGCCAGGCACAGTGGCACACTCCTGTAATCCCAGCTACTCAGGAGGCTGAGGCAGGAGGATTACAAACTCAAGACCAGCCTGGGAAGTTTATCAAGACCCCTGTCTCAAAATAAAAATAAAATGAACTGGGGATGTATCTCAGTGGTAGAGCTTCCTGGGTTCAATCCCCAGCCAGCATTAAAAAAAAAAAAAGCATGACTTTATATATATATTTCAATTCCCCAGCATAGTCAGGCTTAGGCAGTAGTTACACATGCTATCAACAATAAAGCCCTTCTTGTCAGGGACTTCAGCCGAGTGAATAGTTTCATGAATTCACATTGTGGCAAAATATTAGCTTTAATAATGAGTCTGCTAATTCTTCTTCCTTGCCTGTCTTGTTTAATGCCACAACTCTCTGTTAGTCCATTCGTGCTGGCTGCAGCAAAACACCTCTGACTGGGTAATTTATAAATATTCAAAATTTGTTTCTTACAGCTGAAGCTAGCAAGGCAACAATCAGGAGGCACTGACAGGCAGGCCCGTGTCTGGTGAAGCAGTCCTGCTTCACAGAAGCCAGCTGATTGCTGCACCCTCAGGGCAGAAGGCATAGGGCAAGGGAACCAACACAGTGTCCTCACATGGCATAAGGGTTAGAAGGGCCACATAGCTTTCTCAGCCTCTTTTATGTAGGTTTTAATCCCATCCAGGGGGTGAAGCCCTCATAACTTCCCAAAGGACCTACCTCTTCCTACCATTACCTTGGGCTTTAAGTTCCAACATCTGGATTTGGAAGAACACACCATTGGAATAATACCAATCCCCATTCTGGCAAATAATAAACCCTCAATATTTGTTGATGAATGAATTAGCTGGTGTTTGGTTCTTAATTATAGGATAATAACTACAGCTAGACAAAATAAGTTCACAATGCTTATTTAATCATATGTGAACTTTAAACAGACAATGAAAGTCACTATAAATTCATTAATTCTTACATCTTCCCCTACCAAATAGTACCATTATCTCTCATATTTTTAAGGGCAATCTAATATCTCTGCAAACTATTAAACCATGATTTGTATGTATATCTTTTATATGAGAATGTAATAAAGTTTTATGTATACAAAATCTGTTTCCTTTAATCATCTGTAGTACAGTACTATATGCTACTTCATAAAGTTGCTATAAGAATTAATGAATTGGCAGGTGGTGGTACAGGCCTATAATCCCAGCAACTGAGGAGGCTGAGGAAGGAGCATCATGAGTTCAAAGCCAGCCTCAACAACTAAGTAATACCCTAAGCAACTTAGCGAAAACTTGTCTAAAAATAAATATGTGTGTGTGTGTGCGTGTGTGTGTGTGTGTGTGTATATATATATATATATATATATATATATATATATATATAGGGATGAGAATGTGATTCAGTAGTTAAGTGCCTCTGTGTTCAAGCTCTGTATTCAAAAAAAAAGAATTAATGTTAAATGTAAGTATATATTCTAAGTGAAAACATTATTACAACAATCCTACCTCCTTGTGTAGTTATAATGCACAGAGCCATTGTAGAAATCAATTTGTATATAGCTTCAAAACAGTCATTGAAAAAAGATTTCAATCTATACATTAAACAAAAGAGAAAAATCTAACTTTAACATGTAATCAAATGATAGAAAATGAATGCACTGTCAATATAAGAATTTCAACTGCCAGAGTTCTATAGGCGATAATAATTTTAAATAATAGTTACATTGTTAATTGTTGAAATAATATGTTATAGTCTTTTTTCTCCTCAATCATTAAAATCTTATATAATATTCCAATAATAATTTGTCACTAAGACGGGTATTTTTCTAAGTAATGTATCACCAAACCACATTTGTTTCTGATGTCATCTCTAAAATCAATCCATGTTATAAAGTGACACATTGACTAAAAACTTGATAAACTTTGGAATGAAGTTCACCGACATGCTACTAAAAATAGACCCATTTTAATTTTTTCAACAAATTTAATATGAACATGATGATAGAAGTACATTAGGATAATAGAAATTCACCCTACATTAGTTTTTAATGAATCTTGGATTTCACAATTCTTTCATATTCCAAAATTTAATTAGTCTTCAAAAATAACTATCATTTCTTGAGCTCTTACAACATGCAAGATACTCTGCTAAGCATTTTACATACTTTTCTTCACAGAATCCTCACAACTTTATGCAGTACTGTACATGTTAATTAGTGTCCCCATTGTATAGACATAGAAACTAAGACTCCAGAAGTTAAGAAATATATTGTAAAGAGAAAAGCCAGGATTTGAATATGTCAGGTTTCTCTGACTTCAGAGCCTTAACCAGAGTCTTAACCAAAATGATACACGACCCATGCAATTTTAAGAAAATAAAAGTCCTAAACATAGAGAAGTGAAAGTCAACCAATTGTAAATACAAGATTAGGACAGATATGGAAAGAAAGAAAGAAAAAAAAAAGACATGGCTAATTGTTAAAGAGAGAAGGAAATGTAAACCACACAGATTCTCACAACTACATTTACAAAATAAGTGAGACAAAAGAATTTTCCTTTTCAATAGTAAATTTCTTTTAGCAATCTTTTAAGAAGATTGTAGAGAATCATTCTTTTTAGAGTTTCTTGATTAACATTTTTTTAATTCTAGATTAAAAATCCAAGTTCTTTTAATCATTGTTTTTCACACCTGTGCAATGGTTTCCCTAAATAAGGTTTGTACTTTTATTAAGCATTTGATAGCAGTGAGATTCAGATATTCGTGAGGAAATTAATTATACTTATTTAAGCTTTGCATCATCATTTTTCTTTCATGGGAATTAAGTTATTTTCACATGACCAAAAAAAAAAAAAATCATGACACACAATTAAAAAACAACAAACAAAAGTCACATTTTATAAGGCAGCAATTATGTTCATGTGGTACCAGTCTAATTGAAAGACAGAAGACATTTCATTCGTTAGTAACACAGAATTTCTTCTAGTGGTTTCCTGGAGCTCATTAGATATTCCCTGGCTGATTCTCCTAAGTAATTAGATTTTAACAGGATTTTCAACAGATCAGAGCAATCTCTGTGGGTGCCAATAGAAGAGTCCCCCTCTGGCCTTACCAGCAGGGCAGAGCAGATAACATCCAGACTGGGAGTTAATAGGACAATTACTGGCCTCTTTTAAATGAGTTACATTAATGCACTTATGCTAAATGGCTCTGCATATGATTAAATATTAACATCTGAAAATATGAAATCATGCTATGCAATCAAGTTTTGTTGTTTTAATTTCCCCAAAGAAAGAGTTCAATTGTTTACATAAATGCCTTTAAATACCATGTACTAAACATTTTTAGGGTGTACTGATAGAAAGTTGGAAGCCATTCTTCTCACTGAAGAGTCCTAAAATAGACTGACTTTTAGGATATCTTTTCTGGCTATGATGGAGAAACTAAAAAACTAGACAAATATATAAAATAATAATTTTCAGGCTGTGGACAACAAGAGAAAGAGAACAATGATCCCTGGGAGGAAAGGAAATAAATGAGGTGAGTTGAGCGTGAAGAATTGGAGCAAGCCAAGGTGTTTAGGATTCATAGAACAGGGTACCGGAGAGGAAAGAGAACCAGAGTCCCAAAGGAAGAGAACTCTGGAGACCTGTAGAGGGGCCCCCTCAAACTTTTGGAGAAACTTCCCAAAGGTGGGAAAAAAAGTGCCTGGAAAGGAGCAGGTGATACAATTTTCAGAGCTCACACAGGCCCAGGAATAGTTCACATTCCCCATAGCCAGAGTTAAAAATAAACACTTCATAATACACAAGACAACAGAGAACTCAGAACATGGCCTCCAGAGCAGGGGCCAATAAGCTGTAGACGAAGAGTTGATCTGCTCTTACCCAACAAAATTTAAAAAGAAACCTTAAAAGGATCGACCTGTTTCCAACTAATATAGATGCCCAGAACAAAACTCAAAAATATTTAGAAATATAACAGAATCTAACACCAAACAAAGTCACAAAAGAAATGGGACATCTGACCCATAATGATAAGAAAAATTAATCAATGGAAATAAAGAAATTACCCAGATTAGAAATTAGGAGAAAAGAACATTAAAATACCTATGATAGGGGCTGGAGATGTACTCGGTGGTAGAGATCTTGCCTAGCACACTCGGGGCTCTGAGATCAATCCCCACGACTGCCAAAACAAAAACAAAAAATATCTATGATAAATATACCCCATGTATTCAAAAAGATAAAGTCTGAGCATGCCAGGGAAAGATATGGCAGATAGGCCTCAACTATGAGTAATCAGAGTCACAAAAGGAGAAGAGAGAGAGGAAGGAAAGAAAAAACACTATCTGAAGAAATAATGGCCATGAAACTTCCATCTTTGATGAAAAAAAAAAATGCTACCAAGAAATGTGAAAAAAGCTACATGAAAGATGATGAAGTACAGCTTCTTTACCTTGAATGGATTAAAAACCAGAATAACAGAATTTTCTCAAGTTTTAAATTCAGGTTCCGTTCTGAATAGATGGTTTGGTTATCATCCAAGTAAAATCTGGTGTATCCCTACCTGAGGTTTCTACAAGTCAAAAAACATTTGCAGAGTTGAAATGATACTTCAACTTCTTAGGTGGAACCATGTTAGAGTCTGTAAACAAGTCAAAATAACACCTGGCATTTTGCCAGGGGAATGTTAGAGTTCGTAAACAAGTCTGGATGATGCCTGGCAAAATGCCAGAGGGAGTGGTTTGAGAAGTAACAAAAGCGAGCCATTAAGTGTGGAGATTCCTGATTGGTTGACTGCTGTATCTAGTTTATGTTAATTAGATAAGCTGTGTGGAATGTATAGTCCTACAATAAACGGCTTCCACTCCTGCTGTATCAACGTACACAAGTTATTCGTCACCCCCCCCCCCCCAGGTTATTTTGCTGCAGCCGGACTGCGGCAGAACCATACCTAACTTTCAAACAGTAAACTTGGAAAATGTGGGAATATTCAGAACACCTTTTGATATTGAGTTTTACCTCTTCATCTAGTTCTTTATCTACAAGTTTATGTCGGTAATTCTGTTCTCCCCTGTTGAGATGTCAAACATCTGTATCTTGTTTTATATCATTGAAATATTCCAGAGATCTTAGGAGTTGAAATAGAACATTCTTC
Source organism: Marmota flaviventris (assembly GCF_047511675.1). NCBI lineage: Eukaryota > Metazoa > Chordata > Mammalia > Rodentia > Sciuridae > Marmota > Marmota flaviventris. The sequence goes on from NC_092507.1 coordinate 51,567,357, forward strand.
AATCTAATTACTCTTTAGAGTAAATAAATGTTTTCTGAATTTTGGGGTCGAAATCTGATTTTTATATAACCAATTTTCTTAAAACAAGGTACACAAAACCAAATTGTTAATAAACTTTATTTTGGGGCTGGGGATTTAGTTTATTGATAGAGCACTTGCCTAGCATGGGTGAGACCCTGGGTTCAATCCCTAGCACCACAATAAACAAAGAAAGAAAGAAAGAATATTTGTAGAGTTGAATGGAATGGAGAGTACCTGGCATAATTTGCTAAGTAATATCCATGGACACTGGAAAATTTAGTATCACAATAACACACCAAAATAGCATTTGATGCAGTCTTAGAAAATGGGTTGAATAGGAGACAGGGTCTGGGACTCATGTCTATAATACCAGCTATTTGAGAGGCTGAGGCAGGAGGATGGCAAGTTCAAGACCAACCTGGGCAATTTAATAAGACCTTATCTCAAAAGAAAGTAAAAGGGGCTGGGGAAGTAGCTCAGTGGTAGAGCGCTTGCTAATATGTGCAAGGACCTGGGTTCAATCTCCAGTACCCACAATAAAAAAGAAAATGTGTTCAATCAGCCTGATCTAGAAGATTATATGAGTCATACTGAGACTCATGTGAAATCAGCATTTGTGAAGGACATCAAGGAAATCAACAATTGGCTTGAATTAATTATAATAGACTCTAATTCCCCTTTCATCGTCCTTCTTTAGATTTTTCAAGCTTGTTTTATACAATGAACTTGAAACACATTGGGAATAGCCATATTTATAGGCTTGATTGAACCCATGGGCATTTGAATATGTCCTACCAAATCATAGCACATTGAGATTAAGAGACAAGGGTAACTCATGAAAAAGGGTAAAGGATAGTATACTTCTATTGCTAACTGCCTGATATTTTTTAACCACCAGAAAATAGAACTAAAACCTTTAAGTTGAAATGATAGGAAGACAAAATTAGACCCATTGTAAGATTAAACAGTCTAACAGTTTGAGCTAAACAAGAATTAAATGGCAAGTTTTCCATCACTCTAAGTAAATGTGGAGAACCATTCTATGACCCAGGTATACCACTCCTTGGTATTTCTTCTAAGGAATTCAAGTCCCTATACTATAGCAATACATGCATACCCATGTTTATAGCAGCAAAATTTACAACAGCCAATGTTTTCGTCAGCCTTTTCGCTGCTGTGACTAAAAGGTCCCAACCAGAACAACTGTAGAGGGGGAGAAGTTTATTTGAGCGCTCACAATTTTAGAAGTCTTAGTCCATAGAAGGCTGACTCCATTCCTCAGAACTCGAGGTGAGACAGAACATCATGGCAGAAGAATGTGGCAGAGGGAAACAGCTCACATGAAATCAGGAAGCAGAGAGAGGGATCTCTGCTTGCCAGATACAAATACCCCATAGCCACTTCCCCAATGAACCACATCCTCCAGCCACACCCCACCTGCCTCCAGTTACCATTCAGTTAGTCCCATCAGAGATGAATTCGGTGATTAGCTTAAGGATAGAACCCAGTCATTTCTCTTCCAAACCTTGCATTTTCTCACATGTGAGCTTTTAGGGGACACCACATCTACTCCATAACAGCCAAACTATGGAACCAGCCTAGGTATCCATCAATGAATAAATGGATAAAGAAAATGTGGAATATGTACACAATGAAGTTTTATTCAGCCATAAAGGAAAATGAAATTACGTCATTTGCAGGAAAATGGATAGAACTTGAGTCCATGTGTTAAGTGAAATAAGTTAAACTCAGGTGGTTAAGGGTCATGTTTGTTCTCATATGTGGAAGCTAGACAGGAAGAAGGAAAAGAAAGGTTGGGAGATCTCATAAAAATCAAAGGGAGATGAGTAGAATAGAGGAAAGGGCCCAGGGGGAGAGGGAGGAGAGAAGGGAAAGGGGAAATACTGGGGAATGATATTGGCCAAATTATATTTTTATACTGTGTGCATATATGAATATATAATAACAAATCTCACCATTATGTACAACTATAATGCACCAATGAAAAAATGAGAAAAAAAGTAAACACATAATTCCACTTGGCAGGGATTTTGTAGATTCAATTCAAGTGCTGTATAAGAGATTGGGTTCGACAATATTAAAATACCTAATCTTTAAGTTTTTCTTAACATTCAGATGATCTGATTCTATGATCCTAAATGCTATGGTGATCACACAAGGCTCGTCCTTTCTCTCAGTTTTTCCATAGGATAATAGTAATTGCTGCTCCTTTCTTGCATAAAGGAAACATGAGAGTGAATGTAGACCTAGGACATTTCTGGTTCCATCACTAATTTGTTGGTTGACTTTAAACAAATTGCTAAATATTTATTGGTTTTGGTTTTGTTATCTGCAAGTGGAGACTTGCCTCAAGAGTTCATGCCGCTTTATAGGCTACCGCTGAGTCTCCCACCCTCAGCCCAACACCTTGCTAGAGTAAGCAGCCAAAACTCTATGTTTATGGCATTCATAAAAAAAGGTAAAATCTCTGGCATTGAAATTTCACATTGCTGATGTGGGAAATCCTGTGGTCACAATTGACTTCTATCTCTTTGCCCTATCCATAGCCATTCATAGTGACCAGTCACAAAGAAAAGTCCTGGACCAGTTATCAATGACGTTTACAGACCAATTCAGACATTCGGTTGCACGTTGTATTACCAAACAGTTTCACATTTCTGAAAGAATGATATTGCCTCTAAAGCAGCTCTTTATGCCGTGATCCTTAAAAAAAGGAACAAATAGGTGAGCTCCAAGTTCAAATTTTAAAATTTATTTGCCATTGCAACACTTTAAAATATTAGTTGTATCATTTATTGCTGCTTCCAAAATAAATATAGAGAGAATATTACCAAGAGACATTAAATTAATTTCTCTTCGTGAAATGCAAGCACACACACCAAAAAAAAAAAATGACTACAACTAATTCTTTTCTTGCAACGACTCATCAAAATTGACTATCAAGTAATTTGCATACACCTAACTCTAAGTTGCTAAATTCAGAGGCAATCTCATTAAAATGAGAAAACTCCCACTGGCTCAATTTTCTCTGTCTGATGTCTACATTATGATGTTCTTTTGCAGATCAATTAGAGATGAACCTTTATAGATATATTCTCTTATCCTTTCACATATTTAGTAAAAACAACAAGCCTATGTAATCCCAGCAACTTGGCTCAGGAGGCTGAGGCAGGAGGATTGCAAGTTTGAAGCTTGCCTCAACAACTTAATAAGACTATGACTCAAAATGAAAAACAAAAAGGGCTGGGGGTATAACTTAGTGGTAGAGTGCCTCTGGGTTCAATCCCCAGTACCGGGGCATGGAGCAGGGAACCAAAATATGGTGCTTCAAACATTTCACTGTGTTAACATCTATGATTTCATTTGATGTACTAATAAATTTATCAGGTAACATAAGGCTTGATCTCCCATGTACAGGAATGAAAATGAGACAAATCCCTTGCCTTGCCATACAATGAGCTTGCCATGGACTGATTTACCTCCCCTGACCCCACCATAGTTATACATTGAAGCCTTTTTTTTTTTTTTTTTTTTTTTTTTAAATTTTTTTTAATACTTATTTATTAGTTTTCGGCGGACACAACATCTTTGTTTGTATGTGGTGCTGAGGATCGAACCCGGGCCGCACGCACGCCAGGCGAGCGCAATACAGCTTGAGCCACATCCCAGCCCCTACATTGAAGCCTTAAACTGCAGTGTAACTGTGTGTGGAGACAGAGCATAGGAGGTAATTAAGGTTGAATGAGGTAATGAATGTGGGACCCTGAGATGATAGGATCAGTATCCTTAGATGAAGGGACACCAGACAGCTTGTCCCCTGTGTCCCTGCATACATACACAAGGTGCACATGCAGTAAGATGGTGGCCACCTACAAGCCAGGAAGAGCGGCCACTCCAGGAACTGACCAGAGAGCACCCTGATCTTGGACTTCCAGCCTCCAGAAATGTGTGTTGTTTAAACTATCTAATCTATGTTTTTTTCTTTTGTTTTTGATACTAGGTTTTGATCTCAGGGGACTCGACCACTGAGCCACATCCCCAGCCCTATTTTGTATTTCATTTAGAGACAAGGTCTCACTGAGTTGCTTAGCAGCTCACTTTTGCTGAGGCTGGCTTTGAACTCAGGATCCTCCTGCCTCAGCCTCCTGAGCCGCTGGGGTTACAGCTGTGCGCCACCATACCTGGCTAGTCTGTGGTATTTTTTTTTTTTTTTTTAACCAAAATGTCTCAGCCTGATCTGAGACAGAGCTATTGATCATGAAAACATCTCCTACAACCAAAGTCTCTTGACTTCTTTTTACTTCCTGTTTTGATCTATATCAGCATAGTAAAATGGCAGCCGAGAACTACCGGGAATGATCAATTAAGTTTCCAACACTTTTCCCTGAACCTGTTATTGTCGCTACCCCGGAAGATGCTGTCTCATTATCTTCCTTCAAACAATGGAAGTGTTGCTATCATGAGATACACCTCAGAGGGGAAAGATGGAAACATCATCCTAAATGCATAATGAATCTTGTGGATTTCTCTCTAGTAATAAACTTTTGAACAATTCCTTTTAAAAAAAAATGTACTTGTTATGGAGGAAAGTTTTTTGTTTTTTTTTTTAACATATGCCTAATGTTTCCTTTCAATGAGCTCAGGCATCTCTCTACCTCTTGACTCATCAAAACAAACTGATGAATTTTGCAAAAAGTAACTGGGTATCCTCCACCCAGCTCAACAAGATGAGCCTATTCCCAGAGAGCATAAAGTTTTTGCTCTTCTGTGTTATGAGTCTTTCACGTAAGAAAGCTGGGAGCTTGTGAGTTAGTGAACCCAGTACTAGGAGTCTGTTTAGGAGGCCCATTTGGATCCTACATAAAGTAATTAATTCAGTATCCATATAAAGGGGTATTTTGACCTGAGCACTTGCTCTTTTATTTCTTGAATTACTCAGAAAGAAGAAGAGCAGGGTGCTATTTAATGCAGGTCTTTAAATAACCACCAATATAACTGCAGGACAAACTTCTGTATTCCATTATCTCTACCATTTGAGAAGCCAAGAGAAAACATGAACCTTAATGGAGGTAGAATTATCCTTGCAATGACTGCAGTAAATGTTTGTCGAAGGGGAAAAAAATGGAAAGAGAAGATATACCATATATACCCAGTTTTAATGGAAAGCCTATTTCTGCCATATACATTAGAGAAATTGTTGAAGAACAGTTCATCCATGTGAAAATATTAGCACTGTAATTCTGCCAAGGTCACTAAGACCTAGTGATTTGCTGAGATATCACCTTCATTTCACCAGGTAAATAAAGGCTTCTTTTTTCAGTGTGTCCTATCCAAGAAGGCACTCCATAGCAACAGTTAAATTATGAATACAGCACATATGTTCCATACCATATCATTTACAGCACAATTTAGCATAGACATAATGCTTTGTAACAAACTACAATACCATTCACAAAATGCATTTAAATAGCATAATTTAGTTCATTAAATTCAGTCATTTACAGTAAATCAAAATCATCATAGGAATTGAAGAGAGTACACAGTTGTTTGTTTGAATAGTTAAGCTAGGTAAGTCAATTTCTTTTTGAAGGTCAAGGACAGAGTTGTTTCCATTTTCTGTTATAAAAAAGATACAGCTGGTGTCAAAAGATAATTTAATGTCATCTCAAATTGATCAACCCTCTTTCCCCCCTCCTTTCTCCTGGTTGTATATCATATCCCTGCCAGTCCTGAAATAGATCCAACTCCCCCAAAACATTGTACAGGCTACTTAACTAGGATGTGTGTGCAGATTTTACAAAATCTCAAATGCACAATTTCTTCCAATCTTTAACCAAGATGTATACATTTTGTCCTGAGAAAGCTTCAAAAACTCAATGACAGTGCATGTAATCATTCACTTAACTATTTTTCATATCATACTAGAAGCCCCTTGTGGGTAGAAGCCTAGTCAACCATATTTATAATCCAACAACCTAGCACACTGTTTGCTGATTGTAAGTTTCTACAGAGAGTAAGGACTGATTCTTTAATTTATTATTTATTTTTATTCCCCACAGCCCCAATCATAATGCTTTATGCACACTCAGTAAATACCTGTTGGTTTAAAAATCTTGTTGGATAGGCTTGGCCTTGGGATACATTTCCTAAGCACACAAAATCAGTATATGTTTTTTCCAAATGTCTTAGTAAACCAGTGCCTACAATAACATACACAATGTAAGAGAAGACAGAGTTCAGGATCTCACACAGTTTATTCAACTCAATCTCATTGTTTCCTCATCCAGCATGTGCTGATGTACTTCTGGTGTTTTTACCTTCTATTATGGTTTGGACGTAAGGTGTCCCCAAAAAGCTCATGTGTGAGACAATGCAAGAAGATTTAGAGTCTTAACCCAATCAATAGATTAATCCCCTGACAGGATCAACTGAGTGGTACCCGAAGGTGGGTGGGATGTGGCCAGAGGAGGTGGGCCACTGGGGTGTGTGCCTTTAAGGTAATATTTTGTATCTGGTGAGTAGAATCTCTCTGCTTCCTGATCATCATGTGAGCTGCTTCCCTCTGCCATACTCTTCTGCCATGGTATTCTTCCTTATCTAGATCCCCAAGGAATAGAACCAGCTGTCTATGGACTGAATCTCTGAAACTGTGAGCTCCCCAAATAAACTTTTCCTTTTCTACAATTGTTCTGGTCGGGTCTTTTAGTGTCAGCAGTGAAAAAGCTGACGAAAACACTTCCACATGTCTTTCTCTTAACTTTTGCCTGAAATGCTTTCACCACAAATTCAACAATGATCAAGAATATGAGGATTCAAGCTCTGGCTGGGGGCTTTCAAGCCAACATGATGCAGGTAGCATTTCACATTCCGAGTCTCTCCAGATAGTTGCTGGCCTCCCACTGGGTGCTGGGTTAACCACAGCAATCACAGACTCTTCTAAGATCTGACCTCTGCTCTGGAACTGCCCATGATCCACTGAGCACATTATCCTCAATGCAGGGCTGGCAGAGGTAAGCACAAGGTGCTCAGAGAGAAACCACAGTGTCTCCATCAACACAAGAACCAATGCCCTCTACTCAGTATAGCTGACCCCGTAAGAAGGGATGTTAGGGGAAAAAAATTTTTTTTTAATTGAAAGTAACTGTTCTTGTAAATATCTTTTTGTGGGGTGACTATCACTGTTTTGAAGAATCATGGACAACTCTGATTGTATTAAATCCCCATGTGGGGGCTGGGGATGGCATTCAGTGATAGAGTGTTGAACATGTGTGAGGCCCTGGGTTCCATCCTCAGCACCACAAAAATATTCTTTTAGGTTCTCATTGAAGATAGGAGTTTCTGCCAGGTATGGTGGTGCATGCCTAGAATCTCAGCTACTTAGAAGACTGAGGCAAGAGGATGAGAAGTTTAAGGCTGGCCTGGGTAACTTAATCAGACCCTGTCTTAAAAATAAAAAGGGTATGGCTTAGTGGTAGAGCACTTGCCTCGCATGTGTGAAGCCCTGGGTCCCACCCTCAGCAGCAAGGATAAGGGGTCATGCTTTTTAGTAGCCACTTTCAGGCGATGGCTACTAAATTAGATACTGTACCCCTAAAGCCACTAAATAAACTTCAAGGCCTTCAGGGATGACATAGAAAAAGATTACGTTGAAGCAGCAACAACAAAAACCTACCAACGCTGGGAGCCATGGCTCCACCTGTAATTCCAGCAGCTCAAGAAGCTGAGGCAGGAGGATCACAAGTTAAAAGCCAGCCTCAGCAAACATGGGGTGCCCCTGAGTTCAATCCCAGCACTCCCTCTGCCAAAAAAAAAAAAAAAAGAAAGAAAAAAGAAACTACCAAGGATCCACATATACAGCAGAAGAGAATCCTTAACTCATTTTGCCCAAGTTTAAATAGAGTCTGGAAAAGGTATGTCAAGACCAGTAATTAAGTGGCATATAAACCCCATCTGATAAAGGCTGGGCTGGCATCCACTTACAAAAACCTCCAGAGGACACTGGGGTTTCTCACACTGTATTTACAGAAACCGTCTGTAAAAGGTTGGGATGGGTCTCACTAGGCTGGAAAGAATAAGTCCTGATTACTCTATTTAACAACCACTCATCGTAAATTCCATTTTTTATTCAGTGGGGGAATGACAGAGACTCGCTCACTCCTGGTTACAGCAATTCAGAGCAAAAACTCTTCTAGTTATACTATCACACGGAAAACCTAAATTTCAGGCCCCTTTGGAATTCTTCACTCCTTCTTTTACCCGCCGGGGTGGAGCATTAGGAAGGCAGCTAAGGACCCACAGTGCCAAGCACGCTCCTCCCAGCCTGGCCATTCTGGGGGTGACCTTTCACCAGGTCCTTGGCATAAGGCAGTGTATCGTCTACTGGAGCAAAGCCAGAGTGTAAGATGAAAAGCCACATGCAGAGGATGACGCAAAGGAAACAATCATGACTCTCATATTGAGAGCCAGAAAGAAATTCGAGGTCTTAGGCACACTAGTTCCTAAGCTTGTGCGTTGTGCTCAGCATAAAAACTCCCTTCACATTTTATTCTTCAGGAGTCCCAGGCAGAAGAGTGACATACCAGCAATCAACCAGAGAGGGGTCATATGGCATTGCCCTTGCTTCACGGGGTAACTTAAAGGGAAACTTTCATGATGTTTGGAGCTCCGTGGTGTCCTGTAGGTGAAGGAGGAAGGTGGTTCCAATTCAGAGCAGCAGAAACGCACTGAGGTGGCACCAACCTTCATTTCTAAATGCAACATTACAAAAGGAAAAGTAAAGACATCCACATCATGAACATGAAGAGGCTTGGGAAGACTGCTGGGGGCTTGTGTCACTGTTGCCTGTTGGCCAACATTAAAAGAGAGAACCAAAACGAAACAAAAAAAGAAAGAACCCAGCTAAGGTCAGGAACACTGGCCAGAAGGCTGCAGCTGCCCCTAGCTCCACTGTCTCAGTGGGGGTAATGGGGATCATGTGCATGCCACTGAGCTACATCCCTGGCCCCAGAACCACCCTTATTGCGGCTAGACATCTCGCTCCTGAGACCTCTCCTAATCAAATCCAGGCATCCATGTCTCCTGAGGGCTACTGACCCCAGGACTGATCACTAGCTTGTCACAAAGGTCTCTTTTGTTAACCTGCCTGCCATTGCTCTGTGTAGCACAAATTTTCCTCTGATGTCGCCCTGCCCCCAAACAAGGGAGTTCGCACAGTGGGTCCGACGTGGTGGATCTGGCCCAGGAAGTTCTGCACATGTGTGGCACCATCTCCTGTGGGCACCCGGCGGGGGGGCGGGGGGTGTCAGGCCTCAGCTGTACTTCTACAGAAATCTAGAAGAGACTGACAAGGAAATGAAGGTTGTCACTGAAAAGCACACAAACAAGGAGGAACTTCAGGGCAAATGGACTGCCCCAGCTCTTGGTTCACTGCTGCTCAGCCTGAGCTCCCAGATTGGTCAGAAGTACGCAGGGGTCCCCATGCAGTTCAGCAGGACTGGAGTACTCAGCCTTCTACTGAGGGCTGGTCTGCAGCTCCCACAGTTCAGGCCACTGAATGGGTAGGAACAACTGCTGAGGGATCTTACAGTGTTCTCTCACTGGCTCTTAAACACAAAATAGAAATAAAGTCAAAGAAACATAAATATCAGTTTCTAAAAAAGGAAACAGAAAAGCTAAGTTCTGGATACACAAAGACAAATACGATCACACACACACACACAGCTGACACCGAGACACTCTATGACGGTGTCCTATGGAGAACAAGTGTTTTTTGAATCACTACCATGTTTGACACAAGCTGTCTCAATTAAGCCTCAAAAGCTCTATGGGACTGGTGTTATTATTCCCATTTTTCAAGTGAAGAGGTTGAAGCTCAAAGTGATTAAGACAACTTGTCTACACAACTGGTAAGTACCACACTCAGAGCCAAATCTAGGTCTATCTAAATCCACAATGTATGCATTTCTCATCAGCAAATAAAAGACAGTATGCTCGAAGATCAGCTCCCCCAAATAATAGCAAATCTCTGTCTACTCCCTACCAGCTTGGTCTCTCACAAGTTGGAGTAACTACTACTATTGTTACCGTTTGGATGTGGTGTCCCCTAAAAGCTCATGTGTGAGACAATGCAAGAAGGTTTGGAAGAGAAATGATTGTATCGTAGCCTTGACCTAATCAGTGAATTAATCCCTGGGGGGATTAACTCAGTGGTAACTGGAAGCAAGTGGGGTGTGGCTGGAGGAAGTGGGTCATTGGAGACATGGCTATGGGGTATATATTTTGTATCTAGAAAGTGGAGTCTCTCTCTCTCTCTTCTTTCTGATCACCATGTGAGCTGCTTTCTTCTGCCACACCCTTGCTCCATGATGTTCTGCCTCAGCTTGAGTCCCAAGGAATGGAGCCTGCTGTCTATGGACTAAGACCTCTGAAACCATGAGTCCTGAAACAAACTTTTCCTTTCCTATAGTTGGGTCCTCTAGTCTGGTTGGGTCCTTTAGTCACAGAGGTGAAAAAGCTGACTAAAACAAATTGGTACTGAGAAGTCAGATCATTGCTTTGATTTGACCATGTGGTTCAGATGCTTTTTGAGCTTTTTGAAATTGTTGGGAGGAATTTTGAGATGTGAAGCAGTGCATGCTGGAAATGCTTTAGACTGTGGTATGCCGAGCTGAATGGCCAATTCTGAGGGAGCTCAGAAGACCAGCAAGCCAATAGGACTAAGGACAGTGAAGACTACTACTAATGATAATGATTTATTAAGCACCTACTGTATTTTTATCTCCAGGGTCACATGGTTATGCTGTAAAGCAAAGATTAATGTCATCATTCCCACTTGACAAATGAAGAAACTGAGGCTCAGGGAAATTAACTGAACTTGTCAAGGCCATATACTACAAAGGAAAACAACCAACATTCAAAACTAAACCCACTTAGTTCCAAAGTTCATACTTTTTCCACTAACCATTCGGCCTCAAAAAACAAAGAATCTTGGGGCTGGGGTTGAAGCTTAGTGGTAGAGCAGATGCCTGGCACGTGTGACGCCCTGGGTTTGATCCTCAGCACCACATAAAAAATGAATAAATAAATAAAGGTATTGTGTCTATCCACAACTAAAAATGATTTTTTTAAAAAAATCCAAAATCAACATAAAGTCTAGATTTAATACTAGGACCAGCCTTTTCTTGGGAGGTAGAACTTTTTACTTGGTTACACAACAGAAGAAAGTAGGATTCAAAGGGAAATTCTGTTAAGATGTGCCTAAGAATGAACCAGTGAGGCCCGTAGTCCCATAGCACTTGGGAGGCTGAGGCAGGAGGATCATTTGAGCTCAGAAGTTCAAGACTAGTCTGGCATAGAAAGACTCCATTTCAAAAACAAGGAAGGAGCTGGGCACAATAGCTCACGCCTGTAATCCCAGTGGTTCAGGAGGCTGAGGCAGGAGGATCAGGAGTTCAAAGCCAGTCTCAGCAACGGTGTTCAAAGCCAGTCTCAGCAACAGTGAAGTACTAAACAACTCAGTGAGACCCTGTCTCTAAATAAACTAGAAAATAAGGCTGGGAAAGTCGTTCAGTGGCCGAGTGCCCCTGAGTTCAATCCCAGGTACAAAAAAAAAAAAAAAAAAAGGAAAGAAGAAAGAAAGAGTCTGATTTCAAGTTAGAGAATGGACTGCTACGTAGGCATCAGGGAGTTATCAAAACGCCCCAATAAATAATAAATAAGTTAAGCCAAGTGAGAATAGTGGGCACACATTTTGTGCTAACAAATATGATTTTCAATCATGATCCTATCATTTACTGTGTGGTTTTTAAAGAAGTCATCTCAACCTCTTTGGACCTCATGATTGTTTTTTATCTGTCAATATGGATTACTCAATTTGCTATTGTAAAGGGCTTTGCAAAAAGAGTGACCAGTTTTAAGAATCTACAATGTGCCAGGAATAAGGTCGAGATGATATTAGGAGAGTGGTATGTGTAAAACCCCTTTAACGCTAACAAGAGCATCCCCTTTTGACAGAGGAGGAAATAGAAGTATGAAGTGAAATAATGTGCCCAAGGTCACATGACCTATAAAGAATGGCACTATGACTGGAAGCCAGGAGCCTACTTTTGCTCTCGGCACTGGACTTCTCTCTTTTTTCTTTTTCTTTTTTTAGTGGGGATGCGTACTGGGGATTGAAGTCAGGGATACCTGACAACTGAGTCACATCCCCAGCCCTATTTTCTATTTTATTTAGAGACAGGGTCTCACTGAGTTGCTTAGCACCTCGCTTTTGCTGAGGCTGGCTTTGACCTCGAAATCCTCCTGTCTCAGCCATGCACCATGGCACCTGGCTTCACTGAACTTCTCTGAAAGTAATGAACAACACAGGAGCTGCCAGGACCAGGTCAATTCTGGAAGCTGGCACTCAAGTTAAAGCTAAGAAAAGTGACTGCAGAAAAATAACTAGCCTAGAGGACTGAGGTGAGAGCAAGCACTGGACTAACCTGGAGTCAGCAGGCAGAAACTTGAAAGTTATGAGCACGAGTGGATAACGCCAAGTGTGAGGCCAGAGGACTCCATCAATAGGAAACAAGAACCCAAAGGGAAAACCAAGGAAGAGATAGACTGATGGATCACAAATACATATTCTATTCCAAAAGGCTAACAGGGTGGGGATTGTGATTGGGGACAGGGAGTGTATGGAATGAAAAAAAAGTGTTAATGTTTCATTCTTGTCAAACTGAACAAGCAACAGTGTTGCCTTTATAATTTTAAATTGAAAGAAATAAGAATATTAGATTCCATCACAGCATAAAACAAAAATGTCAATAGATGTAGATGGAAGGTCAAGGTGGAGGAAGGCCAAAATCCAAATAGGCTTGGCACAGTAAGGGTTCCAAACACAGCACACCTATGGGATCAGAATACAGAGAGACCAGAATGCCAGGGCCAGGAGCTGACCTCAAGAAACATCAAGACTCCACTCCGACTGCACTGATTAAAGAAGGGAAACTGAGTCCCAGAGAGAGAAGAGTAACGAGTCCAATGTCATTCATGGCATGCTGTAGCTGCAAGCTGTAGATCATAGGCAGTTCAGACTAAATAGGTTAAAAGAGGAAAAGGGGGCTGGGGGTGACTCAGGGGTAGAGCACCTGCCTAACAACTGTGGGCCCTGGTTCAATCCCCAGTACTGGGGTGGGGGGAAGCAGGGAGGGCAAAACAAGAAAAAGTTTAAGATGGAGGAATAGAGACCCCCAAGAAAACACAGTTCCTGATAATGGTCATTTTAAAAAAATCCAGATTTAAAACAAACAGTTCTGTGTACTTGTGAATGGGTGGAATCTCTGTGGTCTTCTCAGGGATTTTTCTGTTTTGTAGAACTGAGGAGTCTCTAGGTAAAGCAGAAAGATGCCTGAGTAGGAAAAAAAAATGCATGCAAGCCATCAGAGCCCACGGCCAAAGTGAACATCCATGAGGAGCTCAGGAGAGTAATTCAGGCTCTCTGAGCCTTGGTTTCTCCATCATTTGGAGGGTCTCTCTGAATAAGGTAGTACAGTATTCGCATTCCCCAAACGGTATTTGGCAAAATTCTCAGGACTGGTGGGAGTGGTGGTAGAAGGAGTTCCTTGGTTACCTCTGTTTGGGCAAACTTGTGTTCTCTATCCATCTTGGGAACCGAGGTACAAATGAAATGGAGATTGTTCTTTTTGATTGCCAGGCTTCTATTCATCTCATTTCCAGTAACAACTTCTGCTATCCATTTGGAAAGCCACTCTTTTACTTTTTTAAAATTTATTTTAATTATTCATACATGACAGTAGAATGCATTTTGACACATTGTATACAAATGGAGCACACTTCTCATTCTTCTGGCTGTACACGGTGCAGAGTCACATCAGTAGTGTAATCACACATATATAGACGGTAATAATATCTGTCTCATTCTACAATCCTTCCCATCCCCTCAGTTCCTCCCCTCCCCTCTGTACAAACCAAAGATCCTTCATTCTTCCCTGCCTCCCACCCAACTATGGATCAGCATCTGCTTATCAAATAAAACATTCGGCCTTTGGTTTTTTGATTTGGCTTCTTTCACTTAGCATGATATTCTCTAGTTCCATCCATTTACCTGCAAATGCCATAATTTCATTCTTCATTAAGGCTGAGTAATATTCCATTTTGTATATGTACCACATTTTCTTTATCCTTTCATCTGTTGAAGGGCATCTAGGTTGGTTCCACACTTTAGCTATTGTGAATTGAGGTGCTATAAATATTGATGTGGCCGTGTCACTCTATAATATGCTGATTTTAAGTCCTTTGGGTATAGACAGAGGAGTGGGATAGCTGGGTCAAATGGTGGTTCCATTCCAAGTTTTCTGAAGAATCTCCATACTGCCTTCCAGAGTGGTTGCACCAGTTTTCAGTCCTACCAGCAATATATAGGGGTACATTTTCCCCCACATCCTCGCCAACACTTATTATTGCTTGTATTCTTGATTTTTGCCATTCTGACTGGAGTGAGATGAAATTTTAGAGTAGTTTTGATTTGCATTTCTCTACTGCTAAAGATGATGCACATTTTTTCGTATGTTTGTTGACTGATTGTATTCACTCTACTTTTGAAGTTTATATAGATCCTGTGGAGTTGACTCCTGACCCCCTGCTCAACCATGACCTATGACCCAGGTGAGGCCAAAGTATAGCACTCCTCCTAAATAATGATGACTGATTCAGGCTTATTTAAAAAAAAAAAAAAAGATAAAGAAAGAAAAGAAAAGAAATAGGTCTACACCCAAAAGGACTCTTCAGGTTGCAAGTGACAAAAACCCAAGTCAAACTAGATTGACCAAAAAGTTAAATTCATTAGCTTACATAATTGAAAAATCCAAAGATATATTTTTCTCACTTTCATATCAGTTTGATCCAGGGGTACCATCTGCCTCCATCTCTGGGCTTTACTCTACTCTATGTTGTTATGCCCCAAGGAGGTAATGTGCCACCCATAGCTCCATGCCTATATCCTCCCAGGGCTCAGTTCAGAAAAAAAAAAAAAAAAAAGAATAACTCTTCCTGGTGGTTAGGTTAAAAGTCTAGTCTAAGTAATGTCGTTAGAATAATTTGGTAATCTGACTGACCAGGACTAAGTCACGTAGTGTATTCCTGGTAGAACCCCACCAAGTACATGGGAAAGAGATGGTTCTCCAAAGGACGGTTTGGTAGCTCCCAAATAATATGGAACAGAAAAGACAAATATCTATTAGAAGGTTGTTGTTGTTGCTTTAATATTTATTTTTTTTAGGTGTAGATGGACACAACACAATGCATTTATTTTTATGTGGTGCTCAGGGTTGAACCTGGGTCCCGCTGGCGCTAGGTGGGTGCTCTACCGCTGAGCCACAATCCCAGCCCCATGTTGTTTGGTTTTTGTTGTTGTATTTCTGTACTAGGGATTGAGCACAAGGCCTCATATTAGGCAAATTCTCTAACTCTGAGCTACAAATAAAATTTGTTTTTAACAAACTAATGGCAAAATACGGAATAAGGAAACAAACATTCTCGTATACTATTTTGAGTGGACGATTTGGCAATATGTACCAAAAATAAAAATGCAGCCAGGTATGGTGGCAGTTGTCTGTAATCCCAGCAATTTGGGAGTGTGAGGCAGGGGGACTGCAATTTAGTGAGACCCTGTCACAAAATTAAAAAATGAAAAGGGCTGGGGAAGTAACTCTGTGGTAAAGCACCCCTGGGCTCAACTGCCAGGACCAAAACAAAATTCAAATTCACAATATTTTCACCCATTATATTTTAAGAAATTTTCCAAACAGATAAATCACACCAATATATAAATATGTTAAAGGATTATTATTGAAGATCATCGAAGCATTGACTGTAATAGCAAAATATTTTCCATTAATATAAAAGTTTTTAAATGATGTTATATGAATAGAGAAGAATGTTGCACAATTTTTTTTTTGTACAGGGTGGGGGCAGTTGAACCCAGGAGCACTTTACTACTGAGTTACATCCCCAGTCCTTTTTCTTTTCTTTGTGTGTGTGTGTGTGTTGCTGGGGATTGAACCAAGGGCCTTGTGCATGTGAGTCAAGCACTCAAGCACTCTACGACTGAGCTATCCTTTTTTGTTAATTTTTAATTTTGAGACAGAGTCTCACTAAGATGTTGAGGCTGACCTCCAATTTGTAATCTACCTGCCTCAGCCTCCTGAATTGCTGGAATTATATATGTGTGTGATAGTGTCCAGCTATAAGGTAGATCTATATGTTCTGATATGGAAAGAAGTTTATGACATCCTATAAGGGGGAAAAGGCAAAAATTGCAAGAAACTAGGTAAATATGGTCCTGTTTGTATAAATACATTTTTAAAACCTAGAAGAGGGCTGGGGTGGTGGCTCAGTGGTAGAGTGCTTGCCTAGCATGCATGAGGCACTGGGTTCAATCCCCAGCACCACGTAAAAAACTAAATAAACAAAATAAAGGTATTGGGTCCATCTACAACTAAAAATATATTTAATAAATAAATAAATAAAACCTAGAAGAATATCCAAAAAAGATTGTAACATAGGCATTGCTGGAGAAGTACTAGAAGTAGAAAGTATTTCTCACTTAATGTACTAAGGGGTTTTATTCATTTATTTTTTTTTAACCTGAGAACGTGTTACTTTAAAGTAACGTTTTTAAACACCTTTTGGGCTGGGGAGATAGCTCAGTGGTGGAGAATGTGCCTAGCACGCTCAAGGCTACTGCTTGGGTTTCGTCCCCAGCACTGCAAAACAAGCAAACAAAACAAAAACACTTGTTTGATTGACTGTCTATTAACTTGACTCACAATTCACATCATGGACCCTCAAGGAACAAAAATGTTTTGTTTCTATGTGCTGAAGAAACTTATTAAATTACTGAAAACACATGGAAGTAGTATTTTACTGTGATAATCCACATATTTCCTAAAGTATGTAAGCCTTCTTTTCTAGAAGTAATATAATGTTTTTGTGCTGATCTAACACATTATCTGGGCTACTGAATCAACTTGGTTCATGTATTTACTTTGTTTATCGGTCAGACCAGCCCATCACAGGATTTTGCCACTACAAATGGGCCCCTGGACTAACTCATGCAGGCAGACAACAACTCCATCAAACCCAATAATTAATCGGGCAGTCCTCCTCCATATGCCTCCACGACTATTCATTAAAGCAATGCATATGGCTCATACTCCATGTGCTAGCCTTTTGCTCTTATTCATGGTTCAGCAAATTTATGAACTTTAGATCCAGTGGAAAAAAAGAAAAATTAGTACAGAAGATATAGCGTGGCTGACAGTTTAAAATTAGAGAATAAAAACCAAAAGAAGAAATGCTACTGACAATGAAAATCATGACATAAACACACAGCAAACTTCTGTTGGTTGCCTTCCATGTATCAGACACATAGCCAGATTCCACAGAAACACAGAGATGCATACGGCATTGTCCATGCCCAAGGCTTACCTTTGTTTGATGAGATACCTTATGTATTGAAAAAGTTAAACAATGGCATGAGGTTATCAAAGGTAAGTGCCACATATTCCTGATCATCATGATTCCCAATGAGAATCTTAAGAGTCAGCACCTTAGGAATCATAAGTCCATGAAGCATATCATACTAGGTATAAGAGATATACCCAGTTAAGTTTTGAGGCTTTCTGTTTTTTATGGAGTTGTTTTTTTTTGTTTTGTTTTGTTTTTTGTTTTTTGGTTTTTTTTTCAGCTGATTGAACCCAGGAGCACTCTACTACTGAGCTACATGTCTAGCACTTTTTAAGTTTTTTTTTTTTTTGAGACAGGGTCTCATAAGTTGCACAGGCTGGCCTCAAACTTGTGATCCTCCTGTCTCAGTCTCCTGAGTCGATGGGATTACAGGCGTGTGCCACTACACACAGTTTAAATATACAAATTTCTGAAATAAGAAATAAAGGTTATCAAGTTGAATAGACAATGCTTTAGTAATTTAAACATGTAAAATATAATTTCCTGAATAATATGCATAAGAAACCAAGCACTGATCGAGATGAGATCCTTGAATTGTCACTGTGACATATGATATAATAATAATAGCTCAAATTTACCCAAGATTAGCCTGTCCAAATTTTTATAGATATACCTAAAGTTCATGATATTCATTTGTATAATAAATACATATATTTATTTAATCCTCACAGAAGTCCTATGATGGAGGTAATATTCCTGCTTTGCAGATGAGAAATCTGAAGCACTGAGAAATTAAGTTATTTACCAAGGTTAACTGTCAGGGCCAGACTTCAAAATTAAAGAATCTGACTCCAGAGTCCATGCCCAAAATCTCTATAGTGAGTGAATGGTTTGTATTCCCTAGATTATCACTTCATTCATATTTTTAAGGAGAAAATAAAGGGCAAAGAATAGTAAGGACACAATTTCTTCCTGCATTCTGGAATTGTATGCTTTCTTGAAAGAACCAGCTATACTTACACATAATAGATGATCAATAAATACCTGTCCTCTAAATGGACTGAGAGAATAATGTTTGTGACCCATGTGCCCCACTTGTCTTGGCAGCCCTGACCACATCACTTTTTCCTAGAATTCTAGAGGGGAGAGGGTTTCTCTCTTTGCAGAGTTTCAAGCAAGAGCGGAGAGTGTGGGAAGTAGAGCCAAGCACTGGCCTGGGAGACAGCCCTGACACTGTTTAGTTAATACCTGGGAAAAGTCAGTTTGCTCCTCTCGGAAAGTAATGTTCATAGGTGTCAAATGAGAGGGCTTCATTCAATGAGTGATTTTGAAATTGCACTAAGAGGGAGAAACACATGAACAGTGCAGCCTCTTCGGTTTCAAGAACAGCTCCCTGTACCTGGCTCTATGGCACAAACCTGTAATCCCAGCAACTCCAGAGGCTGAGGCAGAAGGATTGCAAGTTCCAGACCAGCCTCAGCAATTTAACAAGGCTCTAAGCAACTTAGAGAGAACCTCTCTCAAAATAAAAAATAAAAAGGGCAGGAGATGTAGCTCAGTGGTTAAGTATTCCTGAGGTTCAATCACCAGTACCAAGGGGAGGAAAAAAAAACGAAGAGCCCCCCTTAAATTTGTTCTAATATTAGGTATATGAGAATTTGTTTGCAAAAAGGATCTTAAGACTTTACAAGGTTTGAACACCCCTAAATTTGATCAACTATTGTCTCTTCTTAAATATTCTATCCCTCTATATTGCACAGGCACATTCCATGACATCAGATCATCTGCTTGAATTCTGACCTGTTCAAGAGACATTTTTAATTGAATCTCAGAATTCTTTCCATCATTACAATTCTGGATCTGTCCCTCAAAAAGAGAAGTTGATTTTTTTCTTCTCACATTTATCAGTCCATGTTTTGGAGGTTCTCCTTCTGTGCATTCTTAAATAAGTAAACAGGATAACTGTAGTAATTGCCTGACCTGCAAAGTATATGGACCTTCAAGGTTAATGCTCCTGATGCAAGATTTTTCACAACAAACAACAGAATTCTTCTAACCCTCTGCTGAGGCATAGATTCAATAGTAAGAGAAGATCATGCCATGGATTGAATTACTCAAAAAAGAATTATCAGATCCCATAGTGATCTACTATGGCTAAACTATACTCCAAAAAGAACTGTCTTAAAGAATTTTTAAAAAGTCCTTCACTGGATATATGGTCAAAGAACCACATATTTAACAAAACAAAAACCATAAAACCTATATATCTAAGAATTGGTAGAGTCCTGCTCCAAATATTGTGCTAATCCCTTATATTTCATTTTATAACGCTGAAATTCCTTCCACATGAATGAAAGAATTGTTGCTATTAAGCCTATTCATTCTCTGAAATTCCTTTAATCAGTTTCCATTAAGGACTGTCAAACACATACATCATTTAGGGACTTTTAAATCTAAATTTTATTGAAGATATATTACATATGGTTTAATATTTCAGTTCAGCAATGGCCATCAGCAATAAGCATTACTCTAAGAGTGGGATTAATTAAATATTCCAGCAAACACAGTGATCCAAATAGCAAAGAAAAATCCTGGGCACCGAGCCCAGATTCCCCACCCTCTCTTCTGCTGTGCCTCATCTCTCTCAAATAAACCAGACAACCAACAAATTCATTTTTAGTGAATGTATAGATGTACAATAAATGATCGAACTCCTCTATCAGGTCTCCTGTTAAATTTTTAAGTAGGAAAAAATGCACAAAATCAAATTGCCCTGTAAAAGGCTATTTTTTAAACCAAAGAGAGAGATCATTTTCAGAAATAAAAGGTAACTCCCCGTGGTAATCAGCAGCTCTGCTCTAACTTGACTTTGCTACTCTTCCAATGACAAGCTAGGAGACAGTCTTATTCTATAATTATAAACCTGTCTTTGCTGTTATGAAGTTTTAAAGTATTTCAACTTTGTATTTATAGTGAATATGAATCTCTGCTCCACAGAAACCAAGGGATTCAGAACAAACTCATGATCTGGGTCCCAAAAAGAGATTGCTGGTTTTGTCCTCATGAGTTAAGACTGGCACTCCAACCTTGAGTCTTATCTTTAGATCTGCAGTTCTTGGTTCTTGTGATCTCAACAGAGGCACTAATCTGTCTTAATGGGGACAGGAGGAGCTCCAAGTAGAATATTTACAAAGGGTCTTATTCATCAAACATTCATAATTCCTCTTCACCCCCTCTCTCAGCTCCCAGAAGCAGCTAGTAGGTGACACAATAGATATATTTAGCAGAATTAAAAATGACCTGGCAACGACCGTTTCTTCTCATCACCCTATCTGTATTTCTGGGACACAAGGTACCTTAAACCTTCTAGCAACCCATTCTCTTGTTTCAAGGGGGAGTCTATTCATAAAGTAAGATCTTTGAAGCTAGAGCAGTTGACAAAAGAAACAAAAAGCAAAAGATCAACAGCAGCAACATTACCTACATGTACTCAAAAGTTTTCAAAGCATAATCAAGTACTTTATGTAATTTTATCTTTCCAATAAATTATACATTGCTTATAGCTTTAAGTCACTTATCTTTGTTTAATTCAGAATCCTCACCTTTAAAACAGGAATACTTCACAGGGGTCTTATGAGCTTAGTAAACGATAATATGTAAAGTACTTAGTGCAGAGTAATTGCTCAATAAATGGTAGCCAGGTTTTTAAAATTATCATTCCTACAAATAAAGAAAAAATGCCTCAGAGAATTAGGTAATGAGCCCAAGGGCCTATGATGTATAAACTTTATTGAGGACATGCATAAGGCTGACTATAAAAATGCATATGACCCAATCTCTGCCTTCTCTTTTCTTGCATTAGTAAGAAAGAGAACAGGTTCTAGAACCAAGTGTTCTTTTCACTTCACTCTGATACAGATCTAGAAAGGAAGGGGTAAACTTTGCACATGTGACTATTATGAAAACGTTCTTCGGTGGAGATTTTGTTCACTGTGGTTGAGTACTCCAGTTGTATGTCCCCAGCAAGCCCCTTACCTTTGGTCAGGAAATCCTTAACAGTGGGATTTTCCTCCTTTAAATGGAGAATCCTGGGAGGAGACACAGGAAAGGGGAAAAAATGTGGAAGGAATTTAACAAAATTGTCCTATGTGTATGCATAAAGATACCACAGTATATATGTGTATCTATAAAGCACTGATTAAAAATAAATAAATAAATGAGTGGAAGGTAGACCCATAGAGAAGAAGAAAGAGAATGGGGGAGGGAGAGGGAGAGAAAGGGGAGTCACTGGGGACTACAAAGGAATAAATTAAATTCCATGCATGTGTGATTATGTCAAAATAAACCCAACTATTATGTATAACTATACTTCACGAATAAAAGCATTTCTTAAAAAAAAAAAAAAAAAGAGCCCTTGCTTTCATCTAACCCTGTACAGGTGATTAAAGACACTTTCAACTATGCTAATTTATCTAATCCAACTAACTCACCTAATCCTCCCCACACCATTCCAAGGGAAGTGCTAACATTTTTGCATTCTTTGCTCAGATTCGGGTGTGCTCAATTTCTGCTGAATAGAAGTTGATCAGGTTGGTATTTAATTATCAGTGTAGAAGTTACAAAATTGAGCTCTAATTAGAGACAAAGTAGAGGAGGAAATTGAGGCACAGCTATAACGGTCATAATCCAGAGTAGATCAGTAGCCTTACACTCGTTTAATTACTAGTGTGAACTTTCCCAGTAAACTACAGTGAACCTAAGTTGAAATATTTTTTGCAGTCTCATCAAGATTTCCTTCTGAGTCTCTGAGGCACGCTCCATTCTCCTAGGGGTCTAACAGTGAACTTCACATCTGAGGGATTGCCGCGGGCAATATGTTTATTCAATAACCCATGCAACGTAATACAATATCACTATTTCAAGCATGGCCATGACAGTTACATGGACTAGATCCATAAAGAGAGATGGAGAATGATTCTTTGCATTTGTTTAGGACTCTTTCAAAGTGCTTTCATATCTATTATTCAGAGAAGGAGAATGGATTTTGAATTTAAGAGTAGAAAGGATGTTAAAGATCCTCAAAGCCAGTGTTTCTTATCCTTCTTTGGATCACTTGGCCACGTGAGAATCTGAGAAAAGCTATGGAACTCATACCCAGAAAGATGTATGCATGAATGTACACATAAAAGCTTGCATTGTTTCATGGGGCTTCAAGTGCAGGGCACTAATTTGAAAATTCTTACTCTACAAAGGAGGTAGGTACTATTTATCATGATGGTATTTCCACAAGGAGACAGAGCATGGATTATAATCCACATTTTCCAGATCTGGACACTAAGGTTCAAAAAGGTTTTAAGATTTGTCCAGAGTCTTAGGACCAGCTAAGCGTGGCAGCACGACCAGTATTCTAGATGGTCCACATTACTCTCCCCACATCACATCACCCTCCCACTGAATGCCCTAGAATCTTTTCATCATAAGAAAGACTCCTACAGCCAATGGTTTATTTAACCCTCCATCATATACATAATTTTGACACCCAGGGGGAAAGTTCCAAGTAAAATACTGTTCTATTCACCATGGTAACTCATTTCTTACAGAATTTCAGAAGATCTCAATGATTACTGACACATTAGATATTGAAATCCAGAAATGAGAAGAGTAAACATCTCCATAACTTCTACATTGATAATTAAATACCAACCTGAACACCACCTTTTAGCAACAAATAAGCATATCTGAATCCCACCCAGCAAGAAGGCAAAATAATGGCCCTTACGTGGAAGTGAGAAAGTAGTAGCAGCATGTTGGAGTTATAGCTGACACTTTGGAGGTGCTCAATAAACATTTGCTAAATTAATAAATGAATTTACCACTTCAATATCAGCAAGCTTTAAGGTATTTTTCACTTTTAAAAGTAATATTTAAAGTTTTATTTAAGAATATGCTTGAGGGGCTGGGGATGTGGCTCAAGCGGTAGCGCGCTCGCCTGGCATGCGTGTGGCCCGGGTTCGATCCTCAGCACCACATACAAACAAAGATGTTATGTCCGTTGAAAACTAAAAAATAAATATTAAAATTCTCTCTCTCTCTCTCTCTCTCTCTCTCTTTAAAAAAAAAGAATATGCTTGAATATTGTAATTTTCAGAATGGTGACAGCATATTGAATACTAAACTATACATAAAAATACATGTTTTCTGGAGGCTGGGGATATAGCTCATTTGGTAGAGTGCTTTCCTCAAATACATAAGGCCCTGGGTTCAAGACCCAGCACCACAAAAAAAAAAAAAAAAAAAAAGAATACATGTTTTCTAAAATGTTCATCCTGATTTTATCAAACTAGTCTATGTCTTTAAGATAGTGGTTCTGTTTTGGTTTGTCTTTGTTTTCATTTGGTACCAGGATTGAACCCAGGAATGATTTACCACTAAGTCACATCCCCATCACTTTTTAGTTTTTATTTTGAGAGAGGGTCTCGATAAGTTGCTTAGGGTCTCATTTAGTTGCTGAGGCTGGCTTTGAACTTACAATCTTCCTGCCTGGGCCAGGATAGGATGCTATACATTTATGATGAATGTTAGATTTTTGCAAGAAAATGGCTATTATTAACATTTAATTTCACTTCACTTAATAACAGAATATCTTCAGATTTCCATATCTCAAGAACAGTGTTTATTTGTAAGCCAAAAGCTTCCAGAATACATATTTTAGGATGCCTCAGTATTTAGGTTTAATTTAAGAAGATGCTGTTTTTAGCTTTGCTTATTTATGCTGGCCACAGTGGACTTCAAGTCTGAATGTTAATGTTTCATTATCACAGTTTTTCTGTGAGAGCCTGGATAGATTAAGAATTTCCTACAAAACAAATGCTTAATAAGGCAATAAACCTGTTGAAGGAATAAATTAGCAGGCAGGTTATGCTTTTAGGATATCTACACTACAGAAAAGGTATTGTACCCACTCTACCTAGTGATTAGGTTTATATTGCAATGTGACTCATAAGATTCACCGTACTGAATAAAAATTTAGGCAATTAGTGATCTTATTTCTTAGGAAGAACTGCTTGCTATCGTATATTAACACAGATCTTGTTCAATTAAAATTGCTCACAGTCAGCAAAAATAATTTCTGCACTGTAATGAAATAATGAAATAATTATATGCAAGGGAGGACTTGTGATCTTTTTAATTATTCTATTCTTCATTTTTAAAAGGGCTATTTGAAAACGTACTCTTATAATTGATTGCTATAAATCAGTCAAACTCATTCTAAGGATCATAAATATTCTAACTTTTAAAAGACAAAGAAATGCTAAATATTCAATGGAATACTTCAATATTCAGAAAATTTAATCTGGGGGGAAAGGAGAGACTGCTCTTTGGAAAATAAAAAAGTAAATTTGTTGTCCCGTGAAAAATGAAATATCTTGAATGTCAGTAACAGAAATGGAATTAACAAGAGATCTTTTTATTGTTTTTTAAGGTCATTAGGCTGTGAATTCTATAATTATGGAAATTGTCAGTCCAGTTCTGTAAGAATGTTTGCTCCCATCCATAAGGTAGTGGAATGTTCAATCAGTCTCTCTCGTGGGAAAGTTAGGTCATAACTGTAAGTGTACCAGCAAAATTGAATTAAGCAAAGAGATTTCATTAGTATTTATAGCCAGAAGGCATCTGTAAAAGTACAGGGCAAAGAAGTTATGTGGAAGTCAAAGGAGAAAAAAAAAATGGGTTTCTAGTGACAAAGGCGAATCTGAAAGAGATATAAGTGTATAATGAATAAGAGCTATTGAACGCCACTGCGAAGAGGGAGTTGCAAAGATGTCAAATATTGATTTTCTTGTGAATGCCTTTGGACTACATATGTAATTGTTTGGATTTGCTGTCTTCATGGTACAACAATATTTGTTGTCGAAGGTTAAAAAGCATGATGTGAAATAAACTAAAAACTGAGAAACACGTTGGAGAATTATAATAATCTTCCACTCACAATCTCATTGAGAGGTTTCTGTATTTTCTTGGAAAAGAACATTTTTAATTAAGAAAAATGGTATGTATTTTTTCCCAACAGAACACAAAATCCTTATTATTAGTTAATTATGTTGTTGAAAATGATTTGACTTTCAGCATTCTTTTAAATTCAACTATGTTCTCCACTTCCTTACTCTATTGATAAATTCAACCATATCTAATTTTGAAAGAACAGTTTAAACCTTACTTTGTTTTTTTCAGAATGATTATATGAATTCAATTAATGCTAAACTGATAATGAAAGTCTGCTGTTACCTCTTTAAAAGAAATATTTCCTATAATATTTTCCTTTTCACTAATTCCTATAATATTTTCTATATCACTTCTAAAAACTCTAGAAAGAACACTTCTGTTTTAAAAATCTATAGAATATATGTTCGAGGCTGGGGTAGTGGCTAAACGGTAGAGCATTGGCCTACCACGTGCAAGGCCCTGGGTTTGATCCTCAGCACCACATTAAAAAATAAAATAAAGGTATTGTGTCCCTCTACAACTAAAAAATAAATATTTAAATAAAAAAGAATATAGGTTTAATTGAATATTTTCAAACTCGGTGGTCAAATTAATAATCAAGCTAGTTCAGTGACTAGGTAAACAAAATACTTTAAAAAATGCTTTTATAAGTTATTTTCCTTTTGAATATTTAAGTCTTAACAAAGAATGTTAACTATCATAATTTCTTTAAATAAGAGATTCATTTGCTTTGTCTTATCTTATTCTATTATTTATCAGGAAACTGAATCATATTTATTAGCATTACCCTATTTTCATTCCTACCTCAGGAAGTTTAAAAACTCTCCAGATGGATTTTATTACCCTTAAAACCACAATTATCACAAACTAAAAAAAGAAAAGAAAAGAAAAAAAGTTAAAGAAAAAGGAATATAAAATGTTTTAAACATTACCAGAGGATAGGGTACAAATAAGGGAACAGTATGATCTATGTCAGGAGCTTATTATTTTATCAGTACAGAAAATTCTAGATAGAAAACTGCAGAGAAGATAATTACTGTAGCACAGACAGTAAACAATAAAACAGGTTTTATTTTCAATGTCTCGTTTCAATGTAATATTAAATGTTTAATAGCAAAGTGAAACTGAGTGACAACGCTTTGAGTCTGTGTGAAATCCAATATATTCTTCCAGTGTTTTGGACGCCCAGGAGATAAACCAGCAGTAATGGCAGCTTCTCTCCGAGGTAAATACTTG
Organism: Marmota flaviventris; assembly: GCF_047511675.1. Classification (NCBI taxonomy): domain Eukaryota; kingdom Metazoa; phylum Chordata; class Mammalia; order Rodentia; family Sciuridae; genus Marmota; species Marmota flaviventris. Next base: position 51,594,108 of record NC_092507.1, read on the forward strand.
TCAGGAACAAAACATAATTCAATTGCACTCTTCTTTTCTGAAAAGGTTGCTTGTGGGATATCCATCATGAAGTCATTTCTATTTCTTAAGAGCTATTAGTGTCTGGCCCCTTGGCTTCATTAAGACTCTCCGGATCAACATATTCTTTTATTTTAGACTCCATCCCACTTCTCAGTTACACCAGGCACTTTGCAATTTCCGTGGCTCTGGAGGGAGACAGCAGCCACGCCCCCCCAGTGACTGACAGGCAAGGACAAGGTAGCGATAGAGAGGAAGGCGGATTTGTTGGCGCTAAATCGGAAACATTTTTTAAACCCTAGAGGTTAAAAGGGAATCTGGCCAAGCCTTTGAGACGGAGTGCTATATCATTTAGCTGACACTAACATTACCATGCTCCCCCATTAGGAGGGCATCGGTCTTCCAGCCCGTTAATCTCACCCAATGTTCTGGTGGAGCTAAAGAAGCTAGAAGTTTGGAGAGTCCCTGCTGCCAGACCTCAGTGTTGCCTAAGCAAGCATTAAGAGATTATGGTAATAATAGGTGTGCTTACACCAAATAAAAGGTTTCATTAATCAAGCCATATTGAGATAAACCTGTCACTGGACAGAGGAGACCAGAAATCAAATGCTGTGAAAGTTCTGACAGATTGTTAAATAGAAACCCTTTAAAATAGAATTTAATTTACTGTGATATTATAGATATTTATGCATCAATAGGCAAGTGCAGATTGAGTTCAGAGGTCGGCTCTGGTATTTGAAAAATAAAAGCACGGGATGAAACAAAAGGTGACAGTTACCTTTGTCTGAAATTAGGGATCATTAGACTAAATGGGAAGGTTTTAACTGATTCGTGTCAGGAACTGAAGCACGGCTGTGATGTGCTGTGCGATATTGGATAACAGGCAAATCCAATTAAGGGATCTTCATCTTGTTAAAGACTTGTCTACAAACTTAAAAAAAAAAAAAAAAATCCAAGACCAGCCTCAGAACAGTCCAGGCGGGTCCTCTGTGGTGTCCTGTCACACCCAAGCAAGGGAACACATTTCCCCTGTGGCATTATGGTTAAGAGTGCTAGATTTTAGAGTCAGACAGACCTGGGTCCAAATCACAGCTTTGCTATTGACTAGCTGTATGACTCAAGGCAAATCGCTTTGGTTTGACTTCAGGATCTTGATTAGCAACACAAAGGTGCAGCCAGTACTGCAGCTCTGGTACTGAGGTCTGAGGTCAAGTTTGCAAAGCACTGAGCAGGGTAGCTGGAAGTGCATGACAAATGACAGTCTTTCTTTCTTTTTCTCCCTCTTCTTTTCTTCCAGTTCCTTCCTTTGGCCTTTTGTCCCCTCTTCCTTTCTTCTTTTCCTCCCTGCCTATCCCACGGGACCAACCGCTGGGCCTAGCAGCACCTTCAGGCTTTCTGCAACCTCTTTGGATGGAAGGACCTGCTGACCTTGAGTTGGTGGGCAGAGGTCAAAATGAAGTTATAAAAGGCCCGTTCATTCATACTGCCCCATTCATGAAAGATTGTTGCAAGTTCCCTGTGCTCTATATAATGTCTGCAACTTGCTCATTCAAGAGGACAGAATTAAGTTCCAGATTCTACAAAATTGATCCACAGGTACAATCTTTCCTTAAAGCCAAATCAGCACATTGTCACACATTTTTGACAGACTAGTAGATAGCTTGAAATATATGTGACAAATCACTAAATAGAAGAATTGTTTAAGAATTCCACACCCAAAATGTTTTATTCTTACAGTTTCGCATTACATGTTCCCGTCTCCTGATTCATATTTCCAATACTTTCATACATACTTCCTGGAGTGTTTTGTTTTGTTTTTGTATTTTAATGTTTCCGTTTCTTAGTTTCTCTTTCCAATTTCATTTTTCCAAGTTAAAAGAAAAAGGAAGTTTGTTGTTGTTATTTACCTTTTTTTGGTACTGGGGATTGAACCCAGGGTAGCTCTACCACTGAGCCACATGCCCAGCCCTTTTTATTTTTATTTTTTTTATTTTTTGGTCTCAGCAATTAAACCCAGGAATATTTTACCTCTGAGCTACATCCCCAGCACTTTTTATTTTTTATTTAGAAACAGATCTCACAAAGTTGCTTACAGCCTTGCTAAATTGCTGAGGGTGACGTTGAACTTGTGATGCTCCTGCCTAAGCCTCCCAAGCCAATGGGATTACAAACTTGCACCACCATACCCAGTTTATTTTTTTATTTTGAGACAAGTCTTGCTAAATTTCCTAGGCTGGCTTTAAACTGTTGATCCCTCTTCATCAGCTCCCCAAGTAGCTGGGGTTATAGGTATACATCACTGGGCCTGACTAAGGAAGTCATAAAAAGAAAAAAAAATAATAATATCTCAGTGAATAGTGGTCATAGAAGGGAGTCTCTACAGAAAAACAGAGAGCATTTTACCAATATATGAAAAGAAATGGACATACAATCCTGTTAGTACCATTGCTAGGGCTCTAGAAAACAGCCAAGACAGATTCAAACTGCCATAAAGTAGGATCCAGCAACACAGGAGGCTGAAGCAGAAGTATCATAAATTCAAGGCTCAGCCGCCACCCGCACCCGCAAGGTGGGCAGACCCGCGACCCAGTGGTACATGGGCGTGGTAGGAGGGGCAGGGCAGAGCCGCCGCCCGCGCTTGCAAGGTAAACAGACCTGTCACAGACTGGCGGGTCAGGCCCAGTGGCCTGCCAGTGTGGTACACACGTCACCCCAACTAGAGTAGGGGCAGAGCAGATCCTTCTCCCACGCCCGGATCAGGCCCTGCTGGTGTGGTGGCCACGTGACCCCAATTGGAGTGGGGGCGGAGCGGAACCGCCACCCGTGCCCGCAGGGTGAGCAGACCTGTGACCAACCTGCAGATCAGGCCCAGGGGTCCGCAGGCGTGGTAGGAGGGGCAGGGCAGATCCGCCGCCCGCGCCTCCAAGGTAGGCAGACCTGCAACAGACCGGCGGATCAGGCCCAGGAGCCTGCCGGCATGGTACACACACCACCCTAATTGGAGTAGGGGCAGAGCAGAGTCGCCGCCCGTGCCAGGAACAGGCCCAGCGACCTGCAGGCGGGGTAGTCACGACACCCCAATTGGAGTAGGGGCAGAGCAGAGCCGCCACCCGTGCCCGAAAGGTGGGCAGATCTGCGACTGACCAGCGGGACAGGCCCAGTGGCCTGCCGGTACGACAGACATGTCACCCCATTTGGAGTAGGGGCAGAGTAGAGCCGCCACCCGCGCCTGCAGGGTAGGCAAACCTGCAACCGACCGGCAGATCAGGCCCAGTGGCCTGCCAGCGTGGTACACTCGTCACCCCAATTGGAGTAGGGGCAGAACAGAGCCACCGCCAGGGCCCAGAACAGGCCCAGTGACCTGCCAGCGTGGTAGCCACAACACCCCAATTGGAATAAGGAGAGAGCAGAGCCGCCGCCCACGCCTGCAGGAAAGATACGCAAGCAGTATGAAAAGACAAGGAAAGAAAGGACCACAAGCAATGCAGGTCAACGCAACTTTAGAAGAGGTAACAGCTGCAGCAGATGGAATGTCAGATAAAGAATTCAGGATATACATGCTTCAGATGATCTGGAGTATCAAGGAAGACATTAGACAGCAAAATCAGACAATGAAAGATCACTTCGACAATGAATTACGCAAACAAATCCAGGAAGCAAAGGATCAACTATACAGGGAGATAGAGGTTATAAAAAACAAACAAACAGAAATCCTAGAAATGCAGGAAGCAATAAACCAACTTAAAAACTCAATGGAGAATACTACCAGCAGAGTAGAACACTTAGAAGATAGAACATCAGACAATGAAGACAAAGTATTTCAACTGGAAAAGAACATAGACAGCTCAGCAAGACTGTTAAGAAACCATGAGCAGAACATCCAAGAAATATGGGATAACATTAAGAGACCAAACTTAAGAGTCATTGGGATACAGGAAGGTACAGAGCTCCAAACCAAAGGAATGAGCAGTCTATTCAATGAAATAATACGAGAAAACTTCCCAGACTTGAAGAATGAGACAGAATCCCAAATCCTAGAAGCCTACAGGACGCCAAATGTGCAAAATCATAAGAGATCCACACCTAGACACATTATAATGAAGATGCCCAACATACAGAATAAGGAGAGAATTTTAAAAGCTACAAGAGAAAGGAAGCAGGTTACATTTAGGGGTAAGCCAATCAGGATAACAGCTGATCTTTCAACACAGACTCTGAAAGCTAGAAGATCCTGGAATAACATATTTCAAACACTGAAAGAAAATGGGTTCCAACCAAGAAATGTGTATCCAGCGAAATTAAGCTTCAGGATGGAAGATGAAATTAAAACCTTCCACGATAAACAAAAGTTTAAAGAATTCGCAGCTAGAAAACCATCTCTTCAAAACATCCTCGGCAAAACATTACAGGAAGAGGAAATGGAAAATAACAATGAAAACCAACAGTGGGAGGTAGGACAGTAAAGGGGGGGAAAATAATCAAAGAGGAAAACAAACCATGTTTAGTAACAGAAATAAACAAATATGGCTGGAAGAACAACCCATATCTCAATAATAACCCTAAATGTTAATGGCTTAAACTCACCAATTAAGAGACACAGGCTAGTAGAATGGATCACAAAACAAGACCCAACAATATGCTACCTACAGGAGACGCATTTGATAGGAAAAGACATACATAGGCTGAAGGTGAAAGGTTGGGAAAAATCATATCACTCATATGGACTTCGGAAACAAGCAGGAGTGTCCATACTCATATCAAATAAAGTAGATTTCAAGCCAAAGTTAATCAAAAGGGATAAAGAGGGACACTACATACTGCTTAAGGGAACCATACACCAACAAGACATAACAATCATAAATATTTATGCCCCAAACAATGGTGCAGCTATGTTCGTCAAACAAACTCTTCTCAAGTTCAAGAGTCTAATAGACCACCATACCATAATCATGGGAAACTTCAACACACCTCTCTCGCCACTGGACAGATCTTCCAAACAAAAGTTGAATAAGGAAACTATAGAACTCAATAACACAATTAATAACCTAGACTTAATTGACATATATAGAGTATACCACCCAACATCAAGCAGTTATACTTTTTTCTCAGCAGCACATGGATCCTTCTCAAAAATAGATCATATATTATGTCACAGGGCAACTCTTAGACAATATAAAGGAGTAGAGATAATACCATGCATCTTATCTGATCATAATGGAATGAAACTGAAAATCAACGATAGAAGAAGGAAGGAAAAAGCATACATCACTTGGAGAATGAACAATAGGTTACTGAATGATCAATGGGTTATAGAAGACGTCAAGGAGGAAATTAAAAAATTCTTAGAGATAAATGAAAACACAGACACAACATATCGGAATCTATGGGACACATTGAAAGCAGTTCTAAGAGGAAAATTCATTGCTTGGAGTTCATTCCTTAAAAAAAGAAAAAACCAACAAATAAATGATCTCATACTTCATCTCAAAATCCTTGAAAAAGAAGAGCAAAACAACAGCAAAAGAAGTAGAAGGCAAGAAATAATTAAAATCAGAGCTGAAATTAATGAAATCGAAACAAAAGAAACAATTGAAAAAATTGACAAAACTAGAAGTTGGTTCTTTGAAAAAATAAACAAAATTGACAGACCCTTAGCGATGCTAGCGAAGAGAAGAAGAGAGAGAACTCAAATTACTAGCATACGGGATGAAAAAGGCAATATCACAACAGACACTTCAGAAATACAGAAGATAATCAAAAACTATTTTGAATCCTTATACTCCAATAAATTAGAAGATAGTGAAGGCATAGATAAATTTCTTAAGTCATATTATCTGCCCAGATTGAGTCAGGAGGATATAGACAACCTAAACAGACCAATATCAATTGAGGAAATAGAAGAAACCATCAAAAGACTCCCAACTAAGAAAAGCCCAGGACCGGATGGGTATACAGCAGAATTTTACAAAACCTTTGAAGAAGAACTAATACCAATACTTTTCAAGCTACTTCAGGAAATAGAAAAAGAGGGAGAACTTCCAAATTCATTCTATGAGGCCAACATCACCCTGATACCTAAACCAGACAAAGACACTTCAAAGAAAGAAAACTACAGACCAATATCTCTAATGAACCTAGATGCAAAAATCCTCAATAAAATTCTGGCAAATCGGATACAAAAACATATCAAAAAAATTGTGCACCATGATCAAGTAGGATTCATCCCTGGGATGCAAGGCTGGTTCAATATACGGAAATCAATAAATGTTATTCACCACATCAATAGACTTAAAAATAAGAACCATATGATCATCTCGATAGATGCGGAAAAAGCATTCGACAAATTACAGCATCCCTTTATGTTCAAAACTCTAGAAAAACTAGGGATAACAGGAACATACCTCAATATTGTAAAAGCAATCAATGCTAAGCCTCAGGCTAGCATCTTTCTGAATGGAGAAAAACTGAAGGCATTCCCTCTAAAATCTGGAACAAGACAGGGATGCCCTCTCTCTCCACTTCTGTTCAACATAGTTCTCGAAACACTGGCCAGAGCAATTAGACAGACGAAAGAAATTAAAGGCATAAAAATAGGAAAAGAAGAACTTAAATTATCACTATTTGCAGATGATATGATTCTATACCTAGCAGACCCAAAAGGCTCTACAAAGAAACTATTAGAGCTAATAAATGAATTCAGCAAAGTGGCAGGATATAAAATCAACACGCATAAATCAAAGGCATTCCTGTATATCAGCGACAAATCCTCTGAAATGGAAATGAGGACAACCACTCCATTCACAATATCTTCAAAAAAAATAAAATACTTGGGAATCAACCTAACAAAAGAGGTAAAAGACTTATACAATGAAAACTACAGAACCCTAAAGAGAGAAATAGAAGAAGATCTTAGAAGATGGAAAAATATACCCTGTTCATGGATAGGCAGAACTAACATCATCAAAATGGCGATATTACCAAAAGTTCTCTATAGGTTTAATGCAATGCCAATCAAAATCCCAACGGCATTTCTTGTAGAAATAGAGAAAACAATCATGAAATTCATATGGAAAAATAAAAGACCCAGAATAGCAAAAACAATGCTAAGCAGGAAGTGTGAATCAGGCGGTATAGCGATACCAGACTTCAAACTATACTACAGAGCAATAGTAACAAAAACAGCATGGTACTGGTACCAAAACAGGCGGGTGGACCAATGGTACAGAATAGAGGACACAGAAACCAATCCACAAAACTACAACTATCTTATATTTGATAAAGGGGCTAAAAGCATGCAATGGAGGAAGGATAGCATCTTCAACAAATGGTGCTGGGAAAACTGGAAATCCATATGCAACAAAATGAAACTGAATCCCTTTCTCTCGCCATGCACAAAAGTTAATTCAAAATGGATCAAGGAGCTTGATATCAAATCAGAGACACGCCGTCTGATAGAAGAAAAAGTTGGCTACGATCTACATTCGGTGGGGTCGGGCTCCAAATTCCTCAATAGGACACCCATAGCACAAAAGTTAATAACTAGAATCAACAAATGGGACTTACTCAAACTAAAAAGTTTTTTCTCAGCAAAAGAAACAATAAGAGAGGTAAATAGGGAGCCTACACCCTGGGAACAAATCTTTACTCCTCACACTTCAGATAGAGCCCTAATATCCAGAGTATACAAAGAACTCAAAAAATTAGACAATAAGAGAACAAACAACCCAATCAACAAATGGGCCAAGGACCTGAACAGACACTTCTCAGAGGCGGACATACAGTCAATCAACAAGTACATGAAAAAATGCTCACCATCTCTAGCTGTCAGAGAAATGCAAATCAAAACCACCCTAAGATACCATCTCACTCCAGTAAGATTGGCAGCCATTATGAAGTCAAACAACAACAAGTGCTGGCGAGGATGTGGGGAAAAGGGTACACTTGTACATTGCTGGTGGGACTGCAGATTGGTGTAGCCAATTTGGAAAGCAGTATGGAGATTTCTTGGAAAACTGGGAATGGAACCACCATTTGACCCAGCTATTCCCCTTCTTGGTCTATTCCCTAAAGACCTAAAAAGAGCATGCTACAGGGACACTGCTACATCGATGTTCATAGCAGCACAATTCACAATAGCAAGACTGTGGAACCAACCTAGATGCCCTTCAATAGACGAATGGATAAAAAAATGTGGCATTTATACACAATGGAGTATTACTCTGCATTAAAAAATGACAAAATCATAGAATTTGCAGGGAAATGGATGGCATTAGAGCAGATTATGCTAAGTGAAGCTAGCCAATCCCTAAAAAACAAATGCCAAATGTCTTCTTTGATATAAGGAGAGTAACTAAGATCAGAGTAGGGACGAAGAGCAGGAGAAGAAGATTAACATTTAACAGGGATGAGAGGTGGGAGGGAAAGGGAGAGAGAAGGGAAATTGCATGGAAATGGAAGGAGACCCTCAGGGTTATACAGTGGAGGGGGTAGAGAGAGAGGAGGGGAGGGGAGGGGAGAGGTGGGGAGGGGGGAGGGGGGAGGATGGGAAAGGCAGCGGAGCACAACAGACACTAGTATGGCAATATGTAAATCAATGGATGTGTAACTGATGTGATTCTGCAATCTGTGTATGGGGTGAAGGTGGGAGTTCATAACCCACTTGAATCAAAGTGTGGAATATGATATGTCAAGAAATTTGTAATGTTTTGAACAACCAACAATAAAAAATTTAAAAAAAAACAATTACATAATGTGTACTGTACCAAATGATCACACTGTTCCCCATAAACATGTACAGTTACCGTAAGTCAATTTTAAAAAAATAAATAAATAAACTGATGTCAGTGGCAAAAAACAAAACAAAACAAATAAATAAATTCAAGCCTAGCCTGAGCAAGTAAGCAAGCACCATGGTTCAATCTCCAGTATTTAAAAAAAAAAGGAAAAAAAATGGTTCTAGCTCAAGAACTATCAGGAAGCTGCTGTCAGACTATCAGCTGGTCCTGCAATCACCTGAAGTTTCAATCAGGGGACTAGTCAACAGTGAAGCTGGAGGACTCTCTTCCAAGATTGCTCACAGGGCTACCAGCAGAAAGCCACCATTCTTCAATGGATGTTGGCAGAAGGCCTCAGCTCTTTGCCACATAGACTTCTCATAAAGCTGTGAGTGTCCTCATGACCTGGCAGCTGGATCCAAGAGAGCACAAGGCAGAATCCACAATGTGTTCTAGTTGCAAGCCTCAGAAGTGACACTGTGCTGGGTGCAGTGGTGGTGCACACCTGTAATCCCAGCAACCAAGAGGCAGAAGCTGGAGGATCACAAGTTCAAAGCCAGCCTCAGCAACTTAGCGAGACCATAAGTCATTTAGCGAGACCCTGTCTTGAAAGATAAAAAGAACTGGGGGTGGCTTAGTGGTTAAGCTCCCCTGGGTTCAATCCCTGGTACCAAAAAATAAGCAGAAAAGAAGTGACAAACTGTTATTTCTGCCATATGCCTTTGTTTACACAGACCAACTCTGATATAGTGTGGAAAGGGACCACACAAGGTCAGGATTACCAAGAAGGCAAAGGATCATCCAAGACCAGCATGAGGCCTGGCTCCCACACCAGCAAAAGTTAATATTCATACCAGGGGAGCAGACAAATAATGATTTCTTGATTTTTCTGCAGGTAAAAAGCCAGAAATCAAATAATTTCCCTATGACTGAGATTAAACTCTGTACTAAGCCATCTCAATTTTTTATGTAATTTTTTTATTTATATATGACAGCAGAATGCATTATAATCTTATTACATATATAGAGCACAATTTTTCATATCTCTGGTTGTATACAAAGTATATTCACACCAATTTGTGTCTTCATACATGTACTTTGGATAATAATGATCATCACATTTCACCATCATTAATTACTCCATGCCCCCTCCTTTCCCCTCCCACCCCTCTGCCCTATCTAGAGTTCATCTATTCCTCCCATGCTCCCGCTCCCTATCCCACTATGAATCAGCCTCCTTATATCAAAGAAAACATTCCGGCATTTGGTTTTTTGGGATTGGCTAACTTCACTTAGCATTAGCTTCTCTAACTCCATCCATTTACCTGCAAATGCCATGATTCTGTTGTCTTTTATTGCTGAGTAATATTCCATTATGTAATCATCCATTGAAGGGCATCTAGGTTGGCTCCACAGTTTAGCTATTGTGAATTGTGCTGCTATAAACATTGATGTGGCTGTGTCCCTGTAGTGTGCTGTTTTTAAGTCCTTTGGGTATAGACTGAGGAGAGGGACATTTGGGTCAAATGGTGGTTTCATTCCCAATTTTCCAAGAAATCTCCATACTGCTTTCCCTATTGGCTATACCAATTTGCAGTCCCACCAGCAGTGTAGGAGTGTACCTTTTTCCCCACATCCTCGCCAACACTTATTTGTTTGTATGCATAATAGCTGCCATTCTGACTGGAGAGAGATGAAATCTTAGAGTGGTTTTTGATTTTCATTTCTTTAATTGCTAGTGATGATGAACATTTTTTCATATAATTGTTGATTGATTGTACATCATCTTCTGAGAAGTCTCTTCATGTCCTTGGTCGATTTATTGATTGGGTTATTTGGTGTTTTTTTTTTTTTTTGTTTTGTTTTGTTTTTTTCTTTTTTTGGTGTTTAGCTTTTTGAGTTCTTTATATACCCCAGAGATTAGGGCTGTATCTGATATGTGAGTGGTAAAGATTTGCTCCCAAGATGTAGGGTCTCTATTCACCTCACAGATTGTGTCTTTTGCTGAGAAGAAGCTTAAGTCCATCCCATTTTTAAAAATTTAATTAATAAATAAGTGGACAAACTAGAGGTTCTATATTCTTATGCAAGTTTGAGCTCCTTCGTCCTGTCAGTTTTATGTCCAGAACTCTTCAGTGTGTTACTTATCCCCCAAATGTACCAAAAAACAAATTCACCTTTCAGGACTTTACCTGAATCTGCAGCATTTGGGGTTAGGGTAAAACCCTATTTTTCCTGACATCAGTAACCAAGCTATCGACCGATTGTGGTGACCCACACCTGTACTGTAATCCCAGCGGCTTGAGGGGCTGAGGCAGGAGGACCACAACTTTAAGACCAGCCTAGGCAACTAAGAGAGGCCTACCTCAGCCACTCATCAGGGCCCTGCCTTAAAATGAAAAGTAGAAAGGCCTGGGAATGTGGTTCAGTGATCAGGTGCCCCTGGGTTCAAGTTCTAGTACTTAAAAAAGAAAGTCTGAATCTCTGTGCCTCTGGAAAATCCATATCCATCAAAAGATAATTACTTCTGTACCTTATTTTTTATATCCTGCCTAATGAAAATGGAAATAAAATTAAGACCTGAGTTCTAGCCCCAGTTCTGTGGTCTTCAGCAAGTCACTTAACATCTCTGATCTTCAACTTTGAAGAGCCAGGATTGGACCAAGGAAAAACTTTCCAGGGCTAAAATTAATTTTATTTTATTTATTTATTTATATTTTTTTAGTTTTCGGCGGACACAACATCTTTGTTTGTATGTGGTGCTGAGGATCGAACCCGGGCCGCACGCGTGCCAGCCGAGCGCGCTACCGCTTGAGCCACATCTCCAGCCCCTAAAATTAATTTTATAATTCTGTTTAATCTGTACTTTTGAGATGGGGTCTAGCTCAATGTTAAAGCACTTGCCTAGCGCTCACAAGACCCTGGATTTGATCCCAGTCCGGGGGGGAAAGTGCTGTGCTTTCAGGTGAACCCAGCTTGCTTCTCCTTATCTGCTTTCACTTGTGACTCTAATTGCACTGATTTTTTTTTAACAACATTGCATCCGAAATCAATAGGACAATGGCCATATCTGAATTTATTTTAGGGTTTCTACCCTCTCCCTACCCCACCACCACCACCAAATAGTGCTAGAAATGCTCTCACTATGGGCAGCCTAACAAAAATGAAAATATTCAGTCACTGAAGTCATCAATGGACCCAAATTGGAGATAAATTTAGATACATGAATACAAAAACCGGTTTTTAAAAAGTGGTTTTAGCAAACAAACAAAAAACGATTGCTTGGAGCCATGAATAGGAAAATGTCTTTCCCCCAAGGATTCACTCTTCACAAACTCTGGCAGCACCATGAAAGGCAACGGAGTGTGGTTCTATGGCAGGAGAGGAAACAAGACCCTCATCAGCTGGCAGCCAGTTTTCCTCGGAGGAGACACAGAGAACTCAGGCCAGAAGTTTGAATGTCCCCGAGTTCCCACAGGAAAAGAGCACAATACAAAGAAAAGAGTCTCATCTCCTGGGCCTAGACAAGCTCCAAGAAGAAAGAGAAGTCCTTCAGCAATCTCCCGAGGGACAGCAAGGAAGAGAAGTGAGAAAGGGAGGGAAAGAAGAGAAAGGTAGAAAAAGCAAGTGGTAGGACCGTACAAGAATGCAGGAAGAGAGAGGAAACCGTCCAAACTAGAAATCATCCAGGAAGCCCTGAGTGTCTTGTTCAGTTGGGAGTCCCCACCCCACCACAGTGCTTGGTTCAGAGGCATTGTTTGGTACATGTTGCATGAATGAAAGAATGAAGATAAAGAAAAGGACAAAAAACAAACAACAACAACAAAAAAAAAAAACAGTTCTGAGCCTGGCTTGGTAGCACATGCCTATAATCCCAGGGGCTCAGGAGACTGAGGCAGGAGGACTGCAAATTCAAAGCCAGCCTCAGCAATTTAGCTAGACCCTAAGCAACTGAGTGAGACACTACTATAAAAAAATTTGAAGGGTTGGAGATGTGGCTCAGTGCCCCTGGGTTCAATCCCCAGTACCCCCTCCCAAAAAAAAAAAAATAATAAATAAAAAATCAAATTAAAAAGGCTAGGGCTGCTGGGCATGATGGCGCACACCTGTAATACCAGCAGCTCAGGAGGCTGAGACAGGAGGATCACAAGTTCAAAGCCAGCCTCAGCAATGGCAAGGAGCTAAGCAATTCAGTGAGACCCTGTTTCTAAATAAAATACAAAATAGGGACTTGAGATATAGCTCAATTGGTAGAGTGCTTACCTTGCATGCACAAGGCCCTGGGTTCGATCCCCAGCGCCAATAAATAAATAAATAAAATACAAGATAGGGCTGGGGATGTGGTTCAGTGGTTAAATGCCCCCTGAGTTCAATCCCTGGTATCTGCTCACACCTCAAAAAAAAGGGCTGGGCTGTAGCTAAGTGGTAAAGTAACTCTGGATTCAATCCCTAGTACCAAAAGAAAGAAGCGGGGGAAAAGATCTTCATTTATTACCAGTTCAAATGAATTTGACAGTCAGTTCTAAAAAAAAAAACCCAAGTACTTTGTCCATAAAATCCAGTCATCCATGTTATTTCATAGAACTCTATTTTAATTTTACTAAAATAAAATAATCAAGAAAAAGCAACTGATTACTGTCATGTATATCTAAAAGAACAAATAAAAAAGACAAAAAAGATTTTTTTTTAAAGTCTCAAGCCTTAGGCTTTTTTTTAAGAGAGAGAGAGAGAATTTTAACATTTATTTTTTAGTTTTCAGCAGACACAACATCTTTGTATGTGGTGCTGAGGATCGAACCCTGGCCGCACGCATGCCAGGCAAGTGTGCTACCTCTTGAGCCACATCCTCAGCCCGACAAAAAAGATTTAACCAAAAAAAAAAAAAAAAAGAAAGAACAAGGAAAAGAAACTGAGTTTTAAAAAAACATTTAAATGTTTTCTAGGACTCTTATCCTTCTATAGTATTATTGTTATTTGTTTGCAAATTTAGTTCTTTAGGCCAAATACTGACATTTAACAAGATCAAACTGCATCACAGCTTGAAAACTGCATTCACTCTCTTTCCCAGATTATTTTAGATCTTGGTCTAACACAACTATCCCTTTAGGACCAGTTCAGATTGCCACAGTAATTGTTCAGTGACCACAGTTGTTGCAACTTTGACACAAGAATGACCACAGTTCTAGGTGAGCTTTCATTTCACCCAGAAATGAAGACACATGGACACAAGTGGGACATACACACACAGACTCACAGATGAGGATCTGCTATAGAGAGGAAGTGGAAAGAATGGCCCCCTCTTAAGAGCTCATGAGGACTCAGATGTCTATCCAGGATTTTAATCAAATATATCTCTGTTTAAATTAATTGTATTTTTCAGTGGAAATAAACCATATTGCCTGTTAATAATCCATGGAATGTTTTTCAAAGTTCCTATATTGAGGTAGATAAATATTTTAGACTGAGGGGGCTGGAATATAGCTTAGTTGGTATAGTGCTTGCCTCACATGCACAAGTCCCTGAGTTCAATCCTCAGGACTGCCAAAAAAAAAGAAGAAGAAGAAGAAATATTTTAGACTGAGAGATTAATTTTGCATTAATAAAATAAATTTCAAATTGTCTATCTTAGAGCATGTTAAATCTGATTATCTTAATACCCAAACTTTCAACATGTTTGTAATAAAATAAGTTACAATTATGAGGAATTGAATTGAAACTTATCTGTAAAGTGAAAAAAATAAATACATTTCCCTTGAGTCAGGCACCAAATATTTATAAATACTATTCTGTGCCCACTACACACTAAGAAAAGGAAGGTGAAAATAAGATGAAACACTCAAATGCCACGTTGGGGCTGGCAGGATATTTCAGTAGTTGAGTATTTTGTCTTGCACACACAGGACTCTAAATTTGATCTCTAGAACTGCAATAATTAATTAATTAGAATGCAAGAAAACATATACTTAAGCAATAAGTTTCATGGGTTCACATTTTACCAAAAGGTAAACTAACTTCTTTTTTCTTTCATTGATGGGGATTGAACCCAAAGCCTTCCATTTGCCAGGCAAGCACATACATTCTATCACTGAGCTGCATCCCCAGCGCCTTTGATTTTTATTTAGAGACTGAATCTCGTGAAGTTGCCAGGCTGATTTTGAATTTGGGACTCTTCTGCCTCAGTTTCCCATGTAGCTGGGCTTATAAACTTGTGCCACTGAGCCTGGCTTATTTTGGTATTTTTCTTTATGCAGACTTTGATTTTTGTCTAGAGTTATTAATCAACATTAAAATTATAACAATTAACACTTATTGAGCACATATGTGTTGGGCATTATGCTAAATGTTTTATACACATTATCTCATTTAATCTTAAAAGACCTCAGGGTAAATAAATTATTTTCCCCCAATTATTGGTGAGGAAACTGGGAGTTCTAACAATACCATGATCTAAGATAACTAAAATCAAAATATGTGCAACAAAGAGACCTAGATATCCTGGAAGAAATAAAACAAACATGCTCAAAAAGGAAAGAAAAAGAAAGGGGGGAGAAATGAGGGAAGGAAGGAAGAAAGGAAAGAAGAAATAAAAGAAGGAAGAAAGGGATCCATTGATTCATCAATCCATTCTAGGTACCTAAAATGAAGAAACTGCTGAACCACAGCTCGAGTGGAACTTCAATGGCCTTGGAGAAATACTGGTTCTAGTAACCTAAAGATTTAGGTTTTAATATTTAGGCAAGTTTGGGCACTGTGGTGCTCACCTATAATCCCAGCTACTTGGGTAGACTGAAGCAGGAGAATTATAAATTCAAGGCTAACCTGGACAACTTTGCAACTCCTGTCTCAAATATAAAATTGAAAAGGGCTGGGGATGTAGCTCAGTGGTAGAGTGTCACTGGGTTCAATCCCCAGTAGCTAAAATAAATAAATAAACATAAATAATAAAACAAAAAGGGACTGGGGATGTAGCTCAGAGGTAGAATACTCCTAGGTTCAATCTATAGTATGGCAACAAACGAAACACACACACACAAAGCAAAAAGAAAAAAATAGAATTACCATATCAACAACATGTCCTAGGTATATAAATAACACAATTGAAAACATAAATCCACATTAAAAACTTGTACTTAAATGTTCATAGCAGCATTATTTATTATAACCCCCCCTCGACCAAATGCCATCAACTAAAGAAGGAATAGAGAAAATGTTGCATATTCATGATGAGAATATTATTTGACCACAGAAACAATTCTGATACATGCTATAATGTGGATTAATCTGAAAAACATTATACCAAGTGAAAGAAGCCAGACATAAAAGTCCACTTACTCTATCATTCCATATATAGGGAATGTTCAGAATAAGCAAATCCACAGAAACAGAGGGCAACTTAGTAAATACCCAAGGCTGGAGGGAGGAAAGAATGGAGAGTGTTCATGAACGTGAAGACTTTCTAGAGTAATGAAAATGTTCTGGAATTCAAATAGTAATAATGGTTGCACAACTTTAAAAGCCGATGAGTTGGACATTTTTTGTTTTGTGGTACAGGGGATTGAACCCATAAGCACTTTACCAATGATCTGCATCTCCAGCCCTTTTTATTTTATTTTATTTTAGTTATTTACTTATTTATTTATTTACTTGTTTACTTACTTATTTATTTTGGTACTTGGGATTGAACACAGGGGTTCTTTACCACTGAGCTACATTTTCAGACCTTTTTATTTTTTACATTATGA
Organism: Marmota flaviventris; assembly: GCF_047511675.1. Lineage (NCBI taxonomy): Eukaryota > Metazoa > Chordata > Mammalia > Rodentia > Sciuridae > Marmota > Marmota flaviventris. The sequence continues at coordinate 51,610,642 of NC_092507.1, forward strand.
CAGAATCTTTCTAAATTGTTTAGGATTTCACTAAATTGCTGACATTGGCCTCAAACTTCCCATCCTCCTGCCCCAGCTTCCTGAGTCACTGGAATCACAGGTCTGCACCACCATGCCCAGCTTTTATTTTATTTTAATTTTGAGGTAGAGTTTCACTAAAATTGTCCAGGCTGGCCTTGAACTTGCAAAACTCCTTCCTTCACCTCCCAAGTAGCTGGGATTACAGGTGTGCACCACCATGCCTGATAATATATTCTTAAAATGAAGGGAAAACATCTATGAACACAGAGATATCTGGTCTACTAAATTAGCTTTGAGAACAAGAACAAAGTGGAGACGTTTTTATTAGATAAAAACTGAGACCACTTATTTCAAATAAACCAAACTTTAAAGTAATTATTTAACACAAATGGCAAAAAGAAGAAAATCAAATTAAAAAATTTGAGCATGGGCTGGGGTTGTGGCCCAGTGGTACAGTGCTCGCCTACCATGTGTGAGGTACTGAGTTCGATCCTCAGCACCACAGAAAAAATAAACAAATAAAAAAGTTAAAAAAAAATTTGAGCAGCATTCAATGACAAAATTATTAACAAAGAACTTGGTAAATAATGTGGTTACTCAAAATAGGAACCAATCATACAAAAAAAAAATAATGATATCTAATTTACATCCAAAGCAGAACAAAAACAAGTGACAGTAACAGCAGGTCAAACAGAATAAGTAAAATTGAAGTGTCCTAGGATCCCTTCATTCTTTGAAAGAGTTAGATAAACCCACAGACCACAGACCTACAGTCATCAGATCCCTGACAAAAGTGCCAAAAACATACATTAGAGAAAAGATAGTGTTTTTAACAAATGGTGCTGGGAAAACTGGTCATGCCTATGTAGAAGAATGAAACTAGACTTTTACCACTCACTGTGCACAAAAAAAAAAAAAAAAAAAACACAAAATGGATCAAAGACCTAGGAATTAGACCAGAAACTATGCAACTCCTAGAAGAAAAGGGTTAACACTCCAGCAAATAGGCACAGGCAACAACTTTCTCAGTAGGACCCATGAAACTCAGGTAATAATGCCAAGAGTTAATAAATACGATGCATCAAATTAAAAAGCTTCTGCTCAGCCAAGGAAACAATTAGGAGATAATCTACAGACTGGGAGAAGATCTTTACAAGCTACTCTTCTGACAGGGGTTTAATATGTAGAATATAAAAAGAGTTCAAAAAACTTTACACCAAAAAAAGTCAAATAACCTGATCAATAAATGGACAAATGAATTAAGCACTTCTCAAAAGAAAAAATAAAATGACCAACAAATACATGAAAAAAAATGTTCAACATCATTAGCAATTAGGGAAATGCCTATCAAAACTACACAGATTTTATCTCACATCCGTCAGAATGGCAGTCATCAAGAATCCAAATAATAATAAATGCTGGAGAGGATGTGGAGAAAAAGGAACACTTTTACACTGTTGGGATTGCAAATTAATTCAACCACTATGGAAATCAGTGCAGAGGTTCCTCAAAAGACTAGGCATGGAACCTCCATATGACCCAGCTCTACCACTCCTTGGTATTTATCCTGAAGAATTAAAAACATCTTACTATAGTGATACATGCATACCTACATTCATAGCAGCACAATTCACAATAACCAAACTATGGAACCAGCCCCAGTGTCCATAAACAGATGAGTGGATAAATAATGTGTGGTATATATACACAATGGAATTTTATTCAGCCATAAAGAAAATGAAATTAAGTCATTTGCAGAAAAACGGAGAAACATAAGACCATCATGTTAAATGAAATAAGTCCAACTCAGAAGGTCAAGGGTTGTATGTTTTTTCTCATATGTGGAACCTAGAGAAGAAACGGAAAAGAAAGATGGGGGTGGATCTCCTGAAAATCAAAGGAAGATCAGTAGAGGAAACGGACTAAGGGTGGAAGTGGGTGGTGGTGCTGGGGAGTGATATTGGCCTAATCATATTGTTGTATTGTGTACATATACTAATATATAACTTCAAATACCATCATTATGTACAACTCTCAAGTACCAATTTTTAAAATGTGGAAAAAAGTAAAATACAAGCTCAATAAAAAAAGAAAAAGAAAGGGAGTTAGAACAGTCTGAGGTTAGCTCAGCTGGTAGAGCACTGCATGCAAGGCCCTGGTTGGGGCACCCACTCTCTCTCTCTCTCTCTCTCTCACACACACACACACACACACACACACACACACACACACACATACCAAAGACAGGGACTTAGAGATATTGATTAATAAGCCAAGCACAGTGGTACATGCCTATAATCCCAGTGGCTCCAAAGGCTGAGGCAGAAGGATCACAAGTTAAAAGCTAGCCTCAGCAATTTAGCAAGGCCGTAAGCAACTCAGTGAGACTCTGTCTCTAAATAAACTACAAAAAAAGGGTTGGGGATGTGGTTCAGTGATTAAGTACCCCTGGGTTCAATCCCCAGCAACAAAATAAATAAATAAATAAATATTGATTAAGCTTACTATATTAAGTGTGCATATTTAATATCTAAGGGTATATCAAAAATGAGGGACTATTAACCAACCAAACCCAATCCAGAACTGATATAGATATTAGTATTCTTAGAAAAGAACAATAAAAGAAGGATTATGACTGCATCCCATATATTTGAAAGGCTAGAGGAAATATTAAACATGTTAAATAGAAATATTAAAAAACAAATCAAACTCTAGAGATGAAAAATTGCAATGTCTGAAATGAAACATGTACTAGGGAGGATTAATGGCAGGTTAGGCATTGCTAAAGGAAAAAGAAAACAGTAAATTTGAAGACATAGCAATAGAAACTGTCTAAAAATAACATTAAGAGAAAAAAATACTAAAAAATAAGAAAGAGAAAATGACTAGAATATCAGTAGGCTGTGGAACAACTCCAAGTGGTCTAGAGTACCTGTAACTGGAATTACCCCCAAAAAAAGGGAGGGGAAAAGAGAAAAAATTCTTTTGAAGAAATAATGACTGAAATATTTTCAAATGTCATGAAAATTACAAATTTCAAAACAAACCTCAAGCACAGAAAAGCGAATGATATCAAGGCACATTATGATGAAAGTGCTCAAAGCCAGTGATAAAGAGAAAATCTTAAAAGCAGCTAGAGAGAAAAAAAAAAGAAAAAGAAAAAAAGACATATTACCTTCAGAGGACAGAGATAAGAATGACAGCAGATCTCCATTAGGGCAAACGGATGTGAGAAGACAGAACAAATGTATATTATACTGCGGGAAAAAACTGTTAAACTATAATTCTACGTCAGTGAAAATATCTATCAAAAATGAATATGAGCCAGGCACAATGGCACAGGCCTGTAATCCCAGCTGCTGGGGAGGCTTAGGCAGAGGATCATGGGTTCAAAACCAGCCTCAGCAACAGCAAGGTGCTAGCAACTCAATGAGACCCTGTCTCTAAATAAAATACAAAATAGGGCTGGGGATGTGGTTGAGTGCCCCTGAGTTCAATCCCCAGTATCTTCCCCCCACCAAAAAAAAAAAAAGAATATGAATATTCATAATAGACAAAAGATAGAAACAACCTAAATCTCTACCAGCAGGTGCATAGATAAACAAAACTTGTCTTATGTATACAATAGAATATTATTTGCAAGTAAAAATGATTGAAGTGCTGAATATATGGTGCTATCATATAGATGAATCTTTTTTTTTTTTTTTTTTTAGAATTGAACCCTATGGTACTTTTTGTTTTTTATTTTGAGACAGGGTCTTTTGAAGTTTCTGAGGATCTCACTAAGTCCTTGAGACTAACCTCAAACTTGAAATCTACCTGCCTCAGCCTCCAGAGTCACTGGGATTATAGGCATACCCCCATTGTACCAACTGGATGAACTCTTAAAAACATTATGCCAACTGAAAGACACCAGATTCAAAAGACTGTGTACCATATAATTACATTGATATGAAAGTCTAGACTAGGGAAATCTATAAGGACAGAAAGTAGTTTAGTGGTTGCTTAGAGTAAGGGGAGACACAGGGATAGGAAGGGATCACTAAATGATAAGGGGTTTCTTCTTAAAGTGATAAAAATGTTCTAAAACTGACTGTAGAAATGATTGCACACATCGGTAAATGCACTAAGAGCCAATGACTTATACAGTTTAATATGGTAAATTGTATTTGTATTTTTGTTGATTGTTGTTTTAATGAAGGTGACAAGCCAGGTGTGGTGGCACACACCTATAATCTCAGCAACTCAGGAGCCCAAGGTAGGAAGATCACAAGTGTGAGGCCAGTCTGGCAATTTAGCAAGACCTGACTCAAAATAAAAAATAAAAGGGGCTGAGAATATAGCTCAGTGGTAAAGTACCATTGGGCTCAATCCCCCATACAAAAAGAAAAAGAAAAAAAAAAGCAATAGATCTTATAGCAAATACTATTACCAGAGATTAAAAACTGGCGTTTCATAAAGATAAAGCAGTCTATTCATCAAGATGGCATAAAAATTCTAAACATTTATGAACCTAATATCTAAGTTTCAAAACTGATGAAGGAAACCCTAATTGAACTATAAGTAGATAACCCCACAATTATAGTCAGCAATTTCAGTATTCCTCTATTAAAATTGATAGAAAAAATATGTAGAAACTCAGGAAATATACATGTCTTGAAAAATGCTACTGATCAATCTGAACTAATTGACATTCATGGAACACTCCACCCAACAACAGTGAAATTTACATTGTTTTTAAGTGTAAACAGAATATCTCCTACAATACCTCAAATCATGTTCTGAGCAATAAAATAAACCTCAATACATTTAAAATTATTCAAATTACAAATCATACAAAATGAGTTCAATGAAATTAAATTACAAATCAGTAACAGACTGGGGTATGGCTCAGGGGCAAGTGTGTCCTCAGCATAGTAAGCCCTGGGTTTGATTCCCACCATGGGGAAAAAAATTAGAAATCAGCAACAAAAAAAACATGTATATAATCCCCAAGTATTTGGAAACTAAACTGCTACTAAACTGCTAAATAATCTGTAGGTTAAAAAAAAATTCAAAAGAGAAATTAGTAAATATTTTGAAGTATATAAAATGAATACATAACATCAAAATTTGTGGGTTGCTGCTAAAACCATACTTAAAGGGAAATTTATAGAACTAAAATATCTATTTTATAAAAGAAAAAAGATTTCAAATTAATTATCTCAGGCTTCCATGCCATAAAACAAGAAAAAGAAGAGCAGATTAAACCCAAAATACAAAAAGAAGAAGAAGAAGCATCAATAACAATCTGAACAGAAATGAATTAAATTAAAAAAAATAAACAAAAAGATGATTCTTGAGATGATCAGAAAAATTGATAAACTTCAAGCCAGATTGAACAGTAAAAATCTAAGCGTATACACTGAATTATACATTTTGACCCAGATAAAAATTGCAGCAATACATCTCTATCAATTAAATACCTTGACTGTAAATGGATTATTTTTTTAAAATTGTAGATGGACATAATACCTTTATTTTATTTATTTATTTTTATGTGGTGCTGAGGATCGAACCCAGTGCCTCACACGTGCCAGGCAAGTGCTCTACAACTGAGCCACAACCCCAGCCCCTCTAAGTGGATTATTAACCAATCAAAAGACATTGAGTGGCTGAATGGATTAAAAACAGAATAACCTGCAATCGCAGCTACTCTAGAGGATCGTAAGTTTGAGACTAGCACGGGCAGCTTAATGAGAACCAGTCTCAAGTTTTTAAGAAAGCGGGGAGTAGGGTACAACTTAATGGTAAAGCACTTGCCTAGCATGTATGAGGTCCTGGGTTTGATCTCCAGTGCTGCAAAACCAAGAGACTCACTTTACCTTTATAGGAACACATAGAATGAAAGTAAAGGAAGGGGAAAATATATTCTATACAAATGGGAAAGAAAGGGAGCAGGTGCAGCTATACTTAGGTCAGAAAAAACAAACTTTAAGTCAAAAACTATAACAAGATTACACTGAGGGTGGGATTGTAAATTGGTACAAACACTATGGAAATCAGTATGCAGGCTCCTCAAAAGACTAGGATCCAATTGTACCATTCCTCAGTGTTTATCCTAAAGAATTAAACTCAGCATACCATAGCAATACATGAATACCCACGTATATAGCAGCACAGTTCACAGTAGCTAAATTATGGAATTCAGGCTAGGTGTCCATCAACAGATGAATGGATAAAGTAAATGTGGTATATATACACAATGGAGTTTTATTCATCTATAAAGAAAAATGAAATTATTTCATTTGCAGGAAAATGAATGGACTTGAGAGTATATGTTAAGCAAAATAAGCCAATCTCAGAAGATCAAGTGTTGTATGTTTTCTCTCATCTGTTGAAGCTAGAGAGAAAAGGGTGGGGGAAAGATTGGGGGTCGATCTCATGAAAATAGAAGGGTGAACAGTAAATAGAAGAAAAAGACAAGAAGGAGGGAGGGAGGGAAAGGGAGGGTACTAGGAAAACAAGTTGTGCTGTTGTAGTATGTACATGTACAAATGTGTTATGGTGAATACTACTGTTTTATGAAATTATAATGAACCAATAAAAAATCTGGAGGAAAAAAAACTCCAAGGAGAGACAAAGAAGGCTATTATATAAAGATAAAGAAGTCAATTCATCAAGATGATGTAACAGCTATAAATATGGATGCATCAAATCAGAGCAGCTAAATACATAAAGTAAACATTAACATGTCTGAAGGGAGAAATAGACAGCAATGTACTAATAGCAGAGGGTCCCAAGATCTCACTTTCAACAATGGATGCATCATCCAGACAGAAAATTCATAAGGACACATTGGACTTAAATTGTGCAAAAGACCAAGTGGACCTGGAAGACATGTGTGGAATACTGTATGCAACAGCAGTAGAAGGTGTAGTCTTCTCAAGCACACATAGAATATTCTCCAGGACAAGTCATGTTAGACCACAAAACTAATCCTTGGTTATAAAAGGGACTGACAATATTTGCCTTATAGAATTATACAGATGATGTTTTAAAAGAACCTAATCATCTGGGCATGGTGACACATGCCTTCAATCCTAGCTACTCAGAAGGCTGAGTCAAGAGAATCACAAGTTCAAGTCCAGCTCGGGAAACTTGGCAAGACCCTCTCTCAAAATAAAAAATAAAAAGGACTGGGGATGTGGCTCAATGGTAGAGGGTTTGTCTAGCATGCAAGAGGTGCTAAATTTAATCCCCATTAACACACACACACACACACACAAGCCTGATTTATACCTGCCCCATAGTAGCCTTTTTGTGTCTAGGGGGTTGGAGGTCTTGGGGTTAAACTCACACATGCTAGACAAGTGTACTACTACTACTGAGCTACATCCCCAGTGCTTTTAAATTTTTATTTAGTTTTATGACAGGGACTTGCTAAATTGCCAAAGCTGACTTCAAACTTACAAAACCTCCTGCTTTAGCCTCCCCAGTTGATGGGATTACAGACATGCACCACCTTGCCTGACTATAATGTCCATTTAATAAAGGTTAATCTTCCTTTCCTCTCTATAGCTATTCATTCTATGGGCCCAGCACTTCCATACTATCTTCTGTAACTGTAAACTTCAATTTAAAAATACATGGAAGCCAGGTCTTATGGCACACACCTGCAATCCCAGCAACTCAGGAGGCTAAGGCAGGAGGATTCCTTTCAAATTCAAGGACAGCCTGGCAATTCAGCAAGATCCTGTCCCAAAATTTTAAAAAAAAGGCTGGGGTTGTAGTTCAGTGGTAAAGCAACCCTGAGTTCAATCTAACGGAGGAGGAGGGGGAGGGGGAGGAGGAGGAGGGGGAGGGGAGGGGGAGGGGGAGGGGGAGGAGGCAGCACCTGGGCTCAATGCCTGTAATCCCAGTGACTCAGTGACTGCGGATGCTGATGCAGGAGATTCACAAGTTCAAAGCCAGCCTTAGCAATTTAGCCAATTTAGTGAGGCCCTAAGCAACATACTGAGACCCTGTCTCTAAATAAAATCTCTCTTGATAATTTTGAGGTTTGGGACCAATTCCTTGTCAGATAGAATTAGCTCACCATTTCACCATTGCCTGGTTTTTATTTTGTAATGTACAGAAGAAGAGCTCTTGATGTTTTGTCATCATTATTTTTATCTTGGCCAAGGAGGAACTCATTCAGGAAGGGAGAAGACTGATTATATCATTAATACCATCTTCAAACCAAAGTTTCTTTGCAGGAATCTTTGAAAGCTTAATGTGCACAGTTTCTAAGTGCTATTTTAATTTACTAGTATTATAATCTACAGTCACTTAACCCAACAAGTGCTCACTACAATATGCTCACAGAAGTGGGAAGCTGGGAAACAATGACATTCCCTGGAAGCCCCACCACACTGTGAATTTCTGTTCTTCTCTCAGAAAGTTTCATCCACTTCAACCACACTTACCTCCACTTAGGAGGATACTATTTAGCTAACCAAAGCAAAAGAAAGCACAAATATGTACTTTTTTCTTTAATGTTGAAGAAAATGGCAAATCTGGGTATCTTCCTTTCTGCTTATCACAGATTATTCTTAGGTTTTTATGCCAGAATAAGGGCTAACTATCCTGCTTACTCCTGGTAAGGAGGTGATTTGTATTCCTTGAAATAGATGTGTAAAATATTCAGTCTATAAGTAGTTGTTTTAGCATAATCCCTATGGAGGTGCTTTGTAAATCAGCAATGGTTCTTTTAAAATCCTTAGAGTCACTGATATCTCAAGTAATACTCATCTTCTGCTACCTTTCCTACAATTATTGGTCCGTCCTCCAGGACACCAGTGATATTTATCATGTCCTTCATAACGTCAAAGGACTTCACCAATCCTTCAAGGCCTCTTGGCTGTTTCTATTCTTTCTCCTCTACCCTTCATTTGGAGACATCTCAAATTGCTTTAAAAATGCATTTTAGGGCTGGGGTGGTGGCTCAGTGGCAGAGTGCTTGTTTCACACATGTGGGACACTGGGTTTGATCCTCAGCACCACATAAAAATAAATAAAGATTTTTTTTTAAACCCACCATTAAAAAATAATAAAAATGCATTTTAGAGTTGAGTATGTAGCTCAGGGGTAGAGTGCTTGCCTAAAATACTGTAGAACCTGAGTTTAGTACAGCAAAAACAAAACAAGACATAGACAAAAATGCTTTTTTTTTTTTTTTGTACCAGGGATTGAACTCAGGGGCACTTAACCACTGACCCACAGCTACTTGAGAGGCTGAGGCAGAAGGACTGCAAGTTTGAGGCCAGCCTGAGTAACTTAGTGAGATCCTGTCTCAAATGCAAAATAAAAAGGGCTGGGCATCTAACTCAGTGGTAGAGCACCCCTGGGATCAATACCCAGTACTCCTTTCCTCCCAAAAAAGTACAATATTTATTATTTACAATGATCAGAGAGCACTGGCAATACTCTCTACTATCCATTATTGTACCAGTTTTAAGGGTCTATTTGTTTGGTCCAAAATAATGGGCAAAATATAAAATATATATGTACACAATAGATATAATGAAAGTTTTGTTATACCTTAGAGAAATGCATCTAAAGTTGTAAAAACATTTATGTAATTGGTACCATTAATGTTCTATCTTATAGCTGGCCTTAAGTACTCTATAATTTTGCAATGCACAAAATTAGCCTTTTCAGTAGGCCATTTCTAAGAAAGCTTATTTTCCCATTCTCATAAGACCAGTCTGCACTCAGTCTGTTTTGATATTGGTAAATGTTAAAACTCTAAGAAGATGAAATATGTGGCCTGGGCATGTGGTCCAGAAGTAGAGAGCTTGCCTGGCATACTTGAAGAACCCCCTCATGAACACACAGTTGAATCCCTAGTACCACACACCATACAAAAGACAAAATGCTAGGCAATCTTTTAAAAACATTTACATAGCCAGGCACTATGGCACACCACTGTAATCTTAGCAGCTCTCTCAGAAAGCTGAGGCAGGAGGATTGAAAGTTCAAAACCAGCCTCAGTAATTTAACAAGGCCCTGAGCAATTTAGTGAGACCCTGTTTCTAGATAAATATAAAAAGGGTTGGGGATGTGGGTCGGTGATTAAGCACCCCTGGGTTCAATCCCTAGTACAAAAAACTAAATAAAAATAAAAATATAAATGAAATAAAATCATTTACATAGCTGGCCTATGGTGGCACATTCCTGTAATCCTAGCTACTCAGCAGGTTGAGGCTGGAGGATCTCATATTCAAGACTAGCTTGTGCAATTTAGCAGGAGCCCTGGCCCCAACCCATGGTCTCAAAATTTTTTTTAAACTTATAAGCATAGAAGCACATAACTCCTAGAAACACTGGTATAGATTAGAACTTACTTATAAACCAATGTGTAAAAGTCAAGGTTTCCTCCAAAATATGTTCTTTGAAAAAGTATATTTATTTTATTTATTCACTTGCTAGCTTGTTTTTTGTGCCATTAGAGATTGAACCCAGGGGTGTTCTAATACTGAGCTATATCTCCAGCCTTTACTATTTTTTACTTTGAGACGGGATCTCCCTAAATTGATGAGGCTGGCCTGGATTTAAAAAAAAAAAAAAGGTTCAAATATGTTTTAAACTCCTTTCAAATCAGAGCAATACCATCAATGACTGCTTTTTTGTTTGTTTGTCTGTTTTACTCTTAGCTTTACTAATTATATGTCCTGGTTTTCTTTCATTTCTACATTTAAAATCAGAATTACTTCAAATTCAGATCAGAAAAAAATAATCTCCTTCATACAATAATCATAATCAGGATAGAGAGATATAGCAAATGCTTCACAATAATGTTATTTGCCATTCTTTAATTTTTTTCACTATAATCATAAAGTGATGGTGTAATAAAATATGACAATATTGCACCTAAGAAACTCTTTTCTAAAAAAACTTCTGACAGGTTTAGGGGTATAACTCAGTTGGTAGAGTGCTTTCCTTGTACACACAAGGTCCTGGGTTCAATCCTAGCACAAAAGCAAAAACCAAAAAACAATAAACAAAAAAACAGTATCTTTGATCTTGTTCCAAATATTTTTCTGTATTTATTTATTTTTGGTGCTGCTGGGGATTCAATCCAGGGCCTTATGCATGGGAGGCAAACACTCTATCAACTGAGCTATATATCCCCAGCCCCTCATTTTTTTTTAAGTTTTTTTTTTTATGTTTTGTTTGTAATAGACATTCAGTGCATCCTGAATTTGGGGGGAATTCTGTTTTTCAAATTGATGTTAGTTTTTGTTTTTCACTTGCAGATTTTAACTAAGGACACGGCTAGCACCCTCCCCACCCAGTCATCTGACACATAGCTGACTTTCTGCCTGCACATAAGCTGACTTCTGAATTGACCACACAAAGCTACAAATTTAAATACATCGAGTCTTCTTTTAATCTCCAAGTGGAGATATCTTGTTTAAAATAAGAAAAAAGAAAGGGAGTATCAAACTACCTGATGGTTCTATGCCAAGCCTTCTGCCTATGAGGAAAAATTTAAACAACATCATTTTGCTTGCATGTTTTTTAAATTATTGTTTTTACTGTCATTCATATTATTTATGCAGCATCTTTCTTCTAAGATCTGTTCATTACCATTCATAGTTATCTGTGCCGATATAAAGGGAATGGAGAGAGCAGAATCATTTTCCCATTTATAGACATGAAACAAATAGTTTTAGAGACAAGGTCACGCGTCAAGGTAGTGGCAGAAAAAGACTAGACTCTTCTTCTCCTGACCTAGTGTTCTTTTTAAACTCTCTCTCTCTCTCTCTAATTCTTCAGGCTTCCATGTAATTTGTTAATAAATTTAAATTTTTTTTTGTTTTAGTTGTTGATGGACCTTTACTTTATTTATTTGTTAATTTATATGTGGTGCTGAGAATCAAACCCAGTGCCTTGCACATGCTAGGTAGAGCTAGTATTCTACCACTGAGCCACAACCTCAGCCCCTTGTTAATAAATTTAAGTAGCAAAAGAAGTCAAGACGAACAGTCCTGACTGGAACTACAGATAATTTCCTTCAGAACTCTATGGACTTCAGTCTACTGCATAACACAAACTATTTTAGTCCTGGATGTCTCCCAAGGGTCTGGTGACAATCATATCAAATTGAGGATCTGCACCACAGTAAAAGGACCACAACTAAATAAGCTCACACGCATTTATACATGAAACTCTAGCAGGATTTTTGCCCTTTTCTCAACTTCTTAATGCCCAAATCCTACTTATCCTTTCAAAGCCAAATGGTATCTCCTACTGGAAGTCTCTCTTAATCCTCTCTCCCTTTTCCTTCAATCCCACAGGGCTGAAAAGCATTTCATTTTCATCAGATCTCCCAAGAGTACTTGGTTGACATTTCTTAACACATTCTACTTTATAATATAATGCTTTAAGTATTTTAACTCTGCTACTAGTCTACAAGTTCATTAAGTTAGAATTCATAGTTGAGTTACTTAAATGCCAACCAATATATTACAGGGATAGGTAGTATGGGAATAAAAATGAGGAACTGAATTTTTTTTTATTTTTATTTTTTTTAGTAATCAGGAAAAAAATCAGGATTTTATTAGCATAGATTTATTTTATAATTTTACATTAGTAACATTTTACTTTGTAGACTGTCAATAAATGACAATGAGGCTATTTTCATAAATACAAAATCACACTATATTAGGGTGTAATGGCTGACTATTACATCATGGTTTGACAGTATTGAGAAATATATTTTAGGAAGATAAATGATCGTAATTTGTACTGTTTTTTTTAAAAAAAAAAACATTTCTTACACTCTCAAGATATTCTCCAGTTAATGTAACTCACAATCAGAAAGAATAAATTATTGTTTCAAAGTCAAGTCACTAATAATTGTCAACAACTTGGACATATTCTTTTTAAAAAAATACTTTTATTTCACTTATTTATTTTTATTTGGTGCTGAGGATTGAATCCAGGGTCCCGCATATGCGAGACAAGCACTCTACCACTGAGCCACAACCCCAGCCCCTGGACATGTTCTTTTTTAAAAAAATTGTATATATTTAAGGTATACAATATGATGTATTGTATGGTATATAGATGTATATAAAGAAATCATTACTGCAGCTAAGCTAATTAGTATATCCATCTCACATCATTAAACCTTTTTTCTTTTTCTTTTTTAAAAATTATGTTTATTTATTTATGTATTTGGGTGGTGTGCTGGATATTTTCAAATGCAAAACTTCCAAAGAAAATACATACACTCTTGAAAAGGTGTTTGCTGAACAAAAGCTCAGTCTGACTAGCCAAGTTCTTTTTCATCTTACCTCTATCAAGGCCATTCATTACCTGGAACACAGTGCCCCACCTCTCATCTCACCTTTCTGGTCCTCACCAACAAAATACCTGTGCTCTTAGGCTGACTCCCCACGCTTCAGACCCTAGCTTAAATGACCCACAGGGCAATTATACCATAAAATATGTCACCTTCAGTGGTAAAACACCCCTGGGTTCAATCCCCAGTATAGGGTGGGGTGGGCATTGGACTTAGGTTCAAATTCCAATTTAATTGCTTTCTAGGTATGTAACCTTGGACAATTTCCTTAAAACCATCTAAATCACAATTTCATCAAAAAGGGGCTCAAAATGATATCTACTTCTTAGAGTTGTAAGAACCAAAAGACAACATTTCTCCCTCCCTAAGAAGCTATTAAGCACTCAATAAGTGGTTGATATTATTATTCATATTAAATTTCTTTTGTCCCCTACTGGTTATTTTTTCTTCCATTCCTGGTTTCCTTGATTCACTGAAGCAACAATTTTAAGTTAATGGGGTTATTCTTAAACTTCAATAGCTGCTCAAGTGTCTTCTAGATTTTGATATGGAATGCTGACCATTAGCACCATGTATAACCTTCAATACTATATTAATATAGGTGTGTTCCAGTTTGAGAAATCTTTAGGAAACACTAAGTCTAGATCCATTGACCAGATATCTAATGAGCACCAGCTATGTGCTAGGCAGTGTTCTAGGAGTTGAGGATGTGCTGACTCTCAGAGTGGATATTCTAGAATGATTTACTATAGTACAAAAATATTTGTAAATTTCAGAAATTCTGTATAGTTTTTTTAAAAAATTTCTTTTAACTAGCTATACACTGTTTTTAGAGAGTAAGACCATTTACAAATATTTGCAGTAAATGTATCCTAACATTTAATGAAGGTATCCATAGATAGATAAATAGATAATTCTAAAGACTGATCTATCACATAAAGTGAGTTCCCCTATGATAAAAGATCACTTCTATAATAGGTTTCACGTGTACCCAGCAGAAATGCGATAGACAACTCTTTCATCCCTTAACAGGCTACTTATTCTTTTTGTTGTTTGTTCTTCTTGTTTTTGTTTTTGTTTTTTGGTGGGGGCGGGGGGGGGGTAGGTATTAAGTTCTTACCAGTCTTTTTTATTTTTTGAGATGATAGGTTCTCACTAAAATGCCCAAGGCTGGCATTGAACTTCAGATCCTCCTGCCTCAGCCTCCCAAGTCCCTGGGATTACAGGCACGCCCCACCACATCAAGCACAGGTTACTTATTCTATAAAACATTTCCTGGCTGCGACTTCCTGAGGGAGGTTGTGCATGTGTAGGGCCAGGGATTATATGGAAAATCCTCTGTAAAACTACTATTTTTTTTAATAAAGGGGGGACTTTTAAGAAAATTGCCTCCCTATCTTATAATATCTGTAATAAGTAAAGTCTGACTACAACATAGGGTGGAAATAAATGCTTAGGTAAGAATGTGGAAGACAATGTAAAGGAAGAAGGGAGGTTTTACTTAGTTTCAGAATTCCAGAAAGTCAACATGAATGTGCTTGCTCAATTCTGTTATTTCTCAGAGTCCAGATAGTATTTTATCAAACTGATGATCCCAACTCATTAGTGATCTATGAAATCAATTTTGTGAGTCATAACTAGATTTTTTTTTCCTCCATGGATAGGAAAAAAAAAAAAAAAATCCTAGGGGCTAGAGATGTAGTTCAGTGGCAAACCATTTGCTTACCAGGCTCAAAGCTTTGGGTTTGACCTCCAGTGGGGAAATAAAAGCAATAAAGAAAAATCATAGTATTGCACAAAATGTGAACCTCATTCTATGAAACTCATGTTTCATGTATGCATGTCTGTGTATACTTGTATTTTATATGATGGGTCACAATATATAAAGTCTTTGTTGTGTGTATGTATTTATTCACATGTGGTATTAGGGGTTGAGCCTAGGACTGCTTTTTATTTTTTTATTTTGAGACAGGGTCTCACTAAATTTCCAAGTCTGGCCTCGAATTTGCAACCCTACCTCTGTCTCTTGAATAGCTGGAATTACAGCTGTGAGTTTCCACACCTGGCTTAAAATGTATTTTTCCTCAGGAGTCACAGTGTTATAAATACCACAAAACCTTTAGGAGCCACTCATAGGTACACAAATGAGAGAATTAGCTGAGTTTCAAGAATCAAATAAAAAGTTTAATATTAGAACTTCTCCAAAATGATAATCAGCTTGTAGATTTGTGTTTTAACTATTTAAAGAGAGAATGAGAAAATTATAAACAGATTCATTCACTTTTAATTCAGAAAATTGATGCTCCTTTAAAACAAACTTTTGTTTTTAAACCTGTCTTTTATAAGACATAAAATGTTCTAACTAGAAATAAAACAAAGGATATGCCAAATTTATTTTCAGGTTCAATTCTTAAAGTACTGTGGCAGCAATTAAGGTTTAGCAATCTAAGATCTTCTGGGATTCTCTTAAATCCTGTCCCTTTCCTGGGAGAGTTGATCCTTCCTTCCTTTGTAAGTGTTATATGTGAATATGCAAGGCAATGATTAGCCTTGTGGAAAAACAAACTAAAAACAAAGCAAAAGATGTTCTGACACTGGCAGCTGATAAATTCTGATTTTTCAGCCTCAGGTTTCTTAGTTCTGGACTGAAAATTATTTGCAGTGCCTTATAAATATTATTTGAAATAGGAGCCTTCAGATCAGGAAAGTCATTTTCTTAGGATATTAATTCACATCCTTTTAGTGTTATTTATTTACACGGCTTTAAAAGCAATTAAGATATTTAAGGAACACATTAAACCACAGATTAATGTGTGTTTTTCTCTCGGACCATCTATCATTCAAAGGTTTATTCCTACCCTTTCCCAATCCTAGAGATAAATGTTTCAGAACCAGAGAGGCGTATTTCCTTTCTGTCTGTTTTTTTAGAATTCATTTAAACATGCTATTGAAGTTTTCTGTCATGCAATATTTTAGCAAGATTCCCTAAATATACACTGCTTGCAGACTGTAAATATTGCACGACAAGATAGTTACCCTGTTTTCTTCCCTAGGCAAACAATCCCACAGTCAAAATGCCCTATATAAACAATTCCAGTGGTATGTAAATGAATGAACACAATAAAAAAGTGGGTATAGCTGTTTCTCCCACTGTCTTTTAAATACTTTGGGTGAATATTTAAAACTTATAAAATGCTCTGAAACACCAGGGCTCTTTGTGAGTTAACTTTGTGAGTTAACTCCCTGATCTACAATAGGCCTGTTTACCTCCAAACCAAATATTGCTTTCTCTAAACAACTTCCAAACCAAGTCACAAAGAAAACATTTTGTTCCTTAAAGCAGTGTATTTTAAAAAATTTGAATTCCTAAGGAATCCCAATGAGATACAGACTGATAAGACCACCAGAGACAGAAGATTCCATGGGTGTTTTTGAGACCAATTTCCTATTCCTAAAGAAGGAAACATAAATGTCAAAACTAAATATGATGGTATAATCAGGACACAAAGAATAAAGTCATGTAAGCTAATATATGAAGATCCGTTCCCTTGGGTCTCTTGAGCATGGCTTACTATAAAATATTTTATTTTTTTAATTTATTTTTTTAATATTTATTTATTTAGTTAGTTATTGGCGGACACAACATCTTTGTTTTTTTTTTTGTATGTGGTGCTGAGGATCGAACCCGGGCCGCACGCATGACAGGAGAGCGCACTACCACTTGAGCCACATCCCCAGCCCACTATAAAATATTTTAGAAAAAAAAAAGAGAATAAATATCAGAAGTAGTTGCCACCCTTTTAGCAGCTTGTCACTTGTGGGGCTGGATGAGGGGGTCAGAGACTAAAATTTTACTCTTGTCTAATTACCTTACCTAAACTGCAGTAAAATCATCAGGTCTCTAGGAAGCCAGCTACTTAAACAAGTTCAAGAACTTATTAGAAAAATTAGAATCTTGATTTTGTTTTAAACTTTCAGAGGTTTTTTTTTTTTTTTTTTTTTTTTTTGTGTGTGTGTGTGTGTGTGTTGTGGTTGTTTTGGTACCAGGGATGAACCTAAGGATGTTTCACTACTGTTTCACTACTGAGCCACATCCCCAGCCCCCCATTCCTTTTTTTTTTTTTTTTTTTTTTGGTACTGGGTATTGAACCCAGGGCCTTGGGCATGCAAGACAAGCACTCTACCAACTGAGCTATATCCCCAGCAACCCCCAGACCTTTTTATTTTTTATTTTGAGACAGGGTCTCCTTAAATTGCTCAGGATCTCACTAAATTGCCAGGGCTGGCCTTGAACTTGTGATTCTCCTGCCTCAGCCTCCTGAGTCAACAGGATTACAGGCCATCTACAGTTTAAGTACTTCAAGTTTGACCCTTTTAAGGTTACAATAAGGGCTGGGGATGTGGCTCAAGTGGCGTGTGTACGGCCCGGGTTTGATCCTCAGCACCAAGTACAAAGTATCAGTGCCTTCTAGTCAGGGCTGTTAAGAGGATTAAGTAAAACTACAGGCAAATAAATGGTAGCTCTAAGAACTAAACACCAAGAAGATTCACAGAAGAGAAGGAGGAAGGGAAAGGGAAATAGGATACAGAAAAGTTAAGGAGAGTCAGGTGTGATGGTACATACCTATAACGGTGTTTATTTATAATCCAAAAGGCTGAGGCAGGAGGATCACAAGTCCAAAGCCAGCCTCAGCGGTTTAGCCAGGCCCTAAGCAATTTAGCAAAAAGTTATATCAAAATAAAAGCAGCTGGAGATGTGGATTCAATCTCCAGTTTAAAAAAGTGCCCCTGGATTCAATCTCCAGTTTAAAAAAAAAGGCGGGAGGGATAAGTGTGATGGGAGAGGAAAAGGGAAAAGGGGATCCATTCATTCTAATCACTTCTTTGTAAAGTGTACTACTATACTTGGCAAGCACAAAATCATTTAACCTTCCCGTACCTTATTATCCACTTTCTTCAGCCTTCACCTGCAACTGACCTCCCTGGAAAACAAACAACAAACAAAACCACACAGACACGCTGAATTTCACTTGAGATTCATGACCGTGACCAGTCACACTGTTTCTTTTCTTTTTCTTTTTTTTTTTTTTTTCTTTGGTACCAGGGATTGAACTCAGGGGCACTTGGTCACTGAGCCACATCCCCAGCCCTATTTTGTATTTTATTTAGAGACAGGGTCTCACAGAGTTGTTTAGTGCCTCTCCATTACTGAGGCTGGCTTTGAACTCGCAATCCTCCTGCCTCAGCCTCTGGAGCTGCTGGGATTACAGGCGCGTGCCACTGTGCAGGTTCAGTCACTGGTTTTATTTGACTGATATTCTTACCTTCCTTCCTTTATTCATTTATTTTTGGTACTGGGGATTGAACCCAGGAGATTGTTTTACCAAAGAGCTACATTCTTGAATCTTTTTATTTTTTTTTAAATTTTGGGACAGTATGTCATTAAATTGCCCAGGATAACCTTGAATTTGGCAATACTCCTGCTTCAGAGTCCCAAGTAGCTGGGACTACAGGAGTGCACCACCACATAACTGGCCCCCTGGTGTAACTGGTTTTAAAATAAAGAAAATGTTTTTTTTTTTTTTTTTTCCAGCCTTGATTAGTTCAGTTCCTCAATTACATAACAAAGAACCTAAGTACTTTCCATTTTCTTCCTCTTTTTCTCTGCCAGCCTCAGGGCCACAAGATGACAATAACAAGTATGATATGCAGATGCAAATGTCAAGTAGATGAGGACTCTTTCTTCCCTAGAGATCTTTTTGCCACCAAAGAAACCCTTTTACAGAAACCCTTGAATAGTCTTCTCTTCTGTCACACTAGCCAGGATGACATCACTTGAACGTGTCTTAATCAGTCTTTGGCGAGGTGAGTCATTTAATCATATCTGGATTAAA
Organism: Marmota flaviventris; assembly: GCF_047511675.1. Lineage (NCBI taxonomy): Eukaryota > Metazoa > Chordata > Mammalia > Rodentia > Sciuridae > Marmota > Marmota flaviventris. The sequence continues at coordinate 51,629,890 of NC_092507.1, forward strand.
TCAAGCAAGTTTCACCCTCTAGAACTGGAATGGGATTCATTTCCATCAACACATGACCATGGGAAAAACAGGAGATTCTTAGAGAATTATATTAACAGAAGAGAATTATATTGGCAGAACCCAACAAGCTTGGACTGAAAAAGACACAGACGGTGCCAAATGAAAAGAGATATTTGGATACCCCAGAAACTTCCACAAGGAGGACACAGGCTTAAAAAATTATGGTATTCAGCTGCAAACACGTGCTATCTTTCATGAGAAAGCAAAGATGGTTATGAGAGTGGAGTCAGAGTTAAAAAGCTAGAGCCAAGAGTCCTGGAGAATTATTTTTCAGGCATGGAACCCTAATCAGGGAAATACTAACAAATGCCTAACTGAATTTCAAAATTGCTATGGATCAGTTGGACTAGTGTAACTGCCCAGTCTCCCTTTTTGAACAGGGGTGTCTGGATAGCAGTTATCTTATGCTTGTCCTACCACTAAGTGTTGAATGTGTGTAGAAGATAACTTGTCTCCTTAGTCCACAAGTCTTCAGATCAAGAGGAACTTCATTTCAGGAGCTGTACTTATGGAACTATACCTGAGAAGTCTCATCTATACCTGAGCTTGACTTAGATGATGAAATTCTGAAATCTGAGCTGATACTGTGATGGAATGGGACTTTAGGGAATCTTTTTGTTTTGTTTTGTTGTTTTGTTTTTGAGGCATGACTCAAGGCCTCATGCATGCTAGGCAAACTCTCTACCACTGAGCTACACACTTAGCCCTTTTTGTTTTATTTTGACAGTCTCACTGAATTTCCCAGCCTGGCCCTGAGTTTGGGATCCTCCTCCTCAGCCTCCTGAGTAGCTGGGATTATAGGTGTGCACCACCACACCCAGCACGTTAGGGAATCTTGAGAGAGGTAAGTATGTTTTGCGAGAGGAAGAAACCTGAGTATGGAGGCCAGAGGGTGGGCTGTGCTAGTTAGCCTCTAGGATAATTCTTATATAGTGCATTTCTATACTGCATCAAGGGCTGTCTGTGAGCCCAATAGACTTGGCATAAATGAGAGCATGTGATGAAGTTAGGTCATAAACAACTTCCTGGCTTCTTCCTTGCTTTTTCTCTCCTGTCACTTGCTCTGCAGAACCAGCTGCCTTGTCATAGGATATTTACGAAGACTTTGGAGAGGCCTGTCTGACAAAGAACCAAGGCCTCCTGCAAACAATCATGCAAGAGAGCCCCAAGCAAATCCTCAGGTAATTGAAGCCCTAGTCAAGCATCTTGTCTGCAATCTCATGAGATGATCTTTCCCCCAAGTGCTGGAGATTGAATTCAGAACTACAGGGTGAGGTAAGGATCCTACTACTGAGCCACATTCTCAACCTTTCATGAGAGGTCTTTTTTTTTTTTTTTTTTTTAATTGGGGATTTGAATCTTTTTACTTTTTGATATAATGTTTCACTAAATTACTGAGCCTGGCCTTAAATTTGTGATCCTCTTGCCTTAATCTCCCAAGTTGCTGGGAGTATAATCGTGGGCCACCGCACTGAGTTAGTGAGACATCTTGAGCAAGACTACCCTGTCTGATTCCCAATCCACAGAAACTATGAGAAAATAAACATTTGTTATTTTAAACTACTAAATTTTAGAGTAATGTAGTAATAGATAACAATTAGAGGGAGTAACCAAAAATTATGTATTTATTATTTTCCTAAGGACTGTTCTGAGACGCTCTCAAAAGGAGTTAGCAGAAAAGTACTATGGCCTCTTGTAAAAGAAAATGGCATGAGGGCTGGGGATATAGCTCAGTTGATGCTCAGGTCAGCCTGAGCATCACAAGACCCTGGGTTCAATCCCCAGCACCACACACACATAAAAAGGCATGAAATGGTTTACACATATCTTCATCCCATAAATGAGCAAAATATCAAAGTCTGCAGTAATAGACAATAAAAATCTTTGCGTATCATCTTCCATAATTCAAATAATTAATATAAAAATTCTGGAAACATTTAACCAATATGCTGCATTGAAAGGTTTAATTCAATTGTGAGGACCACTGAAAAAGCTATTGGAGGTGAGAAAGAGGAGAGAGAGGCAGGCAGGCACCATGGCACATGCCTGCAATCCCAAAGGCTCAGGAGGTTGAGACAGGTGCATCTTGAGTTTAAAGCCAGCCTCAGAAACAGTGAGGCGCTAAGCAACTCAGTGAGACCCTGTCTCTAAATAAAATACAAAATAGGGCTGGGGTTAGAAATGATGGTGGAATGCGATGGACATTATTAATCAAAGTACATGTATAAAGATGTTAATTGGTGTGAATATACTTTGTGTACAATCAGAGATATGAAAAATTGTGCTCTATATGTGTAATAAGAATTGTAATGCATTCCACTGTCACATATAAATAAAATTTAATTAAAAAAAAATAGGGCTGGGGATGTGGCTTAGTGGTCAAGTGTCCCTGAGTTCAATCCCCAGTACACACACACACACACACACACACACACACACACTGCCAAACAAAAAGAGAGAAGAGAGACAGATGAAAAGCAAGATGATGCCCCAGAATAGCCCAGTGTGGTGGCTTAGAACTTGAGCCCTGAAGTCAAACCCCACCAGGTCATGTCCTGGCTGAGGACCCTCCTTATCTGTGAAATGGAAATAGTTACAGCTCCTCCCTCAGAAGATTATGATAAGGATTGAATAAATATATGTAGCTGGGCATGGTGGTGCAGGCATGTGATATCAGCAACTCGGGAGACCGAGGCAGGAAGATCACAAGTTCCAGGATAGTCTGAACAATCTAGAGAGACCCTGTCTCAGAATAAAAAAGGCGGAATATGTGACTCAGTGGTAGAACACCCTCAGGTTCAATCCCCAGTTCCAAATAATAATAATAGTAGTAATAATAGTAAATACAGGTGACTTGTGTAGGAGGGTACCTGGCACCTGGCAAGTGCATTGTGAATCACCCCACCCTGGGGTGCAAGTATCCTGCAAATGTACAGATGTATTTAGGTTTTTCTAATTCAATTTCCCTTCAGAAAACCTCAAAGAGGGCAAATAGAAGCCTTGACCTAACTGGGAGGCAATTAAAACTATACTTATATAGTGCCCGTATTTATTTGTTTTCTATGGTACCTACATTCTTTGTTTTGAGCATTTTCTTACCCCTCAGTAGAAGTCTATATGGCTGGCTTCAGAGTAGGCTCTATGTATTTAAAGTTATGTGTTATGGAGCAACCGCATAATTTGTTATCCAAATTAGGTTACTTCTGAGAATAAAATAGATCTAGAAAGGACGTATCTGAGTGGAAATGTCAGTGTCAGAGCACTTAGCAAGTCCTAAGATCCTTGGTTCAAATTCTAGCGCTCAGGCTGGGGTTGTGGCTCAGCGGTAGAGTGCTTGCCTACTACGTGTGAGGTCCTGGGTTCGATCCTCAGCACCACATAAATAAATAAAATAAAGGTATTGTGTCCAACTACAACTAAAAAATAAACATTTTTAAAAATCCTAGTGCTAAGGACAGCAGTGGGGTGGGGCAGGGGGGTGGGAATTATACTTGAGAAGTAGGTATCTGGTAGGTATCTGGTAGGTATCTGTTCCAGGTCAGTAGGGAGAAGTAATTGATCACCTCATTGTGGGACAATTTCACAAAAAGAGGAGATATGTATAAATATATTTTAATAAAGCCAAACAGTAACATTTTATGATTATGCAGGCAATGAAGATTTTTTTTTTCCTTTTTTTTGGTGCTGGGGATTGATCCCAGGTCCTTGTGCATGCGAGGCAAGCACTCTACCAACTGAGCTATATCCCCAGCCCTCTGATGTTTATTTTTGATAGCACACTTGAATGCAGATGACTTCCAAATATTTATTTGCAATCCTGACTTCTCTCTTAAGCTCTATATTTGATCTGTCCAATATGATAGCCATTAGCCAAATGCGGCTATGAAGCACTTGAAATGTGGCTAGTTCAAATTGAGACAGCTGTAAGGTTAAAATACACATCATATTTCAAAAGCCTTAGCAAGAAAAAAAAAATGAATGGAAAATATCTCAGTAAATGTTATATCAACTACATACTGAAACGGCAATATTTATAGGTGTATTGAGCTAAACAATGGTGCACATTTGTGGCTCCTGTTATATTTCCATTAGTCAGCATTCCTCCAGACCCTTATCTCTAATTATCTCTCCTCAGGAATTTCACCAGCACCTCAGATTTAGTATGTACAAAACTTAACTCCTCATCTTCCCCTTTGAGTCCATTCTCCACACTGATGATAATGGCTAAAACACACCCTTCTCTGTTTATTCTGTAATAGTTACTTTCTGAATAAAAAAAATAATAATAAGGTAAGCCTCTCAATGTCTACCTTCAAGGGTTTACAATGTCTTCCTCTCTCATTCTTCACAACTAAACTGAACACTCCTAGAAAGCTTTTCAATAGGAAAACACATTCCAAAGACACACCACATCAAAAAAAATTGTTTTTGAGCTAGGTGCAGTGGCACATGCCTATAATTCCAGCTACTCTGGAGGCTGGGGCATGCCAGGTCAGCCTGAGCATCTTAGTAAGACCCTGTCAAAAAAAAAAAAAAAGGGACTGGGGATATAGCTCAGAGGTATTACTCTCCTAGGTTCAATCCCCAGTATGGCAAATAAATAAATTAATTAAATCAGTCACCCTTAATTTGTTTGGGTGTGGTATTGGAACATAGCATGCAAGTGAAACTAAAAGGTAAGTTATAGGGCTGGGAGATAGTTTAGTGGTATATTGCTTGCCTAGCATGCAATGAGGCTCTGGGTTCCATCCAAGCAATGCTAAAAGCAAATAAGTAAAAGCCAGGTTGAAGCTAGATCATGGCACACCTAAAAATATATATATATATAATCAAACAAACCAGAGCCTCATACATGCTAGGCAGGTGCTACCACCGCTGAGCTAAACTATATCCCCAGACCCACACCAGAGATTGAACCCAGGGTCACCCAACCATTGAGCCACATCCCCAGTCCTTTTTTATTTTTTGTTTGAGGCAGGTCTCACTAAGTTGCTTAGGGCCTCGATAATTTGCTTAGGTTGGTTTTGAACTTGTGATTCTGCTGCCTCAGCCTCCTGAGCTGCTGGGCACCTGAAATATATTACTTATGAATTTGAGTTTTCTTCTATAGTGAAATAGCATCAAAGGTTATGGTGGTGGTGGTGTTTTCTTTTCCTAATTTTGTTTGTGGTGCTAAGGATTGAACCCAAGGCCTCATATGTGCTAGGCAAGCGCTCTACCACTGAGCTGCAGCCCTACCCCAGTTTAAATTTTACTTTGAGACAGTGTCTCACTAAATGGCCAAGACTGGCCTTGAACTTGATATTCTACTGCCTCAGCCTCCAGAATCACTGAGATTACAGGCATATGTCATGATACCCAGCATCCACTGCTAACAATTAAATCACATCTGAACCACCTCTTTCTGTGATAACAGAAATAGCCTCTTTACTGTCTCTAGTCTTGGCTCCCTCCAGTTTATCCTTTATGTGCTCAATTTCAAAATTTTATGCTAATCATGGCCAATCATAGATTTAAAATCCTTCAGAATTTTTAGTTACTCCCGATAATTGTTATCTAGTATTCTATTACTCCAAAATTTAGCAGTTTAAAATAACAAATACTTGTTTTCTCATGGTTTCTATGGATTGGGAATTCAGAAAGTGCATAGTTTGGCCATCTCACTCAAGATCTCATGAACCAGGCATGATGGCTCATGCTTATAATCCCAGCTCCTCCAGAGGCTGAGGTAAAAGGATCACAAGTTTGAGGCCAGCCTCAGCAATGTAGCAAAACTGTCTCAAAATAAAAACTAAAGGGGCTGGGGATGTAGCTCAGTTGGTAGAGTGCTTGCCTCACATGCACAAGGCCATGAATTCAATTCTCAGCACCACAAAATAATAAATAAATAAAAAATAAAAAGGGTTGAGGATGTAGTTTGTTTGTAGAGCACCCCTAGATTCAATCCCCAGGAAGGGGGAAAAAAAATCAAAAGAACAACAACAACAACAAAACCCTTCAGTGGCTCTTTATCAACTTTGGGGTCCTTGGCTCAATATCCAGGAAGCTCCATGGTTTTCCTCTTGTCTAACCCCTGTTGAATCAACCCCCTCATCTTGTTTCAGTCATACAAAACTACACACTGCTCCTCCTGGCTGGCATACCTGTACAACTGTGTTCATGCTCTGTTTTTTGCCTAGAACTCTGTTCCTCTTTTTATTTACCTAACTGCTACTCATCATTTGAGACAGGTCAAGAATTATTTCCTTTAGGAAGCCTTCTTTCACACCCTTCTCCTTTCTAGGCATAGTTGTATCTACTCTTCACTCCCGTAACATTGATGTGTATTTATCAATGATGTGTATTTATAACTCACCACACTACAATTTAACTACAGGCTTTCTTGAATAAGTATCCATCAAGAGTCATCAGAGTATGGCAGTGTCCTGGTGATCTGGTCCTTCCATTACTATTGGAGCTCCACACTTGCAGGTGCTTGGCTGCACATTAGTGATTCAACAGTGAAGAGAACATAACAAAACTCCTTGTGGAGTTGACAGTCCAAAGATGACACCTGCCTTCTTATGTGCTTTCTCAGAGATCTACCGCTTGGCCTTTGATACAAAGTCAGCGTGTCTACAACCAGCCTTTTCAATAGTTTCTCCTTGTCATTATCTTTTCTCAGATTTTTCCCTTTTACCCATGTTCTCATTGAAATTTCTCCCATGTGTTTGTTAGTCAAAGTTCTTTCATGTAGTCTACAAGGAGACATATTGGACTTAGATAAAATTTCTAAGCAAGGTTCTACTTTCACACTCTTCTCTTTTCCCTTCTTCCATCCCTCAATTTCCCTGTCACACTTTTATTACTTATTTCCCATGAGACGAAATAGCCTCTGTTTGTTCAGGAGTACTGAGAGGCACCCAACCTAGTACATTCTTTTCTCAAAGTGTCCCTAGATTCTAATTTACTTCTCCCTAATCTTCCCTAAATATCCCTGAAGTCAGAGCTAGCTGGTCAGTGGTATCCTCTGAACTGGAGGGCTTCATCCTTTCTCATTTCCCACCCAGAGAGAAAGATCCTCCTCATTTCCCTGTGCCATAGTTCCAGCACGGGGTACACTGTTTCTCATGCCCAGCTCTTCCTTGAGGGGACTTGGCTTTAATTCTTCTTTTCACGCCTAGCACCTTCCAGAGTCCATAAAAATTCAAAAAGTATTAACAAAGAATAAATAATTATATATGTCTTATCTTGAATTCAGCTGTAGGTATGACTTCTGTCCAAGAAATTTCTATACTGCAGGGAGATCTACAAAAAGAGATAGTCAGGAATACCCACTTTGGGCTCAAGGGTGGGGGGGGGTGTTTCTTTTAAAATGTGAGGACAAGAATTTACATTAAAAAAAAATATTTCTACCCAGAGGTGGTGGTACACACCTGTAACCACAGCTACTCTGGAGACCAGAGGCAGGAGAATCCAAAGTTCTAGGCCAATCTGGGCAATTTAGCAAGACCCTAACTCAAAATACTAATTTTAAAATAGGGCTCCGTATACCTGAGCTTTAGAAAAAATGTTTTTTTAAAAAAGTGGTTCTATATTTCTGATGTCACATCTATATATGTACCTTTGGTACATGGCTTTCGAATTGTTTGTAATTTTTTTGTAAATCAGTTTGACGTGATCGACGTATGTATTACAATGGTGTATTACAATTCTGTATGTTATTCAAGTGGGTCCTTTCTCCAGGATGTGAGTTAGCCAGTGGTAAAGCCTTTTTAAAGATTTTGCTAAGGGGAAACTGGGCCAGAAATGAGAAGCCAACATTCTATTCGAAATTAACTTACTTATTGGGTGTGTTGGGGAGTAGGGAGGAGAGGGAATTCTTGCATGAATATGAAGGCACAAACTTTTAGAGGGGCAGAGTTGTTAAGAGGTCTTCCAGGTCACCTGTGCACCCCGGGTTATGCCTAAGTAGGAAATGGACCCAATAGTACCCGCAGAGAATCTTTGCCTAGAACTGAATCCTCCTCTGTCCTCCCCTCCCCCACGCAAAGAGGACTCCCTACTGGGCGCATTTGCAGGCACTATAGCTACTGCTTGTACAACCAGGCCTCCCTCCCTCTTGGGTTCTCGCCAAGCTTCGGAGATGTCAAAGATTCTTAAGCAGGGGTTTTCCATCTGCCCCTTGAGGAACTGACCCTGAGGCACGTCGGGCGGGACCAAGCTGCGATGTGGAGAATTCGATGTCCGAGCGACCTCCTCGGAGGAGTGAATCGAGTTAAATATAACTGCGCGAATGGAATGGCGCTAAAAATAAGGCAACAGCTGGCGGGTCCACAGCCCTGTCCCGGCCAGGGCGGGGGCCTGATGGTCTTGTGCAGGAAGGCCGCTCCCGGCCCAGGGGCGAGGAGGCCCCGGCGTCCGCAGCCTGGGCTCGAAATGAGATGGGTCTGATTGCCCACTGCCAGGGAGGACTCTCATCGCGCGGGTTCTGGGGCCTGGCTCCGGGTCGCTCGGTGGCCTGAGCCGGGACTTTCCATTAAGAGTCAGAAAGCCAGGCGCACTTCCCTAGACGTGAGGTGAAAAGACTAGGTGGCGAGGTCCTGCCTGCTCCACCTCCGGAAGCAGCTGAAAGCGACAGAAGAAGACTCGGAACCTTAACCGAGGCCAGGGCCTCGCCGAAGATCCAGTACCGGGGGACCTGCGGCGGGCGGCCTCGAGCGCGGACTCCAGGCGCCCGGGCGGCTCGCGTCGCCTTTGCGCTCCCCACCTTCCCACAAGCCTCTTCCCGCGGGCGCCCCGCAGCCCTGCGCGCCCTCCTGCGTCGGCGACCCAACCATCAAGCCCACAATTGAAACGTTTCCAAAACGGGCTATTTATTTGCTCCCAATAAATCGATCGGCGGTGATTAAGAAATCGATGTGGCCTGGGTGGGCGAGTCGCTCGCTGGGAAGGAAAGGCGCTTTCGCCCTGCGCTCGCCCGCAGGGAGGCCAAGGGCTGGCGCGGGCCTGAGAGAGAGGCGTGTCCCGCCAGGGCCACACCCGTGGACCCGCCACCTGGGCGCTCAGGTCTCGGTTGGCCTCTTTCCCTCGGGGGACTGGGAGCGCGCTCTCGCCTCTTGCTTTCCTCGGCCCCCTCTTGCCTTTTCTTGCGTTTGATGGAGGCTGTGACCGCCAGCGGCCGCCGAGCTGCTACGAGGCTTTTGTTGCTCCTCGGCCGGCTGAATGGGGATTTTGTAAAGCGGGACAGATAAAAATGAGCAGCATCATATTGTTTGACAGAATGATCCTGCATGATGAAGTGTCGGCTCGGAAGGGGGTGAAAATGGTGAATTCCTAAAAACCCAGCCCTCAGCTCCTCCGTGTGCTGCCGGTAGCCTGGAGGGACCCAAGGGACTGCCAGGCCCCGCCGCATCGGACCAAACAGTGTCAGAAAGCCTGGAGCTTTCAATGCCAAGTCATTTTTAAGCCCCGATCCTGCCCAGGACCTTTCTCCTCGCGGATGAAAAGAACAATTTTCGAGAGAAAGGCTCGTTTTGATTAAATCTGACATGCTGCTGATAACTCCATGCTAATGTGAAATAATTAACATAATAGCCATAATTAAAAGCACGCTAACAATGCCATAAATTTATCACACAATTTTACTAGCTTTCTGCCCCTAACTGCTCTCTCATCGTTAATTAAACGTGTTGCCTTTTACAGAATGGATGTTTATACATTTCCAATATAAATAAATTCAAAACCATCCTCTCTCTCCCTTTCTCTTCTCCTTTCCTTTTGGTCTCTTGCCATTTACAGGCACTCCTTGGCGTGGACTCTGAGTGGCAGACACTGAAAATAAATGAAGTTTTGAGATGCAAATCGAAGCAAGAACGTTCAATATCCCCCCCCCCAAGATAATCTGGAGAGGTATACAAGGGAGGTGGTGCAGAGAAGTGATTTGAAAAATCCCACCCACTGAGAAATGGAAATAGTCTGAGTGGGTTGGGGCCCCATGTATTCCCTCTATCCTTCCCACCTTCCATGGTGGCAGTCATCCAAAGAGGTAGATAATAGTTTAGATTGTTGAGAAGGAACAGACTCAAGTTTGGGGTGGCTAGGGGAGGAAAAGATGGGGTATTTTCCAAATGGCTCCACCCACATTTTGTTTCCTCCACAAGAGGGGATAGCTGCCCTTGATGGGAGATGAGTCCCTTACTCCTTAGAACCTGGTCCCATCTTCCCGGATTGTAAGAAAAGTGTATCATCAGCGCACAGCAATGATAATTCTATCTCAGGTAGCCTCAACGATTTAGTCAAGGCATCAACAGTCTCGGACATAAAGAGAAAGAGGGCACCTGGGTTCTTGGGCCTGCTGATGGGTAGGTGGCTATTCCTGCCTCCTGCACCCTGTGGCCTTGCCCCTCCTCCCGTGTTGACCACTTGAGAACCCAAATTGAGCTGTAATTAATTTTCCCTTTCTCCGTCATAAATTGTACCATACCCTTTCCCCCACCACCACCCTCTTCCAGGACACACACACTAAATCTCCCCTCCCCTGGAGACGTCTCAATTTTCTTCCTATTGATCCTGACTCCACTCTCCAGCCTCCTGTTGCTAGAACCTACCCCCACCACCCCCGCCGCGGGGCCTATCCCAGCGGTTTCCCCAGCCGAGTACTACACACTCAGCCTGCCCCTAGGAGAAACCAAAGGAGTTGCATACCACTTTCCTTTGGCTGAATCGTTTCAAATACTTGAGTAGCTGAGACCGCTGGCTGCCATCTTCCTCTTTAAATGTCGGCTGGGAAGTTTACTTGTTGTGACCCAAGTAGTCACTCTCACTCATAATCGAGTGCCTGAAAATACTCGATCTTCATGTGACCCCCCCAATAACCCTTCGAGACTCAGACGACGTTTATCCACGCCCCCTCCCCGTTTCCGTTCTTTATGTTACATTTTTCTCCCCCTCACTATGTCTTACTTTCTTTTCTTCACCTCGCTTCTTCTGTCCCTATCCTAAAGTTTGGAGGGAACTGACGACTTGTGGGTTTTTAGCTGCAAACTGCAATTAATCGGCAAACTATTTAGGTCAGAATCTAGGCTTTTCGGATAGGATCCTGCACGGGGTCGGGTTCAGGCCCTCTCCGCCGCGCGACCCCCCGCGGCTGGGGCAAGGGGAACCTTCCTGCCTCCCACCTGCGCTGGCTGCCGCTTCCCCGCCTTCCCGCGCCGGGAGGTTGCGCGGACACTACTGTTCTCCCGGAAGGAGGAAACCAGCAGCCAGTTCCCAAGCTGAGATTGGCCGCGGAAAAAATCCGCTGCCTCCGCAGGAAATCGATATTAAGCCGTTAGGCCTGCACCGGCGCGGGACGTCGGGGCAGCAGCCAGTAGGTCCTGCACGTCTCATCTCATCATTTAGCTAATCGACGCGAAAAGTTTCTGTAAGGGCTGGACCCAGCATCAGATGGTAACACTGATTGAACAAGAGATTAGCACAATAGATCTCTAACCGAGGGGAAGCGTCGCTTTTCACGCTACGCACCGTAATTAATGGTATGAATCAATTAATTTGACTTTTATTGTGTCGAAGGAAAAAAGCGCAACAAATGGAACCGGCAGCTGGGAGTTGTTCACCACCCCCCTTCTCCAGGGAGCTTCCAAGGAGACACAAGAGAATGGACAGCTCAGACCCGGCCTTGGCAGAGGGAAGGTGAGAGGCTGCGATCAACCGCGTGTAGGAAGTCCCGAGAGCCAGCTCGGGCGGGCAGTGGAATCGAAATTAGGTTCATTAGGAGATCACTTCAGAATGACCAGTGAGGGCAGCCCTGGAGTCCCCATCCTCTCCCGTGCATACGCACCCACGCACCTTGCAGGCCAGCCACCCAGGCCGCAGTGGGACCCGTGTGATGCCCAGAGCTTACCTCTGGAGCTGAGCGACCCAAGATGGGCAAAAGGAGTTTCTACATTTTTAAATTTCCGTTTTGTTTTGCCCTACCCCCAACCCGCTTTAGGACCTTCCTTTAGGTTGCTCGGGCAGTTGCAACCTCGACCTCTGAAGCCTGGGGTGATGGGCAGCTAGCTCGCAGCTCGTGTGGATTTCGTGGTAGACTGTCTAGACGGCATTGTAAAACGGTTCCGAGCCTGCGGGCCACAAAGCGATGCAGCTGCGGAAATGAACTCAAATGCGTTTTAGGGTTATCGAGATCACAGAGAAACCGAAAGGCCTTGGAGGTTGGAGGGAGTCTCAGGATAGTCACTGCCCCAAACCTGTCCCTATCCCCAATCGGGAACGTTCTGAGGAATTAGGGATCCAAAGGGCTAGTATTAAATCCAGGGGAACTGTCTAACAGAGATGAAAGTCAATCTGTGTGTCGCGATGCCTGCAATGAAGCAAATTTACAGATTTTTAGTTGTCATTTTATTTACTTATTTGATATGCCAGAGAAAGAGGTGGTGGTAGATGGGGAGACAGAATCATAAGCACCACTCTCTACCAGGAATTAACTCAGTTTCCTAGTGTCTTCTGTAAATATTTCACTAATTCTTTTCTCTCAGACCTTCTCCCCTCGTCCTCTTTCCTCTGGTGAAGCTGGCCCTCCCCTTCCAGGCCTTCTGCCGACAGACGTGCCTTGGGTTCCCTAAGCTCTCCACCCCGGAAAGGCGCTAATGCCAGAGGAAAGAGCTCATGGTGGATTCACCGAGTCAGGAGCACTGATTCCCCTTGGAGGTGTGAGGTCCATGCGCCCCAGCAACGCCACGCACCTGGGTCAATTTGGGGTCCCCACCCCTTGTCCCAGTCGGAATCCCCGCCGTCTTTCTTACCATCACTGACTTTCTTTGCCAGAGAAACTCCGTGTATACTGGCCACATTCTCACCGCCTCCTTCAATGGCTTTGTCGCTGGTTTCCGCGGAACTTAAATCTTGGAGCATTTGCCTATGCTTTAAGAGAAAATCCATGTTAGGTAGCAGCAAAAGAGAGCCCAGTCCACCGGCATGCCAGAGGCCACCGGCGTCCCAGGAGGCCGTGTCCACAGCCCACAAAGTCGCTGTTTGCTACCCGCTCGGTTCTACAGCGATCGGGGCCTGGGCGCGGCGTCTAACCTAGAGGCCCAAGGCCTTTTCCCAGCTCCATTTGACTTACCCAGGCCGCGGCCAATACCAGCTCCTCATTTCCGACTTTTTCATATGCTAAATCGTTTAACAACTCCAAGCAGCCAGTTACGGCTTCTTTATTTATAAGTTCCCTGTTGTTTCACGTCGTTTTTATTTCTCTCCGCAACTATTCTAATAGATTAATCGATAGCTATCTTCTAACCTGAGTAAGCCCCCAGCTAATGCTGTTGTAACCACGAGAAAATATGTATATACATACGTAGAAAAACACGCCCGCGTCCAGCCAGGAAAGCCAGGGACGGACCCAAGTGGTTAGGTTTAGGGAGAGGAGAGGGGAGGAAAAAAAAAAAGACACCTCAGCAGGTGTCTTCTCTCGGAATGAGCTCAGAAGCTGGAGGGGGGTCTTAAGTCTAATTAGCAAGAGGGAGCCCGGTGCGTTGCCTTTAGTCTTTAGAGAGAAAACAATCAACAAAACAGAGACTAATAAGTTTTTCTTCTTTAAAAATGAGATGGCAGGCTTCTTCTACATTGCCAGTCTCTGTCCAAGGAGTGTTAGCAACCGGGGGGAGGGGAGGAGGAAAGGATAAGGGGCGGGGAAGGCAGGGCAGCGGGAGCCGCACGGTCCCTCGGACACTCTTAGGCCCACGCCCTCACTCCCACCCACCCACACTCACACCCTCACTGGACCCCCGCGCCGGGATCCAGCCTGGGCAGGGGTCTCCAGGCGGGCCGGAGCGCCCTCGGGGCCGGTTGGATGCTGGGCGCGTGGTGCGGTGCGGAGTTGCGAGTCTCTCGTCCCTTTGTTGACAATTCCCAGAACCAACTTGAGTTTGGCCGGCTCCGCGGCGGCCCTGACGTCACGCGTGGTCACGTGGCCCCGCCTCCCGCTGGATCTTTAAGTAGAAAGTAATCTATCAGGCCAGTCCTTAAAACGGGACTTTCGACTACCGGGGCTTCGGCGTCCCTGACACCACCCCCCCTCTTCGATTGCCCCTGCCAGCGCCCTCCCGAGCTGCTTGGCGCCCGGCGTCCCGCGCCCGCCTGAACAGCTCTTGTGCCCCACACCCGGGCCAGAGGCCGAGGAAGGCGGGCGAAGTAAGGGGGCGCGGCGTGAAGCAGCCTCCCCAGCCGTGAGCAGGTAGCTAACGCCTAGTAGCGAGCGCCAGGGACCGCAGGAGTTCGAGGAGCGCGGCTACGGGGGGCGGACATCAGCGCCCGTGCGGCGAGATGCCGGGCCTCCGAGTGTGAGCCGAGCCAGGAGGGCCCAGAGCCACCTGCGCCCCCTCCCCTCTCCCTGCCCCCAATCTTTCGGGGGCGCCCAAATCCCCTTCCCCTGAGTTCCTTAGCAGCCCCTAACAACCCCCATCGCCCTCTGCTCCCTCCCCGCCGCCGCAACCAACCCCGAGGAGGGATGACCCTCTCCGGCGGCGGCAGCGCCAGCGATATGTCCGGCCAGACGGTGCTGACGGCCGAGGACGTGGACATCGATGTGGTGGGCGAGGGTGACGACGGGCTGGAGGAGAAGGACAGCGACGCGGGTTGCGATAGCCCTGCGGGGCCGCCGGATCTGCGCCTGGACGAGGCGGACGAGGTGCCCCCGGCGGCACCCCATCACGGGCAGTCTCAGCCGCCCCACCAGCAGCCCCTGGTATTGCCCAAGGAGGCGGCGGGAGCCGGGGCCGGGCCTGCGAGCGAGGCGGGAGCGCCGGAGGTGGACGGCTGCAAGGGTGGCGAAGAGGGCTGCACGAGCGGTAGCGGGCCCGGCGCGGGTAGCGGTGCGGCTGGCGGCCTGACTCCAAGCAAGCCCAAGAACAGCCTGGTGAAGCCACCCTACTCGTACATCGCTCTCATCACTATGGCCATCCTGCAGAGCCCGCAGAAGAAGCTGACCCTGAGTGGCATCTGTGAGTTCATCAGCAATCGCTTCCCCTACTATCGGGAGAAGTTCCCCGCCTGGCAGAACAGCATCCGCCACAACCTCTCACTTAATGACTGCTTCGTCAAGATCCCCCGCGAGCCGGGCAACCCAGGCAAGGGCAACTACTGGACCCTGGACCCGCAGTCCGAGGATATGTTCGACAACGGCAGCTTCCTGCGGCGCCGGAAACGCTTCAAGCGCCACCAGCAGGAACACCTGCGCGAGCAGACGGCGCTCATGATGCAGAGCTTCGGCGCTTACAGCTTGGCGGCAGCGGCAGGCGCCGCGGGACCTTACGGCCGCCCCTACGGCCTGCACCCAGCGGCCGCAGCCGGTGCCTACTCGCATCCAGCGGCTGCAGCAGCTGCAGCAGCGGCCGCAGCGCTCCAGTACCCATATGCCCTGCCGCCAGTGGCGCCCGTGCTGCCGCCCGCCGTGCCCTTGCTGCCCTCGGGCGAGCTGGGCCGAAAAGCGGCCGCCTTCGGTTCGCAGCTCGGCCCGGGCCTGCAGCTCCAGCTTAATAGCCTAGGCGCGGCCGCGGCTGCCGCGGGCACGGCGGGCGCGGCGGGCACCACGTCGCTCATCAAGTCTGAGCCCAGCGCGCGGCCGTCGTTCAGCATCGAGAATATCATCGGAGGGGGCCCTGCGGCGCCGGGCGGCTCTGCCGGGAGCGCTGGCGGTGCCAGTGGCACTGGGGGGGCTGGGGGTAGCGGGGGCGGCGGCACGGCACAATCTTTCTTGCGGCCGCCGGGGACCGTGCAGTCGGCGGCGCTCATGGCCACGCACCAGCCACTGTCGCTGAGCCGGACGACTGCTACCATCGCGCCCATTCTGAGCGTGCCGCTCTCTGGACAGTTCCTGCAGCCTGCAGCCTCCGCCGCCGCCGCCGCTGCCGCCGCCGCTCAAGCCAAGTGGCCAGCGCAATAGGGACGTGCCGGTGGCCGGGGCGCTGGCGGGTCGGCAGCCTCAGGCAGCGTGTGCATTTCCCGGCTGCGCGCTCTGCCCCGGTCCCGGTCCCGGTCCCCCTGCCTAATCTTGGACTCGGCCATATCCAACCCCCGCCCCGATCCCCCACCACCGACCTTCCGCGGCCTCCATCCCCTCGCGCACACCTAAGCTGACCGAGCAAACTCACCGCGCGCCCGCCGGGAATAGCTTTCCATACAGGTAAAACCAATAACCGAATTTTCCAAAAATGCACCCCGACGGCGCCTGTTCTCAGTATCGTAGGGGTGGAGGGAAATTCTTTGTACATATTTGTATAAAAATTATTGACTTTCCTTTTGGGGTTTTTATTTTTTTAAGAAAAAAAAAACAAATTCAGTAGATTTAGAGCTCTGAACTTTCATTTTTTTTGAAGGTTCACTCTCCGCAGTTTTATCTGAGAAAATGTATAGAGACGTTGGGAGATTTTAAATACAAAATTTTCAAAAAGGCGAAGTGTCATTCTATTATAAAAGTCTGTTTATATATGAATGAATATATATGGTATTCTAAATGTTATTCCATCGTGTTGTACACAACTTTGTAAATAAATTTTTAAAATGCTCAACATAGTGTTTTATTTAGGTGTCTGAAGTAAATGACAAGATTTTTAAATGGAATTTGCATTTTATCTTCCCCAGAAAATTAAGGAGTTTCAAGTAATGACCTTTTCAAACTTTGACAATTCACAATTTGAGTGTAAGAACATTTTAATTGAAGAAAAAGTATACCTAATTTAAATCATTAATGTTTTTTCCTTTAGTTTTCATCAAAAACCAGGATGCAGGAGATGATCTCCTTCATACCAATCCATTAAATCTAAATAACTAGACAGTTATGTAAAGTAAGCTGTCATTTAAGAAAACACACACACCTAATTCTAAACAACAGCAGTTTTAAGAAAAACCAATGAAGTTTTTAAGACAATGAAAACATCTCACGAGTTTTTAGTCATTTTAATTATCCTTTCAAAAGTAAGCAAATTCCAAACTTCCCTGATTTTAGCTTTTAAGTCAGATTTTGAAATTCCTTTTTATTCCTTAAGTGGAAGTGCTAAATAAACTCAATTGATTTTTTTTAATTTATGTGATGGCATTTTAAATTTTGCAGTGGGATGGTATTATCTATATTAACCTGATAGATAATACATAGTTGTTTTATTCTTTCATAATATTTTCAGATAAGATATCCTTTTTCTCTGGCACTAATCCATCCATATGATAATTGGATTTCTGAAGGATTCCTATAGATGCTTTCTTTCCATCCAACCCGAAGCCTTTCTCAAGGCAACGAAACACCATTAATACCCTTTTAAAAACAGGTGCACATCGCCCCTCCCCCCTTTTTTTTCTTTTACCTTAGTCTAGGTTAGTGTGAAATGCGAGATCGTAGTGTAATAATGGGGAATGCCTTCGTAGATTATTTTTAATGTGCATTTCAGCTGTCTTTCTTTTAAAAAGTATTAAGGTAGAAACATCTTGACGCAGGAGACCGGTTTCCTCCACCTTCAGCATACCCTCAAACGGCATCAATTCTAATTATTTTGTAATTAATTTAGCTGTTACAATTACTTATGCGCAATCTCTTTTACTGGAGCGGGTGGCAGCACTGTCAGCTCGGCCCTGGGAGCGTCCTGTTAATAAAACCCGGCCAGTCCCTGGCGCTGTTGTCCACTTCGCCGCGTAGATGGTGGAGATGCCTCCACACCGCGGATCCGAGCCTTGTTTTTCCGCGGCGGGCGTGGGCTAGTGGGTCGCTTTAAAAGACACTTCCTCGCAAATACCCGAATCTGTTTTCCTGGTAAACGGTAAACGTTATTGTGTCCTGAGTAAACATTCCTTCGGGATCAGGGTCCTAAAATAAAACAAGCTGCAGGGGGTGAGAGAGTTTAACTTAATAAACAAGAATCCGACAATCAACCACCGCCAGTGGAGCAAAAGTAACCTTCACGTAGACGAGAATAGGGACCGCACGGTCTTCGGGCGGGTCCCATCTAATCTCCTTTTACAAGGAAAACTAAACGGATCTAAATTTGTTTGTGTGTTGCAGCTATAAAAGTAACAAGTTGTTTCACAGTTGTGTCTGGCTAATCGGTTTTTTACACAAACAGCAAATGGTACATGATTTGTGCAAACACATAGAGGTTATTTCTAAATTTAGCTGACACCCCTGGGAAAAGGGAAAGGCAGGGCTTCTTGAATTCACTTTTAGCCTCAAGAAGCTGCTGATCCAAGGCTTCTAAATGACATTGGATAACAGGGGCCTCATTCCATCTCTGATCCTTTGTTACTTATAAAATTACTCGCTCATATTTCCGCGCATAGCAGCAATACCGGCCGAGCCTGAGCCCGCAGCGTGACACAGCCACAAGCAGCCGCTTGAGATCCGCAGGGCTTTTTCCAGCGATGCATTAGGCAGTGGGGTGTAGAGGAGGAGAGATCTACCGGCAACTTTCTTTCCAGCCACTCTCACTCTTGAGCTACAGCCTGGAGATGGTCCCCTTCCTTTATATCTTGAAGGGTAGGAGACCTTATACCCAAACCCCCTAACCGGCCAGCGGTTGTTTAAAGTTTTGGCAGATGTCAGGAAGGTAGGCCTAGCCTTAGCCCCCTGAAAAACTCTTTTTGGGTTGAAGCTTTTAAAACGAAAACAGTTTAGGGCAGAAGGGGAAATGCAAATACCACATAATGAACAGAAGCACTTGGTGCGTCTAGTGTGTGTGTGTGTGGGGGGGTGTAACTCATGTTTGATGTTATCAAACGCTGGCACCTGCGACAAAAGGCATTGAAATCCGCTCCCACGTTAAGATTTAAAGGCAACACGACTGGTTTCCACTTTTTATTCCACTTAAGAAAAGAAACTAAAGGAAAGGGGGAGATTTATTTGCAATAAAAGAAGGAAGTAGGTTGGTTTTTATGGGGAGAGTTTTAGCTTTTCGGCTAACACATACATTTAAACATGTTTCCATTTCCTCTGGCACCTATTTCTAGAAAATCAATTCACTCTTGAAGCCTGTGGCCCCTATAATGTCTTCAAGATGGAATTCTTGAGTGGACCCCCTTACTCAGTCCCCTGGGAAATGGAGAGTAGATCTGGAGGTCCAGGGAAACGGGAACTAAGGATAGAGCAAAATATACTTCATGAGCTGAGCAAGGTTCTTGCTGCAGTAGCGGACATGGCCTGTAGGGGGCGGCGAACAGATGAAAAACTTCCGGGTTTGTTTGGGAGGGCTCAGCCCCATCCCCCTGAGGTCTCATCTGTCGGGTTCTGAATGCTCTGACACCTAGCTCATCCACAAGTTACGGGACTCCCAAATCGGATCTTGGAGAAACTGCTTTCCTCCACCTGTCTCCTGGAAGAGTCAGAATCTCGAGTTGAGTTTGTCCTAAAGATTGAGAAGCCATAAAGTTTAGTGATGAGGAAACATTGACTAGGAAATAATTAAAGGTAATATTTGAGGTTATTTATTTTACACGGCTTAGACGAAGAGTCTTAGTAATGAGAACATGAAAGGCTCTGGTGCATTTGTATGTCTGGATGTTTTAAGGTGGATCCCTCGAGAAACTGTCCTGAACAGAATGTGTTCTGAAAGAAAGCTGGTTCCAGAGCCATGTATCCATCCACCCAGTCCACCTGTGTCTGTGATGGTGCAAACTTCGGCATAAAGTACAGTGTATGTGTGTGTGTCGTGGTGGGGGGTCATATTTCATGGGAAGGGGTGACATGAAGCAGTGGGATAAGAGAGGCCTTGCAGAAGGCATACCAATCAGGGATTGGCATTGGCCCAGTGGCTTGGTTTTTGTTTTGTTTTTTAGCCTCTCCATTTCCTTGGGAATAAGTGTACTTGTCGCCTTGTAGAATTAGTTGAGTTAGTGTCAGTGAAAAATGTTTTATAAACTGTAAAATACTGAAGGAGTTTGGTTTATTTGTTTCCCCTGGCTTCCCCCTACCCCTTTTGTTTTTCTTTTCTTCCTTTTTAATGGCCTCTGGACAGATAAACAACTAAGCACTGGTAGTGTTTGGCTTGTTTTTGAATGACTCAATTTTACATATGAAGAATGAGTTTTTGTAAGAGGGGTCGCAGACCTATCCCAGTTCCCGATGTCTGGACGGATGGTGCAAAAGCGATGGTGCAAAAGCGAGGCTAACCACAAGGGGCTTATCAAAGGTGGAGCCTCCTTCGGGTCTTGAACCCTCCTGTACCAAGCCCTGGGCCTGAGGAGCAGCCCACGGTGCCCACCCACCCTCATCGGGTTCCCTCGCTCCAGAGGCAGGTATATTTCTTTCTAGCTGAGCGGTCTACTTTGCTGTTTGCCCCTTTGCTTGCACTAACCGAGGCAAGTGGGGAAACCTGAGCCCTCTGCTGACAGACGTCCATTAGCGAGAGAGGCGGCCTCAGAGGCGAATTAAAGGTAACCAGATCCCAAACCCGCGTAAAAGACCACCCTCCTTTCGCCGCCTCCGACAGTTGGCAGAGTTACACCCAGAGCCAACTTCTGTCTTCACCCACCACCCCCTCCCCGTGCCCTCTGAGGAATGTATAAGCCATTCTTTGCTCCCTGGGGCAAAACTAGCAAAAGAGGGCGGTGCACTGAACAAAATTTGAAAAGTTGCAAAAGCTGCCAGGTATCCTTAGGAGGATAGTCGTCTCGTTTTTATTTCTGGAGGTGGTGTCTTACATCAGAATATTTCTAAATTATTCTAAATAATTAAAATTTCTTAAATTTTCTAAAGAATTAGATTAGTTTCTCCACCATTTAAGCAAACAACAAACAAAAACAGAAAAGAAAAAAGAAATAGTACCTTAACCCCTCCTTTTCCCGAGGACTTTTGTGTTAATGCACATGGCTCTGCCTCTCAGTTGGAGAGGAAGGAAACCCTGTCATTCCCTTGTCTAGGTCCTCCAATGGGGACTTTCGGACGTCTTCAGAAAAACAGCCCTAGAATATTAGCCTTAGAAGTGGACTCGGGAACCGGGACCCTCTCTCTTTTCACATAGGCTCACAAGGTTTTGTGACTTACCCAAGGTCACTGGGCAGCCCAAATGTGAGCTATGTAAGTACTCTTGGGAGGAAAGGAAAACAGCCAACACTGGAGCAAAGAATGTGGGAGGACAGAAAGGAGAAGAAAAAGGGCTAATAGTAGTGTTGGGCAGAGCGGCACTCGGCTCAGCTCCGGGCGACCTAGACCTTGGGACCTTCCAGACATCCTGAAGCCATGCGGCCCCAACCGGTTCGGGACCCAGGGCCCCATTTCCTTCTAGCCAGGAGACAGGGAAGATGGAAGGTAGGAACTTGACTCCCGAAGCGCCCTTCACCCTGTGGGCGCAGCCCAGCTACATTGTGCAGTGTCTGGAATCTGTACCCACCGGTGCCCCCATCCTCTTTCCCATGCCAGGATCATCCCCGCCCCGGCCTCCAGGGCTGGGCCGGCAAGACTCCAGCTCCCCCTGCTTGAAAGTAGGGAAGGGAGAAGAGAATTCCAATTAATTAGGGAGAAAACACAGTCGTAAAAGGCAATCGCTGCCGCTGCCGTGGTGAGAGTGTAGGGAGACCCTCGGTGGGGACTCGTCGCCTGACCCTGTCCCGCGACTCCCCGAATGCCCGAGCATGGGAAGATCGCAACCGGAATCCAGTCCCGGCCGATCAACCCGGGCTGCCGAGATGCTCCAGCCTGGAAATCAGGGGGAAAGGGTGGGGGGGTACGTTTTACTTCTCTAATTAGGGCACACATAGTCCTGACGTGAAGACTCTCTGCGACTTGGGCAGGTCGTGGGAGAGCCCCGGCCTGCTTGCCCCGACGCCAACGCGCAGTGAGAAGAAACCTCTCCACCATTCTGTGATGGTTAGGTATTTGGGGTCCAGCGACAGGAGCTATGGTGCACATCTTACTGGAAAGGGGGACTTTGGTTCTTTCCTCCTTCGACGTCTTCCATTCTTCTCACAACAGATGGTAAGCAAGATGCAGTTTTCTTTAAAAGAATAACACATTTTGATCCTGTTACCCTTTTCTGCCAGGGGCACCTGTCCGGAGGGAGCTCTGCTATCAATGGTAGAGCAACCTCAAACCCCAAATTTTCTTTTTCATCTGGGAGGCAGCGCCTCCTCCCGGAAACCTTCTTGAGCCTCCCTATGCAGGTTAGTTTGCTGCTTCTTGGAACCCAGGTGCCAATGAATAAGCTATTGACATTATCAATGCTCTGTCATTCCCTAAAGAGCTCCTTGCTGCCTAACATTGCTGAGCACACAGGGGACAACCCAAATTATTTGTCTAATAATTGACAACCTTGGACTATGGAATGGGATGGGAAATCTTGAAGACCTGATCAAACCAAGTCTTTCTCGAGAATTTAGGACAATTTTCTCCCCATTCCTTTTCCTCTTTATAACAAATGCTTTTTTAAACACCCTGTTAGTTTTTTAAATGAATGAATTTAAAAATCACTTATTAGAGATCTAAAAAGTACAAGATATGTCAACTGTTCATGATATAATTGGTTTTTCTGGCATGTTTTCTATGTCATTGTGAAATTAGTTGAAAACTTCTCACAGCCAGAAATATCAGCAGCTAATCCCACCTCCCATCTAGTGGGGAACTAACCCCCTGTGGCACTTCTGTTTTCAGCCAAATTTTGCTTCTGTTTTTCCAGTGAAAAAAGAAACCATTGCCTCCCAGAACAATCTACTGCACTTAGGGGCATCTTTATTTGTTGAAGTGTCTTCCTTTTATAGAACTCTAATTTCCTTAGGGGGGAAAAAAACATAGATTTGAGTCATTTGTTCAAATTCTCATATTAAAGATGCTCATATTTTCATGTGTTGAGGTTCTTTATCTAGAAATAAAGAAATCACTGTGGTTTGCCATCTACATTACAACCACTGTTTGTGTGAAACACTGTTTCAGGGTGGTTTGTGGGCCTTGCCTGTGAGTTACCTATATTATTTAAAATATAAAACTAGGAACTTAGATCTTCTTTGGAAGGTATTTGTGTAGATTTTGCTGTGCACTAGAGAGAGGATGAAGGAAAAAAAAAAATCCCAGGCTCTTTGGTCATTGCCTTCTAGCTGGCATCTAGATAATGTGTGCTTTTGTGCTATTCATTTAATAATTTTTTCCCAAATATATATATCCCAGCCCGTGAGTTCCATTGATTTAGTCTTTATATAGCTTTGTTGGCTTCTTTTTTCACATTGTTACATATTATACCAGGAAACCATCTCTCAAATTCTACCATCTTGCAAATGTAAATGTTGATTACAAAAGCAAGGTAGTATCAAGATTAGTACAGATTAATCACAACCACTGTGAAACATCTGCTTTATTGATAGTACTTCAACAGCACCACGTTTCCACATACATCAGGAATTATGACTTTATGATAAAGTTGCTCTTGTTGCTAGAGGGAATTGAATGCAAGAGTTAATAGATTGGATTAAAAGATAGACTAATTCCTAGCCCTAGTCCTGACATTGAACTAGAATATCTGATAGACTCTATATTTGCCCACATAAAGACCATTATTGAAAATTTAGCTGAAAGGAATTATAGTATCATAACTATCATTTCAAAATTTTAACTTTTTGAGTAACTTAAAAAATTTAGAGGTTTTTAAAAAAATCTTGATTTCACTTTTGTCTTGATTTAAGATGTCTGTCATTCCAAGGTATCTGTCATTCAAACCTCCAGTCATTCGAAGATTTCTTTACTCTGTAGTGATACTGTACTGCAGGGGACTGACTCATCCCTCTCTACCACTACCCATGAAGCTCCATGAATAACTTGAAAAAGTCCCATAAGAGAATATGAGCAAATCCAGTTTGGGAAGCATTATTCTAGCTATCCAATATGCATATTTAATGGGTTATACTTTTCTGTTAATTTGAAATATTCTTACATTAAATGAGATGATGTTTTGAGAAAGCATTTTCTGAATTATGAGTTAGTTGGTCCAAGGGTTGTGGGTTATTGTTAAGTTGTTTAACATTGAATTATAAGAGTTAAACACTTATTTAATTTGATAAGATAAACATTTATATAACATGTCTCAATCACATTAGCTCTACTTTATTTTCCAAATTGTTTCCTTTGCTAGGGAGGACTTAATATTTGAGACACAGAATGATATTCTTGAAAAAGCATGGGCATTAGATCTGATAGTCCTAGGGTCAAATTCTGGTTCTTTAATTTCCTTAATATGTACCCCTGAGCAGAGTTAATTAGCCTTTCTGAATCTCAGTTTTCTTATCTTTAAAATGAGCATCAAAATATGGAAATGTACTATAATGTACTTGGTATGCACAACAGTTATGGACTATTACTTCTATACAGTTTTGCTGATTTTATAGTGGTCATAATTTCATGAGGCTACCTATATTTTTTCTCTGATATCATATACCAAATAGTTGTCACATTGCATTTAAAAATGAAGTTGCTGAGACCACTGTCCCTTCCATCTGTTTGAGTTAGGTATCATTTTTGTGTTCTCACAACTTAACAAATGTGAAACAATTTACGCTGTGGTGCTGCTTGGTAAATCACTTCTTCACTTTGAGGGTATTTTTCAGTCTTGTGGATGAGAGGTCTTGACAATAGTCATTAAAGATATGATAGCACTTTCACAAGAACAAGGACATGTGCCTTATGTCTCTTTGTTGAGCTCTGGTCTGGGTGAACTAATTTTAACATTTTTTTAGATCCACACTAAAATTTCACTAGGAAAGTTACTATCTGCTGGGCACAGTGGCACACATCTGTAATCCCAGTGGTTAGGGAGGCTGAGACAGGAGAATTGCGAGTTCAAAGCCAGTCTCAGCAAAAGTTAGCTGATAAGCAACTCAATGAGGCCCTGTCTCTAAGTAAATACAAAATTGGGCTGGGAATGTGGCTCAGTGGTTGAGTGTCCCTGAGTTCAATCCCCAATTTCCCCCCAATCCCCCCAAAAGGTTACTATCTGCCTAGACTGGATCTTATTAGGCCAATGCCTGTTTTTAAGCTTGTAAAGATCACCTCAGTTATGCTATCTGGTTAATGGGAGAATTTGACATTGTATAGTTAAGAGAAGATGAGGTGATTTGGGTTTGCTGGCTGATGACTTGGATTAAGTAACTTGAAATTCTAAGCACAGATTATGATAGTCTGGGTGAGGAATGTTATATAACTGTTTAGCTTATTGAATTAAATCAAACATCATTTAAAGAGTAAGAGGTGGGAGGAAACTCCATTTTAATGTGAAGCTGTCCTGAATTCCACTCAATGGGTGTGAGATGCTGGTAAGTGAAGCAAGGGTGGCACCAAATTGCTGTTTCCATGATGTCTCAGTTCCCTTAGGTCTTTTACAGCATGAACATCTTACTTCCAAAAATGGTATCTTCATGCTGATATATCCCGCTCCTTTTTTTTTTGGTATTGGGGATTGGGCCCAGGGTCACTTTATCACTGAGCTACATCCCCAGTTCATTTTATTTTTCATTTTGAGATGGGGTCTTGCTTAATTGCTTAGGGCTTTGCTAAGTTGCTTTGACTGGCCTCAAACTTGTGATCCTCCCGCCTTTACTTCCCAAGTCTCTGGATTACAGGTATGTGCTACCATTCCTAGCTCCTGGACCTCTAAATGCTTTATAGTTAAGCAAAGAAAGAGTTGTCTATTAGATTAAGGAAGAAATGGTATGCTTGCCTACTGCAAAGGCAAGTTTAAGGGATTTTGTGGTTAATTTTTATTGTATTAAATTGTTACTCTACATGTTACTTTAGAATCTAATTCCTGAACAAGATTCAATTTCCATCGTAATATCTGCCCTACCAGGGCTGTTCTTCAAATCAGATGAGAGAATATATGTTTAAGTGCCAGGTAGAATTCATGATGCTATGAAATGTAAAGTGTTTCTGTTCTCTGGACAAGACTTGACCAGAAATCCACTTGAATGGCTTTACTCTTATTTGTTTCATATTTTCACACAGAAAGTAAAGTGTAGCTAAGTATTGAAAAACCCTCCCCAACCATGAGGATGAGGATGATGGTGACCATGATGATAAATGTAACAACAACATGAGCTAAGATTCATTAAATAGCACATGCCAGAAAGTGTGCTCAGTGTTTGGAGTGAATTATTCTCAATAAAATACAGCTTTGGGAGGAGTTCTTCCTCTTAGATTTTCTATCCTCAACACCCTCCTAGAGGTACTTAAGTTTTAAATATTATATACATTTTCTGGAAAGCCTCCAAATTACTTGTATGTCTTTTTTTTTTTTTTTTTAAGAGCTGAACTAAGAAGTGGTAGATGAGGAAATACTTGTTCCATGGATTAGAATGTGTTTTCATGGGGAGGACTTTTCATCAGAGGAACCTGTGAGCTCCTCCTCCCCCTCCTCTTTTTCCTCCTCCTCCTCCTCCTCCTCCTCCTCCTCCTCTTCTTCTTTTTTTTCTTCTTCTTCTTCCTCGTCTTCTTTTCTTGAAGATCTTTATTTTATTTTTATGTAGTGCTGAGCTGAGAATCGAACCCATGCCTCATGCATGCTAGGTGAGTGCTCTGATTGGTGAGTTTGGACCTGGGCATATGTGCATTAGACTCTACCTGTGTTGTGGCCCTGCATGCTCACAGAGATGCTGAGTTTCAATCTCTGCCATGCACATACATCACCAGAACATGCTTTTGCTGTGAGTGGACACAACTGCCTATGATATATAGGTAAGTCTGCTAAGCCAACAACTATTACTTGATTGTACATTCTTCAATTTAGCTTTCACCAGAAATAAAGCTAGTTTGTTGTTGTTTTTTTAAATAATATCTCTGACTCCTGTTTCTACTTATCAGTTGTTTCAAAATTTGGGTGGGAGAAAGAGTTATAAATTAACTACACTGAAGCCTAACAAAAGGCAATATGATCAAGAGCACTGGTATACACAGCAATGTTTATAGCAGCTCAGTTCACAATTGCTAAGCTATGGAACCAACCTAGGTGCCCTTAAACAGATGAATGGATAAAGAAAATTCATATATACGTAATGGAATATTACTCAGTCTTAAAGAAGAATGAAATTAGGCCTTTGCTGGTAGATGGAAGGAACTAGAGACCATCATGCTAAGTGAAATAAGCCAATCCTAAAAAAACCAAATGCCAAATGTTCTCTCTGATATGTGGAGGCTAACACACAATAAGGTGGGGGAGAGGAAAGAATAAAAGTTCCTTGGATTAGACAAAGGAAAATGAAGGGAAGGTAGAGGGGATGGGAATAGGAGAGAAGTAAAATGAATCAGACTTAACTGTCCTATATTCATATATGAATACACGACCTGTGAAGCTCCACACCATGTTCAACCACAAGAATGGGATCCTAATTAGAATATGTTATACTCCATGCATGTATAATACATCAAAACACATTCACTGTCACATATATTTAAAAAGAACAAATAAAAATAAAGAGCATTGACATAGAAATGAAATGGCCTGATTTCAGATTCTAGTTCATTCACTTAAATCTGTGTCACCTTGCACAGGTTACTTAACCTTCCTGGACTGTAGTTATTTTGGCAGTAAAACTAGGGCATTAATAAAATGCACCCTTCTGGAGTCAATTGATACATGTAGAGTGTTTGAAACAATCCTGGGCATGGACTAAGCATCCAACAATATTAGCTTTGGTACTGAAGATTGAACCCAGTGTTGCTCTGAGTTATATCCTGAGCCCTACTATTTAGTGATGCTGGGGATTGAACCCAGGGCCTTGTGCATGCAAGGCAAGTACTCTATCAACTGAGCCATATCCCCAAACCCCTTTTAATAATTTGAGACAAGGTGTCACTAAGTTTCACAGACTAGCTTCCAAATTTCAGTCCTCCTGCCTTAGCATCCCAAGCAGCTGGAGATTACAGGCATGTGCCACTGCAGCCAAACTCAAATGTTAGCTATTATTATTATGACAATACTAAGGGCCTGAAGTATAATCTAGATATTTGCAAATAATTTGCATTCAGTCTCTAACTTCCCTCCTGCAATGCAGTGAATGTTTATGCTCCCCACAAAATTTATATGTTGAAATTCTAACCCCAAGATGATGGTATTTGAAGGTAGAGAGTCTTTGGGAGATGCTAAGGTCATGGGGAGCAGATGAATGGGATTAACACTCTTAATCTGCTTGACATAGCAATCTTTTCACAATGTGTAAGTATATCAAAACAGCATGTTCTGTACCTTAATTATGTATAATACAATAAAATAAAGGTTGCAAAATAAAACACAAGTAAAGGAAAAAATATTTTTAAAAAAAGGAAGACCACAGAGAAATCCCTCGCTTCTGTCACCTTGTGAGGATCACAGTGAGAAGGCAATTTTGTGCAAGGAACAGGGCCCTCACAGACACCATATCTGCAGGTGCTTTTATGTCAGACTGTGAGGAATGAATTTCTGTGGTTGACAGGCTATGAGGACTATAGTCTCTGGTTATAGCAGCTGTAACAGACAAAGCCACCTTTAAAAATGTCAATGCAGATTATTATCACAGGGGCCTTCTCTGTGCTAAATATCATTTAGTCTTTCTCCTTCTCTTTTCTCTACTTGCCACAATCTATAGAAATAGGACTCAGTGACATTTGTTAGGGACACTTCAGGCTAGATCACTACAATCACTCTTGTTTCAGAATCCCATGGCACTTTGTCTCTCCTGTGCAATTTGGTAGTTAAATGTGTGCTCTTAGGCTGGAGGTGTGGCTCAGTGGTGGAGTGTTTGCTTGGCACATGTGAGGCACTGGATTCAATCCTCAGCACCACATAAAAAATTAATAAAATAAAGCTATTTTGTCCATCCACAACTAGTTTTTTTTTTTTTTTTTAAATATGTGCTATCATATGGAAGAAAATGCAGAAGGGGGTCAAATTTTAAAAGAAGACAGGATCACCTGAGTGGATCTCAGGTTTCAAATATGCTACAGTAATATTTGGGGAAAAATATTGTAGAAAATTTTAGACCACAGAAAAATGAATTTTATAACAAATACCTGAATATTCACCGTTCTGCCATTAACATTTGAATATACTTGCTTTATCACATAATTGATCTAGCCATTCATTCATCCATTGATCCATCTGTCAATCCATCTTTCCTAATATATTACAAAGTAGAAAGTTATGGTAATTTTTTGAAACACTAACCTTCAAGTATTTTCCCCTCCCCTCCCCTCCCCTTCCCTTCCCTTCCCTTCCCTTCCCTTCCCTTCCCTTCCCTTCTCCTCCCTCCCTCCCTCCCTCCCTCCCTCCCTTCCTTCCTTCCTTCCTTCCTTCCTTCCTTCCTTCCTTCCTACCTTCCTTTCGAAGTGGGGATCAAGCCCAAGGTCTTGTACATGCTAAGCACAGACTCTATCACTGAATGACACTTGCAGCTAACCTTTGATTCTTTTCTTGGAACTTCTGTGATCTCTCTATTTCTCTGAGAGAATGGAGAATGGACAGGACCTGGAGTCTAACTGCCTGACTTGAAATCCAGCCTTGCCCTCTCCTAGCCAAGTGACCTGTGTAAACTTACTGTGAATGTCCTCATCTGTAACAAGAGGATAACAACCATACCTAATTCATGAAGCTGTTGTGTGATTAAATGAGGTAGTGCGTGTAAAGTGTTTGCAACAGTCATTGGCCACAAACACTCTTGGGGGACTAAGTTTTACTAGGTAGTGAAATTTAATTAAATTGTTACCTAGGGCTGGGGATGTGGCTCAAGGGGTAGCGCGCTTGCCTGGCATGTGTGCGGCCCAGGTTCGATCCTCAGCACCACATACAAAGATGTTGTGTCCGCCGAAAACTAAAAAAAATAAATATTAAAATTCTCTCTCTCTCTCTCTCTCTTTAAAAAAAAAATTGTTACCTAAACCTCATGAAGTAGTGTCTTTATTATATAATATAATGAATATTAGGTATTATTGTTTGTTGCAGCAGAAATTCATAGAGGAAAAAAAATCTGTTTAGTTTGTGAGTTTTAAAACAGGTTTTTGAAGTGCAGTACAAAGGAAGGAAGGTTTTTTTTGAAAGTAACTGAACTCTGCCTATCAAAAGCCTAAGTACTCTGGGATTAAGAGTCTCACCTGACCAAGTTATATAAAAATGCCCAGCCATGGGGGAGAGAGAGCTGACCTGGGAGAAACTGTGCAGGGCGTCATGGACTCGCCTCAGTTCAGGCTGATTCTCAAAGTTGGGGTGAGAATTTTGTGCATGAATTCAAGATTCAACAGCTGAGAAAAATTGTGCTTCTCTGTAGTTATCTGGGCTGTGCAGGGTAGGCTCTTGCCCTCTGATCATTTTCTCTTTTTAATCCCATTCCTTTCTCCTGTTAAAACTAGAATTCATCATCTACAATCTCAGAAAAGGGAGGCCACAAGAAAAAAAAAAGGTAATTTTCTTTCTTTTTAAGCAAAAACAAACAAACAAACAAAACCCCCCAAACCAACAACAAAGATCTGGCCCAAACCACCTTTGGAAGAGTAGAGTGGTTTCTGGACTAGAAGAGAAGGCAGTCCCAGTCAAACTTGAATAGTTGGTCCTCCTGATTTGGGTGGGGGGGAGGATGGCCTCCCAATTATACTTGATTTTTTTAAAAAAATAAGTAGTCTTATTTTGAAGACTCCAATTCAGCATTCTACTAATAATTGCAAGGTATGGCAACTTTAATATGACATGAATAGCTGGAATTCTCAAAACTTTAGAAGATATTTTTTTGCTTGTTTTCTTTGAAGTATTAGGGATTCAACTCAGGGCTTTGTGCATTCTGGACAAGTTTTCCACCACTGATGTACATCCCCAGCCCAAAATATTTAGGAGGATTCACTGCACTTGCTGATTTGAGTTGATTGTAATTTTAAATTTCCTTAGTTTCTGCTTTTTAATTTAAAATTATCATTCTAGGCATTTAAGAAGGGTAAACTAAATAAAAAATAATGAGTTGTGTGATGTTGGATAGTTCCATTTGTTCATCTGCAAATGAGAATTAAAATAGGATCTACCTAACGAGGTGGTTGTGAGGATGAAATCAGTTAATACATGTGTGCTTATGACCATACTTAGTGCAGAGTAGGCACTTGAGAATTGTTAGGTGATAGTTTTTCCAGGGTTCTTTGCAAAGGTACCTGGAGCGAATTTGCATCAAACCAGTACATGCGGTTGCTTCAGTTTTCTCTTCCCTTGGCCAGAAACACACTAAATCGTCTCCAAGTTCAAAGCATTCAACAAACAGTGGCAAGGCAGAGTCACCAGAAATGTGCACCTAATTTCCATGACAAATATGGTCAAGCTGTATTAGATAGGAGCCACTTTCTGTATTGCTGTATGGACAAATACAGCAAAACAAATTGAAATCTAATAGAACCTTCCCCCTGTTGGCAGAATCGCCCCAAAGGAATGGAGAGATTAGTACTCACGCGATCTGATGTAATAGTGAATTTTGAAACCAACTCATAATTGATGCCAAGTAAAAGCACTGTGAACCTATTAAATGTGGCATATTGATGAAAAAGAACACACACACACACACACACACACACACACACACACAAAGAAAGAATTGTTAGGTGATTCACAAGTTCTTCTGCCCTACTAATGATACTTAATGGTTTTTCCATAGTTCATTATTTTCATAATGATGACTTCACAAAGAGTTGGGAAGGCAAGTAAGAATATTTTCTGAGATGAAACATTTCCCGCCCCCTAACATTTAATAGAACTGTCCTGTGCACTACTTGTGCCCTTCCCTCCATTTATATGTTGAAGCCCTAACTCCCAATATGACAGTATCTGGAGATATGATCCTTAGGAAACAAAATTGAATGGAGTCCAAAAATGGGGCCCTGACAGAACTGGTGGTCTTATAGGAGAAGATCTCTCTAGATCCCTCCATCCTCCACCCACATGCTACAAGGAAAGGCCTGGTTAGACACAGTAAGAATGTTGCCCTCTACAAGTCAGGAAGAGGGCTCTTACCAGGAACTGACCCTGATGAACATTGGTCTGGAACTCCAGCCTTCAGCACTGTGAGAAAATAAATTTCTATTGCTAAAGTTACCCAATGTTCTATTATGGCAGCCTGAGAAAACTTAAAGCAGACTGCTAATTAATAAGTAGTGAAGAATTGAAAACTCTTAGAGTTGCAATCTATTTATGAGAGAATGGGCACTGCCACTTAAGTTTTCTTACCCCAACCTGCTTTCGCAGGGTCCCTGATGACTGGGCAGAATGATGAAGGGAAAGAAAACCTGACTTCTTGGCTCAGTCCCGTTCCTCATCCACTGAGTCATCTTGGACAAATCTTTTAACCAACTTTTTTCTCCTTGGTACAAAAGGAGGTGTAGGAGAATAATATATTCATAGTTGTATAATAGGGTGGTTATGCATTTGAATCAATAATGAGGCTGAGATGAGGAGAAGCAACAGTATAGAATAAAGGCCAAGAACCTAGAAGACAAAGACCAAGAGCCAGAAGCTGCTGTAATGAGAATAAGTCCCTTGGTCTTTTCAGAGGTACTGAGAGGGCGTTGGCTTTCCACTGGAGGGGGAAGTCAGTCTCAGTGAGTGGTCGGCTTGCCATCTGGATTAGGAAGAGGCTCTGGCAAGATGAACCCACATCATCTCCTAGTTCTTCTTGGGTTCCATAACTTAATGAATACAGGGGTGAATAAAGGAACAAAGGAAGATGAACTCCCATGTGTGCTAACAATGAAATATATAATTGGTCTCTAAAGTCCCTTCTGAAGAATGCAAGGGGTTCTCTTCCTTCATTCACATACATATTTCTCTACTTGTGCTTGATATTCATTTGGGGTGCCTCATCTGGGTCTTCAGCACCTCCTGGTATAGCCCTTGCCCTATAAGCCACTAGGGACAATGCATGGACTCCTCTTTCCTCATCTCTCACCCACACCTGTAGGGTACATATTAGGTTAGGTCTAGGGCTAGATCTCTTAGAGAAATGTTCACTTTCAGCTCTGCCCTCACTACCATACACCTTTGAACAAGTTTCTTAAGCGTCCTATGCTACATGCTATTTTATTTTATTTATTTTAATTTTAATTTTTGTAGGACTAGGATTGAACCCAGGGCTTTGTGAATGATGGCAAGTATTCTACCACTGAATAGAATAGCCCCACCCTCTGTATAGTTGTTGAAAGGATTAAATGATATAATTGTTAGAAACTCCCTCCCAGTTTTGAATCCACTGAGAACAGGGTCTATGTTTCTTGTTCTCATGCTTAGCATGCAGTATATATTCAACAACTGTTTCTTTTCTTTTTGTGGTGCTGGGGATTGAACCCAGGGCCTTGCGCATGTGAGGCAAGTACTCTACTGAGCTAGATCCCTAGCCCTCTTTTCTTAATTAATTAACTAATTAATTAATTATTTTTTTGCTGGGGATGGAACCCAGGGCCTCACACATGCTTGACAAGTGCTGTGCTACCGAGATACACTGCAGCCCATTTTTGTTTTTATTTTGAGATAGGGTCTCACTGAGTTGCCTAGGCTGGTCTTGATCTTGAGATCCTTCTCTTTCAGCCCCTCATAATTTTTTTAAAAAAATATGATACATAAAAATTGTATATGAAAATGGGGATACTTGTGATTTTTCCATACATGTATACATTATATAACATTTATAGTAGGTTATCTATTTCCTCAAATATTTATTCCCCCCTCCTGGTATTGGGGATTGAACTCAGGCTTCTCACACTGAGTTACACCCCTATCCCTTTTGATTTTATTTTGAGACAGAGTCTAAGGCTGAGGCTGGCCTTAATCTTGTGTTCCTCAGCTTCCCTCGTAACTGGGATTACAGGTGGGAACCATCCCCATCCCAATGATTTCTTTATGGTGAAAACATTCAAAATCCTTTCTTTGAGTTTATTAAAATATATAGTACCTTATCATTATCTATAGTCACTCCATTGTGCAATAGCATATTAAAAGTTATTCGTATCTAACTATAACTTAGTATGCATTGATCAGCTTTCCTCAAACCCTTCCTCTGTTTTTGTTTGGTTGTTTGTGGTGCTGGGAATCGAACCCAAGGACTTGGGTGTACTACACGAGTGCTCTATTTCCGAACTATATTCCTATCCCCATCAACTGTTTTAGAACAAATAAAAATGTTTTAGCTTGATGTCTGGAACATAGTAAGTGCTCAAGAAAAGAAGGCTATGTGTATCTCCTTCCCTCGTGGTACATCTGGCCTAATTTAGGCCAGTGAGAGTTAGGCCAGGTCTTTTTCTGACCTAATAATGTAAAAGAGACACTCTCTTTCCATTAAGGTTGCCAAGTTGGTAAAAGGTAAGCCTCAAACTGCTGCAACCTTCTTATTCCATGTGGTAAGAATCTGCCCAGGACAAAGCCAAGAGAAACAAAAGCAGATCTGAGGGAATGGAAGGAAACTGACTCCTGATGATAGTCTTTAACATCTGAATCCAGCTAAAAGCACAACAGTCTATGCCTTTAAGAGCTTTTAGATAGGTAAAGATCATTATGCTCAGGGAGAATCAGGCTGGAATGGAAACACCAAGAAATGACATACAACCAGAATTTAGTGAGCAGAGGTAGACCTCTGGGTAGGCACGGAGAAAACATCTGAAAATTTGAAAGTAATTTCCATATCTGAAAAGATAAGAAAACGAGAAATGTAAGTTAGCCAGGTAAATGGAGGTGTTATGGGGTTGGTGTATGTGAGAGTATAGAAAGGTAAAGCAATAACTCAGGCAAAATAGTACGGTACTTTCAGGGAATTCAATATGACCAAAACATACATAAATATTTCCTCAAAATGTGTTCAGCTGCAAGTAAATGACAATCTGATTAACAGTGACTTAAGCAGCCAGGTGCAGTGGTGCATGTCTGTAATCACAGTAGCTTGGGAAGCTGAGGCAGGAGGATCACAAGTTCAAAGCCAGCCTAAGCAATTTAGTGAAACTCTATCTCTAAATAAAATAAAAAAGTCTGGGGATGTGGCTCAGTTGTTAAGCGCCTCTGGGTTCAATTCCTGGTACCTAAAAAAAATAAAATAAAATAAAAAATAAATAGTGACTTAAGCAATGAAAACATTGAGGTAGAGTTGAGATTATGATTCAGTAATGTCATTAAGATGCTGAGCTCTTCCCATCTTTCTGTCTCACCATCCCCAACTTTTTTCTTTATGCATGTTACTTATGAAAAACAGAATAATAGTCCCTAAAGATATCCACATCTTAATACCCAGAACCTATGAATATATTACCTTACATGGCAAAAAGAACTTTGCAGATGTGATTTAGTTAAGGATATTGAGATGGGGAGATTATTTTAGATTATCCAATTAAATCCAATATAACCAAAAGTATCCTCATAAGAGGGAGGAAGAGTCAGAGACAGAGATATGTTGGAAGCAGATGTCAGAGGAAGAGGAAGAGATTTGAAGATGCTATGCTACTTGCTTTGAAAATAAAGAGAGAGGCCACCAGCCAAGAAATGTGGGCTGCTTTTAGAGGTTGGAAAAGTTCTGAGCTCCAGAACTATAGTATAATAAGTGTGTGCTTTAAGCAAGTTGTGAAAATTCGGCAACAGAAAACTAATACATCACACATGGCTGCAAGGTAGCTGACAGACCTCAGATATTACTTTAATTTTAATGCAGGAAAAAAGGGGCAGGAGTTTAAAAAAAAAAAAAAAAGCCTGAACACACTGCATCTAATCCCTTTAGTCAGGAAAGCAAAATGCTTCTTGGGTACCTTAGTGATTGATTTCTCCTGCAAATCATTGACCAGAACTTGGATGTAATGGCTATCTCTAGCTGCAAGGACAGTATCTCCTTTTCCAGTCTGATTTGTTTTATAAATGGGTTCAATCCCTCAATGAAAACAGAAGAAGTTTGGGTCAAGGTGTAGAACCTGGGAGGAAGTGACTGAAGATGCCTCTCATCTGGGAGAAAGGGCCATGGGAAAGTCTTGGTCCTATGTACTAAGAGTCATTTGCCTTCAGCAGCCTGTAGCAGAGTGATTGAGTGCCTTAGAAACTGGGTTTCTCATCATTGGACATGTTGGAATTCTAGGAAAGTGAGAAATGGATGTGCTTCTCTAAGGAGAACATTTGAAGGACTTTACTTGGGGATCGCTGGTATGCGCCTTGAGCCAGTTACTGGGGCCTGTGATCTCATGAGTTTATTGTAAGAGAGAGTCATGACTGCCCACAAATGATAAGGAGTGCAAGCTGGAATATTAAAGCTAGAAGAAGGACTCCAGAAAGCAAAAAGAGAGCGATAACTGAGTGGCAGGGAAGATGAATAAAATCAAGTAAGCTCTTAGGGGTATAATATAGAGGAAGCCAGGCATTGACCTGTTTGATGGCCCTCCAGTCAGGATGCAAGCTCCCCTCAGTGAGAGGAAGTTATGAGACTGGAGATCATAGTCAGAAAGTTGGGTAGGCTCCTTGGCACAGGATAGATCCCTGGGCAAAGGATCTAGCAATTATATCTTTTGGCAAAAGATCAGAAGCTTGCTCTAATGTGCCAGGAGAAGCACACCGCACTTAGGACGGTAAAGAGTAATTTTGGTAGGGAAACATAAGCTTTCTTGGGTAGAGATTACCCTCTTTGATATTGAGGACTGCTCTGCTAGTTCTGGTTGTTGAGTAGAAGTTCGTTTGTAGTCTCCAGACCTCTCTGTGGGGGAGCACTTTCCTTGATCCCCATCCCCATCTCCTATGTAGGACTTACATGTACGTACAGATGTGTATGTGCAGAAATGACCATTGCATCCATGTTTGTAAATAACAAGAAAGAGAAACAACCTAAATGTTCATATGAAGGATCTTGGTTAAATGAATTATGCTATATCCCTGGAATGGAATATGCTGAAGCCATTTATATGAAAGTTTTGGAGTAAGTTTCATATTAATATTAAGCAATTGTAGTCAGATGCAGAGCAGTTTGTGGAACATGTATCCATGAGGGTTGCTGTCCAGTGAGGATAGAGACTATAGTTTTGGGGAAGAAGGAAGACATACTTTTGTTTATTCTGAAAAAAAAAATTTAGAAGATATATTGTGCTAGTTGTTTATTGCTTATATGAAACCACCTCAAAACTTAATGGCTAATCTAACATTTTACTTGGTTACAAGTATAGAGGGCAACAATTAGGGTGTGTTGCAGCTATTCTTTTCTCCTGGCCTTGCCTGTGGTCACTTATATGGCTGCGGTCATCTGATGACTAGATGAGAATGGATGGTCTACAATGACCTTACTTAAATGTTCAGATGTTAGCTGGGTGCCTGGTGCATGTCTATAATCCCAGTGATTTGGGAAGCTATGCAAGTTCAAGGCCAGTCTTAGCAAGACTCTGTTTCTAAATAAAATAAAAAGGGATGGGGATGTAATGGAGAGGTAGAGTACCCCTGGATTCTATCCCCAGTAACTCTCCCCCACTCTCCACCCCCCGCCCCGAATCTCTTCTGAGCCACCAGCCTCCAGCATGGGATTGGCTTTTTCATATGCCAGTGTTCAAAGACAGTGCAAACCCTCTTGATGTCTAGACTCCAGAGGAGTTCACACAACACTGCTTACTTTTCTATCAGCTAAAGCAAGTCACAAGGCCAGCCCATGTTCAAAGAGTGGGGATTTCTTACTCCACTTCTTCGTGGAAGCAGTTGCAAAGAATCTGTGGCTTTTTTTTTCTTTTTTGTAGTGCTGGAGTTTAAACGTAGGGCCTCACACATGCTAGACAGTGGAATACCACTGAGCTATATCCCCAGTCCTTTTTATTTTGAGACAAGTTCTCACTAAGTTGCCCAAGCTGGCCTAAGTCTTGTGATCATCCTGCCTCTGCCTCCTGAGGATCTGGAATAACTAGGATGAGCCACCATGTCAGGCTTGTGACCACTTTTAACGGACTACTTGCACATATTATTCTTTTCTCAATTAAACTTCCCACTTAATTAAAAACTAACAGTGATAATTGTAATACATTCACAGGATTTTGAGAATTGGTAGGACCTGGGAAATTATCTACTATGAAACTGTTTGGTTTTATAAACAGGCCTTAAAATTTAAAGTGTTTTGGATAAGTTAACATAGTCGGTAAGTGGCAGCATCAGCATTGAAACCTTCTGACTTCCAGTATTGTGCTTTAAATTTCACAGCAGGGCTTCATTTTTCAAACAAGACTTACAAGTGATCTTTGATTAAGAAAACTTAATAACTGTTAGCCCTACTGCTTTCCTAGAACTTTAGAGGTTATAGCTCAACCAAGTAAAAGGAAAAGACTAAATAAATAGTCCAATTATGAGAAAAGCAAAACAGGAATTTGAACTATCTACCATATCTCTTCTCAGGGCTTTTTTTTTTTTTTTTTTAAAGAAACCTAATCTTATTGTATTTGTGGAATAAACAATATACCAAGTCATAAATACCTAGATCAAAATTGTTTTCCAAAAATGTTCAAATGGGCTTATGTGATTTTTTTCCTTTTGAAGTATTTTAAAAGCCAAAATGTATTGTCAAGTATATCTAAGTTATCCTGTTGATTCCCTGGGAATTTAGAAAGTCTCTAATGGCTCTGCCTAGTATTTAATTAATACAGTCTTGAATATAAATTGGTGAATTAGTGAATTTTTAAATTAATTCAACCTCTATTTATTGTGAACCCCTGCTTCAAAATATTGTGCTGAAAACTGTAAAGAACACCAAAAAGAGCCGGGCACAGCGGCTCATGCCTGTAATTCAATGACTCAGGAGGCTGAAACAGGAGGATTGCAAGTTCAAAGCCAGCCTTAGCAAAAGTGAGGTGCTCAGCAACTCAGTGAGACCCAGTCTCTAAAAAAATAGTGCTGAGGATGTAGCTCAGTAGTTGAGTGCCCCTGAATTCAATCCCCCATAATCCTCCTCCTCCAAAAAAAAAAAAAAAAAAAGAATAAGGAACACAAATTCCTCCTAAAAAGCTTGAAATCAGACTGGGCTGTTGGTACAGGTCAGTGATAAAGCATGTGCTTATTAGCAAGTGTGAAGCCCAGGTTCAATCCCCAGTACCCCCAAAAATTCAATTTCTAGTTGCAGGTAAAAGTGTATATCTGACTATAAAAAGATGAGGAATAAATGAGACGCTTTAGGGAAGGTATTAGCAAAATGGAATGAAAGTATACAAGATTGATTATAGCAATGCCAACTGGCAGAGTGTTTATTATTATTATTATTATTATTATTATTATTAAGACAAGGTTTGGCTATGTTGCCCAGGCTGGTCTCAAATTCCTGGGCTCAAGTGATTCCCCCTTCAGCTTCCCAAGTAGCTGGGACTACATTTGTTCACTACCATGCCTGGCTCTCTAAACTGGTATGTATGGCAGAAAGGATGAAGAACTGAAAGAGACATTTTCTCTATTAGGGGGGGTCATTAAGATTTCCTCACAGAAAATTAGAGTAGGGGAACTTAAAAGACTTAAATCCTCAGGATGCCCTCAGAACTGATAGTCTTCTCTCCACCCTTAAGATCTTTTGGTTCATAAATTTCTGAGTTGAAGAATCCCTGTAATTACTACTATGCATAGGTATCTGGATTAGATGGAGGCTACCAGATAATTAAAATCATAGTTCAGACATATCAAGTGAGCAAAAGCAGGCAAGTGGTCCTTCTAACAGAATTCTCCTTTAACAAGACTCACTTCTTTCTGGGTTTGCTAACCCCGATACAATGACTATGTATTCTTATGGAAAGGAGGAGATGCATGAAAAGAACTGCTTACTTTATGTTAGTTCTTTAATTTTTGTCTTTGTTATTCACTGACATTTTCCTTTGTGTTCAAATTCACCTAAATAAAAAAAGATAAATGGCTAAGTAGATGT
This sequence comes from Marmota flaviventris, assembly GCF_047511675.1. NCBI lineage: Eukaryota > Metazoa > Chordata > Mammalia > Rodentia > Sciuridae > Marmota > Marmota flaviventris. The sequence continues at coordinate 51,669,757 of NC_092507.1, forward strand.
TCTCAAACAAACAAAAAAGCTAAAGTTATTCCATATTTTAGTGAAAATGAATGATAAAATATTCTATCAGTTCAGAACATTAACCTATAAACTACTACTAACAGCATTTACACCCTGAGAACTAGTTGCGTTGTCATGAGGATGGAGTTTTAACCAGCTGTTGTTTCTCTCTGGATTTTAATAAGACTCATGATCCCTGTTGATGGGTGCCTGTGTTATTTTTCAACATCTGGTCACCTTATGATATGCAGGTGCTAATGGAGCAAAGCATGTATATCAGCAGATAAATATGAACACTATATTTTTCTTGAGGGACAACACATATTCTTGGGACTTTTATTGAGTTACATTTTACTCATCCTAAAATATTTAGAGTTATGTACTTAAAAGATACAGAGCATAGGTATTACATCCACAGAAAGTATTTTAGTCAGTGAATGTTCAATGTAGCAAGGTAGAGATGAACTTAACACGTCTTGTAGACTGAACTGGGAACAGACTCTTCAGCCATAAAATGCACTTAACAGTCTATTTAATAGTGGTGAGGTCCTTGAAAATGCAATATCCATGCTAATCTCGCCTTTTTTCTAAATCACAGATGAAAAATAGGTCAGTTAGGTAGAGCCTTCTCTTTCCATTTAAAGGGTGACATTTAATCTATTTAAACAACTACCAAAACTTTATTAATTCAATGTAAGATAAGCGTGCTGAGCAAGTAGAGAACTTCATTAAGAATACAAGTTTCGGGGCTGGGGTTGTGGCTCAGTGGTAGAGTGCTTGCCTAGTATGCGTGAAGCACTGGGTTCGATCCTCAGCACCACACAAAATAAATAAGTAAATAAGAACACAAGTTTTTCCAAAATTTGATCTGGATGTTCTTAGAACTCAGAACTCAAAAAAAAAAAAAAAATCTCTGTGTGGGGATTTTGATCAAATCAGTAATGTCAAGGAAAGATTAGACAAAAACCAGAATGTAATTAAATCTCACACGTGAATTGACTTAAAGAAAGTGAGTATTTCACAAAAATAAGGGGTAAAAATTAGAAAAGGAACCTCCAGAGAAAGATTTTCCATTTCCCTGATGCCTTCAGGGAAAACTCATTTGGGAAAAGAAATATACACAGCCAAAAGCTTCCAGCAAAGGAGAAACCAAGGAGTCAAATTAGGTTTAATGTACCAGCTTTGGTGCATTTCATTTAAACCACAATGTTCTGTAGAATTCTTTGGAGAGGAAATGCAGGGTAACTGATGAATTGTAATTGCATTTCACTGGGGTCTATTTTGGAGAAAGACTGTTCCCACTTTTCTTTTCCAGCCCTTCTCATTTATTTGAATGGGATTTAGTACTCTTTGGCCCCACCTTTCCAATCAGCTCAAATGTATACCTAGGGTATTGCAGTAGTTCCATCTTTTCCAAGAACAATTATAAACAAGAGCACTCCACAATTGGAGAAGTAAATAATAAAGCAACATTACACAACAGCTTTGGTAGGGGTTTTCAAAAAAAAGTTTTTTTTTTGTTTAATCTCATCATACACTGTCTAGGGTTGCAGGTTTGGGTGCTGTAATTGAAGGTAGAAGTTGCTTTACCCCTCCTAAACCTCTTCTCTGGATCCCAGAAGAAATCCTGGAAGAGAAAGGGCATCTAGAGGTTACTTCTCCTGCTTAACAGACTACTGTGGATTCAATAACAGTTTAGTTCTGTTCAGTTCAGCTCCTATTCCAGAAAACTAACTCCATCAATTATAGAAAATAACTTTTTATAGATAGATTTTTTTTCCAAACCTGTCTTCACTGCATATCCAGGAAGGATTATTTTCCTTTACACCATCAAAGTACCTAGGTTCTTTCCTTCATTTTATGAGAATCATTCAGGTGATATGTAGTAGCTGCTATTATTGGGCACATGTGGTACCTCACTTAGATTTTTAAATCCATGTTCCCAAAGGCAGAGTGCTGCTATTGACAATCCTGCCACCTCCTTTCTCATTAAAGCCAGACTCCAAATTCCCTACCAAACTAAATGGTAATATAAAAATCACACCCTACCTATTTTATTTCCTGCCCCTTTCTCGACAATTCTTTTTAGTTTGGCAATCTTTTAAAAATTTTGGTGAACAAAAGCAAAAAATCAAGTAGGAAGCAGAGCTTTTATTTTGGGCTTTACCCTGTTTCTCTGGTATGGACTTTGATTCCTTACTATAAATAAAAATTTATTTAAAAATCTGACTTTAAATCTTAATGTATTTACTGTAAATTTTATAAGTTGGAACCTCTTACCATCTTGATTTATATGATTTTAAAATGGAGTTCTTGCCATTTCCCTCGGGAAGACTCTGTGGTTTGAATAGTTCTTACTGGCAGGTTGCCTCCTTTATATTTAGCCCAAATTTTCATTTTCAAGGACCATTTTAGACATGTACCATGATAGCTCTAAGCCAATGGATCTGTGTGCCACATAATAGAGTGTGACAATTCGCTCAGTTGTGAAAGACACTGGAGATAATGTAATAAAGCAGCATTTGTGTTATCACATTGGCTTTACAAATCCACTTAAGCACTGACCCAGCGGTGTTACTCATTATTGGGAATTACAGATGTTTATAGTTCTTCAAAAATTATCTTGGGCTAAGTTATAATATATATTGTACATTTAAATTGAAATTCAAAATCCTGGGCTGAGAGAGATGTAAATTTGTGACACTCCTTGGAGGTTTGGGGTCCATGAACCAATGAATACATTATATTGCCACATTAAAGGCTCTTTTTATCTATAAAGATATAAGCACTATCCTAAATTTTTTTAAATAACTTCAAAAAACAGACTGTTAAAATCTTATGACTTTATAGAACTTAGACTTCTACACCAAATTGTATCTGTGGAGCTATAGATTTATATTTCTTCTGTCGATTTATATTTTTTAGATATTATGTATAGAAAATATGGATTATGTTATTAAAATTGCTGCTAAATTATGTTCCAATAACACTGAGCTGTATAGCAGGAGCATTATTTATTTTATGGTTCATATCAACACAATTATTCTTATATCTATTATCATATACACATACACAGTAGAAAAATTTGTTTATGTATGAAAATAATTCCAACTGGCATCTGACATTGATAGCAAAAATAACAATGCTTATATTCTTCTGGAATGTACATGATATTAGTTGGTAAGTTCCTTAAGGGCAGGCTTTTTTTTTTTTGTTTTAATATTTTTTAGTTGTCAATGGACTTTTTTATTTTATTTATTTATATGCGGTGCTGAGAATCGAACCAAGTGCCTCATACATGATAGGCAAGCTCTTTATCACTGAGCCACTACCGCAGCCTCCAAGGGCAGGCTTTTTGTTTAATAAATATTTGTTAAAATCAATGAGTATATACATAAGTAATTATAAGTTAACTTTATTAGTTTCATTTAAATAATAAATGTGAGGTTGGTTTCTAAAGTACCAAGAGTTTCCTTTCACTTTTAATGCTGCTCTGTGATTTGAAACAAAATTTGTGTGCAAGGGAGAGGAAGAAAAAACCAGAGAGGTAGAGGGGAGAGAAGGGGGAGAGGAGAGTAGGGTATCTAGCTCAAATATTTTATAAAGAGAAATGTTATGTGAAAACTGTCAGAATTGAAGTGGAGTCCCTTGTATCACTCTTACAACAACAAAAAAGGTAATGATATGAAGGAAGAATTTTTATACATCACTGCCACAAAAGACTCTGCCAGAATCACAAGCTTGCTGAGAGACCATAACAATCTTACACAAAAAGTACTTCTGCTAGGACATCTGCCCAACATTGTCCATTCAACCTTGAGCTAATGCCACTCTTGTTATCAATCATTACGGCCAAGCATTGTTGTTTCAAAATATCTGATATAATCCTTCTAATTTTTATTTTAAAAAACTTCCCCTTGCCAACTGTGGCAGCACACACCTATAATCCTGGCTACTTGGGAAGTTGAGATAGGAGGATTGCAAATTCCAGGCCAGCCTGGGCAACTGAGTGAAATCTTGTTTCAAAATAAAAAACAAAAAGAACTGGGGATGCAGCTCAGTGGTGAAGTGTTCCTGGGGTTCAAACCCCAGTACAGCAAAAACAAAACAAACAAAAAAAACTTCTCCTTGCCTCAGCTTCTTTGAATATTCCTATAGTTTGCTGTGGCACAATTGCAATGCTCTGCTATTCCCAAACATCCTTATTCTTTGGAGAATCTCTCTCTGATTTATGTACTTATTTATTTATTATTGTGTCCTATTGGGGATTGAACCCAGGGCCTCATGCATACTAGCAAGCACTCTATCACTGAACTACCTCCCCAGCCCTCTGGCTGGTTTTTAAAATTTAGTTTGACATAACTTATTTGGCAACCCAGTAGAATTGTTTATATAAGAAAGAGAGAATAACAGTTTTATTTATTTATTTATTTTTTAGAGAGAGATAGAGATTTTTTAATATTTATTTTTTAGCTTTTGGCGGACACAACATCTTAGTTTGTATGTGGTGTTGAGGATCAAACCTGGGCCGCACGCATGCCAGGTAAGCGCACTACTGCTTGAGCCACATTCCCAGCCCTTATTCTTTTTCTTTATTTATTAGATTTCAAAATAATGAATCTGTTTTCTGGCTTCCTCCATTTTCTTTTTTTCAAAGAAAAGCATCATTATGAACTCATGGAAAATTTGATAGACAATATATATTATGTGTCTCCATCCATTGTAGTCTCTGTGCTTATTGATGTTGAGTGTGTGCCTGGCCAATGGAATATTTTCAAGTTAGCTTCTAAATCCTTTTGACATGACCTCACTAGGGTTGCTTGGGTCATAATTTCCTTGCTATCTGGTATAACAAGATATTTTAGGTTTAATTTTGCGTATTTCTTTTCCAAATCTGTAATTAGTTATTTCTCCAAAGTTTATATTAGTAGGAAATAGTATTTCCAAGTTATAATTTGCACACTTAGTATGCTCATTGTGGTTGGGTTAGCCTTTATTTCTATTACTTTATGTGGAAAGAGAGTGTGTGTAAGTCCATTTTCTGTTTCTAATAACACAATACCACAGACTGATATAAAGAAAAGAGATTTATTTTAATTCATGGTTCTGGAGGTGCAAGGCTGCATCTGGCAATGGCCTTCTTGCTAACAGAGTCCTAAGACAGTGCAGGGTATCACATGACCAGAGACAGGGCACATGTGTGAGTCTGTGTGTCTCTTCTGGTCTCCTTCCCCCTTCTTATAAAGCCACCAGGGTTCCATCATGGGGGCTCGACCCCGTGACTTTATCTAATCCTAATCATCTCCCACAGACCCCCACCTCTAAACCTCATAGTCATATTAAGTTTCCACCTTTTACTACTTCACAATGTAATTTCAATGTATGATGCCTCGGGGAACCCACTTACACCATATCTAAAACATAGCAGCTAGGAAATAAGTTTTCTTTTTATTTACTACTTCCTTCTTTCTTTCTTTTCTTTTTTTTTTTTTTTTTTTTTTTTGAGACAGGGTCTCACGGTGTTGCTCACACTGGCCTTGAATTTGCATTTTTCTGTCTTAGCCTGCCAGGTAGCTGGGTTCACAGGCTTGCACCATCATGCCATCTTCCTTTGTTCTTTCCTTCCTTCCAGTAATTCAATAAAATAAATTCCTAATTTATAGTGATATTTAAGTTCTTTTTCTAACATTCTTAACTCATTTTTTTCATGCTAAGTAAAATACTAGGGATAATACTAGGGATGATAGAATTTGAATATCACAACCAGTGTGGTGGCACATGCCTGTAATTTTATTCTATTTCTTTTTTTCAGGGACTGTGGATGCAATTCTGGGCCTTGTGTGTGCTAGGCAAGTACTCTCCCACTGAGCTAATTCCCAAACCCCATATGCCTGTAATTTTAGATATTTGGGAGGCTAAGGCAAGAGGACCAAAAGTTTAGACCAACCTGGACAATTTAGTGAGACACTGTCTCAAAATAAAAAAATAAAAATAAAGGGCTAGGGATGTAGCTTAGTGGTAAAGCACCCTGGGGTTCAATTTCCCAGTATCATAAAAAAGAAAATGAAAAAGAAAAAACTGAATATCAAATAAATCTTCATTTTATCCTGATTTACACATAACAATGGTTCAAAATAACAATTCTAACAACAATTAATTTACCTAATATTAATTAGTTAACTTTGCAGTGCTGGGGATTGAGTCCAGGTGCACTTTATCACTGAGCTACATTCCCAGCCCTTTTTATTTTTCACTTTGAGACAGGGTCTAAGTTGGTGAGACTGGCCTTGAACTTGCAATCCTCCTGCCTCAGTGTTTTAGGCAGCTTTTTTGCTGCTGTGACTAAAAGACCTGATCAGAACAACTATATAGGAGGAAAGGTTTATTTAGGGGTTTATGGTTTCAGAGGTCAGTACATGGACAGCCAACTCCATTCTTTGGGGCTCAAGGTGAGGCAGAACATCATGGTAGAAAAGTATGGCAGAAGGAAGCAGTTTACATGGTGATCAGGAAGCAGAGAGAGAGGTCTCCACTTGCCAGATACAAATAAATAATCCAAAGCCATGCCCCAATTTCCACCTCTTCCAGCCACATCCTATTACCTCGGTTACCACTCAGTTAATCTCTATCAGGGGATTAATTCACTGATTGGGTTAAGGCTCTCCTAACCCTATCACTTCTTCTCTGAACCTCTTACATTGTCTTGCACATGAGTATTTTTGGGAAACCACATCTAAACCAGTTTATGGAGTAGCTGGTCTGCTGCCTCAACTAGCTATTTATTTTAATAGAAATTTATGGTATCTCACAGTAGGGATTTACCATCAAATTACTGTGTTTTAAAGTTACTTGAAATAGTTACTCTCCATGTAGCTAAGCAGGTTGTATTTAGATTCTTTAGTTTCATTTTAGTTTTGAATTGTAGGGATTTATTTTTTTCTGTTTAATTTTTTAAAAATATTTATTTTTTAGTTTTAGGTGGACACAATATCTTTTTTTTATTTTAAAATTTATTTTTTAGTTATCGACGGACACAACATCTTTGTTTGTATGTGGTGCTGAGGATCGAACCCGGGCCGCACGCATGCCAGGCGAGCGCGCTACCACTTGAGCCACATCCCCAGCCCACAATATCTTTATTTTACACTTACGTGGTGCTGAAGATCAAACCCAGTGCCTCATGCACGCTAGGCGAGCGCTCTACCACTGAGCCACAACCCCAGCCCCTGTTTAATTTTGTTTTATAATTTAATTTGCAAATTTCACATTCATCTTTTTATAGACTAGAATGAAAGTAACTGAGATCCTTGTTTATTTGTTTGCTTTCAGAGCTAGGAATCAAACCCAGGGCCTTGAGCATGCTATGTAATTGCTGTACAGCAGAGATATACCCCCAGCTCCTTGAGATTTGTTTTAATCATAGTTCAGACATGTGTTTGCTTTATCTCTTAGGGAATTCTACAAAGTTTTAAGCCAGAATTTCTAACAGTGTGTTTTACAGATCACTCTGTAGGATGGGAAGTGTAGGATGGAGTAGGTATGGAGATAGGATTTTAATCTTTTTTTTTTTGGTGGTGGTGGGGATTGAACTCAAGGCCTTGTGAATGCGAAGCAAGCACTCTACCAACTGAGCTACATCCCCAGCCTGAGATAGGATTTTATTGTCCAGTATCAGGAATGTCTATATTTGTGTGGAAAATCATGATGTACATAACATATGAAAGGCTCTGAGAAGAACTGGAGCAGGGAATCCTTCCCAGATTTATGTAGCCTATTGTTGCTGGGAGCCATTAGCCAAGTAGGTATGACAATTTCCTTGCCAGCGTACCCCATGTTGCTTAGTGGAAGGACTCGTGGAAATAGGACATTTTGCAGTGACATTGCATGTAGGTGACCTTGCTCAAGGACCAGGGCGGATTAGGGTGTTCCCGGTTTAGGATAATCGGGTTTAGGGCGTTCCAGGTTTAAGATTATTCCTGCTGGGAATAGGGCGTATCCTGCTGCCTGAGTTCCCCTTGAGTTCTCACGGGATTCAGACAGTAGACAGAAGCCCAGTGGGAGTGGATTTGGGCAGAGAACCTGGATTTCCCCAGAACGTGATTGTAGATGGCTGGTGTGAGTTCGGGAATAAAGAGTTGCTGTTTGAATCTACAAGCTGTGTGGTGGCTCGTGATTGTGTGCCCAGCCAGACTGCGGCATTTGTGCCCAGCCAGACTGCGGCATATTGTTTCAAATTTGTCTGCATCAAAATACTGTCCTCACACTATATATTTAAAAACCAGTAGTTATCTATCCCACTAAATGAGAGTTCTGTGGAACATACTTTGAGAAATGTTGCTCTCAGGTTTTCTCATTTGTATGAAGGGGATAAAAATAGCTGTCTTACCATTTTCTCCGAGTTATTGTAAAGATAAGTGAGCTGGATATTAAAGATTTTGCTAGCATCTATATTGAAACTTGGGGATATGGAGGTTAACTCCAACTGTATGCTACTTAGGTGGACTTATGCCTATGGGGGCAATGGTATGATGAAACCTGGAGACTTCAGAAGAGCCAGAGATTTTAAACAAATGGAAAATGACATACTAGGGCCAATTGAGGAAGATATACTGACAGAAAAAAGGATACTATTTCAAAGAACAGCTATGATATGATGAATGGTTTTTATCTGGAATTGGGAAGTCCTGGGACCCATATAGAAAAGTGCTGAGAGCCACGGCTGAGTCTGTATGGCCCCTGGCATCTTGCCAACAGTATTGATTGACAGGCGCCTCTGCCTGTCCGCCTCTGCCGCAACTTTTGAGTTCTCCCACTATTTTGGAGTTCTCGTGGGGATTTCCGGGGATTCCCCGAGAGTTCCCATTGGTTGGGGAAGTGCAGGAGGAGGGATTTCCGGGAGATATAGTTCCGGCTGGGGGTTCCTGGACAAGCCTCGTGGCGCGTTCGGGAGGATTTCCCCGGGAGCTGTGTGAAGTGTTTTCCTGCGTTTTAAAAATAAAGTTTGTTCCTGCTTCAGTGGCTCGTGATTTGTGCCCAGCCAGACTGCGGCATTTGGGGTTAACAGATCTGTTTGTTTACTTTCACCTTTCCTTCTCATTATATTTAATAATTCTGTTCAGGATAATGTAAATTGTTCAAAAAATTGTTTTCTTAGTGCCTGTTGGAATGTTACATAATTTTTTTCTTAGCATCATTGCCAGAATTCCTATCTTCATCCCAGTGCCGGTGAAGACAAAGATAAAATCAAACTACAGCTTCTTCGATAGTTATCACAACAAACTGTAAAAACTGATGCATCAATGAATAATAACTCCACAAGTAATGCTCAATTAAGGAGTCGATTTACTTTGGGAGGAAATGGACATATTGACAGATTCCTCTGCTTTGAATTGCTTGCAGACCTTGCCTGGACTATGTATCACTTGTATGCATTGTGAACTATCTGTTGGTACAGCGAATTGTGGTAGTGCTGGAGTATTTTTGTTGATGGTGTCACCGGTGGTACAATTTTTCAAAGGAGCCCTCAATTGGCTTAGTGTCATGGCATTTTGCATCCTCCTCCCTTCTGCTAGTGATGGTCTAAAATTTGGGGGCCAATGGCTTATGCTGGACCGGTAGTCAGTGACGGGTATGATCCAATTGCAGTGGTATCAACCTAAGACAGGAGGCTGACGCCTAAAGGTCAGTTTTCCGATGACGGGTAAGAACCGTATGTTGAATTGGACAACCTACCAGGCACGGTCCTTAAGCCACATTAACCTCACTCCCCCACTGGCACCAAGGCCAAATTTGGGGGCCAACAGAGGTGAGGCAAAGAACCTCACCCCCCCACTGGTGCATAGACCTATCCACAAGTATGGCTGTATGCTGGACCGGTAGTCAGTGACGGGTATGATCCAATTGCAGTGGTACCAACCTAAGACAGGAGGCTGACGCCTAGAGGTCAGTTCATCCGATGACGGGTAAGGACCATTTGTTGAATTGGACTGCCTAACAGGCACGGTCCCTAAGCCACATTGCTTGTTGTTTAATTAAACAAAAAGGGGGAGATGCTGAGAGCCACGGCTGAGTCTGTATGGCCCCTGGCATCTTGCCAACAGTATTGATTGACAGGCGCCTCTGCCTGTCCGCCTCTGCCGCAACTTTTGAGTTCTCCCACTATTTTGGAGTTCTCGTGGGGATTTCCGGGGATTCCCCGAGAGTTCCCATTGGTTGGGGAAGTGCAGGAGGAGGGATTTCCGGGAGATATAGTTCCGGCTGGGGGTTCCTGGACAAGCCTCGTGGCGCGTTCGGGAGGATTTCCCCGGGAGCTGTGTGAAGTGTTTTCCTGCGTTTTAAAAATAAAGTTTGTTCCTGCTTCAGTGGCTCGTGATTTGTGCCCAGCCAGACTGCGGCAGAAAAGGGCTTGTTTTCTTCGTGAGTGGATGTGATCTATGAAAAGGACTAGAAATTATGAAGTATTAATGTATGAGAACGTTTGCCTTTAATGTATGAGAACGTTTGCCTATCTCACAGTGTATTACCACTAATAGAATATGTATTAGTCTGTTAGGTTTCTGTAGCAAAATACCATAAGCTGAGTGATGTAAACAGCAAAAATTTATTTCCTCACAGTTCTGGAGGCTAGAAGTCCCAGGTCAAGGTATCTGCAGGGTTGGTTTCTTCTGAGACCTACTCTTGGATTTATAGATGTCTTCTTTTTCCTCTATCTTCAGGTGGTCTTTCTTTAGTGTGCATGCACATCTATGTCTAAGTTTCCTATTCTTATAAATGTACCAGCTGCTATAATTTGGATTTGAAGTATTCACCAAAGTCCATGTGTTAAAGATTTGACTGCCAGTCTGTTGTGCTAATGTATATAAAATTTATAGGAGGGGCTTTGCTATGGACTGAGCTCCTGCACTAAACAGAACAAACCAAAATGAAGTTACTTATGCTGAACTTTCATGCCACCAAGAAAAAAAAAAAAAAGAAAAAAACAAGTTGTTTATCTGACCTGAGGAAGTCAGGAGACAGATAATAGCCAGATTTCCACACAAAGTTTGGTTGCCAGTCCAACCAAAAGGTGGTGAAAACCTTTTCCCTAAGGGAAAATTAGGTTAGTGAGAACATGCCTTTGAAGAGATATTGGAACCTTGGCTTCTCCTCCCTGTTTAACTTCCTGGCTACAAGGTGAGCAGCCTCCTCTGCCTGGTACTCCCACTATAATGCACCAACTTGTCACAGACTCAAAAGCAATGTATCCAATAAGCCACAGACTAGAACTTCTGAAATTATGATGCAAAATATAAGCTTATTATCTCAGGTATTTTATCCCAGTAACAGAAAGTTGACTACAGCTATTGGGTTAGGGGTCACCCTAATGACTTCATTGAAATGTACCTCTTTAAAATCTCTATCTCCAATGTAGTCAAATCCTAAGGTACTGGGTGAAGACTTCAAACACAGGGATGTTGGGATATGTAATTCAATTTGAAACTTGTCATATACTATTTTATCAGAAAACTTGTATATGAAAGAGTTACCAGATATGGTTATTTTTATGAAAGACGTAGCAGAAAGAAAAGAAATTAAGAAGATTTGAACTCCAATTTCCTGATAGTAACAAGTATAAAATGATTAGGACAATTAATTAGGCTGTTTTCCATTTTAGTTTCATCCCATCCTTTTCCGGGGTGGGTTAGAGATGGCCACAAATTCCTTCCTATTTTTCCTCTCCTTGTATCAGAGCTGGCTCTGTGACTTGACCAATAGAGAAATAAAAGAGTGGTGTTATGTAACTTCTGTCAAAGGACAAAATGATCATAAATTTAATTTAAAGATCTTAATTGGGTTTTATTTACAATTCTAGAATTGTGCCACATCAAGTCAGAATGAGTGTTCTTATAAATTGAATAGAGGAAGTTGACTTTATAGACAGAAAAGGGCTGAGGAAAGCGGAAAGAGGACAAAAAACTGGTCATTTCAAAGTTATTTTCCCTATAAAGGTTAAAGCAGAGGGGACTTTCTTATGATTCTAGCTAAAACTGGACTTTTGTTTGGAAATCTGGCTAGTATCTCTCTCCTGACCTCCTCAGGTCAGATAAACAACTTAAGTGTTTTTTTTTGTTTTGTTTTTGGTCTGGTGGCATGAAAGTTCAGCATAAGTAACTTCATTTTGGTTTGTTCTGTTTAGTGCAGGAGCTCAATCCATACCAAAGCCCCTATTATAAATTTTATTTATACTTCTAAGACTCTGGTTTAAGGTATCTGCACCTTTTGCCTTTGACACTTGGAATGCTCTCTGTGGGAAGCAAGCTGTCATATAAGAAATTCACCCTGCCTGTTGGGGTCCCTCATGAGGATGTTCTAGCCTCAGTTAATTCTCAGCCCTATGAGGGACCCCAGTCAATGCCACTGGTACAGATTAACTACTCAGCTGAACCCTGCCTGGATTCTTGATCCACGGAATAATGATCAAGTAAAATACTGATGTTTAAGCCATTAAATTTTGGATCAATTTTGTTATATAGCAGAAGATAATCAAAACTATCACTTATTGGCCAAACTGTCTTTGGAAATTAATATTGTTCCTTTTGGTTTATCATCCTTAAAAATGTGACAACTCTTTTTTTTTGTTTTTTTAAATATTTTATTTTTTCAATTTTAATTGGTCATTATAGTTGTATATAATGGGGTGGGACTTGTTGTTTCACATTCGCATATGCACACAGTATGACAATATAACTTGGCCAATATCATTCCCCAGTATTTTCCCTTTCTTTTCCCTCTTCCCCCCTCCCCCTGGTCCCTTTCCTCTACTTTACTGGTCTCCCTTTGATTTTCATGAGATCCCCCCAATCTTTCTTTTCCTTTTTCCTCTTAAGCTTACACAGATGAGAGAAAACATGACTCTTGACTTTCTGAGTTTGGCTTATTTCATTTAACATATGTTCTCAAGTTTTATAAAAAAATGTGACAACTCTTGTGAAGGATATGAGTGAAAATTGGTTTCACAGAAAATTTCCAGATAGTTGGAATAGTACACTTTTGGATTGGGGTATGAATATATACATGTATGGGTAGGAGAAAGAAAACATCAAAGATAGGTAAAGGTTATCAAACAGTGCAAGCATATTAAAGACAAATTAGAAGCCAGGCAGGGTGGCGCGTGCCTGTAATCCCAGTGGCTTGGGAGGCTGAGGCAGGAGGATTGCAAGTTCAAAGCCACCCTCAGCAAAAGTAAGGTGTTAAGCAACTCAGTGAGACCTTGTCTCTAAATAAAATACAAAATAGGTGGGGATGTGGCTCAGTGGTCCAGTGCCCCAGAGTTCAATCCCCAGTTCAAAAAAAAGAACTACATGTGTCACATGGAGCAGCCTAGGGCCTGGAACCATTTACTCCTTTTCCTACTTCCCCTCCCTCAAGGTTTTGTGAATAGCCATCAGGCAAACAGAAGTTCTTGGTTCTGAATTTAAAATGCTTCTATTTTTTAAAATAACAGAACTGCTGTTATTTACTGATGACATACTGTATGTCAGGCAATATGTTCAAAGCTTTAAATGCATGATTTCATTTTACTGTCATTAGAACTCAACGAAGATGATATTGTACCATTATTCTTTTATTTATGGGTGAAGTGTTTATATCATAAGATGTTAGGAGACTTTATCAAGGTCACACAGTCAGAAAGTAGAAGAACTGAAATTTAAATCTAAACCTATCTGTCTCCACAGTCAGACACTAGCGCTTGACCAGCATTCTATACTGCCCCTAAATTTGATCTGCTCTATGGTTTTGCTATGGCTTATCCTTTTTTGCTGATAGTAATGTTATCATTCAAAATGCATTTACTATTGGCCAAAGTATATTGTTGTATTTATTGTGTGTGCATGTATGAATATGGTAACAATAAATCCCACAATTATATATAATTATAGTGCACAATAAAAATATGGGAAAAAACAAAAATATATTGTACTTACCAAACAAAATGCATTTACTGAGCATCGGTTAAAGAGGTGAAAAATAGTATCAACTGGAGTGAAAGAGCAAGAGTAGGAAAGCAGATAGATGGCAGTAGAGGGGGAGTTCAGCTTTGAGTTAGAGGCTTTGTGGTCCCTTATATTATTTATTCAATGAATATTGTGAGTTATCAACTTTGTTCTAAATGTTGGGTCAAAGCTATTTGAGTTAAGAGGCAGGAAAGAGAGACTGGTATTGACTTTCATCATTTTAAGATGTATATATTTTCACAGATCAATGTTTCTGAATTATATAGTTTATAATCATTACTAGTTTAAATGATAGCATTTTCAAAAAATATATCTTTAGTTGTTGATGGACCTTTATTTTATTCATTTATTTATATATGGTGCTGAGAATCAAACCCAGTGCTTCACACATGCTAAGCAAGTGCTCTACCACTGAGCCACAACCCCAGTCCCAAATGAGAGCATTTTTGTTGTTGTTGTTGTTCTAAGTGGTACATAAAATAGTAGTGCTGGGGCTGGGGATGTGGCTCAAGCGGTAGTGTGCTCACCTGGCGTGCGTGCGGCCCGGGTTCGATCCTCAGCACCACATACAAACAAAGATGTTGTATCCGCCGAAAACTAAAAAATAAATAAATAAATATTAAAAAGTTCTCTCTCTCTCTCTCTTAAAAAAAGTAAATAAAAAATAATAAAATAGTAGTGCTGATTCTTACAATCGACAGGACCTTAGTTTCAATAAAACCTGATTTTTTGGTCTGCCAAACAAGATTCTTATTTACAAGATGCTTCATATATATGATCTTACAATATACAAGGTTTCTTCCTGTGTTTGTAACCTTATATTTCATCAGCTTACCTTCCTTCTCTTGGCTTTAAATATGTTTTTTTACTCAAGTATGGTTGTCTGTTTTCCTTTTCTGCTAGCTTCCTCATTCTTCAGCAAATGAAATGAAAAGTTGTCATCTCTCCCTCTTTAATGCCAGCTTCTTTTCAGGGTTCTGATTCATAACTGACACCTGAGTATTACTAATTTGTTGTTCTGATGTCACCTTGAACTCAATACAATGTACCATCTTTCCCTCCAAGCCAGCTAAGTCGTCTCCACGCTTCCCAAGATCTATCAGTTCTAGTAATTCATACTCGAAGACTTGGGAGCCATCCTTAATTTTTCCCTCTCCTTTGTTTCACTTCTACATATTTAGTATGTTACTAAGACCTGTACATTTTCCCTCTTGCCTTGATCCCTTCCTCTCCAGTTCCACTATTATCATCTCAGTCCAGATCTTTGTCTAACCATGCATTCACTACTATAGTAATTTCTACCTCTCTCTGATTCATCTGATCCATTATCACCATTTCATATTTCTCCTAATACTGTACTACACATTTAACTCTGCTAAAAGTCATTTAATGGCCCCTTATGATAAGTGAATAAATTTCAAACACCACAGCTTGGTTTTCAAGATTCTCCAGTCATCCCTTTCCTTCAGTTCCCACCATGTATCCTTGAGAAAATGTTCTGTACTTTTCAACTGCCACAATTTTGGCTTGACCATTTCCTTTGTCTAGATTCTGACTTTCATTTTCTTCTCTTATCTGATCTAAGCCCAGGTTTTTCTTCAATGCCTAGCTGACTCTTCCAGGAAAAGCATTTCCTGATACTTTGTAGTTTACAAGGAGCCCAATGCTCGTTGTAAACTCTTACAATGCTTAGTGTATGCACCAATGATGTGACATTCAATATGTGTGCTTCTTCCTTTTATGCATGAAAAAGCCTTTCCAAAGATAATTAAATTCCTGGAGAGCAAAAACTTGGCCAAATTCTTCATATTTACAGGCTGATGGCCATTTATCTGTAATGGAATAAGTTTTAGACCTGGGAGTTCACCTAGCCCTACTGATTCATTTCACAGATGAACAAACTGAGGTCCACAGAGTGTACAGACCCACTTAGTAGAAAGCCATAGCAATATACAAATATATGCTGATACTTATAGAAGGGTTGGCTTATACAGAATGGCAGGATTCAGAAGGGGGAAATGAGTGTGTTATTTGAAGGATGGAGAAGAATGTGGTTATTTTGGGCAAACGTGGGAATAGGTAATTCAAACTGCCTGATGGGATACGCATAGTGGCTACTGGCAGAGCTGTTTTTATGCACGACCCACACGCTCTGGAAAATGGACGTTCAATCATATTTCTTACATGAATTGACTTCCCAGCCTTGCTATGGATTATTCGTCTTCGCATCCTCGAAGAAAGTGACGGAGATTGGCTGTGCGGCTCCTCCAGAGCTCAGGCCCAAAGGAAGATTTGCTGCCCAATACTTGAGCAGCAGCTAAGGGCTCTCCACTCTCCGACGTGAGCCAGGACCCGCCCCTGATAGGAATTTGTGGGCTAAGCAGCCGCTCAGGCCTTGGCCATGATCCCAGGAAAGAAGAGCAAGGGGCTTTCCACCTGCCCCTGGCCTAACCCGGGTGGCCAGCCCTCTCGGGTTCCAGCGTCAGGTGCCCGGCTTCCCATGCGGGCCGCGTCCTCCGGGCACTCAGGGTACAGACCCGCCCCACCCCGCCCCTACGCTCGACGGGCTCGCTCCCGCACCGGGCGCGCGGGCGGCGCGTGGGCGCGCGGAGGTAGAGATTGGGAGCGAGCGCGCAGGCGCTTTCCGGAGGTCCCCTGCGGGCGCGAATCCCAGCGTCCGGCCGCCGCGGGTAAGAGCGCGATTCCGGGGTGCTGGCCCCCGAGCCAGCGTGGGTGGTTGTCGGGCATTCGCGCCGCGCCAACAGCCGGGGCGGAGCTGGTGACTCGGCTGTCATCTCCAATCCACTCCCAGGGACGCGACGCGAGGCCTCTCCAGCCCAGCTTGCACGGTCGCTCGGGGGTCGGGTGAGGAGAGGTGGTGATGGTGGTGCCACGACCTGGCCGTAGCTATCCTGGCGATCTTGTTCCTGCAGTCCCGGAGTGTCTAGCCTGCTGCAGAAAGGGAGGAGAAATGTCCTGAGGGGTCCCAGCTGCCAGATGTGCTCACCAGGGGTAGCTGCATTTCCTGGAAGCTGTGGCCACGGCGGTGGTGGCGGGGGCGGGGAGGGTCTTCCACACCGAAAAGAACACGTTCAGCCCTGGATGTGGAAGGCGCACTTGTCGGGATGCACTCGCAGGGCAAAGCGGGACGGGAACCTCCTTTGCCACCTACGTGACAACTTTGTGGTGTGTGGATGACTTAGAAAGTCACTGTACTTTCCTTTACAGGTTGGAAAAGTTGTAAAGAAACCTTTTTACATTTAAGGGGAAGAGAGCAGTTAAGTCTGAGTATCTTTACACAAGGACTTAGTAAAATTAGATATAAAATTAGATACTTTCCTGTCCCGCTTTCCTCTGTGTTTTTGGTTCTCCCCTCCCCCTCCAGTCTTCTCCATTCAGTAAATACTTCGCGGTTTCCTGCTTTCTGCCCACATTGTTTTAAATGCGGGGCAACAGCAATCTTAAAGACAAAGAGGATCCCTGCTCACATGCTGCTTACATTCTAGTTGATAAGTAAATGCCACTTCCTTTAATACTTTTTTATTGGAATATAATGTACATACAGAACAACACTGGACACAAATTATAAGTTGTTATTTGTTGGCTTATTACAAAGTAAAAACATCTTTTTAAAAATATATTTTTAATTGTAGACGGGGACACAATACCTTTCTTTTATTTGTTTATTTTTATGCGGTGCGGGGGATCGAATCCAGTGCCTCACGCAAGCGCTCAACCACTGAGTGACGACAACCTTGTCCCAGTAAAAACGTCTTTTAACCGTCACTCAACTCATCACTCAACTCAAGAAGCAGATCTCCCAGGAAACACAAGATCTCCCAGGAAATCCCTGCCATTTACCATCCCTTCTTTCCTTCCCATTGGTGTCCTCTTTTTCTAACACCATACATCAGTTATGCCTGTATAGGAGTCTTTAGCAAGTTGAACTATATGATATATTCTTTAGTGTCCAGCTTCTTTTACTCAAAATTTTGTGTATGTAATTTTTTAATATTGTTTGAAAATACAGCTTCTGATGGTGAAAGAAATTGTGAAGAAAATTAAAGAAGGTAGTGGTACAGTCATTAAGAGGAGAAAATTTTAGTAGGGTGGGGAGAGAGTGATCTTTTCTAAGGGATGACTTGAAGTATAACATGAATGACAAAAAATTATCCAGGGAGTTGAATTGAGAGAATTCCAAGTGCAGGGACAGAGGGAGGCTTGCATGAACTCAACAGGTTCTAGGATGGGAGGAAAGACCTTGTGGCAAAGTGCAAGGAGATGAAATTGGAGAGGCAGGCAGGGGTCATATTTTAGAGGGTCTTATGGCTGGATATTGGATTTTAAGTATAGTAGATATAAGAAAGATTTTTTTTTTGTTCCAGGGATTGAACTCAGGTGCTTTACCACTGAGCCACATCCCCAGCCCCCCCCCCCCCCTTTTTTTAAAATTATTTAGATAGTCACTAGGTTGCTGAGGGCCTTTTAATTTGCTGAGGCTGGCCTCAAACTTACCATCTTCCTGCCTCAGCTTCCTAAATGCTGGGATTATAGGTGAGTACCACCATGCCTTGTGAAAGAGGAAAATGTCAGTTTGCTTTTTACTTTTTGTTTTCACTGCTGGGGATCACTCAGGGCCTTGTGTCTGCTAGGCAGGTGTACTCTCCTGAACTTTATCCCCAGCCTTAATTTTACTTTTCAATGACTAGCCTAAAAGGAGGGAGTGATGGAGAAACATGTGTTTAATTGAATTTATTGCTTTTATATTTTCTCTTTAAGTTTTGGGCTATTCTTATTGATTTCTTTGCAAAGTTTCATTTCTCTAAGATGAAAATTTGGTGTGATTAGTGTACATATATTTTTGAAGAGAATAATTAAAAACTAAACTTCAGAAATTACTTTATGGAAGACTTCCAAAGCAAATACAAGGACAAAATTCCTCCTTTTTTTCTGTACCAAAGATAAAACATTCTGTCTTTGTGGTCTTAAATTCACACGTAGGTAAACATGCTTTAGATAGAACTGACTCTGCCACTATCTATGTCTCTTGTCATTTTCCTTCTCAGAAATGTTCCTTTGTAAGAACAAACCTCTACTATATCTTCAGACATATTTTACAGGGGGAGAGCTACCTTTTGAGGTACACTTCCCAATTACAGGACTAAGGAAGAAAGAATAGCAAACTACTTCCTTCTCTTTGTACCTAGTCTAGCCCTCTCCCCTGGATTCTCCATATTTCTAGTTGGTTTAATAGGTTCTTTGTTAAGGTACCGTGCTAAGCTAAAACTCTTTATTTCCTCCTCTCCCACAGGCTACTTCACAGACATTATCAATTTCTGACTGTTTGGAAGTGAAGCACCACTTAAAATTGCTCCAACTCCTGATTCCAAAGAAGTGGTAACTTTTTCTGATCAAGAAAATAAGTGACTGACTCTGTATTATAAATATTCTGGAACTGGTTCTGTTTTCCTCCCTGAATTTGGAGAACTATGGAACAGTGGTCCTGGATGACAGTAGTAGTCTTAATAGGACTAACAGTACGATGGACAGTTTCTCTTAATTCTTATTCAGGTAATACATTTTTACATTTTCAAAGACAGGTAAATATTCTTCTGAGTAGATTTTTTGTTTTTGTTTTTATTTTTTTTGGTAAGTTTACTGAGGAAGCTCTCTCAGAAGCTTTCTGAGAAGAATTTGAAACTTTATTGGTGTGGACAATAAAATACATTTAAACGTCTGATTATAATAAAAAGAAACTGTACAAGAGTTAAGTGCATTTTTTGTGTGTAGTTTGTAGTTAATATTCTGTATATATTCATAAACTCAATATTATTGTTTTGGTTGGTACACCAAACCACATACCTAGCCCTGTTTCATGATTCTTAATCCTATAAATTAGACATTAGTGACTTGTTTTATACAATTAATATTTGTTCAGTTTTGCCCTCATGTGTATCATTTTCTGTTCCCCCTTTTTTCTTACCCTTTATGTCTTCCTAAGTACATCTTTGGGAGTTTTTTTTTTTTTTTTAAGTGAGTGTGTTTTGGGGACAAAGAGTTTCTGTCTGAAAATATCTCTATTTTGCTTTCAGTCTTAAAAGTTTTGCTGGGCATGGAATTGTGTCAGCAATTACTTTAGTGTTTTGAAAATCTTATTTAGACTCTGTTGTTGATGAAATTTTTGTTGTTTCTAGACTCTGAAGACTTATGTTCAGCCATATGTTAAAATTTTATATGAATATATGAATTATATGAATGTTTACATTTATTATATTACATTATTTATTTAATGTTATCTAAGATTTTTACTGAAGGTGCTTTCTGGACACTAGTCTGCTATGCTGCTGGAAACAGAAGTCTCATCTGTATTGTTTTTATTTTTATTTTGTAGTATGGGGGATTGAATCCAGGCCTTGCAAATGCTAGGCAAGTACTCCACCACTGAGCTATATGTCATCAGCCTTCTTTTCTGTATTGAAAGTTCCTCAGCCAAGTACCTATAGTGCAAGAAGAAAACAATTTAGCTACTTACCACCTCCAAATAGAAGGGGTAATGATTAAAAGAGGCGGAAAAGAAACTTTGAGATAGAAGTAGAGCTTGTGAGGTTATTATTCTGGAAGCTGAGAGACCTAAGAATTTTAAGAAATGACAGACTAACAGCGTCAAGTTGTGGACATGTCAAGTAGGGGGGGCCATTAAAACTAGATAAGGACCATGTGAGCCTCCTGGTTGCCAGACTGTAATGAATTGAGGACTGATGGTTGTTAAAAATGGAACATCGAAACTTTCAGAAAAGTTTGTTAGTGAATAGAATGAAGGAGGTCATTTTGTAGCTGAACTGGGAGAAGAAGGGCTGAGGAAAAGCCCAACTGATAATTGTTATTATATAAAATATGTAATTCTATTACTTTTGTTTTCACTCCATAATTGGCCTGTTGGAAAGTCATCCTGTTTTCTGACTCAGCACTGCATTATTCTTGAACATGATGATTCATTTTTAATCCTATGTCTCTCTTATGATTTTCCTTTCATCTTCTGATTTTGACATGTATCTTTAATTTTTTTATTGTTCATTTTTCTTTTTTTAAATAAAAAAAATTTTTTTTGAGGTACCAGGGATTGAACTCAGGGGCACTTGACCACTGAGCCACATCCCCAGCCCTATTTTCTATTTTATTTAGAGACAGATTCTTACCGAATTGCTTAGCACCTCACTAAATTGCTGAGGCTGGCTTTGAACTTGTGATCCTCCTGTCTCAGCCTCCTCTCAGCTGCTGGTATTACAGGTGTGTGCCACCACACCTGGCATTAAATGAAAATTTTAACTGATAATTTGTTTGAAGTGTTTATGTTGATGTGGAGTTAAATAGAATTAAAATTAGAGTATAGGAAAAAATAATACAAATTTTAAAATCACCGTATTTCATTGTTGCTGGTATGTATAATCAAATGCTCAATGGACATTCTGTTCCTGTGGCTTCCATATAATAATTAATCTCACATCTCTCATGAAGTCTTAAGTTTTATTCAGTTATATTTACCATCTGGAAAACAGGACTCTGCTGCTTATTTTAAACCTTGTTCTTGAATTGTACCTCAGAAAGTCAACAGAATGAGATTACATTTAGGTTACTGTTTAGGACAAATGCATTGTTGCACATTAGTGGAGTATTTGTAGACAGCTATTCTATATTTTTATCATTTTTCAGATAAGGAAGATAAAAAATGCAGAACATTAAGATAAATGGTGTTCTGATCCAGTTCTCCAACCCCATTACAAAGAATATGACCTGTTCACCATTTGCATGTGAAAAACTGCTGTGCCATAGAAGCTGGGAGACTTAACACATAACAGCTGTGATGCTGCTGAGGGATTCCCCCCACCCCCACTTGTTAGTTAAAATACTTTTCTGTTATAATTTGTTTTTTAGTTTCCATTTGTTTCACATTCTTTTAAGGTTCTAATTAGGAAGCACTAGTGTAAGAGAAAAGTATCATTCCTTTTTACCATTCTAGGTTTTCTGTTGGGGTCCCCAAACAAAAGAGAGATTAGCAAGAGAAAAACATACAGATTTATTCAGTAGGACAGACCAACAGCGACATGGGAGCCTTCACAAGGAAATGAAGACCTGAAGAAACAACTAAACCTGAGCATTTTTGTACTAGGTTGGATGAAGAACAGAAACATGATAGGACAAAAGGAATATGAGCTCAGAGTGGTAAACTGGGAGAAACTTGGCAAAGCTGATCATTTTTTTCCTGGTTGTCCTTCCATCTTTGGAGACAAGGATGCCCCTTTCCTCTGGTTATAGGAGGACATTTGTCACATCAGGGTTTTATGGCCTGCTTCAGGGGAAGGTCAGAGAGTCCTTCTTGTACCTTCTATTTCTCAAATTCCTTCAACTTAAAATATGCAGAATGCCAAGGTGCCATATTTTGGGTAGCACATCCAGAACCCCGTCATACTCAAGTGAGAAACTCTGGTTAGCTTGCTTACTGTGAATGCATCCTTCTTCCTTTGGAAACATGCATATAATTTATGTAAACTACTAATATATATTAATTTAATGTTTTCTAAAATGCATACCTCTTACATTATTGGAGTTGATTATGTAATTTTCACACACCTGAAATATTGAATAAATATTGCTTGTTGCTTTTAAATAATCTATGGGGAGTAGACAAATTCTGATTTTAATATTAAGTATTATAGTTTATAGAAATTTCATAATTGTTCTATACTTGATTTAAAGTGTTACCATTGTCTTTAGAGAAAATAACACTTGAACTGAAAAGGGTTATCTTATTTTAATAATCTTTTTATTCCAAAGTTGTGTTGACTGCTTAGGAGAAGAAGGTCATACAGAATCAATCATTGTTGAAGTGTGACTGTGTTCTATTCAATTCGTCAGTTTCTTTGAACTTAACACTTAATCACGGCTATTTATAAGGACTCATAAGTTGAGTTACATATAAACAAGATTTTATTACCGAAAAATTTTAGCCAAATCTCCTTTTCTTAGAATGTAAAAAATTTCAATGTAAAGTATGTGTTAACAAAGAAACTACCTGTGCTGTAGATTCAAACATAATTCTGAATAGTTCTGCAATTAATAAAATGAACATTTAAGTGGTACTTTAAGCCAATTTTCCTGTGAATGAGACAAAATTGAAGTTCTGTACATATACATCAGTGTGTTTTCTTAGGTAATTCTGAATCTTATGTAAATGAATTTGTAGGATTAATCACTGTGGAAGGAATCCTTTTTGCCCTTCCCAAGTGCAGCTCCCATAGGTACAGTTGGGTTGTCCTTCTAGGTTGCTTTAAGGGCACTTTAGCAGTTTTAAAAACTTAAGTACTAATTTCATAGCCAGTGTCAGCTGAATTTATTGAAGTAGGTCAGACTCTGGATAAAAACTTGTTTCCCAACCCTAAAGAGAGTCATTATCCATTCTTCTATTTGTGAGAGATTGGTAATAAATTCTTCCACATTGACCACAAGTCTAGAGCAATTTCAGAAAATCTAGATAGTTGGATTTTTTGAGGTATAGGAAATTACTTAAAATCCTCTCTGACTTTTATTATCCCAGTGGTCCAAACCCAAACAAAAACAAAACAAAAAATAAAAACCCCAACTCTCTTCCTCCTCCAAAGTAAGCCATATTTGTTGGTTATATTCATTGAAATAGAAACACTTTCATATAAAAATGTACATGTAGGGGCTGGGGTGGTGGCTCAGTGGTAGAGCGCTTGCCTAGCATGCAAGAGGCACTGGGTTTAATTCTTAGCACCACATATAAATAATAAAATAAAGGTCCATTGACAACTAAAAAAAAAAAAAAGTACATGTAAATAATGCAGCAAATTAATTGGGAGAATTCTTTTCCTTTTTGTTTTCCCCCTGTGCTGGGGATTGAAGGCAGGGCCTTACACATATGAGGCAAGAGCTCGACCACTGAGGTACATACCCAGCCCTTTTTGAATTTTATTTTGAGGCAGAACTCATTAGATTGCCCAGGCTGGCCTGGGACCTGTGATCCTTTTGCTTCAATCTCCTGAGTAGCTTGGGTTATATGCATGTGCCACCATACCCAGCTTTTTCTTTTTTTAAAAATTTTGTTTTATGTTATTCTCTCTTTGTTCAGTTGAATTAAGCAAGTTTCTAATGTATCTCTAGCAATCTGCTTCCTATGAACTCTATAAAGTAAATTTCTCTGTCTATGGGAACTAAAATTCTTATTTGGGTAGTGATTAGGAAATGGTGTTAGTCATATGATGAAACGTGATACTGAAAGGATAAGTACTAAGATGAAGTCAATAATTAATGACCAATATGTTTTTAATTTATGAGAGAAGCTTCATGGAGGATTTAGGATTCAAGGTGATTCTTTTCTTTTCTTTCTTCCTTTCCTTTCTCCTCCCAGTGCTAGGGACTGACCCTGGGGTCTCATATCTGCAAGGCAAGCCCTCTGCCCCTGAGCTACACTTTCAGCCCCTTGAGGTGGTTCTTGAAGGTTGGATATGAATTGATAGAAGAGGTAAATGGAAAAAAGTATAAGCAGCATGAACAGAGAGAGGCTTAGACTTTCAAAGTGCCAGGCAGTAATTTAAAGATGTTTTGGGGCAAGAACCAATATTTGGGCATTGTGTTCAAGCACCCTTGGCATAATTCATTGATCTGCCATCACAAATTAACATTGCACATCTAGCAAGTGTAAAAATCAAATTCAAGTTTCATGAACTCAAAATCCTGGCTATGTCACACTAATTATACCAGCTTGCTTGCCATTAGCATTCATGAAGAATCTGTTAGGTGCCATTGGTAGAGTCTACTAGGTGTTATTATATCTTGAGGCTACAAATGAATAAGATATGGTTCATCCTGAGCGAGTGGTGTGTGTGTGTGTGTGTGTGTGTATGGGTATGGGTATACATGGGTGGGTGATTTCTTGTGTTGAATGATTGAGTCAATGTGTATATGCTATGGAGTTGTTAATCTATTTTTCCCTTAATTATTTCACAGTGGGACTATCTCCCTGGATGTAGATTCTAACATTTAAAGAATATTGGTATAATAACAAACATTTAATGAAAATAGTTTACTTAATTGTGGTGTTACAAAGCTGGAGAAAATCTGAGTTGGATTTTAGTGGGCAGTGGTATGTCTTTATTCAACTGATTAATGAGTACATTTGACTGCATGTGTCTTCCACCATACTTGCTGTCTTAAAAACCTGTGAATCTATTGTACCTCTTTGAGCTTTCTCAGTTTTGTAGTCAGCTGCTAGTTAAAGAGTGAGTGGGTGTTTACCGTTTACTAAAAGAAAATACCTTTGTGTCACTTAAAGGTAATAACCTACTTAAACAAGTTGTAAGGCATTACAGAGTAGGAGGTAATAACATGGGCTATGGAGCCTTTCAGGCTGGGTTCAGATCTAGACTCTGCTTCTTACTGAGTGACCATTGCCTCTGCTTTTTTAGCTTTAAAATGGGAATGATAATAATTATAATACTTATTGGGATGGAGGTATAGCTCAGAGGTACATTGCTTGCCTAGCATGTGATTCCCAGCCCTGCAAAACAAAACAAAAATGTCTAGCATTATCAAATGTTAGTTATTAAAGGTCCATTATCCCTTATTTACAATTATGAGGAAAAAGTTATAAACTGAAAGTTTTTACATAACTCATTTGGTAGGAAAGCCTACCAAAGTGACTAATTTTTTTCATATATACTCTATTTTTAGTTATATATTTGACCTTTAATTATTTATAGTTTGTACAAAAACATAAAAAAACAGATGTTTGTTATTATAATTTTTATGATACTCATTGGACAGTATACTTGACATTCTTTCTCATGAAGTAAAAATAAACTTGGGTACCTTATTTTTAATTGAGTAATATTAACAGTAGCTTATACTGATTGACTGTTTCCTGCCAGGCACTGTTGGGTAGTTTAGGTCTGCTATCTTACTTGTTCTAGTACTCCCCGAGGCAGGCTCTGTTGATCCTGTTTTGAATGTGCACAAGCTTAGGGAGGCTGAATCACGGTATGTTAGCATGCCAGGATTCAGACCTTATCTCTCTGACTTTTTTTTTTGAATTCCTGACTTCTTTCCCTAACTTATACTCTCTCTGTAATTTAGAAAATCTTTCAAAGGGAAAAACAATCACTGATATACTAAAGTAGATTGTTGTTTTCTATTTTTACCTTTTATCTTAGGTGCTGGAAAACCCCCTATGTTTGGTGATTATGAAGCTCAGAGACACTGGCAAGAAATTACTTTTAATTTACCGATAAAACAATGGTATGGATAATTTTAATTTGATTTTGTTATTTTAATCATGTGACATAGAGTTTTTGAAGATATTTAACAGCCGAACGCGCTAACCGATTGCGCCACAGAGACGCAGCCAATTTGAAGATATTTAAAAGGAAAACACTGTTTTCTTTATCTTGAGCGTCATCATCTCCTGCATACTGATGGTGTTTTTGTCTCATATATTGCCTTGTGTATTGTAGTCCCATCTCTGAAACTATGTAATCCTCATAGTTAACCATATGTATATTTAGTCAGTGGGATATGCTACTGAGCCAGAACTGTGATGGTAGAATACTATATGTCTCAGAAAATCTTCTGGACATAAATTACAGAAATACTCATGTCCTGTTCCCTCATCTGCTACTGTTCTTACTAAATATCACTTTGATTTAAGTTATAGGTAAAAACAGAATGTCTTGGTAATAGCAGATGGCTAAATTTGTGAAGCTGAAAAGGGGACAAAGGGAAGAAGCCTGTTATAATAAGACTTGTTTTCAACTCTGAAAAATTTACGTGTGTCCCTTTGGTTCATCTTTGAATACCCTGCATCTAGTATAGGCTGTGGCACTTTGCAGCTGTTCAGTAAATATTTGTTGAAGAAATAAGTGTTTGTATGTTCGTTTTCATGTGGTTCCATTTTTGTAGCTTTCTCTGGTGTTGTGAAGGAGGATGTCAGCTCTATCCTTCATGGGTTTCATGGTATAGAATATATGTATATACAGCACTCAGAGAATATTGCAGAAATTTTTATTAGTTTTTGTTATTCTCAATCACTGTAACCGTGGTGATCAACCTTAACTTTATATACAAGTCTACCTGGAAGTTCAGTGTGTCTGCTGGCAATGTTAGAGGTGTACAGGAGCCGTGAGAAGTATAGATGCTGGAGTCAGACTGCCTGGGTTCAGACCCTGGCTTTTCTGTTTATTTGCTCTGTGACCTTTGGCAAATTATTTAATCTTCTCTTTCATTTTTCACTTGTAGACTGGAAATAATAGACTGCATAGTTCGTTGGATTTTTGTGGGAATTGAATAAAATAATAAAATAAAGAACTGAGACCAGTACCTGACGTATAATGTCCTTTCAATATGTTGGTTGCCCTTACGGCTTCATAAAAATTTGTACCATGTCATTTTTATTGAACATATTTCAGTAGCAATTGATGTTATTACTTATTGATTTACGGGATAGCTTGTTTGTTAAAATGTTCATAACATTCTTTCTGTTGACTCCTTTGGTCACTGCTTTTATCTAATTCCTTTACCAGAGAGTTGTATGCAACTCAGTTGAACTTTCTATTAATAGTCTGGCTATACCCTAGTCAGATTTTGGATTATTGCAAACAGAGGCCAGCTAAATATTTGGCATTATTGTTAATTGTTCTAGTTTGAGCATCTTTCAGATCTTGACATTTAATTAACAAGTGTCACTGTTTAGATTACTAGTGAATTCTTAATGTTGCTTTCTTGCTTGATTGGTAGAATGAGATAATATTTATTGACAAATCAGAGCCCTGCTTTTGAGCTGTGTAATTGTTTTGTAAATTTTACATGGATAATTTATTCTTGGCTATTCTTTGATAAGTAGTTCTCAAAGATTTTGTTATGAAATTCAATGTAATATTTAGTATTGAAAGATGAGAGAAAAGGGAAAATTTGCAGCTTTCAGCATAATGTTAGGGGGAAACATTGATATCAGGAGTGAAAATATAATCTTAACCATGTAGGGTAGATGGATCATTCTAATGCTGATCTACCTCAGTTTTTCAAACAATCTTTGGATAACATAATTAAGAGTTGAAAATATGTACAATAGTCATCGATCATCCATGGAGGATACTTCAAAGACCCTCAGTGTATGTCTGAAACCACAAATATTACTGAACCCTGTATATACTTTGTTTTTTTCCCTGTATACACATTTATTCATATTCAGTTGCTATAATGATATGTTGGAGGCTTGATACTTTATAAGGAAAAGAAGCTTGTTTAGCTCACAGTTCTGAAGGCCCAAGGGCATAAGGCTGGTATCTGCTCAGCTCAAGTGAGGGTTTCATGGTAGATGGTATCACAGTGGTGGGAACATGTGCAGAAGTGATCACAGTAAGCCATATCAGGCAGTATGCCGGAGAGAGACTCAGGTCAGGCTTACTCTTTTATAACAACTCACTTTCATGAGAATAACCAACACAGTATGACATATCATTATCAATCCCTTCTGAGGGCAGTGTCCTTGGTGACCTGGTTACCTCCCACTAAAAGATCACTATTTAATACTGCCACAGTGAGGACCAAGCTTTCTGCACATGAAACTTGTGGACAAATCACATCTAAACCATAGCAACGTACGTATTATAATAGTGTAGATTAGGAACAGTAAGAAAGTATCATTAACTACTAATAAATTGGAACAATTATAATAATATACTGAATAAAATTGCCAGCATCACTCTTCTTATGCTTTAGGGCCATTATTAAGTAAAATAAGGGTTACCTGAATACAAGCATTACAGTACTATGACAGTTGATCTGCTAATCAAGATGGCTACTGATTGATAGGTAGGTAACTTATACCATGTGAATGTATGCTGGACAAAGGGTTGATTCATCTTTTGGACAGACTAGTGTGGGAAGATGTGATATTTTATTATATTTTTCAGAATGGCATGCACTTCAGAACTTAGGAATTATTTATTTCTGAAATTTTCCACTTAATACTTTTGGGCCCCAATTGACTGAGGATAACTGAAACCATAGAAAGCAAAACTGAAGATAAGGGGGGACTATTGCATACATTTTCATTATTAAAATATAAGAAATGTATAATTCACAGCATATTTACATGATCAGGTTTTGATTATGGTCTGGGAGTCTTTGAAAAATTATGAGGGCTAGGGATTTAGTTCAGTGGTAGAGCACTTGCCTAGCATGCACAGGTCTCTGGGTTTGATCCCCAACGTATCAACAACAAAACACGAAAAGCCTAAAATAACCTGGGAGCTAAATTTCATGGTGAAGTGAGTGTTTTTGAAGTAATTAATAGAAAATAAGAATATGTTGGCTACTTGGGAGGCTAAGGCAGGAGGATGGCTTGAGCCCAGGAGTTCCAGGCCAGCCTGGGCAAACATAGGGCGATCCTATCTCAAAAAGAAGAAAATTTGTGAGCTTAATCAATAATACAATTATCTGAAGGACTTTGCAGGGCTGATAAAAGTGGCTTAATGATGCTAATCAAAGATTCAGGTTTCTTTTATCTTCTTTGCCATTCTTCTATACTGGCTTTTTATTCTGAGGCCTTTTACCTTATAGTCATTAGATGACTCTCTGGGCTTCAAGCATTGTGATTTTATAAAGTCATGTTAAAAGCCGGAAATAGTAATAGCTTTCTTCTTTCTACCTCTTTTTGTCAAGGGGCAAAATCTTTCCCACCTTTGAAAAATAATCATTAGCAAAAAGAACTGCCTGGTCCAATGCAGGTGTGGTGTCATACCTGGGACTGGCAGGTATGAGCTGAGCTTGTCACTTTCTAAACAAAACTATTAAATCAGGAGGATTGGTGGGAATGGTGGTTTATAAAGTGAGGAAGCTGAAAGATTCTCAATGTCTCTTGGTAGAGAAATGATTAGAATAACGTGTACTTCCCTCGTGCATGTGTTTTTTTCTAGGTAAGACTCCTAGAAGTGGAATCTCTATTGTAGACAGTTTCAGTGGGTACTAACACCAGTGTCTCCACATACTATACCAACCCTTAATGATACTATACTTAAAATTTGTATTTCCTTGAGTACTTATGACATTGAGCATCCTGAAATAAATTCATTGATCATATTTCCTCTCAAAATTGCTTGTTCATATCTTTTCCTTATGTCTCTAGTGGATTAATTATCTTGTTTTTTTGGTAATGATTTTTAAAAATAAACAGTTATTTAAATTTTTAATACTGTATAACTAATGACCACAAATAGGAATTACTTAAACATACATTTATTATCACAAAAATTTTTTAATGTCAGAAGTCTGGGCATAACTTATTGTGATAATTCTGCTCAGGGCCTCAGAAAGTTTCAGTCCAGGTTTCCATTGAGCTCAAGATGTATTAGAGGATTCACTGGGGAAAGATGCACTCCCATGTTCCCTCGGGTTGTTGGCAGAATTAACTTCTGCAAACCCAAGGGCTTCAGTTTCTGATTGGAAGCCACCCTTAGCTTCTGGAATCCACTTGCAATTTCTTGCCACGTGCCTTCTCCAATATGCTGCTTACTAAATCATGGCAGCTTGCTTCTTCAAAGTCAGTGAGAGGGTCTGTCTAGCATATCTGCTAGCGAGATAGAATTTTACATAGACATAAACACAAAAGTGACATTCTATCCCATTTGCCATATTCTATGGGTTAGAAGCAAGTCACAGTTCTTGCTCACACTCAAGGGGAGGGGATCAACACATTCAAGGGTTTAACATTAGAAAATGGGGCTCAAGGGGATGCCTTGAAATCTGTCTGCTACCATAGTGTTCTGCAGTTTAATCCTTTTTTCCTATGTGTGTATGAGTGTATAGAATAAAAATCTTCCTATCTGCTCTTTTAATTTTTCTTGTGGTTTCTTTTGTTGTGTAAAATTAATTTTAAAAATTTTCCATGTATAGAAGTTCTTTGAGCAATTCTTAAAACTTTCCTGAAACTGAAACTTTCAAATTAAGATTTTTTTGAAGCAAAAATATTCATAATGACTCTGGGTTGTTAGGAAAAATTACATCTTGAAGTTAATGATAACATTTCTTTTTTTCACCACTGAGCTGTCTCCAGCCTTTTTTTTTTTGTTTGTTTCTTCTTTTTAAAATTTTAGACAGGGTCTCATCAAGTTGTGGAGGCTGGACTCAAACTTGTGATCCTCCTGCTTCAACCTCCTGAGTGTAGGGGTTAAAGGCATGTACCACTGTCCCCAGCTTCCCGTGAATGATAACACTCTTGAATGGAATTTTACAATTTTTTTTTGTATTTAATACTGAAACATCCACTGAGATTATGTAGGAATTTAGTGGGGAATTCATTTCAGTGTTATAAATAGCATTATACAACTTTTCAGGTTTATCTGAAGTATGTAAAGCAGGAATATCAATTTATTGTTTTGTTTCTACTGGTAGATTTTAAAGTTTTACTTGAAATGCTTTTAAGCTATCTTCTTTGGTGCTTCTCTCTTATGTAGGAATGTCCATAAGAGTGGAGAACACAGTTTTTAGCCCTTTCATTCTTTTCTCCCAATCTAATCAGTGATTTTATTTACTGTATGTATGTTTACGTGCTTACAGCTTACTGTCAGGGCTGTACCTCATTTCCTTATCTCCAGTGAATCTCAAGGTTAAAGTAAATGAAAGATAGCTTTTGCCTTATAAGAGGCTGAAAACCAAATTATTGGTTGAAATGTAATTCTTGAATTTCTTGATGATTTCCCATTGCTCTATCTATACCAGTTTCATGGCTAATGGCCAGTTTTAACTATGATTAAGCACATACTTTGCATCAGGCAGTGACATAACAGCTCCTTATTTATTTATTTATTTATATTTTTTATATTGATTTTTTTAAATACATGACAGTGGAATGCATTACAATTCTTATTACACATATAGAGCACAATTTTTCATATTTTTATATATAAAGTATGTTCACGCCATTTCAAGTCTTTATACATGTACTTTGTTTTTTTTTTTTTGCATTACAGTTCTTATTACACATATATACCACAATTTTTCATATCTCTGTTTGTATATAAAGTATTTTGACACCCAATTCGAGTCTTCATACATGTACTTTGGATAATGATGTCCATTATATTCCACTGCCCTTGCTTATCCTCTACCTCCTCCCTTTTCCTCTCACCCCTCTTCCCTATCTAGAATTCATCTAATCCTCCCATGCTCTCCCTCCCTACTCCACAATGAATCAGCCTCCTTATATCAGAGAAAACATTCAGCATTTGTTTTTTTGAGATTGGCTAACTTTGCTTAGCAGTATCTTTTCCAGTGCCATCCATTTACCTGCAAATGCCATGATTTTATTCTTTTAATGCTAAGTAAAATTCCATTGTGTATATATGCCACATTTTTTTTTTTTAACCATTCATCCACTGAAGGGCATCTAGGTTGGCTCCTTAGTTTACCTATTGTGAATTATTCTGCCATAAACCTTGATGTAGCTGTGCCCCTGTAGTATGCGGTTTTTAAGTCCTTTGGGTATAGTCTGAGGAGAGGGATAGCTGGGTCATATGGTGATTCCATTCCAAGTTTTCCAAGGAATCTCCATACTTTAAGAATATTTTAAGAATACTGCTTTCCGTATTGGCTGCACCAGTTTGCAGTCTCACCAGCAATGTATGAGTGTACATTTTTCCCCACATCCTCGCCAACACTTATTGTTGTTTGTCTTCATAATAGCATAACAGCTCCTTAATTTAACTCAATGCTTCAACAACTATATGAGGCAGACATAATAAAACTATGCTAATGTGCCCCATAGTAACATGAATTTGGAAATAACACAATTGACACCAGTCTTTAGGCAACCCTTTCTAGATAAGTGAGTCCTTTGTTTGACAGGCCCAGTTTCCTAGATTCAAGCTTTCAAAAAGAATTCCAGCTAACCTGGAGATTCTGCAGGCAGGACAACTGCCACCAGCTGGTACCATAACATAGTATCCTATGCCCAGATCCCTGGGCCTTCTGTATGCCTTGATCATTTTATTAATCTATACCCCTTTCCGTACAGACCTACATTTTATGGAACTGACAAGAAGAACAGATTTCTGAATGTGAATAATAAATTATTTAATATGATCATGTTGAGTGCTAACATAAAACATTTTTTAAAATCCTGAAGTAAAAAACTGTGACATCAAGGAATTGCTACCCATTTGAAATAGGTTTATGAACAACGGTTACTTGTAGTTTTTAGAGTTTAATTTGCATTATTCTAAATTATTCCTATGACTAAGAAAACAAATTGGATAGAAGAAGTTACTTAGTTATAAAGGATATGACTAAGAGATCAATTTATATAAATTTACTTTTTATTTTTTGAGTCAGAGTAGTTATATACAGTTCCTATACATTCTGGCCAACTGGAGGAGCCAAGGAATTTATAAACATTAGACCTAGTGTTCTTCGTTAATTCACAGAATCTTGTATTCAGTAGATTCTTTTTACATGTTGATTGAAACAAAGTCTTAGTTAAAGCCTACCTTTGCATAAACCAAATATTCATGTATTCTTTGAAATTGACTTTTTACTTTTTAAAATTGTGATCCTTAAAAATATTGTTTCCCTAATTTGTTAGACTATCAGATGCAAATTCTTTTTTTCTTGCATTTTTTTTGTATATTAGTCATTGATTAAATCTACTAGTAATAAGGTAACAGTAAGTTTCAGTTTGCTTAAGATGGTCTTGGGTTGTATCTTTTGTCTAAATATTTATAAATTAACAATTACTATTTAAATTATGAAGCTTAATTTTAATGAAACTGTATGAGATATTAAACTAAGTCTGTTTCTTAACAATATATTGATGAATGGAATGGTGCCTTTTTTCTTTTTCCCTAGGTATTTTAACAGCAGTGATAACAATTTACTGTATTGGGGATTGGATTACCCACCTCTCACAGCTTATCATAGTCTCTTATGTGCATATGTGTAAGTTTTTCCTCTTTCACTCTGAATGTTTATGGCTTTAGCAAATACTGTAAGAAACACTGTGATCTGGCTTTACTGAAGAGAGGAGAAATCATTTGTAGCTACTACTATATTATGTATTTACAAATGGGTTTTAAGAAAGGTAAATATCAGGGTTTGTCCATTTCTCTAATTTCTTTGGAGGACAGGCTAGGAAGAAATGCAAAATTTTATCTTTGTTTGGAAGTAAAGATGTTACCAATTATACATGGACTACTGAGAAATATCTAAAGTGGGTTAGTTGTGCACAGAAAAGGTGTGTGTCCCCCACCTGGAGATTGAGCCTAGGACTTGGGGTGTGCTAGGCAAGAGCTCTACCACTGAGGGATATCCCCAACCCCAGAAAAGCTTTTCTTGAATGGCCCAAAGTAATGAAAAATATAGGGCTATTCTTACTAATCTGTCAAGTTAGAAACTGGAATTACTGGAGTGTTTCACTTCTGACATGGAATTAGAATTCCTTTTAAAGAAATGGAGTAGTATATAGAAGATGAGGACTTGTATTTTGGTGGAGCCCAGTCCTACTCTGTAGTAGTATTTCACCTCAGCCTTGACGTCAGCAAAACTTTGAGGAACTTCTTCACAGTATCTCCTGAACTTCTTTTCCTTGTTTTATTATTTCAATCTTAATTATTTACTACTTTGTAAAAACTATGGATTGAAAATAAGCTCATAAACGTGATAATTAATAATACTTTTTCAGTGTTAGGGTAATATAATATGATTTAAAATTTCATTTATCTTCAGTATTTGTGTTTAGTTTTATCATTGATTGACAATAATTGTTTATTATAGACAGTTGTTATAACTGAAGATTATAAAGCACAAGTATATTGTTCTTTATCAAATATGTGCTTAATATGTGGAATGACATATCAGATTGGTTTTACACTGGAACTGTAAAGGGAAAGCTTCCCGTTATACATTGCATGGTTTTGTTGCAAGATGATCAAGGCAGATGCTATTTTATAGCTTAAGTCAATTTCACATGATTAAATAAAAAGTAAAGCTTTAACATTGATGTTAGTGGACAGTTCTCAAAATAAATTCATATATCCTTAAAATAATTTCATATGTTTTTATTGCTGCAAGTGAAAAAGAAGGTACATTTATATATGCTTTGATTTGCAGGGCAAAGCTTATAAATCCAGACTGGATTGCTCTTCATACATCACGTGGATATGAGAGTCAGGCACATAAGCTCTTCATGCGTACAACAGGTAAAAGAACAACAGATATTGAATATAAAATTTGTTTTTTAAAAAATTGGGACAAACTGATAAAAAGTACTATTATTGTTCTTAATGACTTTAAAGTTGTATAATTATACATATGCATATTGTATATGTGTCCATACATATAAATATAAATATATAATACACACACACACACATATATACATACACAGATAGTATAATACCAAGTTTATATGTAAGATAAGAAAAAGAGTAGAAAGGAATAATTTTGAGTACTTTACATTTATTATTGCACTTAATTCTTTGAACTCCAAAGTGAGATAAATACTATTATTATCCTTATTTTAAGCAGAGGAAACTGAGGCATAGTTCAGTGAGGCAGATAAATAGCTATAAATTGAAGCTTCTGTTATTTAGTCTGCTGCTTTAATATCCTAATTCCAAGACCCTCTCACCTTTTTTAAAGTAAATGTCTATCATTTATTGTATTTTTGAACACTGTTGCTAAATTAATCTACTCAACTAGTTTTATTGCTCTGTGTATGTTGTTCTAGAAGCTTGAAAGTAACAAGCTTAGATTTCTTTAAAAGCTTTATGTGATGAAGATTTTAATGCTAGTCCTGCCCTTTTCCTTAATAAGTCTAAGATCAACATCTGTTATCTTTACTTTTCATGCAGTCATGGACTCTCGGGCCCAAGATAATCTATCTTACTGTTTTTCCCTCTCCCACACCTCCCTCCTTTCCCCTCCAGTGCTTTAATCCTTTCTCAACTTGATGTTCACCATATAATTATTCAACATCTGAAACAATATCTATTATTTTCAGGGAACTCAAAACCTTTAGAGACAGACTTCTCTTTTCAGAGAACCCTAATCATTAAAAATTTCCTTCTTATATTGAACTTCTACCAGTATTCCAGTTTCTATTTTCTTAGGTTAAGGAAAATCAGTCTGATCCTTCCATGTACCTAACATCCCACATTTAAAGTCACTTCTCCATGTTCAGCAGCCCTGTTATGTAGATAACCAATTTATTGAGGTCTGTGTTATACTACTTGGGTATGTTCCAGTTTGGCAGGTTCTTTTTATTTTTATTTTTATTAATTTTTTTAATGTGTGCTGGTGATTAAACCCAGGGCCTTATGCATTCTAAACACTGGTTCTATCACTGAGCTACACCCCCAGCCCCACTGTCGTCTTAAATATGGTGTCTGTAGTTGAACATAGATTGCATGCATTTAACACTGACAGTTTTACTGTCACTTTTCCTGAACACTGTATTTAAAAAATTGACTCTTTGATATTACTGTTAAAGAATTTAATGTATTATTTTTATTTGTTCTAAAAGGACTGCACATTCAGAATTATGTACTTTTTTGAGGGGCAGGAGTTTGGTTTGTTTTTATAGTGCTATAGATCAAACCTAGGGCCTTGTGCATGCTAGGCAAGCATCTACCAATAAGCTGTACTCCCTGCCCTTTAAAAAAAAAAATTTACTCTCTTCCCCCAGTTTTTTCCTTACTTGGGCCTCTCAAGCTCTTTATATGAATTAATTAGCAGAAGTTTATGTATTTTTTTTTAATAAATGTGAGCATTTAAAAAATATTCCATGCATTTCCACATTTGATTGTTCTTTGCACCAGAAAATGTGAAGTATACAGATACTAGGAAAAAGAAACTGCCTTTCCTGCTTTGAGTATTTTTCATTCTTAAGCCCAAGTCAGAGCAAAGAGAGAACATTGAGTACATCTAATTGATTAAATGTATGAATTTGTTAGAGTAAACTGAGAAGAGATTCTTGTAATGTAGCATTTGAAATTCGGCACAGGTGAAGGGAATGAAGAGACCATTGTGGAAGGGCCTTGCCCTTAGTAGGTAGGAACTTAGTGTTAACAGAATTCTCAGTAAGGTTGGAGGAAGGGAGAAAAGTGGTTAATGGGTTGCTGTAGATCCTCCTGGACTCATGCTTGAATTTATTTGCTTGTTTTTTAGTTTTTATTGCTGATTTGCTGATTTATATACCTGCAGTGATTTTGTACTGTTGTTGTTTAAAAGCTATCTCAACTAAGAAAAAGGTAAGTTTTAAAGCAACCTGACATTTCATCTGTGAAATGCTTTCTTAATTCCCCTATTAAGGACAGACCTTAAAGAAGCTATGCTTTAGGGAGTAGATAGAATAAGATTCTACCAATTATTACCAGTTAGAAAATATCACCTTACCTTACAGTAATTTTTTTCATGCCTTACTACAGTAATAAGAAGTTATGTACTGCTAAACTACACCCTGCACTAAATTTATTGTTTAAGTAGTAAATCTGAATTTTGAGCTGGTTTGTGAGAATGACTAAACTGGAAGGTATTTGAACAGTTCCTCTAGCCTCATAGCCATAGTTACCAAATTATTTTTGACCATTTTAGATATAGGTTATTCATTAGATTAACTTACCCAATTTGTATATTTTCTAAAAGTGACAAATACCTTCTTGTGATTTTTCCCCTTTTTTATTGTAGTGTCCTTTGTTACCTCCATGAAAACTTAAGTGTCTAAAAAGTTGTTTTATAAAAATGAAATTTTTTGATAAAAAAGTATAGCAGTTGAGGAAAATGGGAACATTGGCCACTCTTTTTTACTGTTTGGGCATCAATTTGCTTTCTTATTTCACAATATTTTTCTTTACAGATTGCTAATGCATTATGCATATTACTGTATCCAGGTCTTATTCTCATCGACTATGGACATTTTCAGTATCCTTTACTAATTTAGAAATGAAATCAGTTATATGTTACAAAATCTAGGCTCAATTCACATAATATTCTCATCCTATAATATCTTACTGACCACGGGGCTGGGATTGTGGCCCAGTAGTAGAGCGCTCATCTAGCACATGTGAGGCCCTTGGTTTGATCCTCAGCACCACATAAAAATAAATAAACAAAATAAAGGTATCGTGTCCAATTACTTCTGAAAAATAAATATTAAAAAAAAATATCTTACTGACCAGGATGGGTGCTTACATGAACTATTTGCATAAGCAGCTCTGGAGGCTGAGACAGGAGGATTGCAAGTTCAAAGCCAGCCTCAGCAATAGAACAGCCCTAAGCAACTCAGTGAGACCCTATCTCTAAAAAGTACAAAATTGGATTGAGGATGTGGCTCAGTGGTTGAGTGCCCCTGAGTTAAATTCCTGGTACCCTCCCCCCCAAAAAAAAGCCAGATATGGTTATGTTTTTCTAATTCTAAAAAGGTGTAACATAGCCTATTGTTCAGAAATATTATCTGACACTGACAAAAAGGAAAAGGTTTTCTTCCCTTTGTTTTGGGTGGTGAGAATTGAACCCAGGGGGCCTTTACCACTGAGCACCATCCCTAGCCCTTTCTATTTTTTATTTTGATAGGGTCTTGATAAATTGCTTAAGGCCTTGCTGAGTTGCTGAGGCTGGCCTTGAATTTGTGATCCTCCTATCTTAGCCTCCCAAGTTGCTGGATTACAAGCATGTGTCACCACACCCAGCAAGCATTCTTATAGTTTTTCGAGTTATGAAACAAAATGTTTCCTTAACAGATAGTAATAACTTAAAGCTTCGGGAAACTACAATTGAATAATTATAATTTATGTGTTTTTTTTTTTAAAGTATTCTAATGAAGGAACATTTAGACAAGTAAATAAATCTTTTAATTTGCTGAAAATTTGCATGTCTCTCCAATTTTTTTTTTTTTGGTAGTTCAACACCCACCCCCCCACCCACCTGCCCCACTCGCCTCCCAGGATTTTATTTTTGTTGTCTGTTTTGGTTGCTGTTTTTGAGAAAGGGTTTCACCAAATTGCCCAGGTGGCCTCAAACTTGGGATCTTACTGCCTCACCCTCCCAAGTAGCTGGGATCACAGGCGTGCACCATTGTGCCTGGCTTTTTGGTTATAATAAAACTACCATGTATATCTTTAAAAAGAATTTGTAAAAGATGCTCAAATTTGTAATTGTTTTTATCACATATTTTTTATTCTGTTCACTTTTTGAAGGGTGGGGTACTGAGGATTGAACCCAGGGGTGCTCAACCATTGATCTACATCCCTAACCCCTTTATTTTCTGTTTTAAGACAGGGTCTGGCTAAGTTGCTAAGGCTATTGTCTAACATAAGATCTTCCTGCCTCAGCCTCCTGAGTTGGGCTCAACATTTTGTTTGAGACTATTCATGCAGTTGTATATAGCTATAATTTGTTCATTTTCATTGCTTTACGATATTACGTGAACAGAAATAATCCTGTTACTGATAGACATTTGAATTATAGTGAGGTTTTGGCTGTGTTGAATACTGCTCTGAACATTCTTATAAATATCTCTTTGTGAACATATATTTTTTATGGGTGGAATTGCTAAGTTATAGATGTGCCATGTCCAATTTTAGATAATCTCAAATTATTGTTTTATTGGTGCATTATAATTATACTAATATTGGGATTCATTACGTGTGTTCATACATGCATAGAACATAATTTGATCAATGTCATTCCCTGGTACTCTCCCTATCCCTCTGTTCTTTCTCCCTTGATCTGCTTCTCTATGCTACTGATCGCCTTTATATTGTTATCCTCAGATTTTTTTTTTTTTTTTTTTTTGGTACTGGGGATTAAACCTGGAGTACTTTAAAACTGAGCCACATCTCCAGCCCTTTAAAAAAAAATATGTATATATATATATATGTATATGTATATATATATGTATATATATTTATATTATATTAAGTGACAATGTCTTGTTGAGCTGCTAAGTGCCTTGCTAATCTGCTGAGGCTGGCTTTGAACATGCAATCCTCCTGCCTCAGCCTCCCTAGTTGCTGGGATTACAGGTATGTGTCACCATGCCCGGCTCTCAGATTATTTTTAAGAATGGTGCACCAGTCAATACTCTCATTAGTAATGCTGGAAGAGTCCTCATGCTCTCCATTTTCACTGATTTTCAGTCATTTTCATTTTACCCATTCTGGTAAATTTTTAGTTTTTTCTCATCTGTGATTTGAATTACATACTCAATCAGAGCTTTTGGATATGTCACTTTGTGGGAGCACATTTCTTTAACAATTATGTACTCCCCTCCATCTGCAAAATAGGGCTAATAATAACTATTACTTTGTAAACTTGTTTTGAGAATTAAATGAATGAATATTTATAAAGCACTTAAAACAAGTTCTTGGGAAATGCTAAGTATTATGTAGGTATTTACTGCTACAAAATCATTTTTGTTTTTATTATTACCTTTTGGGCTCTGAAATTTGCAGTGATTTGTTTAGGCACAGGTATTCTTCACAGTTGTTTTGCACACTGCATGGGTCTGTTTAATTTGAAGTCATGTTCTTCAGTTCTGTGAAATTCTTTTACATTATTTCCTTGATAATTTTTGACCTTACTAGTCAGATGTTAAAACTTTTACCTACATCTTGAGCACACCTATATCTTTTCTTTTATGATTTAGAAGGTTATCTTGACTTTTAATACGTCTATTAAATTTTACTTGTTTCATTATGCATGTTTTGAATTTCTAATTAGAATTTCTTTTCCTGTTTTTCTTTTGATTCTTTGTATTATTTGATGTACATTACAGAGGAAGTATATTGATCTCAATAAGTTTTATTTTATTTTTTTAATTTACTGTTGAAGCAT
Source organism: Marmota flaviventris (assembly GCF_047511675.1). NCBI lineage: Eukaryota > Metazoa > Chordata > Mammalia > Rodentia > Sciuridae > Marmota > Marmota flaviventris. Next base: position 51,710,649 of record NC_092507.1, read on the forward strand.
TGTTTGATTTTGTAGATTTTGGTATGTTGTTAAGAGTAGTACTGCCAAGTAGTCAAAAAAAAAAAAAAAAGAAAGCTGGGGCTGGGGTTGTGGCTGAGTGGTGGTGGAGTGCTTCCTTTGTATGTGTAAGGCCCTGGGTTTGATCCTCAGTACCATATTAAAAAAAAAAAAAAAAAAAATATATATATATATATATATATATATATATATATATATATATATAAAAGTATTAAAAAAAAGAAACAACGCTATATTTTAACCATTTAGAGCTATTTTTATCCTAAACATATTAGTTGCTCTTTAGCAGTAGGCTTAATATATTTGAGGCTATTGGATATGATTTCATATTTGTTTATTACCTTAATACTTTTGGTTTCTTCTTAGAAGTAGCTTTTATGGTACATGTATATTATTTTGAAATTACATAAGAAATATGCTGTATAAAATGTAAGACCTACCTCTTCTAATTATTGAGATAATTTCCTTGACACAGGAACATATATAATTCTGTGAGTCTGGGCTTTGCTTTGTGGGGTGTTCTTGGAGTATCTTATGACTGGGACCTGCTAGGGTCTCTGGCATTTTGTTTAGCTATAAATTATAAACAGATGGAACTTTACCATTCCTTGCCATTTTTTTGCTTTTTACTTGGCAAGTGTTTAAAAAAAGGCCTCAAAGGAAAAGGGTGAGTGACTTTTAAACACCAGAATTCAAAATTTTACTTCAGACAGTTTATTTGGCATACTTACTTGGAGGAAGGTGGTCCTTCACTTGGCCTTTTGGTGATTTCTGATAAATGTGTTGGCCACAGATGAATGGGAAGAAAGTGATTAAGTCATGTTCTATATTGTTTTGAATCTTCTTAATTAGAGAGATAGTTTGATCATTGTACACTTACTGGAGGTAATGTGGATTGGTTTGTTAGAGCATTGTTGTAGGATTTCATCTCTTTAGAGCTTATTACATTATATACTTATTAGAAATACTTCCTCATTTGACATTGACTGTGTCCCTTTCTTCCCATAGAAATGGCATCAAAGTTAAAAGTTAATTAGGATGATGACAGCAGTCTTTTTGTTGAAGTGCACATCTTAACAGCTCTGAAATTTTTAAATCTGATTCTAGCCAACTCCCGTCTCATCCATATTAGTTGCTAGATTTAGCATTACTGTGCATTTGCATTTATTGTATTCAATGAAATTTAACATCAGTTTTGCAGAAATCCCTATCTTACTGCTCATTCTTGTTTTGGTTCTAGGTTCAGGTTGTTAGTTAAGCTAGCTTGTACCGTTGTGGCTTCATTCATTCTCTGCTGGCTGCCATTCTTTACAGAAAGGGAACAAGCCTTGCAGGTCCTACGAAGACTCTTCCCAGTTGATCGTGGATTATTTGAGGTATGTTTATAACCTTTCCTGTCATTCCTTTCTGTTACTGTCCTTTCCTTGTAACTTCTGGGGAATTCATATAGGAGACACAGGACTAGAGACCCTAGCAGCTTTCCTCCTTGCAGTCATTGATTCAGTATAGAAGGCCTAGCTCAGCTTGCATTTTCTAGTTCGTAATACGAATACATTAGTATTTTTGCCATCATCAAATCCATAATTCAGTTATATATTTTTCTAGTGAAATAGGGTCCATAATGAAAGGTAGCATGAGAAGCGGCAGCTACAAAGATAACAACAACTCTGTAATTTTTTGATTTGTGTTCTTTTTAGTCTTAGGAAAGTATTTGTTAAACTAATAATCATGTTTGCTCCAGAAAGATCTCCTAATTCCTTATGAGATATGTATAACCTTCATCCATAGTAATTTTTAATGAGAATCTTTCATTTCATTTAATGCTAGTTTAATCACTCTTGTTAAAGTTTTATTACATGAATAATTTGATCATTTAGATTTAGTAATTAAATTAAACAAACCATTTTTCTGAAACAAAAAAGCCTTTTAATAAAGTTAGAGACAACATATTTATTTGCTTTTGAATAACATTTCTTTTAAAAAAGTACATATTATCTTTCTAATTTTTAAATACATAAATTTCTATAGACTATCTTTCAGTGGATTTATAGGAACGAGCATTTTGAAAGAGACTGAGTGCGAAAGGAGTTTGCTGTTACAAAGGAAAGGAATAGGAGTGTGTGTGTGACTGTCTGTGGGGATGATGGTGGTGCTGATACTGATTAAAAAAACAATCACTATTATCACCACCACTTACTGGGTGCCAGGCCTTTATTTGATCCTTATAGTAGCTCTAAAATAGCAGTTAGCCCCACTTTAAAGATAAGAAAACTGAGATCAGAGGTTCGGGTAATTAGTATGTGACGGAGCTGTAATTTAAACTCTGATAGCTATACTCTTGACCTTCTTTTTATATAAACTCTAACATTTATATAAAGAAAAGTTTAATTCTGCATGAAAGCTGCCTGTTTTTTTGCCTTACCTTCCTTTTCAGAAAGGGTATTTCTCATGATAATAACAAAAATGGATATCAGGCACTTTCATTCACTTGTTGCCCTCAAAAGCCTGAAGGGCATTTTCTTTGATGAGACACAGTGGTTGTCAGTGACTTTCTTGATGTCATGCCTATGCACTGTGAATCAAGCAACAGTATAGAGGAGGGTTTTATGAGCAGAACTGCAGTTCAAATTTAATTTTGAAAGTTATCCTAGCACAACTGCTAATGTTTTTAAACTTCTTGATTTATTAGCAATTAGCTCTTGTCATTGCTTGTACCTAGTAATTCACTCTAAATAAATTTAGGTGTGTAATAAAATGTATCAAGTGTAATATGTTTTACAGATGGGGAAAAATTTAAAAACAAAAATTTCAAAGGAATAACTTCAGTTTTTAAGGATGATCTACTGCTTTTTGAAAAACATCAAGTATTTTTAGGGAATGTTGCGTTGAGACTATGGTTGGCTGATGATTTCCACTAACTCCCTCCCATCAGAAAAACAAAAAGCAAGATGCTTGAGTGCAGGTGTGATGAGTGTAGGTGTAGGTGTTTGTTGCTTGAAGAATTTAATCTACCTTGTTATAAATGTAAATGAAAGTTTCACATGTTTCAAAAGTTTATTTACTTTGATGATCATGGACTTCATGGGTTTAGTATGTTTTTCAATTTACCAAAATGTAAAACAAATCTTTTTTAGGATAAAGTAGCCAATATTTGGTGCAGCTTCAGTGTTTTTCTGAAGATTAAGGACATTTTGCCACGACACACTCAGATAATAATCAGGTAATACACTCAGTTTCTAAGTTATAGTTATAGTGTTTTATAAACTATCCTCTAAAAGTATTATAACAAGGGGGAGGGAAGAGGGGGAGAAGAGGAAAAAGACTAGGGAATGAAATTGACCAAATTATAGTTATATTGTGTGTACATACAAATGTGTAACAATGAATCCCACTTTTATGTATAATTATAATGCACCAATAAAAAAGATTTTTAAAAAATATTATAGTAATACCTCATTTATCTGAAATTATTAGTGAATGAAGTATTCTTCACTAGTGGATTTTCAACTTAAATTTATCCCTCTGTACAATAAAACTCTCTTGTTTGATTGATTGATGGATTCTGGGGATTTGAACTTAGGGCACTTGACAACATCCCCATCCCTGTTTTGTATTTTATTTAGCGACAGGGTCTCACTGAGTTGCTTAGTGCCTCATTTTTTGCTGAGGCTGGTTTTGAACTCGCTATCTTCCAGCCTCAGCCTCCCAAGCCTCTGGGATTACAGGAGTGTGCTACTGTGCCCAGCTTGTTTGATTTATTTTATGTGAAAGTCTTTCTTCATTTTTACCTAGTTTTCTCCTTAAACAGAGCTCACTGAATATTGTTTACCATGGTCTTGAAATATCATGAATTTCAGTAGGGTATCAGCTAAGGTCAACCAAGGAAATAGAACAAGTTTGAGGTCATCATTTGTGTGTGTGTATACATGCATGCACACATGCACACCTATGTATCTCTGCATGTGGATTTATTGCCAGGAATAGTGTTGTGCAGTTGTGGGGGGCTGGCTGAGCACACCAGAAGTCCACAGGCAGATGGTCAAAAAGAAATATTTAGGGGTAAAGAAGAGTGATTGAGATCCAGCACCTGTAAGTGAAGACCTAAGCTCTTTTTTAAAGGGCTTCCCAGTTAGGCCCTAGGACAGTTTCCCTTTGAATGACTTAAAACTTATGTGTAGAACCCAGGGGCATGTAACCCAGGGGCACTCTACCACTGAGCTACATCCCCAATCTTTTTAATTTTTTTTTTTTATTTATTTTGAGACAGGGTCTAAGTTGCCAAGGCTGGCCTTGGACTTGTGATCCTCCTGCCTCAGCCTCTCCAGTTGCTGGAATCACACAGTCATGTGCCACTGTGCCTAGCCCTTTTAATTAAAGTCCACCAAATTGGTACTTTACATCCATGAAGTCTCTTCACAGCAGCACCTAGCATTTGAATCACTGGGAAATGGGTGTTGTCTCCCTCTTGCCCTCTCAGCTTGCAGCCCACAGCAACAGGAAGCACACAGTAAGGGAATTTTGGGAACTTCAGTTCAGCCTAGCCAAGTTGACAAGTCACAGGACCACAAGTAGGAAGAATCAGTTCCTGTGTTAGGTTATATACTTGTTGTCAGGGATTAGAGGAGTGTCTGCCATTGTGCTCTCACTCCAGTGTGTCTGTGTTCTCTCATTCTTTTCTCTCCCTGCCTGTCAGTCATCACCAAGAGCAGCTTCAGTAGCTTTTTGTTCCCTTTATATCTTGTTCTTTCTAACTTATCATGGGCTTGAAAATCAGAGAGTCAACTTTTATGAAGTGAGGGCCAGAGAGACTCTCCTGTTAAACAATAACATTTGTGTGCACATGTGTGTTTGTGTGTGTGTGTGTGTGTGTGTGTGTGTGTGTTGGGGACAGGAGAGGATACTCTGAGAGGTAAGGGTCCAAAACAATGGATCAATTTCAGAAAACAGTCTTGTCTATTTACTTGGTAATTGACCTCTAACTATATATTTTTGTATCTTTTCTTTTTTTAAAAAAATATTTTTAGTTGTAGATGGAAACGGTATCTTTATTTTTTTATGTGGTGCTGAGAATTGAACTTAGTGCCTCACACATGCTAGGCAAGCGCTCTACCACTGAGCCACAGTCTCAGCCCTCTTTGTTATCTTTTCTATACCTGATATTAAGTACTAAAATAGCTTAAGCAGTATTTAGTATCATGTTTTGTTCTGTATTATATAATTTTGTATAAAAGTATATTCACATTTCAGTGTGTAGCTTTTATTTAAATGTTTTTTGTTCTCCTAAATTTAATAAAATTTAATTTGAAATCAACTTAAGTTGATAAATAATGTGATTCCTAAATTTTTAAAAAGTATTTGTTTAGCTAGATTTATATCTCTATAAAGAAAACAAATATTTGGGCTAGGGTTGTAGGTCAGTGGTAGACCACTTGTCTCGCACGCATGAGGCCCTGGGTCCCATCCTCAGCACCCCATAAAAATAAATAAAAATAAAGATATTTTTAAAAAATAAAATAAAGAAAACATTTTATTCTTATTCTTTTTTTTTTTTTTTTTTTTAGCTTTTGTTTTACATTTTTGAGCTTGCTTCCTGCATGTATAAAATTAATACTTCATCCCTCTCCCAGAGGATTCAGATTTACTCTGGTAAGTTTATAATACTTTACATACTTAATTTTTGCTACAAACAATCTTTTAAAAATAATGATAATTATTTTCTTGCTTTGACCAAAATTTATTGGGCTGGGGATTAAGAGATGCATTTATTTGGTCAACATTTATTGAGTGTTTCCTCTTCTTAGAGGCTGTCTGTGTTGGGCAGTAGGCTGAACAATCAGAATATTTCAGTTAACTTGAACAACTGTTTAATTCCTGTTTTGTATTGGGTTAATGAAGGAATACAAAGAAGAAAACAGTGGTGATAAACATACGCTTAAATAATTTTGCAGTCAGGCAGATGGCATTAAGTTCTATCAGTTACAAATCAAGTCCTATGATGGTATGGGAAGGGGAGATATCTTGGAGGAAAACTTTAGACAGCTGCTTAGAGCAAGTGGGCTTTGAGTCATATTTTGAAAGCTGGGCAAGATTTGGAACAGGAGGTCACATAGCAGAAAAGAAATTCAAGATAGGAAGTAGAGCTTGAAGGTACAGAGGTAGGATAGGACAAGGAACATTCTGGGAAAAGCTATTAAACAATAAAATTTGTGTGTGTGCACGTGTGTGCCTGTGTGTGCGTGCGTGTGTGTGTGTGTGTGTAAGAGGATACCGTGAGACTTGTGTCAATTTGAGGATGGATTGGGTATATTTCCTTTAGGGATTTTCTGAGTAGGCCTGTAAATTTCTCTTGGTTGTATTTCTGTGGCATTTAAATTTTTGTTATTGTGTGCCTTGGTCTATAAAGTGATATTTAAAATTCCCTTTAAAGTACCAAGAACATTTAATTTATGAAAACAGTAAATCCCAGTGGATTTATAAGAGGACAACATTTTAGAAATTAGTGTTTCAATCTGGAACTGCCACTTATATATGTTGCATAGTAAAAACAAGTCAGAATTGACCATAACAGTGAAATATTTCAAAAGTATATCTCAGTACCACAATACAAAAAGGATATGTTTGTGTTCCTGTTTTCTTTTTTGTTACCTTTCAATTAATGATTTCTTTTGTTTCATTCTGTGAATGAACTCTGATGTCATCTGTTGTTAATATTCTATAGGATGGTTAGAACAGGATGGATATGGTTAATAATTCTTTGGTGTCTTCAGTAGGCCTAACTTGAAATATTTTCAAATTTATGAGAGATTATATTATTGTTCTAGGAAATAGCTTGACAAATAAATGTCTATTTCAAAGATAATGGAATAGAACTTTAGAATGTAACTGTAGCAGTGTTAGATATGATTACTTTTAAGCACTGTAAGCCAGAAAAAAATGTTTCTTTTTCTTCATTTCCTAATTTTATTCTGTTCAGTAGATTTTATTACAAGCCACTGTGTTAAAACAATGATTTTTGTTATTTTGGTTTTGTTGATAACTGATACTGTTTTGAATTCTGATTGTATACTTCTGAGAGCTTTAAAAACATTTACTATTATAATTATTTTAAACATATTTCCTTTCAATTGTTTGGTTGAATTATATCAATATAAATCTATAATGAGATAATAGATACTATGAATATTCATCTATCTATAGCAACAAAATGATTTGTATTTACTTTATTAAAGTAGTATTATTGAGTGCCCTCCACTGTGCCAGGTCCTCTTCTAGGTACTGAATGTAAATGAATGACAGACAACATTCCTACCCACCTACTGGGGTCTTTCATGCTAGTGGTGGAAGATGGAAAATATATCAGTTAAGAAGAAAATACCTGGGAGTAATGGGTGCTACAAAGAAAATAGTGTTATATGAAAAGAGCTGATGGATGGGTTAGAGGACACTGCTTTTTTTTTTTTTTAATATTTTTTAGCTCTAGATGGATACAATACCTTTATTTATTTATCTTTATGTGGTGCTGAGGATCGAACCCAGTGCCTCACAGGTGCTAGGCAAGCACTCTACCACTGAGCCACAACCCCAGCCTGACACTGCTTTATTTTTATTTATTAATTCATTTATTTTAAGACCGGGCCTCACTATGTTGCCCAGATTGGTCTGAAACTCTTGGGCTCAAGGGATCCTCCTGCTTCAGCCTCCTAAGTGGTTAGGATGACAGACTGAACTGCTGTGCCCAGTGAGGACACTACTTTGAGTTAGGGATGTCTTTGCAGAGAAGTAACATTTGAGCCAAGAGATGCATACCACCAGAAGGAGCCAATCATAAGCCCTAGGCCTTGACTTGAAAAAATCAGATCTTTCCTTAAGGCAGAACACATCTGGCATGCCCAAGGCATAAAGGGATAGGTAGGAAGTGGTTGATGTGAAGTGAGCAAGGGAGACAGCAACTGATGAGCTTGAAGAGGAAATAGGAGCCAGATCCCGCAGGGGTTAGGATTTTATTCTAAATGTAATGTGTAGCTAGTGGAGGATTTTAAAAAGGGAAATTATATGATCTGACATGATGGCTGCTTAAAGAATAGACTGTATGGGGCAAGAATGTTAATAGATTATATTGTACTAGTCCAGGATAAAGATGGGCGTAGCTTGGACCTTTGCCACCATCAGCAGAGGAGAATGCAGATAAGTAAATGGATGTTTTATTTAGGAGGTGTTGTAAGGTAGTATTTGCTGATGGATTAGATGTATGGGGTGTACAAGATAATCAGATTTTTTGCTTGAGCAAAACTAGATGTACATCAACATATATTCTGCAGAATACAAATTTCTCAAAATCTAAGTAACTTATTTAAAACCCCAAAGAGCAGATGAATTTACAAAACAATTTTAGCATATTTTATTGAAGCATACATTTTATAAACACTGCAACAGATTCGTTTTTAGATATCAAACTTTTTGTCCTAAACTGTCAGATTCCAAGGGAGAATGAAGGTGTGATTGTTGTATATATTTACTGGTTTTGTTTGTTAATAACTGAGTCCCAATGAACTTGTTTTAGATGTTTATGTATAGTTTATAACCATTGTTTTTTGAAAAACATTTTCAAGATTCTATTAAAATATTATACATCAGTTCTGCATTTATATTTTATTTCTAGATAGAAGCTATAATATTCATATTTCACTTGAAATGATTATTTACATTCATAATTGATATATTTTACAAGTTGATATATCTCATCCCCTTCTTTTTTTTCTTAAAGGTTAGCTGTGCATTATCATTCTTTTTATTTTCTTTCCAAGTACATGAAAAGTCCGTTCTCTTGGTATCATTGTAAGTAGAAATGTTTGAAGTATATATTTCCTATTGTATAATTTATAAGTACATTTATAATTTACACAAATATTCAAGTGCAAAATAAAAGTACACTGATATTTTTACATATAATTATTAGTCATTTTTTCAGGATGATGACATCTTAGATTTTATTTCTTTATAAAATATATTTTAAATAAAAAAAAAGATTGATATAATTATTATTAGATGGGGCTTTGAACTAAAATCTGCTGGGCTGGCCCATGTGGAAAGTGTCTTCACTCTAAACAAAACAGACTCATATCACGATAGACTGGGAAGACTACTTAGTATCATGCCCTGAAACCCAAACCTGAGTTAGATTTTACTGGTTTAATAAGGTGACAGGGGCCTAAATCATGTAGGACCTTGTAGGTGGTATTATAAACTTTGGTTTTTATTCTGAAGGGAATGGGGAGCTAGGCATTGTTTCAAATAAGGTGAAGGGGAAGGATGAGAGAAGAGGATGACCATGTAGGGAATTGCTACATAATTATGAATTTTACAGAATCTCAAGGTTAGGGGCTATTCATCTTTGTATTCTCAGAGCAGTCCTATATAAGTAATAATAAATGTTTCATCAGTGCTTGAGTTGTAACTAAATATTGAATGAAAAATTGGGAAAGAATTAAGACCCCCCAAACCAGTGAATATTAAGCACCTTCTATATACTTGCCAAATGAATCCATTTTGATTTAGAATATATTCAAGTAGTGAAATAGAAAGTCCTCTGGTATTATTTCTTAGTATAGTTTTCAACCAGTTTATAATCCAGTACTTAAATCTCACATACTAGTTGATATGGGGAAAAGTTATCCTTCTAAAGAAAGGAGGAGACTGTCATACCTTCATAAAGCATTTGTAACCCACTTGAATCAAAGTGTGAAATATGTTATATCAAGAAACATGTAATGTTTTGAACAACCAACAATTAAAAATTTTAAAAAAAAGCATTTGTAAAAATAAGAAGAGCCAAATAATAATAATGTAGCAGCAATTATTCAATAACCATCATCATTAGAAAAGTTTATTTTTATTGTTAACAAATACTAGATGATACCTGTAGAGAGTTCTTTCAACTATTTAATAGTATAGGATTTTTACATGTACACATAAGAAAACATGTTAATGATTGACTCAAGATCTCAAGTGACAGAAATGGGACCTGGACTCAGGGTTTCTTAGTAGCCCCTTTCTCCTTGAGCACTGACATAGCTGTATCCACAAGGTATTGGACCAGGAGTTGTACTAAGGTCAGAGTTTGGAGCTAAGATGTGAAACAGCTCTTTGATAACAGCTCTTATTTACTGATATTGTGCTTCCTGTTCCTCTACTATTGCTCTTTTTTTTTGGTGGGGGTGGTACCAGGGATTGAATTCAGAGCAATCAACCACTGAGCCACATCTCCAGCCTTATTTTGTATTTTATAGAGACAGGGTTTCACTGAGTTGCTTAGTGCCTGATGTTGCTGAGGCTGGCTTTGAACTCATGATCCTCCTGTCTCAGCCTCCCAAGCTGCTGGGATTACAGGCGTGGGCCACCACACCTGGCTTCGCTTTTTTAATATAGTCTTTTACTACTACTTTTCTTTTAGTCTACCATTATCAACGTGCTTCCCTTTACAACTCACATCTGTTATCCTCTCTTCAGTGGCCTGATATTGTCTGTTTTAACTTCAGGGGTTTTTGAGGGAAGGTACTGGGGATTGAACCCTGGGGCTCTTTACTACTGAGCCATACCTACAGTTCTTTTTTCTTTTTCTTTTGAGACAAGAGTCTCACGAAGATGCTAAGGCTGGCCTTGAACTTGGGATCTTCCTGCTTCAGACTCCCAAGTCACTGGGATTACAGGTGTACACCACTGTGCCTGGCTCATAACTTTAGTTTTTAACTTAGCTGAGTGATACATAATATGGAGGGTCATAAAACACAAGTTTGAAAGCAACTGTTTTGGGAATTCATTTCATATTTACCTAGTAGGATGAAATATATGAAAAAGCTTGCTTTCTCTGAATGTTCAGATCTGCCTTATCTGACTCTTTCCTTAGGGTACTATTTGTAAGATAGAGAAAAATATTCCATTAATGGCATATTGGAAGCAGCAGTTTCCCAGTTATGAGGAGTTTACACCTTCTCTGGTTCTAGACTTAGTTTAGACTGTTATAAATAATGAATCAGTAGTCCATGTGGAGTCCTTCTTGGATTTTTCTTTTAAGCTACCCCGGAATATCAGACACATAAAATGTGCTTATATTTTTTACAAGTAGTAGTTGAAATTATATTCTTTAATACTATTTTTTTTTTTTTTTTTGTCATTTTAGACCAGTCTGCTTAGTTTTAAATGAAATTCCTTTTATGTCTACTTGGTTTTTACTTGTGTCAACATTTAGGTGAGTCAAGCCAACTTCTACATAATATTTTCAGTATGATTCCTGTAAACTCATTTAAGACACTTTTACAAAATGATGATTTGTGTTGATTGTGCTTTGGTGTTTTTTGTTTTCCTTTACAGTATGCTACCTCTTCTATTAAAGGATGAGCTCCTAATGCCCTCCTTTGTGACAGTGATGGCATTTTTTATAGCTTGTGCAACTTTCTTTCCAATATTTGAAAAGATGTCTGAAGAAGAACTGCAGTTAAAATCTTTTTCCATTTCTATAAGGAAATATCTTCCACGTTTTACATTTCTTCCCAGAATTATACAACATTTGGTAAGTTGTTTTTAAGGAATGGTACATTTTCTAGCATGCCACTATTCTTTCAAATTATTGAAATATCTTTTTTCTTTTCTAACTTTATGAGAAATTAGTCACATAATCCACCCATTTAATGTGTATGCTCTAGTGGTTTTAAGTATGTACACAGATTTGTACATTATCACAATAATCTAATTTTACATTTTTTCATTACCCCCCCAAAAACCCTTATATTCATTAGCAGTCATTCTCCATCATACCCTCATTTCTAACTCTCAACTTTGGATAGCCACTAATATGCTCTTTGTCTCTATAGATTTACCTATTCTGGACATTTCATACAAATGGACTATCATAGTTAGCTTAGGCTGCCATAACAAAATACCAAAGACTGGGTACCTTTAATAACAGAAATTTATTTCCTCACAGTTCTAGAGGCTAGAAGTCCAAAATCAAGGTGCCATCAGGGTAGGTTTCTGGTAGGCCCACTCTTCCTGGTTTATACAGAGCCACCTTTTTCCTGTGTTGTCATATAGCCTCTACTTTGTACTCATATAGGGAGAGATCTTTGGTTTCTGTGCCTTTTTTCTTTATAAGGACATTAGTACTACTGGATTAGGGCCTCACTACTATAGATGGGCTCATTTAACTTTAATTACCTCTCTAAAAGCCCTGACTCCAAATATAGTGACATTGGGGGTTAGGACTTCAAAATATGGATTTTGGGGTGGGACATAGTTCAGTCCATAACGTGGAATCCTACAAAATATGGACTTTTGTGACTGGTTTCTTTTACTTAGCATAATATTTTTGAGGTTCATTTGTGTTATACCATCTATTAGTATTTTATTCCTTTTTATTGCCAAATTATATTCCATTATATTGATATGCCATGTTTTGTTTATCCATCAGCTAATGGACATATTAGGTTTCTACTTTTGGGCTATTATGAATAATACTATTATTGACATTTGTGTATAAGGTTTGAGTCTACATAAATTTTCATTTTCCTTGAGTAGAATTGCTGGGTCTTATAGTAGTTCTGTGTTTTAATATTTTCAGAAATTGCTAAACTGTTCACAAAGTATACCATGATTCTACATTCTCACCAACAATGTGTGGGTTTCTAGTTTCTGTACATCCTTGACAGCATTTGTTGTTGGCTTTTGAACTATAGCTTAACTAGTGATTGTCAAGTGGTAGCTCATTATAGTTGTGATTTGTATTTCTCTTTTCTTTTGGTAGGGATTGAACGCTCCTGTGCTTAATCACTGAGCTACTTTGCAGCATTATTTTATATTTTATTTTGAGATAGCATCACCCTAAGTTGCTCGGGGCCTTGCTAAGTTGCTTTTAACTTGTAATCCTCCTGTCTCAGCTTCTGGAGCTGCTGGATTACAGGCATGTGCCCCCATGCCAGCTATTTGTGTTTTTCTAATGAAAGACGTTGAGCATTTGCTTATTGGCCATCTCTATATCTTGTATGGAGAAAATGACTACTCAAATCCGTTACTTTTTTTCCCCCTAGTGCTGGGAACTGAACTCAGGGCGTTGCACATGCTAGGCAAGCAGTACCACTGAGTTATAGTCTAGCACCCTCTTCTCATTTTTAGTTGGATTGTCTTTTGTTTTTTGAGTGTTGAGACTTTTTTATACATTATATTTTTCTTTATAAATTCTTGATGAGTCCCTTACCAGATATATGACTTGCACATATTTTCTGACATTCTGAGTTGATGGCATTATATGGAGCATACAAGTTTTGATTCTGATAAAATTTTAATGTCTATTTTTTCTTTTGTTGCTTGTGCTTTTGGTGTCATCTATAAGAAAACCTATGTAACCAATGGTCATGAATATTTACTCCTGTTTTCTTCTAGTTTTATAGTTTGTTTTTATATCTACAACTTTGATTCATTTTGTGCTTATTCAGCTATCTCAGTTCTGCAAAACTGCTTTGGCATGCTTGTTGAAAATCATCTGATCCTAAAGTAAGGTCTATAGTTTTGATGTCTTTGTCAATTCACAGTTTCTATATTTAGAGGGCATTATGTTCAAATTTGTATTATTGAGATTATTACAGTACTTTATATGTTGAAAATACTAGGTTGTAATCTACCTGAGGGCAGGGTGTTTTTTTGTTTTTGTTTTTATGGCACAGAGGATTGAACCCAGGGCCTCACATATGCTAGGCAAGCACTTTACTATTGAGATACATCTCTAGCCTAGAATTCTTTTTTTCTCCCATTTTTAAAATTTGTTCTACTTAGTTATATATGACAGCAGAATGCATTTAAATTCATTGTTCACAAATAGAGCACAACATTCCAATTCTCTGGTTATACACCATATAGAGATCCTCACCATTTGTGCAGTCATGTACGAATGTACCTATGTACCTAGGGTAATGATGTCCGTCTCATTCCACCATCTTTCTTGTTCCATAGCCCCTCCACTCCCCATCCTCCCCTTTGCCCAATCCGAAGTTTCTCCATTCTTCTCATGACCCTCCCCACCCACCCCATTGTGGATCAGCATCCACTAATCAAAGAAAACATTTGGCCTTTGGTTTTTGGGATCAACTTACTTTGCTTAGCATGATATTCTTCAGTTCCATCCATTTACCTGCAAATGCCATAATTTTATTCTCTTTTAGTGCTGAGTAATATTCCATTGTTTATATGGTGTTTCTTTATCCATTAATCTTTTGATGGGCATCTCAGTTGGTTCCAATTTAGCTACTGTGAATTGAGGTGCTATAAACATTGATGTGGCTGTGTGTATGCTGATTTTAAGTCCTGAGGGATAGGATAGATGGGTCAAATGGTGGTTCCATTCCAAGTTTTCCAAGTTTTCTGGGGAATCTCCTTACTGCTTTCCAAAGTAGTTGCACCAATTTGCAGTCCCACCAGCAGTGTATGAGTGAATCTTTTTCCCCACATCCTCACCATCACTTATTGGTTGTATTCCTGATAACTGCCATTCTGACTGGAGTGAGATGGAATCTTAGAGTAGTTTTAATTTGCATTTCTTCAATTACTAGAGATGTTGAACATTTTTTTTCATATATTGGTTGAGTGCTTATATATCTTCTTCTGAAAAGTCTGTTCAGTTCCTTAGCCCATTTCTTGATTGGGTTTTCTGTTAAGTTTTTTGAGTTCTTTATGTATCCTGGAGATTAGTGCTCTATCTGATGTGTGTGTGGTAAAGATATTTCTGTAGATATCTCTCTTCACATCATTGATTGTTTCGTTTGCTGAGGAACCTTTTAATTTGAATCCATCCCACTAATTGATTCTTAATTTTACATCTTGCACTTTAGGAGTCTTGTTAAGGAAGTTGGGGCCTAATCTGACATGATGAAGATTTGGGCCTACTTTTTCTTCTAGTAAATGCAGGGTCTCTAGTCTAATTCCTAGGTCCTTGATCCACTTTTGAGTTTTGTGCATGGTGAGAGATAGAGGCTTGATTTCATTTTGCTGTATATGGATTTCCAGTTTCCTCAGCACCATTTGTTGAAGAGGCTATCATTTCTCCAATGTATGTTTTTGGCGCCTTTCTCTAGTATGACATAGCCATATTTATGTGGGTTTGTTGCTATGTTTTCTATTTTGTATCATTGGTCTACACAGTTATTTTGGTGCCAATACCATGCTGTTTTTGTTACTGTTGCTCTGTAGTATAGTTTAAGATCTGGTATTGTGATACCTCCTGCTTCACTTTTCTTGCTGAGGATTGCTATGGCTATTCTGGGTCTCTTACTTTTCCAAATGAATTTTATGATTGCCTTTTCTATGAAGAATGCCATTGAGATTTTAATAGGAATTGCATTAAATCTGTGTAACAGTTTTGGTAGTATGGCCATTTTGACAATATTCATTCTGACTATCTAAAAGCATGGGAGATATTTCCATCTTCTAAGTCTTCTTCAATTTCTTACTTTAGTGTTCTGTAGTTTTCATTGTAGAGGTCTTTCACCTCTTTTATTAGATTGATTTCCAAGTATTTTATCTTTTTAAATACTATTTTGAATGGGGTAATTTTCCTAATTTCTCTTTCAGTGCATTCATTGCTTATGTATAGAAATGCATTTGATTTATAGATATTGATTTTGTATTTTGCTACTTTGCTGAATTCATTTATTAGTTCTAGAAGTTTTCTGGTGGATTTTTTGCATCTTCTAAATACAGAATCATGTCATCAGCAAATAGGGATAGTTTGAGCTCTTCTTTTTCTATGTATATCCTTTTAATTTCTTTTGTTTGCTCTGGCTAGAGTTTCAAGGACTGTGTTGAATACAAGTGGTGAAAGAGAGCATCCTGTCTTATTCCAGTTTTTAGACGGAATGCTTTCAGTAGAATAACGTAAGCCTTGGACTTAACATAGATAGCTTTTACAATGTTGAGGCATTTTCTACTATTCCTAGTTTTATAGTGTTTTGAACATGAAAAGGTGCTGTATTTTGTTAAATGCTTTTTCAGCATCTATTGAGATAATCATAATTTTTGTCTCTAAGTCTATTAATGATTTCTGTATGTTGAACCAACCTTGCATCTGAGATGAACTCCACTTGACCTTTTTAATATGCTTTTGTATGCAATTTGTCAGAATTTTATTAAGAATTTTTGCATCTGTATTCATCAGGGATACCAGCCTAGAATTCTTGATTTTATACATACTATTATATAAGTAGCTTCTATCAGTACATAGTAGGTAGTGGGTACTTGTTTGTTGAATGAATGGACATTCACCATCTGATTATTAGAGGTAGCTCAAATGTCCAGTAGCTAGAAAATAGTATATGAGTTACTATATAAGTTCCATGGAATATTTTAAAGTATTTAAATGTTTATGAAAGAATGTATAATAAATGGAAAGTTTATTAGAGAGCTAAGCATGTGAGTATATGTAAAATATATATGACATATAAGTATATTTGTATACATGTAACACATGAAAGTATATATATATATAATACACATATATATATATACACATATATACTTTATATATATATAATTTTTTTTTTCAAAATAAGAAAATAAAAATTGCATACAAAACAAATGTATTGGGGCTGGGGTTGTGGCTCAGTGGTAGAACGCTTGCTTCACATGTGCCTCAGTACCACATAAATAGAATAAAGGTATTGTGTCCATCTACAACTAAAAATTTTTTAAAAATCTATTTTTTAGACTGGAAACACTTCATGTGATTTTTCCTTTAGCTTTTAAATGTCTAACTTTTAAAATAAGATATGTTTTATAACTAATATAAGTCAGTCAGCATTCTTAATATGAATAGAATGGCTGACATGGTAGGTATAGAAAGTGTCAGCTCTTTCCCTACTGGGGGAAATAACAGGTTTTTAATTTTTTTTTATTTTTAAGGACTACATAGTATAGAGGATTACACAAGGTACCCAAATAACAAAAAAAAGAATAGTTAACTTTGCTAGGGGAGTGCATAAAGTTCTAAAGGAGGTGGTATTTGTTTTATGTACATCTTGAAGGAACAGCAGACAGGCATTCTCAGAGCAGAGATGAATGGATGTACTGAGGGTTTTGCATTTTAGATCATGATCATGGAGGATAGGAATGGGGAGGTAGGAAGTTAAGAGGTGAACCAGAAAGACAATGATAGGATTAACTGACTATACTGGGGTTCAAATGGAAAGCAAGATCTCAAGGTTCACTTTTTGCCATTAGCACAGGCCCAACTCTTTGGATGTATGTCATTCTCGATTCCTACTGTGATACAATCTGGTCCAGTAGTCAAGGTGAGAACCACTAGGTACTCCTAGATTTACTTCTGAAGGCTTACTATGTGCCAAGGACTTTTCTGGAGGCTGAGGATACAGCAGTGAACAAAATTAACAAAAATCACTGCTGTCGTGGAGGTTACATCCTAGCGAGGACATCAGATGTTAGCATATATAAAATATGTAGCATGTCAAAGGGTAATAAATATTTTGGAGAAAAATAAAGCAAGGGAAGAAGGGCTATGATATATAGGAGAGAGAGAGTGATTGTAGTTTTAAAGTAGCAAGGCTTTTTCTTCTTTTAAAAGTAAAAAAAAAAACCAAAAAAACAAAGGAAGCAAGGGAGTGAGCTCTGCAGATAATTGAGGATAGACTGACCCAGGAGAACTATAAATGCACTGGGTATCACGGAGGCCATGGTGATTGACTAGGGTGAGGCAAAGAAATTATAAGAGCTAATATCACACAGGGCTTTCATCTGTAGAAGATCACTATGGTGACTTTAGAGAACAGATGCTGGAATCCATGAGCCAATGGGGCTGTGGACTAGGGTAGAGTGGCAGTGGAAGTGGCTATAAGCAGTCAGATTTGGGGCATTTTTTTCCTTTTATTATTATTATTTTGCTTGGGGTGTATTTTGAAGGTAAAACCAACAGGAATTGCTGAGGATATGAGAGAGGAAGCTAAGCCTGAATGCATGGGTTTTGGCATGAACAACTGAATGGAAGGAGTTGCCCTTCACTGAATTGGAGGAACACTATTGAAGGCACTTTGTGTATGTTGGGGGGTGGGGAGATATGGGGGGATCAGAAGTTTGTTTTTATAGGACTTTTTTGGCAGTACTGGATTTGAACCCCAGGCCTAAAGCATGCTAGAGCAGTTTATTTTTATGTTTAGTTTTAGATGCCTGTTAGATATTCAAAGTGAAGACATTAGGGAGGACTTAAGACATATGAGGCTAGAGATTAGGGGAAAAGGTCCTGGCTGGAAGCTAATTTGAGTTTTCAGCAATAATGGTTGGTAATTAAAGTCAGTCGCTCGATGAACTCACCATGGGTATGAATATAGGCTTAAGAGGACTAAGTACTGAACTCTAGAACACAGAGAGGTAGGGGACATGAGGAGGATCCAGCAGAACTGTTTGAGGTAACTTACGCGAGGTGGGTGGGCATCAGGAGAGTGTGTTATCATAGTAGCCATACTTCATAAGTGAAGACGGTGTTTCGAGGTGATGAGAGAATGTGCTATTTCAAATGCTGATAACTGGCTGAAGTGGTACATGCCTATAATCCCAGCTGAAGAGATGGAGTTTCAAAATTAAATAAAAAGGGCTGGGGTACATGTGGCTTAGTGGTAGAGCACCCCTGGGTTCAGTTCACAGTCCACAAAAATAATCAAATGCTACTGAGAGAATCAAGTAAGGCAGTTAAGAATTTATTCTTCCAGTACAATAGATACCTGAGGAGAGCTGTTTCATGGAGTGTCTGAAGTAAAAGCCTAACTGGTGTAGGCTCACTAGTGAATAAGAGAACTGGACACAGCATGTCATAGGAACTCTTTTGGGAAGCTTTGCTGTCAACAGTAGCAGGCAAGTTGGTAACAGCTGGAGGAAGAGAGGGTTTTTGTTTAAAATGAGAGAAATTTTAAACAAAATGAAAGAAATTTCAGCATGCCAGTTGGACACTTAATTCAAGATGGCATTTCAAGCATAATTCTTAAATTTGAAACTTATTTTGATAATGTCATAAGTTTTCATTCCCTACTAAGGTCATCTCAGGAATTTTCTCTTTGGAGGATACGTGCACCTGTTTGTTATACCTGTCTGTAAGCCTTTTTTAGCACCCACCTTCCCCACTTTCATCTAAAATGACCACTGCATTAGATTCTATTCAGATCTTACGATGCATAATGGCATCGTTTAGGGTTCTCTTTGTGGCATAGCTCCTTTAGGGGAGGCACTACTATTTCTCCATTTGCTTTCTACATTAACTTATGCAGCTTTTAGTATCTATGCATCTTGAGATAAAATAAGTAACATCTGGCTTGTCCATGTCTTAGAGGAGCTCATGGCCTAGAGCTAAACTGTCCAATACAGTAGCCACTACATTTAAACTGATTAAAATTAAATAAATTTAAAAATTCACTCCTCAGTAGGCATATTTCAAATGTTCAACAGCCATATGTGGTTAGCAGCTCTTGTATTGGAGTGTAGATGTAGGACATTTTCATGTTGCATGGTCTAGAGAAGAATACTACTACACAATTAAAATAAATGTGATAATTATTTTACTCATTTTGGTATTTAATCAAATATGAGCTTGTGATTTTATTTAATATTTCTCTAATTAAAAGGCAGACTCTTCAAAGCTAGAGGACCACATTTTCTTCATATGTCCCACTGTTGCTTTACTACAGTATTAACTCACTGAGAATATTCAGTGAATATAAAATGGAATTTTTTCATTTACCATGGGAAAAATGTCATAGATGGGTTCTCCTGACTGGCTTAGAACCTTATATCCCATTAGGACCCAGGACTGTAGGGGATACCATGAATTTAACCCTAACTGGCAATCATTATGATCCAGATACCTTTCTTCAGTGCCTAGGTGGTATAAAGTATAAGACAGGGATTCTCTTGCTTGGCTATACATGGCAACAACGTAGAGAGCTTTAACAAAGTACTAAGGCCTGCTCTTAACTTCTGATTTAATTGGTCTGGGATGTGGCCTGTGCATCAAGATTTTTTTAAGTCAGATGATCTAACATGAAGCCCAAGTTGAGATCCACTAGAAGAGTTAGACCCTCAACCCTCACCTTCAGTTCTGCTCATTTAATAGCTTCAAATCAGTGTTAGCAGTACAGTTTATCTTCTATACTGCTCAGTATTGTTTTCTTTCCCTTATAGTTTCTGACCTCAGTGATCTTTATGGTCCTTCTGACGCTGATGATTGTCACACTGGATCCTCCTCAGAAATTACCAGATTTATTCTCTGTATTGGTGTGTTTTGTATCCTGTTTGAACTTCCTGTTCTTCTTGGTATACTTCAACATTATAATCATATGGGATTCCAAAAATGGAAGAAATCGGAAGAAAATCAACTAGCTGTATTCCCAAACAAATGTGAACTTTTTGTAATGTATTAATGAAATTGTTATTTTGAGAATCATGGAATAGAAAAAGAAATGGTGAAAAGTCATTGTTTCTCCACAACATAAGTGTATTTTGGGACCAAAGACCAACGGAGGCTTTTATTTTCTAAATATTGTTGGGCCAAAGCATATTGTAGTTTTTATTAATATTCACAGTTATTTAATTAGTTAAAAAAGTCCTTAGTCCCAAGATTTACTTAGAAATTGTACTCTATAAATGATGTCTTGAAAAAAAATCTGCAAATAGCTTAATGGGAGAATCAAACCCCGTCTTTAAAGGAAACCACTAATTTTGGCATTCAGATTTAGTTTTCTTTGCATTTTAGCATGCAAGTAATATGTATTTCATTGTTATCTCAGGGAATTAAATTTAAGATCATCTTTTTAATTGCTGAGGCCAGTTAAGCTGCTTGATGTCTTGATGTCAAATTTACAAATTTGAAGTTGTTTTTAATAAGGTAAATAGATTAAATGGTGTTCTTATTAATTTCCAAGAATGCAGATTTACTTGAATCCATTTAAAAAATGATTTTTCCTGAATGTAAATCCCAATTATTCTGAAGTTTCTTAAGCTACTCATGAACACTAGTTCTAATCTTTTCTAGCATCATTCTATTTAAACTGTTTTATATAGGGTTTCATTCCTTTTTTGTTATGAACTGACCTGGTTCAGGTTACTTACCACTGGCATAAGCGTTGATTCAAATCATACTTCCTGTTAATTTTGTCCTGTTAATGTTATCCCTCTATTATCAGAATCTCTATTTACTATAGTATTCAATTGGTAAAAGTATTATATCCATGTTGTAGTTTCTCATATAAATATGTTCTCTTTAGTCTCTATGATAAAAATAAAGCAAGTTTACCATTAACCTTTTTTTAAAAACTGAGTATATTTCTTTCATAAGGTAGCCATTGAAGCATATTCAGAAGTAAACAGTCATACCAAAAAGAATTTGGTTCTGGGTACAAGCTAGTCATAGGCTGACGCAAGAAGGTATGTATTGCTAAGTCTGATAAAGAAAGTGGGTTTAGACAAAGCAAAAATCGAGAAGTATTTCTTTCTCAGAGTAAATGTGCATAAAGACACAAGAGGGCAGGTCAGCACAGAAAAGCAGCCTTGAGTCGCTGCCGATTCAGCAGGAACATCACTGTCCATGGTCACCATCTGTAATCACTGTGCCCAAATGTCAGCATCTTGGCTGGCTGGTATTGCCTTTTTTAAAAAAAAAAAATTTATAATAGTGTGTTTGCATTTAACATAGGATGTTGATTTATATTAGTGATGAGAAAATTCTGAGTTCTAAATAACTGGAGTATAGAAACTTATTTGAAATAAAAGTATTATATAAATAATATACCCGTAACACTTGTATTCAGGGTGTCTTATAGGTAAATTCTATAAATAATACATTTTTTAGATGATTTAATCTAAATCATCATCGAATTACATTATAGCTTCTAAGGAGACTTACCGCAATTAGTATCTCTCATATTAAAAACTAATATTTTGACTTTAAAAAAATTAGGTTCTAAAATACCAAGTATATCCAGTGATGAATTAATAAGATCACATAAGTCAATGAAACAAAATGCATTCTATCATGTATAACTAACTAGAAAAAAAATTTTAAATGTTAATATAAAAATCACAGAAGTGGGCTATTCCAAAGCATTTCAGCTAGATTAAGGATTATAGGAAATGTTCTAATATATTTAGATGAGTCAAAATTTTAGAAAAATTTCTCTTTTTTCACTATGTATCTATCAAAAAATGAGCACTTCTATGTTATTTCCAAGTACATTTTACAGGGAAGAAGCATTTCTAAGAAGTGCAGTTTCCCCCATTGCCAATAGACCTAGGTTTGCTTCTTAAAGCAAGAAAGAGAATAGGGAGGAATAGGCAGAAGTGTTATGTATCACATATGAAGCAAACAGAAGTCATTTTTCCCTTGAGGCTTTAGGGAGGGGGAAAATATCCCGATGTAGCATTCTGTCCAAATGATAAACCACAAATAAGTGAGTGAAACATTTACAAAAGTCAAGGCAGCCAAAGTAGCCTCTCTGTTCAATAGATAAGACTAAGAGATGGATAGGTTGTAACTAAATAATGGTTAGAGTAACACAATGGTTTCAAGTCTCAATTGGTCTCTCTTCTGTTATGTTCATTGGAAGATCAGGGCCAAGTATATCCCCCTTTCCCCTCCCCCCATATAAACATTAGTTTTGTGTGTGGATTTTTCTGCTTTGTCCTTCATGCAGCCTCTAAGGGTGATAAAGCGAGAGTCATCTGATCTACAATGAAGAGAACTGGGAAATGATTCTTAGCAGCCCAGCTGTTCTGAAAGGCAAAAGCTTAGTATATCAAGAGGTCAAACATACAGTAACTGGTTTAAGAGCATTAAGCACATACCTACATAACTTGGATTATATATGAAACCAATCTACTTCTTAACCCTTTGTTTCCTAACTAATGTAGGTTAGTTTACAAAATGTCTTGACTTATATCCTGAGGTTTTGTTTATTTTAAAGTATTCTTAATATTTAGCAGACGATTATCTTAAGACATTTAAATAGTACCAAGATAATCACTAATGAAGACAATTAGGTTTAATTGGATTACTATTTAGCACCTATATTTATATTAATAGTTTTAAAAAAAGACATGAATCTGAATTTAAGCGGAAAATGGGTTATTTTCCACCTTGTTAAATGGTTTTAAAAATACTATGGTATTTTTATTTTCATGATATCAAATGATACACAAATTCTGAGAATAACATTTGCCCCCTCTAGAAATGGTCAAGAAAAGTATAGACTTTAAAAAAAAAATGTATGTTATCAAGCTATGATATATTCAGGGATGGGGGGTGTAGCTCAGTAGTAGAGTGTTTGCCTAGCATATGTCAGGCTCAGGGAGCCATCCCTAGTAACACACACATGCATACACACACAAAGACATATTTTGTGATTTTTCTAAGTGCTTGTAGGATATAAAAGATGATTAGGTCATCATTATGAATTAATTTCCAAATCAATGTATTTCTCATGCATCAATTAAATGATTTTAACATCCACTTGCCATGTAATTTAGTACCTGGTTTAGATACTGATTCATTTTGTGAGCAACAATACAAATAAATGGTAATAAAAACAATACAGAATAAAGAATTTAAATAATTTGGAAAGGATTACATACTGTCTCATAATAAAGGTCTTTTTAATTTATTGGAGGCTGTTTAATTGAGCTAAAAACCAACTTCATATTTAAATGTATGTACTAAAAAATACATTATAATATTTTACAAAATGTATGGAATTTAAAACTTTGAAAATACAAGCATAGAAAAAACAAGCGTATTATAATAATAAAAACTCATCCCTGAGGTAGTGGTTACACAATAAGCTTCTAAATGAGAGAGAGAGAGAGAATTTTTTATTATTTATTTCTTTATTTGTATGTGGTGCTGAGGATTGAACCCAGGCGAGCGCGCTATCGCTTGAGCCACATCTCCAGCCCCTAAATAAGTTTTTAAACATTTTTAAAAACCTATAAATTAATAAGTACCTGAGGCTTTAAGTGGGAAAAGTGGTCCCCAGTTTAACTCGCCATTAGATTTAATCTGAGTTCCAAGAAAATATATAGCTCTAGCAGATGTAGAACCATTTGCAAACATACTTTAGTAACTATCCACAAATGCTAACAGTACACAAAAACATCCATGATACAGAACGTAAGTCAAGATCCTCCTCTACATGCTGGCTTACATTAAAGGTTCAAGAAGAAATGTAATATTTACATTAAGATTATCTATTGGTGTGTGTAGAAAGTTTAAATTAGCTGCAAGAAATTTTATCTAGACTTGCACCTGCCTAGTGCTATGAGCTGGTATTTACTGGGCAGATTAATTACAAATATTTCTTCTGTTCCTTTAAATATGATCAGGCAGATGCAGTAGTTGTACTCATAGTGAGAGCATTTCTTCTAAGTGCCTGCAAGATATAAAAGGTGATTATTACATCATCAAGAGTTTCTAAATGAACATAATCTCGTGCATCACTTAAGAAATAATTTAAACACTCATATATCATGTAATTCAATACTCAGTTTAGATACTGGTAACTTCTCATATGTTTATTTTTGAGTCATCTAAGCAAGATTCATCTTCATAAATAATTTTGAGACTACTCTGACACAGGCCTTTTCAGTTTATGTGAAGATACTTACATGAGATACTTTCAGGAGAATTTTAAAACTCCACATGACCTACTGAAAACACCAAATTTACATGCCTTTGACTGTAAGCCTTAAGGGACTATCAGCAGGTGTTTCCCCCAACAGCTGCCAAAGCAGGGGAAAGTGTTTACTGTAATACATTCCTGTTCAGAGTGTGTCCCTCTGGGGACTCCTAGTGGTGGTAGAGGTTCTTGTCTTATTTGGCCTTTGGAGAAGAAAGCAGCCATTGGCAAATGATGGCATATACTCCCATTAGGCATGTGGCTCTTTTTTTTTTCTTTGCTTACGTTAGCATCTATGAAGAAGTACTACACAGTGGGCCCTTACATTTCCCTATTCGCTAAAGTCCACATATATTCTATTCCCTGTCTTATGGGATGCCTACTTGACAACTTATTTTTGCCAAATCTTTGTTTCATAGTCTGGTGTGCATTTCAGTAGAAGATTTTAAGCACTCTAGGGTTCACTTAATATCTTTATACAATACTGATACAATTGTTAGAGCTAATGATAATACTGTATGGCAAAGGGAGGCCATCATTTATTAGTTACTATGCTGGAGGTATTAAGCTAATTATTTTGTACACTTTTCACAAGGCAAATATTAGTCCCATTTTATAATCAACACTTAGAGGAACGAACTGCATCATTAAGGTCACAGAGCTAAGTATGTAGTAGAATTGGTGTTGGACACCTAATCAAATCTTGGTTTTCTTTAAAAACAACAACAAAAACAGAGCCAGACCCTGCAAAGATGTTTCATCAATGGATCATGGCTGCTGGAAGAACTGTTAAGATTTTAAGGTTAAATCTAGGATCCAGCAAAAGGAAATACTTTGATCAATGTGACATATGTCAGAGCAACTACGTTAACATTATTCTTTCTAAAACGTTTCTGATCATTACTTTCATAATAATCTTTACTGGCTCACCTCTGTCAAATAAATAAAACCCAAACATATTAGCTTGGTGACTGTAACTGTCAATGATGGGTCTGAATCTACATCATCATGCTTCTCTGCCCTTTTCATGTTGTTATCACCATCTTCTCCCAGTCCAATGGGCTTTTGTACTTCCTATTATCACGTGGTAAGGACGCCATCTCATTCTATCACACCTACTAACAATCATGCATTTAAGGCAGGTCTATGTTCTTCATGGCCTTAGAGGCATGTGGACTTGTGGCCTATTTCAAGATTGAGCTTTCCTCTCAGTTTCTTCAAGCACACAGTAGAATTTAAGGTTTTTAGATTCAGTATGGGAGAGGAGATTCCATTTCTGCTTTAAGGCATAATCCACTTCGGCTACCCCAAGCTTCTGCCAGAGGTCTTTGCATTTTTGAGGTTTATCAATTCCTCCACTAATTAGGTTGATACTTTCATCCTTATAGGACTCACAATCCTTATCTGTACTTGCTGTTGGCCAGACCTCTTAGAAAGAAGAGTTTAGACTTAAAATTCTCTGTCTCTGTGACTTCCCAACGGCTACCAGATCATATAACCTCTGAACATAGTTTACGCTCTTAAGCCTATGGAATGATGCATAACTGCTAGAAAGGTAGAAGGAAGAACATTTTTGAAGGGTAAGTGATGAAATCAGTACGGTAGCTAAGATTATAGGGTTATAGCTCAGTAAGGGAGGTCATAAATAGATTTGGAAATCTTTTTTTCACTAAGATTAATAACTTGAGATCATGAACAAAGTTCCCGAAGTAAGAAGGAAACAGTCAAAAGAAGAAACCAAGGAAATGCCTTGAAGATAAAATCTTTGTATTTAACTGTCATTTTTCTCTTTGACTTCTCAAAGGAGAGTTGCCTGGTAGTTCAACCTTAATTCTTTCTAATTTCTTTAAAGTATTACTCAAGCTGGGCACAGTGGTGCACATCTGTAATCCCAGTGGCTTGGGAGGCTTAGGCAGGAGGATTGCGAATTCAAAGCCAGCCTCAGCAAAGAGGTGTTTAGCAACTCAATGAGACCCTGTCTCTAAGTAAAATACAAAACAGGGCTGGGGATGTGGCTCAGTGGTTGAGTGCCCCTGAGTTCAATCCCTGCTTACTCAAATCAAAGATTTTTTAAAAAGTAATAAAAATAAAAAACCTACCTCTAAAATATGATGACCTCTATTAGCATCCCTGAACACAAAGTTATTATCAGTACTCCAGTTTCCCATAGTTTATTAATGAGACTATCATATAAATGAGTATGTTCATTTGCTAAATATATGGCTGTTGAATATGTGTTAATGAACACCATCTAACATAATAGTTCTCTGTTGGAATTTTCATGGGTCAGAAATTCTATAAAATATTTAACCTTATGATGAATAAATTATATGTGTGTTTGAGTGTATTATTCTTTCTTAACAGGATACAAAATCCTTGACTAGTAGTGAAACCTGACATTTGTAGATTATTACTAAGTAGTGGTTAAGTGGAACCAGACAACTCAGTTTACTGACCTGGCTTTCTGTCTTTGGTGCTTCTGGGAGAAAATACTTAACTTCTTTGTGCTTCAGTTTCCTCACCTATAAATAAAGATAATAACTGTATCTACCTCGAAAGTTATTGTAAAGATTAAAAAGATATGTATACAGTGCTTATAATAGTGCTTGGCACAAAAAATATACTCAATAAATGTTAGCCATTATTATAAACAATTATTTATTGTATTAACAACATTTTGATAAATAAAAGTGACATAATTTTCTATGTAAGAAGGCTTGCAATTATTTTAAAAACAATTTGTTTGTTAGGCTAAAATTAATCGCTTGAGATATTTCCAAAGAAATGAATTTTCTTAGGGAAAAAAATAAGAAAGAATTATATTCTAAGAAATAGCAGGCAACATCTGGTTAGCTTCTAAAAATCTTTTTAATATTGATGCCAGTGGGATAATACCAATTCCTAATGAGAACCTTGAGTTAACAGGTACACTAAATGCTAATGTCACATCATGACTTATATTGCGTCTAGCTTATTACTTACAATAAGATATGATAAACTATCATATGTATTGCTTAATCCATAGGAATTGTTTTGAAGAAAAGATACAATTAGTATAAAATTATTTACTTAATTGGAAATTATTAGCACATTTCCAAATTTAATAGGCTGGTTATATCTTCTTCAGTCAGATGTGTCCTATGAAAACTACAATCTATTTGTCATTATCTATTTAGATATTTATACCAAAGGTGCTCAATTAAGGATCCTCTTATAGTTAAAAATGTGCCCTCTTTTACGTTGTGCTTTTTCAATCAGCATTTAACTCACAGATCTTGTCAGACTGCTCTTCTGTTGTTTACAAGAATAAATTTCAACTAAAGCTCCAAAGCTTATGTATCTTTTCATATAGAAAGACAGTATCATATCTGATAATGCAAATAAAATGTTTCCACTTGAACAACACAGGAAAAATCCAACAAAGTTAAGCTGAATTAGAAAAGTAAAGTAGTACCTCTTTTTAAAACGGCTTTAAGGAATTCGTAGCTGTCAAGATGACATAATTCTATATGAAAGAAGAAAGAATTTTTTCAGAAAACAGTTCAAAGTAACTTGTAACTCTATATTATGCAGAATCAATATTGAATCAAAATGAAAATTAAAAATAACCTAAAGTTTTATTTTACATGATAAATAGCTGTGGGGCTATAAATTTTCATGTCAATACCGGATTAGCCTGATTCTATTTTGGAATATACATTTAAAATTTTATTATAAGAGCCAGAACTTTATTATAATATATGCTTACCACCACCGTTAGTATACTCTTTATGCTTTATTATGATTACTTGTTGTATGTGGAGGATTCTATACTCCTGAGGGCAGGACAGTGTCTGTCTTGTTTGTCAGTGTATCCCTAAAGCTAGAACAATACCTAGTTCATAATAGGTATTCAATCAGCATTAAATTAATGAGGCATGCAAACAGAGTAATTTTCAAGTATTTGAAAATAATTAGATAATTCTTTAAAAAATTCTAAGAATGGCCATTCATACTCATTGCACTGTGATCTGATCTTCTCTCCAGATTCCATACTGAGGTCTGGGGCTACAATAGAGATTAAGACTTTGCTAAAGAGGAGCCCAGGGAGAGCCCTCTAACTAGAGAATTACAATGCATTCCAACAAGATACATTTAGAAATATTCACACAAATATTGTGGGAGCCTAGAAGATGAAGCAATTTGGCTTTAACTAGGAGAGCTGGGGAGAGAGAGCTTCACAGAGAATGGGACATCTGAGGCTGACCTTAAAGGATAAGCATGAGTTTGCTAGACAAGAAGAAAAAGCAATGAAGGAGAGGAAGAAGCAGCAGGGAGGCCTGGAATACTGAAAGAGACTGCAGCGGGCTGAAGCATATGGTATGAAGTATGAATAAAAACAACCATTCTCCTCCTTCCTGAGGTCTGAGCTGCAGGGAAAAAAATCACCTAATATTTACTTATTATACAAGTCCTGCTTTTAGCTATATAATTAGTTATATAAGTATTATATATGTATTTAAAATATATAAACCACTTAGATAATTTATCTAACTCTTAAAGGGGGTACTTTTTAAACTAGAGTTAAGATTGGAAAAAAATGTTCACCTGTCAGATGACAGAAAACCAATTTCTATAAATGTGACCGAATAATTTTTCTGCACCTCAAGAACAGTTAGTCTTCAGTCTATTCATTACTGTCTTTTTATAGTATTTTTATTTAATAAAACCTATTAAGACTACCATACAAATCTCTTTACTTATGCTTTTATCTTTTAACTGATCAATTTTTATATTGCTGACATCCCTTCTTCACCATTTGCTCATTTAAAAATTCATAGTATGTGAGATCTGTCTCCAGGGAAAATGTCTATAAAATTTGTTACAGCTGGCAAATGTGTATGAGTCAGTGATAGCACATGACTAAATGCTTCACAGAAAATAAAATTTGTTTCTGTAGTAAGCAGAACTGTTTAAATGTTATTTATTTTTATGTTTCAAAGAAAATATATTGTGAAGTGCTGCATTGATTTAATACGCAACAATGTCTGTGTACACGCTGTAGAAGGAAAATTTATGAAACCTTTGCACAACTCCTTTAATTGAATTTTCCAAATCTCTCACCACACACAAATAATCAATATCTTCTGCAGAGAAAACCAGTCAGAATTATTACAGTCTTTCTTTTCAATTTTGTTGTCATCAGCACATACACAGCACCTGGATATTTGTAGTGTCTGCTACCAAGTTATTTACACCTCTTAAACACATAATTGCTATTAAGTGAGTCCAAATCTATAGTTTAAACATTTTTTACTGATTATATTCAAAAGAAAAATTATCATACTTCTAGTAAAAGTATAAGAAATTAAGTCATGGGAGAAATTATTAAAAAGACTTTGTGAAGTAATAAACCAGTTTGCTTTTCCTGAAATCCTAGACAAATCTCAAGTAAGCATTTTCAGCAGCTGTACTGTACCCCCAAAATAGTGATGAATAGTGTAAAACAAGAGCATTAACATTACTGATAGGAAATGTATGACCCACATACAGCATATATGACAGCTGAATCCTTATACAGAGCTAAGGTCTATGGTGTAAATTAATGTATATTTGTGCTACCAAAATTAATACCTCCATTGTTTTTATCTCTAGATAAATCCAGAATCTTAAAGCCTAAGGGGAAATTTTTGTTGTTTCTCCTAAAACTCATCATGTCTAAACTTCAAACCTCAGTGCTTTAAAAATGGAAGTATCTGTTTGAAAAAAAATATTGTTTAATGTCAAGATATAATAGAAAAAAACAAAAGGGTAGAAGTCTTCTGGGAGTAAAATGATTTGGCTGATATGATGAATACTTTTTCAAGACTGAGTGGGAAAAGGACAACATATTTTTATGTTTAAAAAATACTTCAGTGGGTGGTAAGAATGAAAAGACAATATCAAACTATTTTATAGTCTTAGAACTGGAATTTAAAATTTATCCTGTAGATTAAGAATCTGATAAACTTAAATCCTATAACCAAGATTGAATTTTACAATGCAAGAACACAGTAAATTAACTAAAGAAGACAGGAACATTAGATTTATGCTGTTTAAAAAAAAAAAGAAAAACACCAGAGTTAAAAATTCTGAAATATTTTCTATTACAAACAGCTGAAACAATCAACTTTTTTAAACAATGCAAAGTTCAAATGATTATGTTTCATTTAAAATATGCATACTACAACCTACACAATTATTCTCAAAACAGATAAAATGTGTTTTGGACTGAAGCTAAGTGTTTGGATTTCATATCTTGGCAACTGCTCTACAATTTGCTTACATTCTTTTCAAAAACATTTTGTTTATTGGAAGTACTGGACACAGACAAACAATGATGGCATTTTCTACTATCTTCAGAAAAAACTAGAATACTAAGTACTACAGAATGCCATCTATTGACTTAAGAAATATCTCTATCAAGTTGTTTTAAGTAGTGGTTGATTATTTAAAGCAAATAAATTTCATGCCTTACCATGTGATGATAATGTGACATTCTATCTGTATCAACCCATTGAATGGTCATATGTTTTAAATATTCAGCATAACAAATTTAAAATAATTATGAAAATTCACAACCAAATGTAAAAGAAAAAGGACCTTTCATTTCATTATTTTCCTAATAGTCATAAAGCCAATATTATTAGGGAAAGTGAAGTCAGGCTTACTTCTAAGTAACTGAAAAAAAAAAAGAAGCCTTTCTTTGTTTAAGAAACTTGTCTTCAGCAGAGATCCTTTTTTATTCATATACTTTAGGAAGGCATTCCCTCATTTACAGGATCCAGTTCTTCTGAAAACCACAAAAATTTCAGTGTACATTTTCAAGTTATGGTGTGTGTTTTAAATTTCTCTTGAATAAGTTATATAAAGCCTTAGGAATATGTCTATTTATTTAAAACACTAGAGTGTTGTAATTATACTCTTCTTCCTGTAATAATGAAAAAACAAGTAGAAGTAAAAGACCCACTTGAAGAGGGAATGATAACAAAATTGTTGTAATTCTCCTGGTATTGTATGTTTTAATTATTCTAGGAGAATTTTATAAGAATCTGAAGGACTGCCCCACCAAAAAAAAAAGAAAGAGAGAAAAAGAAGAATCTGACCTGCTTTTGATAGTAGAACATTAATTGGCTTATTCTCATTTTCATGATTATCTAAATGAAGCAAATCCAGTACTTACTAGAAGGCTGATTTTTATTTTATATAATTTATAATGTTATGAAGATTCTCAATCATTTTAAAATTTAAATAATTCTTGGTAATTATATAGTAAAATAAATAAAGTAGACATTTCTATAAAAGCTGAAAGACAAATCTCAAAATAAGGAACATATAAAGCAAGCAAGTTTAAGATGTCAAAAAAAAAACTTTAAACTTAAATTTTAAGTTCTCTTAAAATGAATTTATGAACAGGAAGGGGTGAAAGTTGTTAGCTTAGTAAAAAAATTATGTGTATGTGTGCCTATGCTTGTGTTTATGTATATACATCATCTTTAACAACAGCAACAATAACAAAACCCCCCAAACTAAAAATATACATGATAGAAACCAGAAAAAGAGGTGGGAAAAGCACTCAGTAAACCTATATGGCTCAAATTCAAATTACAAAGAAAATAAACTTATCTGTTTTTCAGGCAGCAATAGTTTTTCAACATTAGTCAAAAAGGTAGTGAAGTTTTAAATACCTCAGGAAATAACAGAGCTAATGTAGCTCTTGCTAAGAAATACAAATGGAAGGTGATAAATAATATATATATATATATACACATACACACCTATTAATATGTATTATGTAATTTTAAAAATTCAGTTTTTATTTAAGCTCCAAGTAATCAATACTTATTTAGAAATTCAAAAACATCGATTAATAATATAATTTCCTTTATGAATGAATAAAACTCATCCCTTTGGGGAAAACCTAATAATGGACAAGTTAGTCTTAATGTCTAAATAACAGAAAACAGTTAAAGCTGATCT
This sequence comes from Marmota flaviventris, assembly GCF_047511675.1. NCBI lineage: Eukaryota > Metazoa > Chordata > Mammalia > Rodentia > Sciuridae > Marmota > Marmota flaviventris. Next base: position 51,743,366 of record NC_092507.1, read on the forward strand.
TCCATAAATACACCAAGAACTGAGGTACAATGAATAAAAAGATTACAAAAGTACCTATCCCCTGGAAAGAAAAATGTTTTAATGACAGATGAATACTTCTGAAAAAATTTCTTTACATTTACTTTTTTTCTAGTATTTTCCCTTCCTTATTTCTCAAAACTGTTGGTAATGCCAACTATATGGAGTCTAATTCTAGTGAGTTCTAGGGAATTACAGATTTTAAAAACCATACTATTGGGATAGAATTTACAGAGAAAGGTTTCTTTCAGTTGGGAAATAACAATATAAATTTTACATTATGATTCTCTAAAACTTGTCAAGTTAGGAAAGACAGAAACAGTTATACATTCTAATCGAGGAGAGAGATTCTAAGCTTATTCTTAGAAAGCTACCCTAAATATTCTTAAATTTTGGGGATCACAGTATAAATTACATGCCTTTAATGAAAGGGCTCACAAAGCCTGCTTCACTCACTTTCCACAAGAGCTTTGGAGGGTCTGGCATGGCCTTTGGATCTGACTGGAATCCTGGGCACATTCTAATGCATATTGGTTTGGTTGAACCAGTTTTAGTTATGAAGTTTATATCTAGAAGCTGAGATGACTGGGTGATTTCATTTGTTTCAGGAAGAAACATGAAATAATGAAAAGACCATAGTTTCTGAGGTCATACTGATCCTTAATTGGAATTCCTGCTCTATAACATAAGTAGCAGTGTCTTTGGGCAAGTTACTTAATATTTTTGGTGTTTGTTTCTTGTCTACAATGATAAAATGAAAAAAGCTATCTTGCAGTGTTGCTATAAAGAAATGCTGATCCTAGTGTTGGAAACTGGTACTCAATCAATGGTAGTAACTGATAATTAAAAATGGCAGACTACAATATGGTGAGTCAAGGCCTAACTCCACTTGCAGAGATTACTGAATAGCATCCATGTCAGTAATATTAAAATGATCACTCTTTTTAAAGAGTTGGTCTAAAGGTTTTAATATTTTATAGTCCATGATTATTTCCTTCCTGAGGTACAGATATATATTTCTTATGGGAACTTAAAAACTTGTAATTGGAAAAGAAATGCAAAATAACACTATACTGATATTTCATCTCACTTCAGTCAGAATGGCAATTATCAAGAATTTAAGTAACAATGTTGGCAAGGATGTGGGAAAAAGGTCCACTCATACATTGCTGATGGGACTGCAAATTGGTGCAACCACCCTGGAAAGCAGGATTGAGATTCCTCAGAAAACCTGAAATGGAACCACCATTTGACCCAGTTGTCCCACTCCTTGGCATATATCCAAAAGACTTAAAATCAGCATACTATAGTGATGCGGCTACATCAATGTTTATAGCAGCCCAATTCATAATAGCTAAGCTATGGAATCAATCTACGTGCCCTTCAACAGAAGAATGGATACAAAAAATGTGGTACTTACACACAATGGAATATTACTCAGCCATAAAGAAGAATGAAATTATGGCATTTGTAGGTAAATGGACAGAACCTGAGACTATCATGCTAAGTAAATAAGCCAATCCCAAACACCAAAGGCTGAATGTTCTCTGATATGTAGATGTTAACTCACAATAAACAGGGGTGGAGTGGGGGTGGGTTTAGAAGGGGAATGCTTCACCAGATCACCAAATTAGACAATGGGGAATGAAGGAAAGATGAGGGGACAGGAATAGCAAAGACAGCTGAATGAGTCAGACGTGATTTTCCTATATTCTTATATGAATATATGACCAGTGTCATATATTGTACATCATGTACAACCACAAAAATGAGAAGAAGTATTCCAGGTACGTATGTCAAAATACATTCTACTGTCACGTATAGCTAAAAAGAACAAACAAACAAACAAAAACAAACTTCTAATTGAGTTTCCCATACTGTGAAATGCTCAGAGGCATAATAGTTCAAATGTCACAATGTCATTAATGATTTAAAAGTTTCCAGGACACTGCTTAAAAAGTAACTTTTAATGTTTATATGTCTTTCTAATTCACCATTAAAAACACTGGTATGTTAACTCATTAAGTCCTAAGTTGTCAATTCTGCAAACATAATAGATATTTAAATATTATTTCAAAGTTACCATAAGTGGTATATTTGTTGCTCATTTAAAGTTTTTATAGGTGCTTCACATCTGGGATGATGGGATGAAATGGGCTAATTAATGCATTGTTGTCCCAATTGTCTGGGTTCTGAAAAAGAAATTTTAATAAAAGGACAAAATTTAAAACTGTTATTTCAGAATATTTAAAAATTGAATCATCAGGGAAGATGATCTTATTGGACTTGGTCTTCTGCTAACTGAAATATAAGGTTTTTCAGATGAGATTCGTAGTCTTAAGAATACACTAAAAGGGACTCACAATGATTGGTTTTATTTGATTAAATGAGATGAAAGCATCTCTTTATGCAATAAAATAAAACCATCTCTTTATGCAATAAAACACAGCCCTTTACCTTTGTGAGGAAGTACTGAATTCTTTTCACACAGCTTTTGTTTTCTTAGTTTGGTCACTAAAAGAAAAAAAAACACATCATGTTAAGAATTAAAATGGATGCCTATAATCCCAGCGGCTAAGGAGGCTGAGGCAGAAGGTTTGCAAGTTCAATGCCAGCCTCAGCAATAGCGAGGAGCTAAGCAATTCAGTGAGACCCTCTCTAAACAAAATACAAAATAGGTCTGGGGATGTGGCTCAGCCTTAAAGTGCCTTGAGTTCAATTCCCAGTACCCGGCACCCCCAACCCCTGCAAAATAATTAAAATGGAATGTGAAGAATTTCTCATTACTTGGAAGAAAAAATTTCATGAGAAAAAAGATTTCAAAACAATACCTATCTATAGGTATCAAGTACAAAATGCAATGCCTTATTAAATATCTCCTTTTAAAAATCAGCTCCACATAAAAGAAGTCTACTTGCAATTTCCAAGGTAACAATCTTTCCCTTAACATTAAAGAGTAGTCCCCAAAATAAAAGAAAAATAGTATTTCACATGGCCATAGTGGTGCATATATAAAGAAGTCTATCAAATTTAAATTTGAGAAAAATTAAGAGATTTATCTTATTACTGAAATTATTACTGAAAACTCATAAATTTTTCTTACCTTTGGTGTCAACATACTTTATGTACAACCAGAGATATGAAAAACTGCTGTGTACGTGTAATAAGAATTGTAACGCATTCCGCTGTCATTTATTTTTTTAAAAAAATAAATTAAAAAAATTTTTTTTTTCTTACCTAGTTCTTTGGTTTTCTCCACTTCTCTTTTTAAGAAACATGATGAACGGGAGATACTAATGAGATTTTCAAGCTCTCTATTGCCCTCTAAAGCCTAAAAGCAAGTTATTCTAAATGAGTTAAAAAAAAAAATTCTCTATAAGTGAATTTTCTATAGTAAGTGACATGGAAAATATAATATAGTTTCCTTCATTAGAAAAATTTAAACTCTATGTGAGGATATTTAACATTTTATAGTTGTTCAACTATTGTAAGCCTTATAATATATGAACAAAAACTACATTAAGATTAAACAATCTGTAAATTTGCTATTAAATGTGAGAAAGCAAGTAATTACTAAAATATTATAGTTAAGTCATTTTAAATAAGCAGAGAAGTTCCTGTGAAAAGCAAATTAAACATATCCTTTGCAAATTCTTTACTGGATGGGATTCTGTAGTCTGGGGATTCTTTCCTATTATCTTTTTCAAATGGGGTAGTAGAAGTATGAAAAATTCTATGCAAAAAAAAAAAGGGCAAACCTTTATATTATTTAAATTTTTCATTATTTCCATGATTTCTTCTGATGATGTCTCAACTTTAGATAGCAACACCATGAATCTATGAGTGAAAAAAAAATATTTAGCAAGAGTAAGTATTTAAATGTAGTACATTATTTTCAGAGCTTTAATTCTATTTAAAGAAACTTAAGATTCAGTTTTCTAATTCGTTCTTTATAGCTTTCAAAGTGGTAAAAGAAGTAAATGTTCCTCTTTCATTCTTCATTCTTTTACAAACACAATATATATTATCAACTATCCCTTTGGAGTTTCACTCTCTTCTCATTGAACCATGGAAGAGAAGACATAAGCTTGTTCCTTTTCCCATAATAACTTGTGAACACTAACACATTGGGTTCACTTATTTACCTTGATCTGAGTTTATGAAGCAGTGTTATCCAGTGACTTATAACAAATTAGATTTTATAGCTTATATCTTTCAGTGTGAAAAATATATGAAGGCAATTTTTAAATTTGAATAAAGGAAAAAAGAAAAAAATCCTCCTATAATCCTACCTTCTGAACATATTTCTAGTTAGTATTTTGGAAAAATTCTCCTAGATTAAAAAATTTTTTTTGTAAGTTAAAATTGTGCTTTCCTTCTTTTTCTTTTTCTGGGTGCCATTCCCTTATCATGGGGGTTGAACTCAGGGGCACTCAACCACTAAGCCACATCCCCAGCCCTATTTTGTATTTTATTTAGAGACAGGGTCTCACTGAGTTGCTTAGCATCTCGCTTTTGCTGAGGCTTGCTTTGAACTTGCAATCCTCCTGCCTCAGCCTCCTGAGCCGCTGGAATTATGGCATGCCTGGCATAAATTGTGCTTTGATAGAACATCACACATATTTTTTCTTCCACATAGTCCAAATGTCTGTAATTTTAAAGGCTATATAATAGTCTATCTAGTAAACACACTAAAGATGATTCAGCCATTCCCTTATCATGGCAATTTTAGAATCTTTTCCAATTTTAAAATCCCAGAGCTGTATATGATAGTCTATATCAACATAGTATAATAGAAATACAATGCAAGCCATATATGTAATTCAGAATTTTAGTAGCCACATTAAAAGGAATTAAAAATAGGTGAACTTAATTTTAGTATTTTCTGTAATTCAATACATCGTATATTACTTCAACATGTGTTCAATATAAAAAATAGACATTTTATATTTTTTGTCTATTTTATATTCATAGTATATCTCATTTGAGACTTGCCATATTTAAAGAACTCATTAGCCATTTGGCTAGTGACTCCTGTTTCACAGAGCACAAATCATACTACTGCTTTTATGAGAAACTGAGCACTTTATTTAAATACTTATCAAGATTACATCAGTGTTTTCCATTAAAATTTTTGTTATTCAAGACAAACAGTATAGGTTAAAATTTTCATACACATTGGGTACGTTCATATATCTATATATTCAAATAAGGAATAGAGATAAGACAACATTGCAGAAGCAGAAGATTATGAGAGGGAGTAGAATTATGTGTGATTTTTTTACCTTTAAAAAACGTATGGAAAAAAATCTATGGATTTCAATTAAAAATAATTAGTCTGAGGATCCAATTGCTTAATACTGGAAGCTTAGTTTGAGAGAAGGATCACAATGGGATTCCTGCCTTTTCCAAGGAGCAAGTGGAATTATATGACTCCCACTCAGACTGGATACCTCCAGGTTCTCCTATAGGATGTCAAAACCTACTACGTGCCCTGGAGTGCAAAGCAGAGGAAAGTAAGCTACTTTGCTACAGGAAGGAATCCTTGTATCTCATATTCCTTTCCTGGAATTCCTTTCCTGGAGCGGCAAAACTCTTCCACACAGTCCTTCCACACACACCATATCTTAACAGGTGGTACTCCTTGTTGACCTTTAGGGAACTGTGTGGGAAGAGTTGGATCCTGCTGGACTTGTGCAATGTAGCATCCCCAAAAGGATCTCCTAACACTATACCAAATTAAGACAATCACTGAGAAGCCAGGCTAAGCAAACTGTTTTGACAATCTTGAACTGCATGGACTGAGTTTCAATGATCTAGGGGAGTTCTTTTCAAGACATACTTGACATGTCTAAACTGCTTTTTCAGGGACAAGTTTCTCCACTGCAGGATCAAGTGGCCTAGTAGATCTGTTATTTTAATTTCCTTTCTTCTCCTCTTATTCCCTTTGCTTCTTCCTAGAGGAAGTCAACTCTTTCTACATCAATGGCAACCAAATTCCTGGAATGGTTTTATAACTGTCATTCATCTGTTAAATCTGAGAAATGCAGTATGTATGTTCTTTTCCCCATCTTCTAAGTAGAAAAGCCTTCATAAACTTTGGAGATAAACTGCTTGCTGAGCAAATTTGGTAGAGAAGTAATGGTGACTACTCCTTCACCCTAGACAAAATGGTGTTCTTATAAGCATAGTTATTACCACTTGTGATAACCAGATATTCACTGCTTACTGATAATTTTTTTTTATACTTTCAAAGCATGGTTCAATTCTACTTCACTGTACTGTGACAGCATTACTGTTTGCTTAAGAGTCACTCTTCAGTATCATCTCAATGATCTTCAAACATTTATTTATTTTTGATAACTAACAATCTTTTACTTTTTTTCAACTGCTACAGAACCTATTTATTGTAGTATAACATTTCAAAGTTACTGTTGCTCTCCCTTTCAAGTTGGAGAATAATAGTCTCATCAGGGAGTGTCATTCTTGCAGAATACTATTCCATTCTTAAATAGGTTTGCCTCTGGCTGAACTGGATCAAATTATTCATCTTAAAATGATACTTTAAACTGTTCAGATATTGATAGGAGTGCATCGTCCAGATAGTTAGTGACTGCTGCCAGCTTTATGACACCTTATATTTTAACAAACAATTATAACATAACTTGAGAAAACAGAACTACTGGTCCTCCTTGAATTAACCTCTTCTTTGTTCATCAATAAAGATCCCAAAGTATTCATTTTTAGCATCTCGTAATTCAAAATAGTCTGGATTGGTCCTTATGATACTTTAAAAAGAAATTATGGTCACATATGGTGGCACATGTGTGTAATCCCAATATTACATGCCTATAATCCTCCTGGGGAGGCTGAGGCAAGAGAATTGCAAGTTCAAAGCCAGCCTCAGCAACTTAGCGAGACCCTAATTCAATGAGACCCTGTCGCTAAATAAAATATAAAAAGGGGCCAGGGATGTGGCTCAGTGTAAAAGTGCTCCTAGGGTTCAATCCCTGGCTAAAAAAAAAAAAGAAAGAAAGAAAAGAAACTTATGATCCACTTGGTTTGGTACACTAAAAAGTTGTTTAAAGACTTGACATATTTGTCAGATTGCCTTAGCTCAGGGTAGATTCTTATGGTATGTCAACTGTGAATATCTTCTTTTCTCCTGAGAAAGCCATATGTCAAAAATTAAAATCCAGAATTCTGTAATTTTCTTCAGAGAAAGTTCTTATTATTAAGTGCACTGAAATTAGATTCTTCGCCAAATAAAAGCCATGAGAGGCACTGGATGTAACCATTACTTATGCTTTTAGTTCTTTATTAAATTTCTGAAGAAATTCTCAAGTCATGTGTAACTTGACTTTTTCTTTCTTTTTTGGTGGTACTGTGAATGGAACTCAGGCCTTCATTCATACTTAGGCAAGCACTCTACTTTTGAGCCCTATCCCTTTTAAAATTTCTGGAAGACAGGATCTCACTAAGTTGCCCAGGGCTAGCCTCTAACTTCCGATCCTTCCTCCTCAGCTTCCCAAGAAGTTGGGTTACAAGCATAAGCCACAATGCCAGCCTATAACTTGATTTTTAAAACTACCATTCTATTTCAGTTCTATGTTTTCCCTATCTTGACCATTTTCAATTATTTCCCATTCTAAGCTTTAAATTGTTTCATCATTGTGTTAGCTTTGTGTCACCATGACCAAACACCTGACAAGAACAACTTAAAGGAGGAAAAGTTTGTTTTGGCTTACAGCTTCAAAGTATTCTGTTTCTGGTCAGCCAGCTCAACTAGTCTCGGCTTGAGGAGAGGCAGAACATCATGGTGGAAAGGTGTGGTAGAAGAAAGCAACTCAGCTCAGGGCAGTCAGGGAAAGCAGAGAGAGGAAGGGGTGGCAGACAAACCCTTTCAGGGCATGACCCCAGTGACCTACTTCCTCCAACTACGTCCCACCCCCCAGTAGTCCACTGAGCTATCAATGGATTAATCAGTGTGAAAGCTCTCATGATCCATCCAATCATTGCTCTCCTCTGAACCTTGAGGCATTGGAGACTATATTGGTAAAAACCACATGAGCTTTTAGGGACATTCCAGGTCCAAAATAAAACAGTTATTCTCCTTTTTAAAATTCCTAAGATGCATTTGGAGCTAACATTTTTTTTTGTTAGTGCTTTCTGAGTTCAAAGCACTCACTTAAAAAAACTCTGTAACCATTAAGCAGTAACTCCCTTTGCCCATCCCAACCAGCCTCTCTTAATTTATAGTATACTTCTTGTCTCTGAATTTGTCTAGTCTAAATATTACATATAATTGGAAACTTACAAAATTTGTCCTTATGTCTCTGCACATTTGCAAAATTCACCCATGTTGTAGCATGTTTCAGGAGTTTAATCCTTTTAATGATGAACAATATTTCATTGCATGTACATATCATATTTTGTCTATTCATTCATCCAGTGATAAACATTTGGATTGTTTTTACCTATTGGGTACTGTGAAAAATGCCTAAATGAACAAATATCTGTCTGAATCATAGTTTTCTGTTTTGGTGGATGAGGCATATACCAAAGAATTAAAACTGATTTTGGTACTGGGGATTGAATCCAGAGGTGCTTAACCACTGAGCTACATCCGCAGCCTTTTTATTTTCACTTTTTAAATTTTGAGACAGAGTCTCAGTAAGTTGCTTACAGCATAAGTTGTTGGGGCTGGCATTGACCTTGTGCTCCTCCTGCCTCAGCTTCCTGAACCACTGGGATAATAGGCATGTGCCACCACATCCAACCTATTTAATTTTTTGAGGATCTGTGAGACTATTTTCTAATTTCTCCACACCCTTGCCACATTTATTATTTTCCATTGTTTGTTTGTGTAAACAGCCATCAGAGTATGTATAAAGTGGCATCTCACTGTGGTTTCAATTTGCATTATTTTAATGATTAATGATGTACAACATCTTTTCATGTGCTTATTGGTCATTTTATATAAAGAAAATGTGGTATACATACACAATGGAATATTACTCAGCCTTAAAGAAGAATGAAATTATGGCATTTGTAGGAAAATGGATGGAGATAGAGGATATCATGCTAAGTAAAATAAACCAATCCCCAAAACCCAAAAGCTTTCTCTGATTTGTGGATGCTGATCCATAAAAACTGAGGAAAACTGAGTAAGATTAGTGTATCATATCAACGCCAATTTCCTGGTTGTGATAATGTATTAAGAGTTTTGTAAGATGTATGACAGGAAACTGGGAAACGGAAACACATGATCTCTGTTTTACTTCTCACAATGGCTTGTGAATCTATAATTATCTATTATGGATCAGCATCCACATATAACTATCCATATTATCTATAATTTTCAGTGTACAAGTTTTTTACCTAGATATTTTTTTCCTTTCAGATGATACTGTAAATGGAAGTGCTTCCTAATTTCCTTTTCAAATTGTTCATTACAGTGTATAGAAATTTTTCTGTATTGTTCTTTTATCCTGAAATTTTGCTGATATAGTTTGTTAGCTGGTAAGTATCTTCTTGTGCATTCTTCATGCTTTCCTACATATCGGATCATGTCATTTGCAAAGAGAAATAATTTTAATTATTCCTTCCCAATTTATATGCCCTTCCTTCCTCCTTTCTTTACTTCCCCCCTTTATTCCTCACTCCTACCTATCTAATTGCTCTGGCTAGAATTTCCAGTATGATATTGAATACCAGTGTCCAAAGTGGGTGTCCTTGTGTTGTTTCTGATCCTTTTTTATTAAACTTATTTTTTTAGGTGTAGTTGGACACAATACCTTTATTTTATTTATTTTTATGTGGTGCTGAGGATCGAACCCAGGGCCTCGCATGTGCTAGATGAGCGCTCTACCACTGAGCTACAACCCCAGCCCTTGTTTCTGATCTTAGGCCTTTAAGTCCTCCATGTCAAAAATTTTAAACAGTTGAAAACAAGTCTCTTTTAAACATTGGTTTCCTCTTAGCCTTTGCTTACCTAAGAATTCAGGCATAACTATGTTTTCATCCTAAGTTTTGATAACATTCTCAACTAACTTATTACTTAAGACCCTCATTTTATGCAGAAAGTGATCTATAAGTCAATATTCCTGTTGAATGATTAAATACTTAAAATTCAGTGACGAGAAACTCAGAATACTGACCAGTGATTACTTGTCACAATTAAGCTGACTACATAAAAAATAGGTAACACTTGTAATCCCAGAGGCTTGGGAGGCTGAGGCAGGAGGATTGAAAGTTCAGAGCTAGCCTCAGTAAAAAGCAAGGCACTAAGCAACTCAGTGAGACCCTGTCTCCTAAATAAAATACAAAATAGGGCTGGGGATGTGGCTCAGTGGGCGAGTGTCCAAGTTCAATCCCTAGGACCCTCCCTCAAAGAAGCAACACTAACCAAAAATCAGTACTGGCATAACTCCTTACTATTTTAAAGGTTTTATTTGGATTAGCACAAATACAAAAAAAAAAAAAAAAAAAAAAAAACACCTAAAAAAGATATTCTTCTGCTTACAAGTGAATAAACCAGCGATTAAAAGTAAGTCCTGAAAAACAGGAGGGATTCTTATGGTACTAGAACTGTTCTGTATCTTGATTGTGATGGTGGATACAATAACCGACATGTTATAAAACTGTACAGAACTAAATACACACACAAATGAGTTTATGTAAAATTGAGGCAATCTGAGTAAGACTAGTGTATCATGTCAATGCCAATTTCCTGGTTGTGATAATGTACTAGAGTTTTGTAAGGTGTTATGTCAGGAAACTGGGAAAAGGAAACACATTATCTCTGTTTTACTTCTCACAATGGCTTGTGAATCTATAATTATCTGAAAATAAAAAGTTTAATGAAAATAAACCTTACAGAAGGATAGTCATAATTATTATGTTTTCACAGCAGTGCCAGCAACAGCAGCAAATTGGCAAGGAAAAGACAAACCAATGGCAGTGAATTATATATTTTCCTTGCAAAACATAAAGACTATAGAAGTTCACATAAAATATTAATGTGTAGGTGTTTGTTTACAAATGGGCTGTATTGACATGCCACTAACTGCTTGTTTCTAAAAAAAAAAAATAATAAAAAATCTAGAATACAAAACTGTGTTTTCCTTTTGGGAGACTTCTTACATTTAAAATTCTCCAAGTTAATACAGAGCCACATCCCCAGCCTTGCAAGCAATTTTTGAATGAAGTGATTTGACTATATATCGCTAATCTAAAGTCAAAAAAGCCCACAAACAGGGGTTGGGGTTGTGGATCAGCAGTAGAGCACTCACCTTGTATGTGTGAGGCCCTGGGTTTGATCCTTAGCACCACACAAAGATAAATAAATAAAATAAAGGTATTGTGTCCAAGTACAACTAAAAAATAAAAATTTAAAAAGCCCACAAATAAATGTTGAATGCTTAGAAAGTTTGGTTTTGGCAGTGCCACAAATATAGGAGTTCTGGAACTATTTTGTGTGTTGTAGGGTTAAGCAAATGTGCAAATATTTTGCTGTTCTTAGAAGACAGATTTGTTTGAGAATAGATAGAAATATGAAAAGGGGAAAAGTAACAACAACAACTAAAAACCTGTATCACTATGAACCCATGAATCTAAGGCCAATTAGCGAAAGGCCAACTAATAAATGTAGGAATGATGGAGTTTGAAAATCACCACTGTGCAAACACTGTGCAATAATTGGAATTCTTCAAATAATTTTAATTTTATTGTAAGACAATACTCTTATACAGAAGTTACTATGAATAATTATTAGCCTTCAAAAATAAATTTATTTAGAAACTTATTTTGATGTCATTTTTCTTTACTTTCATCATAACCATTTACTGAGTTCTCCCATCAGAAAATAGATGATTCTATTCTGATTGACTAAGAATGTATTTTAGAAGCACCCTAACTGGGCTAGGGTGTGGCTTAGTGGTAGAGTGCTTACCTAGCATGCACGAGGCACTGGGTTCGATCCTCAGCACCACATAAATGTAAATTAAAGATATTGTGTCCACCTAAAATTTAAGAATAAATATTTAAAAAAAGCACCCTAACTTTCTAAATTATAATTCGAAAATCTGGTTTTATTGAAGAACTAGCTAGGTATGTCTAAAAGTCATGCTGGCCATCATAACACCACATGTTATTCTAATAATTTATTTATGTGTATACTTTCCATTCTAGAAAATAAGCTCCTCAAGGAACAAAACAGATTTTATTAATCTGTGTAGCCCTAGTACCTGGCACAATATTTGGTATCAATATACAATATATATTTGTTGAATAAAAGTATAAAGCATCATTTAATTTGTTTCTCAAAATTTGATCATTACTAATCTGGAGATCATAAACTAAGACCTATCTTTCCTGTACTGTACGTATCAAAGACCTAGGAAAAAAACAAGCATCAGAAGTAACCAAGCCTAAGAGACATTTATACATGTTTTGTTGATAGTATCAAGTAATAGTTTAAATAATCCACTTTCCCCCACACTTTGAATTCTACGGGCTACTCAAAATTCTGTGAAAAGGGGTGGGGAGACGGTATTTGAACAGTCATTAAATATGTTTGGGAAAATGCTGAAAATCACAAGTTGAATAGAACTCAAGAATTTAAGTAACCCAATGATCTTCAACAGGGGATTATGTGGCTCTCTAGGGAACATCTGGCAATGTCTAGAGACACTTTAATTATGACAAACACTGATGAGAGGGATGCTGGTGCACATCCCATAATGCATAGGACAGCCTCTACCACAAAGAATTACCCAACCCAAATGTCAATAGTGTTTAGGTTGAGAAACCCTGAAGTAATCTAATGTATTAAACTTCTTTTGGCAGTAAAAGACTCAATATAGACCTATTTAACTTTAAGGCAAAAAAGGGATTTATGGGAGGAATACTAGTGTATCTCCCAAATAATAAGATTCACCAAGGCTTCAGGATAACTAGAAGAAGTGAGAAGACAAATGGAACTCTCTCACTTCTCTCGTCTCCGGTTATGGCTTCTTTCTGACACACTCCTGCAAACCTGTTTCTTCTATGTGGTGAAGAACATGGCTCCCACTAACAGCTTTGCTTGAAGATCATTATCTGAGAAACAGTCACACTCTTCCTTCTTCCAACTCTATAAATCCTGCAGAATAACTAATTGACTGGGTTTTGTGAGTGGATATAGGCCAGATGCCCACCCCTGGATAAAATCAACAGTCCAGGGAGTGAAGTCATGTTGAAATTTTGTAGTCTGGCAATAAAGGGCCACATTACTAGAATGAGGTGAAGAGTAATTTTAAAATTACCAGTGAGTTTCTTTTTATGAAAAGAAGTTTTAAAATAGTGCAATTAATCAATTTTCTCATGAAAAGCTGTCTTACATTTTCCTCTAAAATTTTTACTCTTTGTACCTTTCATATTCATACCTACAATGCATCCAGAATTGATTTTTATGTGTAGTATGAGAGTCCAGATCCAATTTCCCCCACATTATTAGTCAATTGACTAATGGTATCTTTTATGGGAGATATCAGATATTTAGGCAAAAAACAAACAAACAAACAAAAAACCTCTTGTAGAGAAAGGAACATATATAGAGTAACCCATCTAAATAACATTATTCTTTAAAACATCTTACCTTGGGAACAAATCTTTACTCCTCACACTTCAGATAGAGCCCTAATATCCAGAGTATACAAAGAACTCAAAAAATTAAACAATAAGAAAACAAATAACCCAATCAACAAATGGGCCAAGGACCTGAACAGACACTTCTCAGAGGAGGACATACAATCAATCAACAAGTACATGAAAAAATGCTCACCATCTCTAGCAGTCAGAGAAATGCAAATCAAAACCACCCTAAGATACCATCTCACTCCAGTAAGATTGGCAGCCATTATGAAGTCAAACAACAAGTGCTGGCGAGGATGTGGGGAAAAGGGTACACTTGTACATTGCTGGTGGGACTGCAAACTGGTGTGGCCAATTTGGAAAGCAGTATGGAGATTTCTTGGAAAGCTGGGAATGGAACCACCATTTGACCCAGTTATTCCCCTTCTAGGTCTATTCCTTAAAGACCTAAAAAGAGCATACTACAGGGACACTGCTACATCAATGTTCATAGCAGCACAATTCACAATAGCAAGACTGTGGAACCAACCTAGAAGCCCTTCAATAGACGAATGGATAAAAAAAATGTGGCATTTATACACAATGGAGTATTACTCTGCATTAAAAAATGACAAAATCATGGAATTTGCAGGGAAATGGATGGCATTAGAGCAGATTATGCTAAGTGAAGCTAGCCAATCCCTAAAAAACAAATGCCAAATGTCTTCTTTGATATAAGGAGAGTAACTAAGAACAGAGTAGGGAGGAAGAGCATGAGAAGAAGATTAACATTAAACAGGGATGAAAGGTGGGAGGGAAAGGGAGAGAGAAGGAAAATTGCATGGAAATGGAAGGAGACCCTCATGGTTATACAAAATTACATACAAGAGGAAGTGAGGGGAAAAAAAAAAACAAGGGGGAGAAATGAATTACAGTAGATGGGGTAGAGAGAGAAGACGGGAGGGGAGGGAAGGGGAGGGGGGATAGTAGAGGATAGGAAAGGCAGCAGAATACAACAGACACTAGTATGGCAATATGTAAATCAGTGGATGTGTAACCGATGTGATTCTGCAATCTGTATATGGGGTAAAAAATGGGAGTTCATAACCTACTTGAATCAAAGTGTGAAATATGATATGTCAAGAACTATGTAATGTTTTGAACAACCAACAATAAAAATTAAAAAAAAAAGGAGTAATTAAAAATGAAAATGTTGTTAAGGAGAGAGGAAAAACAAACCAAATACCAAATGGAAATCAAATAGAAAAATGGTGGCTTTAAACTTAGCCATAATGGTAATTAAACAAAACACAAAATGTTATAATCATTTAAAACTATCTCATAAATTTAGTTTAATTTCAGATTTTTTTAAAAAATTCAGGTCTTGGCTGGGCATGGTGGTACATGCCTGTAATCCCAGAGGCTCGGGAGGCTAAGGTAGGAGGATCACAAATTCAAAGCCTAAGGTGCAAAGCAATTCGGTTGGACCCTATTTCTAAATAAAATACAAAAAAAAAAAGGTTGGGGATGTGGTTTAGTGGTTGAGTGCCCCTGAGTTCAATCCCCAGTACCTCCCCTTCAAATCAAGCCTTTAGAGAGGTTTTTAAAAATAATAATAAAGGGCTGGGGATGTGGCTCAAACGGTAGCGCACTCGCCTGGCATGCGAGCGGCCCGGGTTCGATCCTCAGCACCACATACAAACAAGGATGTTGTGTCCGCCAAAAACTGAAAAATAAATATTAAAAAATTAAAAAACAAAATAATAAAAAAAATTCAGAACAGTAGGAAAAGAACCCATTGCTAAAATTAACTCCTTGACAGGTCTTAATAATATTATTTAAAAAATGAAAAAAATTAAAATGTATTTTTATATATTTAAGAAAATCTGATTATATTTAAATTCACTAATTCTAATACCAAATCACAGAATTATCAATATATATATGTAATGGGGATCTTTGAAACAAATACTGAAATTAAAAAATAAAATAAATAGAAATTGCTAAGTGATCCATAACCAAGGTTCTTCCCTTGGTATCTGAAAGCACACTTCCATTAAAACTATTAAAAAAAAAATTCAAGTTCTAGGCAAATTGATAGGTTCAGAAGAAGAAAGAAATGGAAGCAAACTATAAAAAGCTGGAACAGTTTAAGTAGAGCGGTTCAGGAAGGAATTCAGCAGGCAGGTTTAGCTTGCTTACATGGTATAATCACTTTTGTCCAGAGACACTTCCTCTTTCACTGCATTCTTTTACTTTTAAGTTCTTTATATTTCATATAGTTGCATCAGAAATCCATTTGGTTTGCCAGGCAACAGTTTTCAAATACAATACTATCCCTTGTTCATAATTGCTACTTGCTTTCACTGTATATCCTTTTGTACAACTTTTTGTTATGTACGTATGTTGCCTACTTTTCAAAAAAATAAATAATTTAAATAAAAAAAACAAAGCTTTCCTCTTAATATCTAGTGGAGATCAGTTTCACTGAGGAAATGAGAACTTTTGAGTTGGGGAAGAAGAGTGGTAATTTACAACAAAAATATTTGTGGGGTATGGAAGATGGGAAGATGAAAATAGTTGGAGCCGGTGAGAACATGGCTAGGAAAACAATTTCTAAAAGCAAAAGAGGTATAAAGAGGTATCATGATAGATGTAGTAGATTCCAAACAATGAAACTTCTCTGAAGAGACTCTTTCCTTCATCCATATAATAGTTTAATTGGCATTCAGTATTCATATCTTTTAATCTAGACTTCTACTGATTAATACTATAGTTCAATTACATTATAAAGTAAATAGACTTGTGATCTTACCTGGGGTTATAACTACAAATTATAATACTCTGCATGGAAAATGCATCTGAGTCCCACACAAATGACTTAGAAAACATTTTTAAACATAATGAATTTATAAGTTGAGGAAGGCTTATTAACTTACATTATAAGACCAGGAGCTCCTAGTTAGAAAAACTTTATTTTCCCCATCTTTACCCTACAGTGTCCATCATAAGGAATGGCACTGAAATGGTAAATGAGTTGAACATACGAACTACTTTGACATTTTAATCTCTTGTTCTGCTTACTTCAATCTTTCCAGGAAAATATAAATATAATGTCCAGGGTACACAGGCAACAGCCTTCTGCAGCCTTCATTCAAAGGTACCACTGGCAGGCCAATGTAAAAATAGTTGGTTGCTGGCATGTAAAGGTTCTGAGTTCCTCTAGATCCTCACTCTACCAGCTTCACTGTATTCCTAGCTCCATCTTGAACCAGCTATGTGTTTAGCATTCTGTTCCCAAACAATTCATTACTTCTCTATACATGTAAATTTGAAATGGGTGTTTTCCTTAGTTTCACCCTAAACTGGTGTATTATACATCAGTTGGCAGAATGGGGCTCGATAAGTATTAAAATTAAGGCATTATATATCACTATTCTATGAGCACCTCAAAACATATCACAAGTTTTTTTTTTTTTTTTAAGGAAGAATACTTCATGAACATAGCATAATTTGGTAGATTTCATTCCTCATACCCTCTCTTCCTTCACTCTTGATCCCATTCCTTTACTCTATTGGTTTCCCTTCTATTTTTGTGAGATTCCCTTTTTTTTTTATTCCTCTCCCATTTGGAGAAACAAAATTTACCAAATTATGCTATGTCCATGTACAAATATACCACCATGAATCTCATATATAATTATAATGCACAAATCAATATATTAGTAATAGAAGGGAGATCAGTAGTGCACAGCAAGTAGATCAGGGGCAGGGAGGAGAGAAGAAAAAGACAAAGTACTGGGAAATGAGAGTGATCAAATTAAATTCTGTGTGTATATGAATTTGGCATAATAAATCCCACTATTATATATAATTATAATATAACCAATAAAAATTACCAAGACATTTATTACCATAAAAAAGAAAGACTCCTTCAGCTCAGGTATAAACTATTAATTTCTATAAATAAATGATTGCTCTTAAATTGTATGAAACCTCAAAAACAACAAACTTACGTATCATTGTCTTTTACTGTAGATTTCTTTCTTTCAGTTAAACTAAGGTGATTCAATTTTTTTCTCTTTCCTATATATATGAAATAAAGAAAAGAACAAAGTTGAGAGAGAAACTGTCAATTTTTAAATAGAATTTAGATTGCCAAATTTTAAATAGAAAATAAAACTGTGGACAAATAAAAGGGAGATGAGAGCAAAAAAAGTGTCTTATTTTGGTTTTTCCACTTCCTATTCTCATGATTTTTTGTACATGATAACATTGTATTGGAAAAATAATCTTTTGAATAGAATTTCCATTGAAGTTTGATATATTAATAAGAAAACTATGTATATCCAATTTGATAATATAATTAGGTTTAAACAATACACTTTACTAAATAATGGATAAGTATTAATAATTATTAATATTAATATTTAATTAAGTATTTTAATCAAAGATACCTTTTTTTTTTTTAAGGTACTAGGGACTGAACCCAGAGGGTCTTAACGACTGAGCTACATCCCCAGACCTTTTTTGTATCTTATTTAGAGACAGCGTCTCACCAAATTTCTTAGGGCCTTGATAAATTGCTGAGACAGCCCTCAAACTTGTGATCCTCCTGCCTCAGCCTCTGGAGCCGCTAGGATTACAGGCATGTACCACTGTGCCTGGCCAAAGACATATATTAAGGTTTCCAAAGTGTGCATTATTTCACTCCTATTGTTTTCTTAACGTTAACAAGGGATTGTTGATACTTAGAAAACAGTTAAATTCCTAATAATATAACAGTAGAATAAATATGACTATAGGGATAAAAGAACCTATTTATTTAACATGTGCATAAGGTACAATGTGATGTTTTATTAATGTATACATTGTGGAATGGCTAACTTAAGCTAATTAATGTATCTATTACCTCACATACTTATCATGGTTTTATGGCCAGAACATTTAAAATCTCCTCAGCAATTTTCAAGTATACAATTCATTGTTACTTACTATAGTTACCATATTATATACAACAGATCTCCTAAACTTATTCCTCTAATCTAACTGACCAATATCTTTCCATTTCTCCTATCCCCACAATCAGTCCTTGGTAACTTCCCCTCTAGTCTCTGCTCTATGAGTTTGACCTTTCACATTCTACTTATTAAGACCATGCACTATTTTTCTGTGCCTGGATTATTCATTTAACATGTCCCCCAGGTTAATCCATGTTGTGGCAAATGGCAGGATATCTCCGTATTACACTGTGTGTGTGTGTGTGTATGTGTGTACGCTGCATTTTCCTTATCTATTCATCGCTGATGTACATTTAGGTTAAGTCCATATCTTGGTTACTGAATATCGTTAAAATGAATACATGAGTGCAGATATATCTCTTTGATACATTGATTTCATATCTTTTGAATATATACCTAGTAGTAAGTCTATGAGGTCATATGGTAGTTCTACACTTTTTTTTGAGGACCCAAATCTTTAAATGCATATTCATTTATAAATACTTGGAAAGATCGTTATATAGGTTGAGCATCTTTAGTCTGAAAATCTAAAATGCTCCAAAAACCTAAAACTTTTTGAATACAGAATTTTTATATTAGGTATGTTCAACAAAGTAACTATGCAAATATTCCAAAATCTCAAAAACTCTAAAAGACACTCAACCTGTAGCACCTACTAATGCATATCATTTGTTAAAAGTATTTTAGATAACAATAAAAGAAGTAAATGATTACATCTCAGTATGCAATGAAATGAATAACAAACTTTTTGCTACCAATGAAAGTCAACAGAAACTATTTTCCAATGTATAAATGGAGACCCCCTCCTCATTCTACATATTTTTATGTAGTTCCATTTGTTCAACAACTGGCACTGCAGTTATTATTAACTCAATGTTTCTATTATTTTACTAAGAATCATTTAATACAATGTACCATGAAAAACTCCTCACACTCTCCCAACAGAAATATATAATTTAAAATCTTCTAGAAGTGAAATGAAAAAAAAGTAGTATATCAGTAAAAGGGTTTTCTAGTTACTTAATAATTACTTATTTAATTTCATTCTATTTTTTAAAAAAGACGATTAACATATCCAAAAAGTACATGGAGTCTATATGACATTTGTCTTGCTAGATACATATATAAGTTAACAAAAGTTGTGTACTTAAGTTCCTTTAAGTGTAGTTTCACAAAACATTGGTGATCAATCCACTATCACTCAATCAGGACTACATTCAGAATTGTATTTGAAGTTTCTGGCAAGGCTCTAGGGAGTACATTCTCTAATTAGTGAAAACAGCTTTCAATAGATCACAAGGTTTGGAAGCACAACTAATGATGAAAATAATGGCTAACACATACTATTTATTAGGGTCAAATACTGTTTTTAATATATATAATAACTAATTAATTTGCACAATAACTCTGAGGTAGTCACTCTTTTATGGGTGAGATAGTTAGTGAGTCTGGCATTCAAGCCTCAATAACAAAAAAAGCCAAGAGTTGAGGAAAACCTTTATCTACAGAGGTTCAAGTAATTTGTCTAAGTTGCTCACATACTAGTTTCTAACATTTTTCTGAAAGAGTTACTTGTAGGCCAAGTTGGAGATCTGTAAGCTAAAAGGTGAATAGGCATCTTAATATGATTCTGCTTTCCTTTTTTGCTTTCTTTTTTTTCCCTCTCTCTCTTTTTTGTTCCCGTGTACATGTATGTGTTTGTGCGTGCCCATGTGGTACTGGGGATTGAGCCCAGGGTTGCTCTATCACTGGGCATTTCCCCAGCTCTTTTTATTTTATTTTGAGACAAGGTCTCACTAAATTGCTCAGGTTGGCCTTAAACCTAAGATCCTCCTGTCTCAGTCTCCCTAGTTGCTGGGATCATAAGTGTACATCACTGTATCTATCTTCTATTTTTTTAAATTAACCAAATTAATATCATTAAGCAATACTGAAGGGTGAAGAAATTCTTTGGAGGAAAAACTTAAAATAAAATGAAAAATAAAAATGTTACTGTTCCATTTTTATTCAAAATTAAAACACTATTTAAGTTTCTTGGGAAGAAATGGGATAATCTAAAAATATTACCTATATAATTGAATAGAAAGCTATCAACAAGAAAAGTAGAATTGCTTTTAATCTACTAAAATGTCAATATTTGGGAAGCAACAATACAATTATAGGTTTTTAAGAAGCTCACATCTATAAATTGGCTCACATCTATCAAATTACTACAGCTTTAAACAGAAAATTGTTTTCCACCTCTTTCGGAATAAGTATCTGTTTCTTTTCTCACTTGGGAAAAAATGAGTTTTGCCAGATACCTTCCATTTTTTTAAATATTTATTTTTTAGTTTTAGGTGGACACAATATCTTTATTTTATTTTTATGTGGTGCTGAGAATCGAACCCAGTGCCTCATGCTACATCCCCAGCCCCCCAGATACCTACCATTTTGTTAGTCTTTTCAAAGAACCAACATTTGATTCTGTTGTTTTTTTCCATTCATATTTTCACTATATCCTCTACTATTTTGGATTCATTCTGTTTTTCATCCTTTGCCAGTTGAAGCTTAGTTCATTAATTTTCAGCCTTCCTTTTTAAATATATGCATTTATAGGTTAAACTAAATTTTCTCCTAGGAAATGTGTTAGTATAATTTAGGAATAAGTTTTTCCAGTAGGAGCTGACATGTTTTCATTATCATTCAATTCTGAATATTTTATACATACTATTTCGATTTTTCTGATTAGCAAATTATTTAGAAACTTTTTGGAATCCAAACACATAAACTAAAAACTTTTAAAGGCATGTCTTTTCATTATTGATTCCTAATTATAGGAAATTTTGGTTTGAGAATGTAATCTGTATGACAGCAATTATTTTTAAAATTTTTTTAATATTTATTTTTAGTTGTAGTTGGACAAACTGACACCTGTATTTCACTTATTTATTTTTATGTGGTGCTGAGGATTGAACCCAGGGTCTCGCACGTGCCAGGCGAGTGCTCTAACGGTGAGCCACAACCCCAGCCCCAACAGCAATTTTTATAACAGTGAGATTTCCTCTGTGACTCCAAATTGGTTACACTTTTGTGAAAGTTCTATGTGTGCTTTTAAATATATTCGATATTATAACTGAGAAGTGTTCTCATTAGAATCAAACTTGCTAATTGTGTTTTGTTTATATCTTTCTTAACGTTTTTGCTTCATCAGTTTCTGAAAGACATAGTTTAAAATCTCCTACTATGATAAACTAACATTTAGAAGTATCAGTCTTAAACTATAGTACAGCAGTACCTGAGTTATGTGCCCTTTAATTTATGTACATGATGGATAGCTTGTTAAGGGGTGTACCTGTAACTATTATAATTGATAGTAGCTGAAGGCAGGTAGTCCATAATTTCTATTTAGTGGATAGAATAGTAAAGGAACAAAGTCTGCAGTAACATTTTTTTAAAAAATGCCTGGAAAGTTTACATTTATGCCCAAAATAACACCTATATTCTATCTAGCATTTTCTATGTTAAATTCTTTGAGAAAAGAGAAAAAATCAGTTTTAACAAGATCCATATATTATTAAATAAAAATCCTGATTTAACCAATAACTAGAAAAATCTTATCATAAATGGAAAAGAATGTTCAACTAACCATTTGATGGCCCATTTCCGGGCTCTTGTTCTTTAGAGCTTGTGGGAGAAGAAAATGGACTCATTTGACA
Organism: Marmota flaviventris; assembly: GCF_047511675.1. Taxonomy (NCBI): domain Eukaryota; kingdom Metazoa; phylum Chordata; class Mammalia; order Rodentia; family Sciuridae; genus Marmota; species Marmota flaviventris. The sequence goes on from NC_092507.1 coordinate 51,765,717, forward strand.
AGTTCCAGTTGTTGGAGAATAAGCTGTAATACTTCTCTTCTTTGTGATTTTTGAAGGATCAAATGACTGGAAATAAATAATTTTGGAACAGAAATAATTACATTTAGTTATAGTTCTTTTAAAAACTCAGCAAATCAAATCAATATTGGTTTCCTTCCTCTGTCTTTTCAGAATTCAAATATACTCAGTTACCATTTTCAAAATGAACGCTGTCCTTTCAAATTAGGTAGGTGCTTCAGGTTTCTATAATAATTAGGGCATCTAAATTTGATACTTAGAAAATTTTAATATTAAAGGGTTACTACTTTCTGAGATGATATTTTCTAACGTTTAGAAATGACCGACTCATATAACCACATTCTCACTTTTAATTTCACTTGAACCTGAAATATAATAATGGGCCAGGCCAAGAAAACTCTTGGAGATGCTTATTACTAGACCTACAAGGAAATCCCAGGAAAGATCAGTACAGTCCTACATCTTTACACAGTTCTCTGACACAGTGTCTTGCCTTAATGATAAAGAAGATAATGTCTAAATAACTGCATCCAACATTTTAAGACTTTTGAGAATTTGGCCTAAATTATAAAATTCGTCTCCGAAGCTTCCTCCTTTGTGTTCCCCTAGGAGTCTAAATCCAGGTAAAGTATTTTGATAACATTTTAATTTGTCTACTCCATCAGAATTTACTCCTAAAAATAGACATTTCTTCATCCTTGTACCCTGGAGAACTTAAAAACGTATAAGGAATGAATGACTTAAAAGGAATTGTCCAGTCAACTTTGCCATACCACTCTACTTAAAATATACTCATTTGTTCATTGATTCGTCCATCCAATATTCACTAGTACCTTTGCTTTCAGTTTAAATAGGTTAAACACATTCAAGTCTCAGATCATTCTATGATCTCAGCTTTGAATGTTCTCTTTCTTATCTTCTCCAAGACCCAGTCTTTCTTTAAGTCTCTACTCACAATCCACTTTCTGCCGCAGTCTGGCTGGGCACGAATAAACGAGCCGCCACAAAGCCTTGCAGGTTCAAACAGCAACTACTTTATTTCAACTCTTACCGGCACTGCACGCGCGCTTTTCCGCCAACGCCCCCCGGGTGTGCCTTCTCCCGGGACACACCACATACCAACCGGAAATCCCTCCTCCCTAAATCCCACCTCTGGCACTTCCCCAACCAATGGGAACTCTCCGGGAATCCCCAGGAGAACTCCAAAGTAGCAGGCTGAGGCAGACAGCAGGGGTCTAATTTACAATTGAATACACAGCTTAACATAACCATTATCATCTCAATGGCTTGCTGGGGTCACCTCTCAACCACTCCTTTCTGGCAAAAAACGCCAAGCCACATTCCAACTCCCCTATGGCTCTCAGCAACTTTCTCCAAACTCCATTATCATAGTACTAATTGCTCTCCTGAATGCCTCTAAAAACTTGCTTTCTATATTGCTAACTAATGAATATGAAGAAATATAACAACTGTTCTGGCCTCAATAAGTGTTTACCAAAGGCTAAATAGAGATAAGGTCGTAGTATGTATGCTTAGAGAAACTCAAAGAGCGAAAATCCAAGTGGGCTGTAGCATTCTGTTACAGAAAGCTTCTTTTGAGGGGGAAGGCTGAGGCTTAGATAAGTAAATATAAAAGACAGGAAACATCTGAAATCAGAGGTGAAACAGCATAGGATGAAACTGGGGGATAAAGAAAAGGTTTGAAGGCTCAGAGGATGGCAACATTGTAGAACTAAACTTTAGTAGCTGACTTAAAACAGATATGTAATTCTTTATGGCCAAATAACCTCTATTTTTAGGACACATGGCAAAAATGGTGGCTGTGTCACCTTTTCCATTAATCTTCATATTTAGTTTCAGAATCTACAGTATCAAAAAATTTTATAGTTGAAATTTTAAATGATAAATATTTCTGTGTTTTGGGGAATAAAAAGGCATTTCTTTCTTTAGTTTACATATCCACAATAGGCACAAATGTAACCAATATCCTTCTTAAAATATCAAACTATAATATGAAGTTATAATTCTAAGGCAATCTTTTTCATGGGGTGAAAGGTTTTAAGTCTCTTTATCAGGTGGTTACCTCTCCATCTTGAGTTTTCACCTGTTTATATGTAGTCAGTCATAAACTATGACATTTATCCAACCCGTACTTTATTTTTCCAAGAATTTATTGCTCAGAACAATTTCACTGTGTATGTACAAGAAATGAAAGTCACTCCTCTAATATACATTTATATCCATCTGTTTTCCTATTTTCACCATAAAATTATTTTATTCAATTGCCAAATGTCTAAACATTACAACTGTAGATAATACATTTCTTCTTGAAAATGGTTTTCTAGCTTTCAGAAAATAACTGCATGTACACATGTATGTATCTGCATCACTTTAGAAATAGTGAGTCTTCACTTTTTTCTATATTCCATGTTGGTTTTATTTTTTGGTCATTTGCGTTGGTTAAAAGGAACATGTCTGTCTACGATTATGATACATAGAGGAAAAATTGAAAAATCTATCTTCCCCTACTCTCCTACTAAATATTCTTCAGCAAATGATATATTTTATGTTTGGTCCCTACTGGTATACACAAAGCCATAACAAAATTTTTTTTCCCTCAAGGTTTTACCAAAATCTTCTAACTTTATATCTCTGAAGATGTTTAAAAGTGATCCTAGAGTTCATCTAAGAATTTCATTTTGCCATCCTCCAAACTTCAAAGGACTTGGCTTACTTCTTAGTCTCCCATGACAGGGAGAATTAAGAAGCCCAGGGTTGAGGAAGACTGAGCTGCTAACTGAGAAACCAGCAGTCTTTCCACTAAGCAAGGATGAGTGCTACCAGACCCTTTGGAAAAACAGAAAGAAATGGAGAGAGGACCAGTTTTCCCCTAAAAAAGGGAAACCAATTCAAGATGTAAACAAAATTCAAGGAGACAGATGTCACAACCAATTCTATAATAATTTACAACTGCTTCTAATATTTACTGACTCAGTATTTTTAAAGTGAGGCAAATACATACATAAACTACTAAAAAACAACAGTAACAAAATGCCATGTTCAAAGATTCAGCCTATAATCAGCCCAAATAGCCTGGTACATTTTATAAAGAGGTCAAACTTATACATTAGTAAAACTAAAATTTGGGCATTGATTTTCCTGCCTTAAAAAAAAATCAATGTTCTTTTTATAATTTCAAATATGACATTCTACTTCAATATTCTTTACGAATTGTAGCTTGCTTCATCACCTTGTTTAAAGCATATTCTACCAAAAAGGTGCCTGCATTTTATTGATTTTTTACCTATTATAAACAGTCTAGAAAGTACTAACTAAGGGTTCTTTCACAGATAAAAAATGGGATATAAATGATCTGCTATTATTATAAATTACCAGTCTATGGTGTCACTGAAATATTTAAAATACAAGTACTGTAGGTATATGGATAACCAGAAACAAAAGGGCAGCGAAAGGGAGATAATTCTCAAAAACCTTAAAATGAACTTCTATATGAATGCACCACAGTAAATCTCAACATTATGTATATGCACAAGACTGGGATCCTAATTAGAATAAGATATATTCCATGTTGGTATAAATACATCAAAATAGATTCTACTGTCACGTATAACTAAAAAGAACAAATAAAAATTTTAAAAAATAACCTTATACTGGCTAATTAGGTTACTGGGAATGTCCCAACTAAGATATAATTATTATGCACTAATACTACTAATTAAGTAATATTTGTTAGGCACTTTCATATTCTGGGTCTTGGGTTCCTGGAAAAGTAATAGATATCAACTAACTAATCAGCTGCCAAATTAATGGTTCTATAAGACATTAGGGTTTTGTTGCTGTTTTTGTGATGGCTACAGAGAACAGAAGCATTTTGCACTTATCTCAGAGATTTTACTATGATAGCAAGTAAAAAACATGTTAAATCTGTGGTAATGGAAATGCTCTATTTCTTGATTCGGTATTTGATACACAAGTTTACACATTTGTAAAACTCACTGAATTATATACTATCTGTGAACTTAATGACATGTAAATTTCACCTTAGAATTTTCTCCTTTAACAGGAGAAAAAAGAGGAAAAACAAAACTGTGGCTAAAAAGTTTATACACTGGATTTTCTATTTCTGCTCATTATTTTTCCATAATGTTAAGATATTAAGTATTAATTTTAATATTAAAGATATTATTATTGTACTCTGCACTTTATTCTCAAGCTTTCCCCACTCTGCCCAGTACTAGGGTTAGAACCCAGGGGTGCTTAACCATTGAGCTACACCCCCTGCCCATTTTAAATTTTAAAAATTTTGAGTCAGGGTCTTCTAAGTTGCCCAGGCTGGCCTTGAATTTGAGATCCTCCTGCCTCAGTCTCCTGAGTCGCAGGGATCATAGTCTTGTACCACTATGCTTGGCCTCAAGAAATTTATGAAAGTTTTTCACGGCTATTGCCGATTGTGTTTTTATACATTATTTTATTTTTCAGAATATGAAGTAAATTCTACCCAGATTTTTTTTTGTTTACTGAAGTATGATTTATATACAATAAAATGTACAGATCTTCTTTAGCTTGATGAGTTCTGACAACTGTATACACTGATGCAACCACCACCTAAGATATATAACATTTTCATCATCCCAGAAGGGTTCCTTTGTATCCTCTTCCAAATCTCACTCATCAGCCTAGAGGTAATCACTTTTTAATTCCAATAACCACACATAGTTTTGCTTATTTTTGAACTTCATATAAATGAAGTATATATCTTCTGTGTTTGGCTTCTATTGCTTAACATGTTTTTGAGGTCATCTATTTTGTTGTACACGTTGGTAATGTGCTCTTTTTATTGTTAAGCAACATTCTTATTTTTTAAATATATTAGATTTGCTTTTCCATTTTCTTGTTTATGAATATATTCAGTTTGGAACTATTACAAATTAAGTTACTAAGAACATTTTTGTACACATCTTTTGGTGATTTTATTTCTTTGATAGTAAGGAGTGAAATTTTGAGTTTATATTATGGTTTGGGTCTAATTTCACATATATAAAAAGAGTTAAAAAACAGTTCAAAATGTTTGTTTCATTTAAAACCCCCATCAATATATGAGCGTTTCAATTGTGCTACATTCTCACCAGCCTTTAGTGGTTTTTGTTTCCTTTACCTATGCTACTGTGTTAACTAAAAAAGATTTTTAAAAAATTGTTTTAATACAGTTCATTAGCTAATCTAATCTGTGGGAATAGTAATATCACTTTGTAACTTTAATTCATTTTTACTTTATTATTTGTATTATTATTATTATTATTATTTGGTACTAAGGATTGAACCCAGGTGTGCTTACCCACTTAGCCACGTCCCCAACCCTTTTTGTTTTTCATTTTGAGACAGGATCTCAACTAAGTTGCTCAGGGTCTGGCTAAGTTGCTGAGGTTGGCTTTGAATTTGTGATCCTCCTGCCTCAGCTGCCTAAGTCACTGGGATTATAGCTATGTGCCTTCATGCCTGGCTTTAATTCATATTTTTGATGATTAATGTCATTGAACATTTTTTGCACTTTTATTTATTCATTTTAATTGATATATTCTGAACACAAGTCTTTTGCAATATATATACACATACACATACATAACAGATATTTTCTTCTCCATCCATGGCTCATCATTTTCTTAGTGTTGTCTTTTGGTTAGCAGAAAGTTCTAATTTTGATGAAGTCTATTTTATCAACTTTTATAGTTAGAATTTTGGGGGTCTTAAGAAATTTTTGCCTACTCTAAGGTCACCAATATAGTTTCTTATGTTTTCTTCCAGAAGCTTTATGCTTTTGGCTTTATATCTATAATTGTTTTTGGGTGAATTTTTGTTTATGAAGTGAGACATTAAGTATAAATGAATTTTGTATAAAATAAGAATTTTTTGTATATGAATTGAGGTTAATTTTTTCCATATAGATACCACTTATTAAAGACAGTCTTTTCACCCCCCCCCAGTGAATTGACCCAATATTTAAAAATGTTTAATAAATTTAGACAACTGTTAAAAATAATATAAACCAAAACAGTACTAGAAATAAGAATTTCTAAAATGAAAAATGACTCATGAAGTACTTAAACATTTATACTAAAGGGAAAACAGCTGTGGTATATGGAAAGAATACTAGATATGAAGTCTTGGGCTCATTTAATGGTCTTGCTGCCTACTAGGTATACTATCGTGGACATGACACTCATCTGAACTTTAATTTCCCCACTTAATGAATATATTCCCTCACTTAACTAGCAAAGAGTAGAAACAGTAGGATGGGACAGGGAGTGGGCAGCTGGCACAGTCAGGTGTCTTGGGCCAGGATCTCTAACATCACCCTCTTTGTCTTTTGGTGGGGAAAGAAATAAGGCATGGGAATTTCAACCATGCTATTTCAAATATGAAAGAAGGTTTCTGTGGAAAATCTCTAAACCTGCATAATTTATGTGAGGCTCCACTCCCAAAACCTTTGGCTTTATAAAGTGTCTTGAGTAGGGAAGTGTTTTCTTTTTAAAGAAGGCATTAATATTGTTTTCTATGCCAGAATGAAAAAAACAAGCATGACACCAAACTAATGGCTCAATTTTTCAAGTCACTACATTCTGTGGGAGGGGATCTCTCAGGTAGATTAGAGAGGGCTTTTCCATGTGTCTTCTTATAAACCATTCTTGGGATAGGGAGCTGGGAACTGACCCAAGCAATGGGTGTGATGACAGGCAAAAAGGGATAGACCTGCAGCTTCTAAGTTCACTCCAATTCCATTCCAGGCTGCTATGACTCTTTTTGCTCCTTTGAATAATTTTGTCTTGGTTCCGCTTTCTTCAGGCGGCCACATGTACTAGATGTATACAAATCATGCATCTTGGGCACTTTAATTTTTTTTCTTAATGTAAATATTTGTCTCATATTTTTGCCCATTGTAATCTAAGGTACTAATTTCTGTACTGTGTTCTCAGGTACAGAAGCAATCCCAGGGTAGCAGCTCCAAGTCTGCTTGAGCATTTAAGAGCATTTCAGATTTGAATTCTCAGATTAGTGATGTTCAACGTGAATTAACCTTGTAGAAATAAAAGCAGTTATGAAAAGATACTATGAATGATTCTATTAATAAAGAATCTAGATCAAATGGACAAATTCTCAGAAATACACAACATGCTCAGATTGAATCATTGAAGAACTAGAAAAATGTGAATAGGTCAATAGCAAGTGAAGAATCTGAGTTAACATTCAAAGTTAATTTTTTAAAAGTACAGAACTGGATCAAATATAACAATGCAATTTTTCTAATGTAGGACATTAGTTGTGGCACTGGTTACCTTGACACATTCTCATCTGAAGAAAAAATGGGTAGAAAGCCTGCCATGACAACAGTTGTGCTTCATGAAGAGAATGGATTCTGTAATGGTCATTCTTTTCTATTTAAATAATTGTTACCATCTCCCAAAGAATAGCTTTGGGGCAGGAAAGAAATGTATTTCATTTCAAGCTGGACTACTCATCTACCAAAATACCATTCTGACCAAAGAAACAGATGCAGAATTACAGTCACAGCTGCATTCTGCACAGAACAAGTTGGATAATGGTACTCTAAATTGCTAATTATACTGTTAATGATTTTTTTTAGTGTCATTGCAGTATTCTGCCACCTTTGTACAAAAATTTTAAAAAAGCATCTAGGAAGTTTTTAAAATGCTGAATTTTGTTTTGTTAAATACCAGTGAGTCTTTCAAAAGGAAATTCCACATAAAACCCATTTCTTGAAATGGCATTCTTGTATGAGATTTTGAACAGGTCCATTTATTGACTAGCTATTTGTCTTAATTTACTTTCTCACCAGTTTACTTGCACTGATGATTATTGAGGTCCTAAGTATTTCAGTATTAGTGTTTGTATCTAGATCCATAGTTGATATGAAAAGATAATAAACTAACATATGTCATAACATGCTGGCATTGGGAATGTGCTCTGAGTAGACTTACAAAAAGTAATAACAATAGTACAATTTTATTTTTATTGTGATAACTATGGTGAAATTTGTTACAATGTTAGAACTTTATTGTTTAAGCCATATCATAATAGCTGAGGGAGATAATTACATTTGTGATGTGAAAATGCTGCTAATGTTTTGATTTCACTTTAGATTATAGTATATAGGTTAAAGTATTGTCATTATTCCATATTGTTTCTTATCAACTTAAGTGGCAGATTATTTTTTTCTAGAAACTAATTTCTAGTAATTTATTTTATTACGGTTTCTAAATAATTTACTTCTTAAGTAAATACCCCAAGCTTGCCAGAAACTTAGATTTATAAAAAAATCATAAAAATTTATAAAAACCATTTTATATGTAGAAAATGATATACCAATCACAACTGTGTCACATGGTTTCTTGATAATTTTTATATTTAGCAAGGTAAATAAGTGGATACAAATTAAAAACATAGTCTTAGGCAATCACAAATTCTTGATCAAATACTTACGTTTTCTTCTAGCTGATCATCCAATTTCAGTGATCTTTTAACACTGCAAAGGAAATATTTAAAGAAGTCTTAGATTTGACATACATAAAGAAGGCACATATTTAAAGGTAAGATATATAAGCAAAGATTATAGTTACTTTTACTAATTTTTATATTGCTTGTTAAAGCATAATATCATATAAAGACAGCAATTATTTATGAGTGGTTTGTTTTTAATAGCATATTTCAATATGGGATCATAATTAAATATTTAAATGAACCATGTTTTTATATACATAATTTGACATACATGCACTAACAATTTAAAATCATAGTATTAAAACTCTTAGAAAAATTAGTATATTTATCTGCTTTGAAAAACAAATTTGAAAGATAAATAATTTACATAAGAGCAAAATAATTTACATACCATCAATAGAGATGTTCAAAGTATATGATTTGTACTATGAAACAGAAATAGCGCATCATGTGTTAAAGGTATGAGCAAGGTGAAAAAAGTTTTGCACATTATTCTAGCATTAAACATGATTCAGTGCAACCAGACTATGACTTAACTGAGGAACAGATGCTCTATGTCTTTATAAGTCCCCAATCCATAAGAAACTATTTTTTGTTTCCTTCACTAAACTGATTCAGGAACATGCCAGGCTCTCTGTGTGCAAAATCTGTTCTGTTAAACTGGAAGCCCAGCTGTTGGTGACAATGCTTAGAAAGGAAAGCCGAATATTTATAATACTTTATTTCGTACAGCTGTCTTCTAAAGAGCAATCATCAACATTTTATTGAATGCAGACTAAATGCTCAAAGGAGAAAAAGGTCAGTATAAATTAAACTAGCTTTCCCAGTGACAAATGCAGCATTAAAAGTACTTTCTTGATCCCTGAGAAACAGAAATTAAATTATTTGAACTATTAGAGGATTGGGATATTATGCAAAAGATTGTGTTGAAGTACAGAACCCCCCAAATTTGTATAGATTCTAGAAGATGACTATTCAAAAATAACTGGTGACTCATAAACATCATATAGGAATAAGAAAAAAAATGAAAGAGATGGGTCAATCTATGAAAATTATTGAGCAGTAAATAATAAATACAAAAATAAATATCTAAAGAAGGTTTACTTAATTTTGCTATTATATTTACATAATTCAATCACAACATTATTTCTTGAGACTAAATTATTTTAAATAATTGTATCTTTTAGAAGTCAATTTAAATTTGGTTTAGGGGCTGGGGATATAGCTCAGTGGTAAGAAACTTGTCTAGAATGTGTAAGATCCTGGGTTCAATTCCTAGCACTGAAAAAAACAAACAAACAAAAACAATTTAACAAGTATTCTCAATGAAGTGAGAACACAGGTATTAGTAAATAAAAATGGCAAATCATTTAAAAAAGTATTTAGCTTTGGAATATATATAGACCTATTTAGTACATGAGGTGTTCTGTTTTTCATATTTCAAAAGTATAATCAAAAACTAAAATTATACAATGCAGAATTTTCTTATTATTTGTTTTTAAATGATGCTAAGATGCAGCATCTAAAAGATGTCCTTTTAGAAAAGAACACAAAGCCTACCCTGATACTAATTGTTCAAAATATTATCATTTTATAATCAGTGGTTGATTTTTAAAGAAAGCAACACAGTGCTTGAACTTAAAAAGATTTCCAGATTAGGTCTTAGTGGATTTAGAAAGCCCATGGAAAAATATATAAAAGTAATAAGAAAGTGAGCTGAGTTAAAATAGGCTGTCATCTCCCTCTTTATGTTTGGTGAGAAATCTAAAAACATGATTCATTCATTAAGGGTAATGTACAATTCAGATAACTGGGGCATTTAATAACCCAAAGTTGGTAATATTTATAAGTACCCTAAAAAGATTTAATAGGCAAAACTAGAATAAATTTAAGAAATTGCTTAGTTTGTCTACAGGGAAAAGAATTTGTGAAACCCGTCTACTGTCACAATCTCAGTCCTGTGCATAGTAAATCTTTGTTGAATTGCAGGGAGGGAATTGAAAAACAGGTAAAGAAGGACAAATCTACCAGAGGAATTTATGACCTTATTCTTACCATTCTATTAGAAATGAACCCTACTGAGATAACAATCATTAAAATAAGCACCTATTATACACAGGCACTCCTCTACCCATGAACAATTATAATATAAGGATGAGATGATGCTACATGAATTAGGATGATGTTAATAAAAATATACGAGACAGAAAAAATATAAAGAATAAGCAAAAATTTGATTAAATATGAGAGAAATATTTTTCTAAAATATGTATTTCTTTCCTACCATTATTACTTAACAATTACAAGTGATATATTTCTGGTAGTCCTGTAAAGTTATATCTGGTTCCTGTGACTGCTATCTTGGTTTAAAAAAATGGACACAAAAACATGGGGAAAGGACTTGAATTATACCTTTCTCCAAAGAAGATATACACACTACACACACACACACAAGTGGCCAAAAATCAACATGAAAAAATGCTCAACATCCTTAATCCTTAGGGAAATATAACCCATGTTCACAAGGAGATACCCCTTCATGTCCATTAGCATGGCTATTATAAAAAAGAAAATATCAAAAGCTGTAAGGATATGGAGAAATCAGAACCTTTGTACATTGCTGACTGGAATGTTAAATGGTGCAGCAGCTATAGAAAACAATTGGCAGTTCCTCAAATAATTAAAATTAGAATTACCATATGATCCAGTAATTCCATATTCCAAAAGAATTAAAAGCCAGAACTTGAGTAAATATTCATATAACAATATTCACAGAAGCATTGTTCACAGTAGCCAAAAGGCAGAAGCAATCTAATGTCCTGTGACAGTTAAATGGATAAATAAAATGTATCATTCATATACACACACACAAACACACACACACACAATAGAATATATTATTAAGCCTTAAAAGTGAAAGGAAATTTGGCACATGCTACAACACAGATAAACTTTGAAGACACAACTCTAACTAAAATAAGCCAGTCATAAAAGAAAATATACTGCTTGATTTTACTCATATAAGAATAGTCAAATTCATAGATACAGAAAACAGAATGGTAGTTGCTAGGAGCCAGAGGAAGGGAGAAATAGGAAATTACTGTTAATGGGTGTAGTTTCAATTTTGCAAGATGAAACAAGTTTTGAAGATGGCTGGTGGTGATGACTGCACAAAAATATAAATATACCTCCCTTTTAGGGGTAATCGTACATCATCTGTAGGTAACTTCTCACTCCAAGCTACCCAAATTTCCCTGTGCCCATAATTTAAATATTATATTCCATCTTTAGGCACACTAGGTTTAGACTGACTAAACCTACCAGAATTATTGTTGTTGGAATTCTCAAAAGATAAAAAAACATTTTGCATGCAATTTTATATCAAGAGGAGAGACAGTAACTCTCTTTGTAGAGTTACCATAAATTATTCACTAAGAAGATCCTCCGCTTTTTAATTTAGCTTACTACATGGTAGTACCCTGAGTAAGATTCTCTGATTGATCAGAATAAATTGAGTAGAAAAGCTTTATGTTACTAACATCAATTTCAATATTAAAGAAATTATTCTAGGGGAAAAAAAGCTATCATTTGATTCCTAACCAAGAACCAGAAATGAACTCTTAGAAGCTCACAAAATTATATGATTTGAGGTTCTTTTTTTTAAAATAGAAGTTTTAAAACATTAGATTAAACATGATTTTTGAGTGACAGAGCTGAGAGTAGGAATAGGGGGTGAAGAATAAACTTAGCAAAGCAGATAAGACTCAGGGAGCTTTGATGCTATGCCAAATTCTTCTGTAAGGTTGGGCAAATCACATAATCTCACTAAGCTTCATAAAGTTGATGATAATACTGGCCTGTAAAGTAGTAAGAAATTTCTGAGTGGAAGATAAAAATATCGCTTAGTATTTCAGTGCTTCCATTTACTCCTCACTATAATGGACACAATAATGTTGCCAGCTACTAACTTCACAAGAGTATTTAGAGGATTATTGAGTATAATCATGAGATGCTTAGAAATCCTTTGATGAAAGGCAATGGCTAAATTCACATCCCATGTGACTTCTTAAGTATAAATTGAGATATATGAAATGATTTACTTTCCATTCCAAGTACAGGTAAAAAAGGGAGAAGAATCTTCTATAACCTTTCTGTTTCATTCAAGTTTATGCTCCTTTATGTTCAATATTTCTAATGGTCACATAAAAAATCTCTACCATGGCATAGGTGAGGGCAACACCAACCTATTACATGCAAAAGTATGGGCACCATGTGAAGTATCTAAGTAAATGATTAATCCTGTTATTCTTCATGACAAAAGTTGTCCTGGGCAACATATGTTTATGATGTCAAAAGATTAATGAAAAAAAATTTTACAGAAGTCAAATGAATACATTTAGGAATATTAACACCAGAGGATGAAAAATGAGATTTTTTTTGGTTGAATAAAATGAGGAATACAGTTAAGACCATTTTACTCCTGAATGGATATTCCTTAATATGCAATAAAATATTCATTAATATTCCTTCTGCAAAAAGTTTACATATACTATAGATAATTTGTACATGTAGATTATATGTACCTACAAATGAAGAAAGGATATAAGTTTGCCCTTTAGAGGAGTTTCCATTGAAAGGGCTCAACTAGGTCTAACAGAATTAAAACATGATAGATGGGTGATATTTTATGTACTTTTCTGTATGAATTTTTATTCTACAACATAAAAATAATCATAAAAAACTACTGCTAATGTCTACCCTATTTCTGAGACTTCAACACAATCATCTTAAGAAGTTTTATCTGGTGCTGTCTAGTTTGCAGTCAATAGCAGCTGTTCATGACCCTTTTACTAAACTTATGTTAAAATAATCTATGTATTTTTCCTCGCTAGACTAAATTATTTACATTATTAATACCTCGTCAGTTAAATGATGGGTTATGAGTTCTAAAAATGCTTATTGAACTATCTCTTCCATTAAAATTAATACTAGGTAGTACAGTATTTGTTCATGTTTGGAACCCCAAAGTGCAACGGAACAAAGGTATCATATAAATTAATCATTTAAATAATTGCATTTATTTTTATCTAAAACTTAGTCTCAAAGAAACAAATATTTAGCTTTTGCAAATTTTTATGTGCTTAACATAAATAATTCTAATCCATAATTTCCTCAAATATTCCCTCTCCTCCATTATGCTTTTCTAAGTCTTAAATTACTAAAGAGAAAATTATTTTTAGACTTTATGTTTGATATCTCTAGCCTCCTTTTTCATATTATTGTTCTTTATGCATTTTGGGCAATTTCTTTAGATTTATCTTCCAGTTCTCTAATTCCTTCTTCAGTTGTGTCTAACCTACTATTTAATTCATCCATTAAATTTTTTGAAACTTCAATAAATTTAGGGTAAATTTTTACTTTTTATATAATCTTATACTTTCAAAAAGTTGCAATAAAAATTCTTCTTATCCTTTATACAGATTCACTATTGTTTACATTTTGTTCCATTTAACATTATTTCAACACACATACATATAAATGTTATATATGCAGACTTTTTTCTGAACCATTTAAAATAAGTTAGAGGCATAGTACACCCTTACCCATAATCATTCCCATGTGTTTTTTTAAACATGAAAACATTCTTTTACATAAATACAAAATTAAAAAATGTATCATACCATTATTATCAAGTCTATATTCAAATTTTATTATTTGTACTAATAATATTCTGTATAATCAATTTCTCTCCATGTCTAAGATCCAATCCTGGATCACTCTTTATATTTAATTATCCCATATCTTTGGTTTCCATTAATCTAGGAGAATTCTTCAACCTTTCTTTGATTTCCTTGACCTTGACTTTTTTTTTCAAGAGTACAAGTCATTTTAATTGTAGTATAATATTAGTATAATATTCTCCATTTGGGTTTATGTAATATTTCCCCATGATCAGATTATGCATTTCTTGGACTAAATCCCCTATGGATTCCTTCTGAAAGTGTAATAACTTGAGGAGTTTATATTTATTAACTAACGTTCTACTCCAGGGAAGAGATCTCTCTTCTCCCTTTATTCACTTATATCACTATATAGTTGCTGAGAGCCACGGCTGAGTCTGTATGGCCCCTGGCATTTTGCCAACAGTATTGATTGACAGGCGAGGCATTACTATCCGCCTCTGCCGCAACTTTTGAGTTCTCGCACTATTTTGGAGTTCTCGTGGGGATTTCCGGGAGAGATATTTCCGGCTGGGGGTTCCTGGACAAGCCTCGTGGCGCGTTCGGGAGGATTCCCCGGGAGCTGTGTGAAGTGTTTTCCTGCAGTTTAAAAATAAAGTTTGTTCCTGCTTCAGTGGCTCGTGATTTGTGCCCAGCCAGACTGCGGCATTTGGTGGCCCGTGCGGGGAACGTCTGAAGCTTCGGGGTAAGTGAAATTGCTTGCCCCTAAGGGAAGGCGAGAGAATGGGTGACCATTTTAAAAAACAATGTGTTCTTGTTTTGATTTGTTTTGTGTTTGTTTCAAGCTGCCTATCCCTAGAATTTTCTCAGGCAGATTGGGAAAAATGGTTGGCTCAAGGTTTGAAGTTGTTCGCCCCTGAGGAAGAGATAGAAATAGACCACAAATGCACATATCAAGAAAATAGGAAAATTGATACAACGATTTTTTGTTCCGTTTTTGTTTCATTCTGTTTCGGTTTTGTTTTGTGTTATCTTATTGGGTTGCGTTATCTTTATAACAGATTAGAAATTAGTAAAAAACAAACTGAAAGAGTGTTAAGTAAATTGTTAGAGGTTCAGACCATGGAGAAAGACATTTTAGATCAAGCAAAAGAGAAGGTCTCTCAAGCTAGTCAGACAGAGGAAGAAAATTTAAAGGAAGAAAGCTTAGAGGAGAAACAGCTATTAGGGAAAAAGCTACAACAGGAGGCTGCTACTAACACCGTTCTATCATCAGAGAGCGTAATTCAACCAACAGCTCCCCCTATGGAGATAGCTGAGTGGCCCTCAAACCCCGTAGTTGATAGATGGGATCCTGAGACAGGACCTCAAAGATTAGCATGCCCTGTACTTGAGCAGGCAGGAGGGCAGCGAATTCACCGTGCTTTAGATTTCAAAACAGTGAAGCAGTTAAAGGAGGCTGTAACAACCTATGGTCCTCAAGCACCGTTCACTGTAAGCATGGTCGAATCCATTACTAACTTGGACATGACGCCAGCAGATTGGGCTAGTATGTGTAAATCTGTGCTAAATGGAGGACAATATTTGTTATGGAAGGTTGCCAATGAGGAATTTTGCAGGGAGACAGCTAGACGAAATGCAGCAGCCGGTTACCCTCAAAGAAATCTAGATATCTTGTTAGGAAAAGGACCTTATGAGGGTCAACGGCAACAAATTGAATATGATCCTGGCGTATACGCACAAATTGCTGTAGATGCGGTTAGGGCATGGAAAACTTTACAGGGGCATGGAGGTTTACAAGGTCAATTATCTAAGGTAATACAAGGAACTAATGAACCTTACGCTGAATTTGTAGATAGGCTTATTCAAGCAGCTTCCAGAATTTTTGGGGATACAGAACAGGCAATGCCATTTATAAAACAACTGGCTTATGACCAAGCAAATCGTTGTTGCAGAGAGGTCATTAGACCATGGAGACATGAAGATTTAAACACATATATTAAATTATGTAGAGACATTAATGAACAAGGGCAAGTCTTAGCAGCAGTACAACAGGCTTTAGATGCCAGGCCAAAAACATGCTATAATTGTGATCAAACAGGACATTTTAAAAGGAGTTGCCCCATAGGAGGAGGGTTTAAAAAAGCTAGATATCAAACGAATAGAATACCGGGTATTTGCCCACGATGCCGTAGAGGGAAACATTGGGCTAATGAATGCCGTTCTCAAACCACCATAGAGGGTATTCCGTTATCAAAAAACAGACAAGGACCAAGTGTTTACCCACGATATCGTGGAGAAAGGCATCGAGCTCCATTGCCAAAAAACGGACAGGGGGGCCCAATGCTCCGGGGCCCACGACCACAAATGTACGGGGCACTGGAGGAACCCAGCAACACCATGGAGGAACCCAGCAACACCATCAGGGTAGTGCCCAGGACACATTATCCATCAGATCTCTCATCAGACGAACCAGAGGGAGCGCAGGGTTGGACATCTGCGCCTCCGCCAGAGCAGTACTAACTCCAGAGATGGGAGTTCAAATCATTCCCACAGGAGTAAAAGGACCTCTTCCCCAAGGAACAGTAGGCTTATTGTTAGGACGCAGTTCTTCTACGCTAAAAGGACTTATGATAAGTCCCGGGGTAATTGATCCCAATTATGAAGGTGAAATAAAAATTATAGCTAGTTCTCCAAAGGGTATATCAGTAATTTCACCAGGAGATAGAATAGCACAGTTATTAATAATACCCAGCCTACATGATAAATTTTCCAGTAGTACTATAGAAAGAGGTTCCAGGGGATTAGGCTCCACAGGTGTAGATTGGGCTATGCTGTCTTTAAATTTAGATTCTCGCCCCATGCTAAAACTAAATATTCAAGGACATGAATTTAATGGGCTACTGGATACAGGTGCAGACCTTAGCATCATATCTCGTCAAGAATGGCCAAAACATTGGCCGTTACAACAAGCCACTCAAACGCTTCGAGGCCTAGGAGTGGCAACTAATCCCCATAGAAGTGCAATGGTATTAGATTGGAAGGATCCTAAAGGATGCGAAGGAACTATACAGCCATATGTATTGGATCATCTTCCTATAAATTTATGGGGACGAGATGTCCTAGATCAATTAGGTTTGACATTAACAAATAACATCAATCCAAATGCGCCCACTATTAGGGCTAGACAAGGTTTCAGGAAAGAAAAAAGATTAGGAGAACAAGGCATAGCAGCACCCATTCAAATAGATCAGGGAATAAATAGACATGGACTGGGTTTTCAGAAGGGGTCACTGAGGCAATAAAAATTACTTGGAAATCAGATAGACCAGTATGGGTTCCTCAGTGGCCCCTGACTAAAGAAAAGATACAAGCAGCCCATGACCTGGTCAAACAACAATTAGCGGAGGGACATATACAACCTTCCGTATCTCCTTACAATATTCCCATTTTTGTCATTAAAAAGAAATCTGGTAAATGGGGATTATTGCAAGATTTAAGAGCCATTAATAATGAGATGGTTATTATGGGACCTGCTCAATCGGGGATTCCTCAATTGTCTGCTTTGCCAAAAACCTGGTACGTTTTAGCTATAGATATTAAAGATTGTTTTTTTTTCAATTCCAATTCATCCTGAGGATAGTCCACATTTTGCATTTACTATCCCTGCACTGAATCATGAAGGTCCTGATCAGAGATATGAATGGAAAGTACTCCCTCAAGGGATGGCTAACAGCCCAACTATGTGTCAAATTTATGTTAACAAAGCAATCCAGCCACTTAGAAATCAAAATCCTAAACTACAAATATTTCACTATATGGATGATGTATTGTTAGCACACAAAGATAAAAACACATTGCTGGAATGTTATGCCACACTTACAAATTTATTAAAAAATTATAATCTAGAGATAGCAATAGATAAAGTACAATTAAATTTTCCAATTAATTATTTAGGAGTTCTATTATCCTCAACCATGGTCCGTCCACCAAAAATTCAAATACGAGTAGATCAACTCAAATCACTTAACGACTTTCAAAAGTTATTAGGAGACATAAATTGGATAAGGCCTTATCTAGGCATACCAACAGGAGAGTTGGGACCTTTATTTGATATCCTAAAAGGTCCATCAGATCCAAATTCACCCCGCATGTTAACGCCTGAAGCAAGAAAGGCATTAAAAATTATTGAAACATATATGGAAAATATGCATTTGGATAGAATAGATATAACTTTGCCTTTATTATTTATTGTAATACCAACAAAAAATATTCCTACAGGAGTATTTTGGCAAGAAGGTCCATTATTGTGGATACATTTATCTTATTCTCCTAACACTATTCTTACTAGGTATCCTGAGGCTGTAGGACAATTAATACTCAAAGGAATAAAAGCAGCAAAGGGAGTGTTTGGAATTTCTCCCAATAAAATTATTACTCCATATACTATGGATCAAATTGATGAGTTATCTAATGAGTTAAATACTTGGGCAATAATCATGTGTAAATCTAATGTTTCATTTGATAATCACTTACCATCTAATCCTTTGTTGTCTTTTTGGTCTTCGAATCCTGTAGTTTTTCCAAAAACGACAAGAAAAACCCCTATCATGAATGCTCCAAATGTATTCACTGATGGGTCAAATAATGGTACAGCAGCAGTAGTTACCCCTGATCAAACTTTTACATTTTTAGTACCCAAACAATCAGCTCAAAAGGTAGAGCTTAATGCAGTTTTACAAGCTTTTGTGATGTTTAAAGATTCTGTATTTAATTTATTCTCTGATAGTCAGTATGTAGTTAATGCTATAGTATCCCTTGAAGATGCTGGCAGGATTTCCCCTTCCTCTACTGTTTTCTCTTTGTTTTCTGCTATACAAAGTCTAATCTGGGACAGAAAAGATCCATTCTTTATAGGACATATCAGAGCACATACAGGATTGCCTGGAGCCCTTAGTTTGGGCAACGATTTAGCAGATAAAACTACACATGACATACATATTTTCTCTACACTAGAAGAAGCTACACATTTTCATAATAGGTTCCATGTCAATGCTAATACTTTACAAAAGCGCTTTAAAATAACTAAGGAACAAGCTAGACAAATAATAAAACAATGTCAAAATTGTGTGACCTTTTTACCACGAGTTAATCTTGGAGTCAATCCTAGAGGACTGATACCTAACCATATTTGGCAGATGGACGTCACACACTTGCCACAATTTGGAAAATTAAAATATTTGCATGTTACAGTTGATACTTCTTCCGGATTTTTGATGGGCTCCCTTCATTCCGGAGAAAAAACTAAAGATGTTATAGCTCATTGCTTACAAAATTTTGCCACTGTGGGCGTTCCAAAACAGTTAAAAACAGATAATGGTCCTGGTTATACTTCTAACTCTTTTAAAAAATTTTGCTCATCATTTGGCATTACTCATATAACAGGAATTCCATACAATCCACAAGGACAAGGCATAGTTGAAAGAGCTCATCAAACTATTAAAATGTACTTACTAAAGCAAAAAGAGGGAATTGGAAAGGGGTATATGTCACCCAAAGATAAACTTAAAATAACCCTTTTTACTCTAAACTTTTTAAATTTGGATTCCTCAGGGCTTAGTGCTACGGAAAGGCATATGTGTCCAAAAAATGTACATAAGCCTAAGGTACTTTGGAAGGATATTCTAACAGGACAATGGAAAGGTCCTGACCCAGTGATTGTCTGGAGTCGGGGTTCTGTTTGTGTTTTTCCACAGGGAGAACAGCAGCCGATTTGGATTCCAGAGAGATTAACTAAAACAATTTCTACAGGCCAAAAGGAATATGATTTGACTCAAATCCATAACAGCTGATATCCAGAACTCCAGTTTGGCTATTCTTACATCTACGACAGTGATTAACCAGGATGCTTTTTTCAATATTTATTTTATTATTTGCCTTTTCCCACATCATAAAGTTTTATTTTATTTTTGAGCTCATACAGACCTAGGTTAATGTTTTTCTGATCAGTTTTATTTTTTGACTGTGGAGTTTTTAAGCATTGCAATGGAGATTTCACCTAGGTAAAGCTTCAAGGCCTTTACTATTGTCTTAAGTGTTGTATGTTATGTGTGCACACTTCTGTTTTGTGTTGTATGTCTGTATGTGCGTATGTCCATATATCATATATGAGGAGCGCTCATGAATAAATGGATCCGAATTTTTTTATTCACGTGATTTTAATGGTATAATTTAGATTGGGTAAACAGCTGTTGAAAATTGTTTTAATATGTGAACAAATAGGAGGTTAACAGATCTGTTTGTTTACTTTCACCTTTCCTTCTCATTATATTTAATAATTCTGTTCAGGATAATGTAAATTGTTCAAAAAATTGTTTTCTTAGTGCCTGTTGGAATGTTATATAATTTTTTTCTTAGCATCATTGCCAGAATTCCTATCTTCATCCCAGTGCCGGTGAAGACAAAGATAAAACCAACTACAGCTTCTTCGATAGTTATCACAACAAACTGTAAAAACTGATGCATCAATGAATAACAACTCCACAAGTAATGCTCAATTAAGGAGTTGATTTACTTTGGGAGGAAATGGACATATTGACAGATTCCTCTGCTTTGAATTGCTTGCAGACCTTGCCTGGACTATGTATCACTTGTATGCATTGTGAACTATCTGTTGGTACAGCGAATTGTGGTAGTGCTGGAGTATTTTTGCTGATGGTGTCACCGGTGGTACAATTTTTCAAAGGAGCCCTCAATTGGCTTAGTGTCATGGCATTTTGCATCCTCCTCCCTTCTACTAGTGATGGTCTAAAATTTGGGGGCCAACAGAGGTGAGGCGAAGAACCTCACCCCCCCACTGGTGCAAAGGCCTATCCACAAGTATGGCTGTATGCTGGACCGGTAGTCAGTGACGGGTATGATCCAATTGCAGTGGTACCAACCTAAGACAGGAGGCTGACGCCTAGAGGTCAGTTCATCCCATGACGGGTAAGGACCATATGTTGAATTGGACTGCCTAACAGGCACGGTCCCTAAGCCACATTGCTTGTTGTTTAATTAAACGAAAAGGGGGAGATGCTGAGAGCCACGGCTGAGTCTGTATGGCCCCTGGCATTTTGCCAACAGTATTGATTGACAGGCGAGGCATTACTATCCACCTCTGCCGCAACTTTTGAGTTCTCGCACTATTTTGGAGTTTTCGTGGGGATTTCCGGGGATTCCCCGAGAGTTCCCATTGGTTGGGGAAGTGGAGGAGGAGGGATTTCCGGGAGAGATATTTCCGGCTGGGGGTTCCTGGACAAGCCTCGTGGCACGTTCGGGAGGATTCCCCGGGAGCTGTGTGAAGTGTTTTCCTGCAGTTTAAAAATAAAGTTTGTTCCTGCTTCAGTGGCTCGTGATTTGTGCCCAGCCAGACTGCGGCATATAGTGTCATGCATTTTTTTTTTTTTTTTTTTTTTTTTGCCAATGGATATTAAGCCATTCCTATCATTACTTATTTTTATGTTTAAGTGTCCCACATTTGCAAGAGAATCATCTATGCTTCATGGTAGCTCCTATTTACCTCATGTACTCATAACTCCTTGAGCACCTTCTTATTTTCTAGCATATATACAAAAAACTTTCTGACTTGGACTCAGCTTTTTCTCCAATGAAAGATGGTTCTATTTAATGAGCAAGTGGTAATTAGAAATCAAAATCTGGCATTAATTGATACTTATGCCACTGTTTTTGATGACAAGTTAGCTTTCAGTTGAATAGTTTCCCTTATATGTATGTACATGTAAAAAAATTAAGTATGTGCTTATACATATAGGTTTATGCACACTAACTTTAAACCTTAATTAGAAATTACTGAACTTCTTTGGATATGCACTTTTATGATTTTTAGCAAATTGAGAAATTAGGATATACAATTTTTAAAAATATATTTTCTGCTCCATTCCCATTCTTCTGATTCTGTGATTCTAATTACACATTAAACCACTTGATATTGCTACATAAATTGTAGAAAATCTGTGTTTCCCCTTTATTCCTTTAATTAGATTATTTCTTACTCTTCTACCTTCAAGTTCACTGACCTTTTCTTCTACCACAAAGTTCATAGAATGAATATTTTCATTACAGTTACATTATATTCTCAGATATAAAATTTCCATTTGCTGCTTCTTTTTTTAAAATTTGCTTCCATTTATCTTTGAGATTCCCCAGGTATGCTTTTATATGACCAGTTTTTTCTTTAAATCCTTGAACATATTTATCTAAGTCCTTTAAAGTCTCCCATATACTAACTGTAAAATCTGCATTATCTTAGGGTCAATTTTTAATTTTTTTTCTTCCAGCAGCAGCTGTTGTTGTTTGCATGGCTGTTAGTATGTTAATGTATATGGTACACTGTAGATGCTATGATGCAGAAATCCTAAACTCTGTTATCTTACCCTGGAAAGTACTGAGTTTGGGCATTTAACTTGACTAAATTCAAACACTAAATTCTTGTTTTTTCCTGTAATGGGAAGCAGCTGAAATCTCTGCTCAATTTTTTCAGGATTCCAGCTGTTGCTTCCTCACAGGGTTCACGGAGTTTCCCTAATCCATGCATGGCCCAGAAATCCACCAAGGATTTAGGTAATTTACAATCACATTTGGAACTACTCTCTTTACAGGATTTTCCTGCAAGTCTAGTAATCTCAAATTTATCCTATGACTCTTCAAACCAGCAAAAACAAGAGATTTCTGTTGAGTTCTACCTGTACTACACAACGTGGACTGACTTCTGTTGAGTTCTACCTGTACTACACAACGTGGACTGACTTTTGTCTAAACACTATCAACACAAGCCCAGTCCATTGTAGTTTCCTTCTTTCAAGGGTCAGTCCAATTTCTCCCAGGTGATGGTTGCTCCAGGTGTTTTTAATATTTTGTCCAGAGTTTAAAATTGTTATCTATGGAAAATTTAATTCAATACAAACTACTCTGACACATAACACATAACCCTATGCACTGAGTTTTCATTTCCACAACTGGATGTATACGTGTGTGTGTGTGTGTGTGTGTGTTTTAAACTATTTACTCATCCTAGTTTAAAAATCTGTGTTTTTTAAAAAAATATTTTGTTATTAACTGACAATTTTTGTGATTCCACTTTTGGTTTCCTTAAACATTATAATAATTATCTCATACTGTACCTGTAATAATTAATTTTGTAAAGTCCTTGGAATTTAAATCTGTTGGTTATTTTGTATTCTAACTTTCACCTTTGGTTGTAAGCTTCTATGTTTGATTATTTGTGATTCTGTGATTTTAACCTGTGAAAAATCTAGGAGCCTAAAATGAGGATGCTGTCCTCCACAGATGTATATTTTAACTTCATCACTAGCCAAAGGATCCATACCAACCAGGTATCATTTAGCTCCTGTCATAGCTTAATTGCTAAATCTCAAGTTTATATTCCTTACCTTGCCTCTAGCCCTAAGTCTATCAAATGCAACATGAAAAAAATACATATATACCTATATATGTATACACACATGTACATATACTTTCCATGCAGGATAATCCCATCTTTCATCTATACTTACTCCTTACAGTTTAGTTTCAGCTATTTTTAGTTTATCCCTTGGGATTTAATTCCCTACAAGTTCACCAATGCAATAAAAAATCTGATTTGTGCAGAATCTAGTTCTTTTGGAACAATAAGGACTTTAAAAAATTTTATTCTATATATTAGAGAATCACACCATTATACTAATACCATTATACAAAGGTTGTGTTATTCTGTTCTCTATTATACTTTTACAAGCAGGGAAAAATCATTTCTAAATTTCATATTTTTCATATTGTAGCAATTTCTAACAATATTACCAACCTCCTTAAAACTATAGAAAACTTTTAAGTAAAAGAAACCGTATAACTCTGAATTTTGAAAATCAACCCACAAAATAAAAATAATTTCACTTGACATTAGACCAGTATGACTACAAACAAACCCAAATAGGTGCAATTCAATAAAAGAGCTCAGCAGATCCAGAATGTGCCTGTAT
Organism: Marmota flaviventris; assembly: GCF_047511675.1. Classification (NCBI taxonomy): domain Eukaryota; kingdom Metazoa; phylum Chordata; class Mammalia; order Rodentia; family Sciuridae; genus Marmota; species Marmota flaviventris. The sequence goes on from NC_092507.1 coordinate 51,789,988, forward strand.
TCATTTTCTTTTATCTTGGAAAAATAGTATTTTAAACTTCTTTTGGAAAATTTTCAGACTTGTATAAATATATCAGCAGAACGGACTCTACTCTGAGAAACAGTTTTCTAAAAGTAATCTTATTTCATAGTTTGAAACAGAATAAAGTTAACTGATCAAATGTCCTTGGCTGAATTAGCATGATGATGTACACTAATTACAAAGACTTAGCAATGATATTAGGAAGCTTTAAAAAGGAAAAGATGAAGAAGAAAAAAAGCACTTGAATGGGACAGTTATAGCAAAAGCCATTATATTTGATTTCAATATTATGCAAATCTAAACATGGAATGTATTATGTTTATACAGGATAAAATCTTTTCAAAACAGCAATGTTATCATTCAATTAATACATATTTACTGAGCAACTATTTTACTGATGGCAACATTTAGTAACAATTTAAGGAACACAAGGCTAATTTACAGAACCAAGATTTCAATTTTGGCTTTTCTTACTTCAAAGTTCACGATTTTCTACTTCAACTCTTAAAAAAAAAAGTGAAGGTTTCATCTAGATAGAAAAATTATAATGCCTCTCATTTTACACAGAAAGAAAATTTTGAAGGAAAGAAAGAAACTAAAGAAACTAGGAGCAACAATTATTTAATTCATCTGTTTCCTCTGTTTTAAGGCAGTATTCAAAGGACCAAACAGAAGGTAGAGAAAACTATACTTATTGAAAACTTAGGTAATCTCTAAATCCTTTCAAAAGCATTTTTAGTAGTATGTGGTACATACTAAATAAATGTAAGATATGAAAATTATGAAACATAAGAAAATGAATACCCCAAAACTCACCACATAATTTATGAATTAGATCATTACTACCAATTTGTTTGGGTACACACACCTCTTCTCTATCTCATCTGCTTCCCACAAAATAAAACCATTAAACTGAATTTTGTATTTGTCATTCCCTGATTTTCTCCAAGATTATCTTTTACCACAAACAAATATAACCCCAAAGTTTCTCCTTAAACTTTTCAAGATAATATGTAGTCTTTCAAAATTGGTTCTTTCACTTGTTATATTTTTAAGACTCATCCACCCATTCTACTGTCATTGGACATTTGCTCTTTCCTGTTTATTTTAGATTCATTTAGGCCATATATATTTTCACAAATACTCATCACTGTGTAGTTTTTCCCTGTCAAGTTTTAAAGAAATTAGAATATGGATCACTCTTTCCCATAAGTTATATTATACATTTAGCCTTGCAAGTGCATACCAAAAACTCATCATCTCAACACCATTTAAAAATGATTCCACCTTCATATGCCATTTGACTATCTGAACCACTCCCATGTAAGACCTCAGAATTTACTGCATTTAAAAGTAAAAGTTTACTAACAATGATAGGGATCCTCAACTAAAATGCTATTATGCTTCATGCATTATTAAACTGTGAATTTGACTTAACTTTCTCTGTTAAAACATATTAACTCAGCAAACTTGCTATATATGTGAGATGTCAACCTTAAGATTGTATATTCAGTCACAAATAGTCACAATTGTGTATTTGTAGCTTGATATATATATGAACAGTGATCTTTCTAATGCTACAACATTTGGGGGAATGAAAAACTTACTCCATACACAATCTTGAAGTTGATTTCTCACATATATAGCAAACACTCAAACTCTCCTAAAATAACACATACCATGTTAAGAAGACACTAAGAAAGTTCCACTTTTAATAGTTTTTTTTTTTTGGTTCTCCATTTCTACAACAGAACAGGAACAAAGTTCAGGAAATATCACCAGTTTGTTTTCAATTCCTACTCAGGGATTTTCTGTTACATTACCTTTGTAGCTTTGTATATACGACAACTGAATGATCTATCTAATGCTACAACAGGGAGAAAAGTTTTTGTAGTTAATTTTGGGGAATGAAAAACCTACTCCATGATCCATAATCTTTAAGGGCATAAGTAAAACACATTTATTGATACCTATGGGACAGCCTTTAGATGTTGAGTTTCCTTATTCATAAAGTAAGCATAATAGTTGCCTCTAATTGATAGGGTTTTTTTTTTTTAATCTAATGAGAAACTGTAAATAAATTGCTAAATACAGTACCAAGATCATAATTAAAGATTCCATAAATACAGATTATTGTTATTTCTGCACATCTTTTCATTTTCCCATCAATTTCTATTTGATAGTAATATTTTCCCTGCTGTCTTACTTTGCATTTCATTCAAATCTGAAAATAATACAGGAATATGCTCCTCCAGGGGGGCAGTACCTAAGTCAGCCTGGGGGACAAGGAGCATCCAGAGGATGTACTGTTATATACTCCTCCCACTCCCCAATTTGATTCTTGTTTTTTTTTTTTTTTAAAGTTATTTAGTGATTAAAAAAAAGTTTTGCAGGGCAGTCAACTGCGTTTGAATTCATCTCAATATAGGATGGATGTAGGATAGGAAGAACAAATGAGTATTATCTAGCAAAATACCTAAGGCCATTTAAAAAAAATCAGATTATGGGGTTGGATGAGAATTTGGAGATTACCCAATACAAATTTATTTTCGTAAGTAAGAAAAGTGAGTCTATAATTGACTTCGGGGATAATGAGAGTCTTGAGTGGAAACCAGGTTCCAAGATCCAGTTCCTGAAAACTTTCGAGACTTTGTATTAATTCACTGCCCTAATCTAGGCAGCACAAGGCTTAACGGTCGTGTCTTAATCTACACCGTCCCATCCTCGATCAGTTAACCTATTTAAATTTCAAATTAGGCATTATCTACATAGAGTCCACAACCTATACAATCTTTCAAAAGGCTTGGAGAAACAGAAGTAAACGAAGACTATCTGATGAGTACTGCTGGAGAAGAGGTAAGTGAAGGGTACTGTCAACACACACAAGTTTATAGTCTTAAAATAGTAAAATGGAAAAAAAAAAGGCTACCGGGCCGCTTAATATCTACTCATAAAACAAATCAGCAATATCTGGGCAGGAGATACCTACGGCATTTCGAGTCTCAGGGAGGCACCACCGCCGCTGGACAAAACGAACTAACCAGCTGCAGGAAACGCCGCAGCTGAAAAGCGCGGGCAAGCGGGCACTCCTGGTGTCACACCTAACGCGGTCCGCCGGAAACACCCTCCGCGCAATGAGGAATCCGAGTAGGTGCGAGTAAAGGGGTGCATAAGGTGTCTAGGCCCCAAACCCACATCCAGTCCCGCCGCGCGTAACACGGAACCCTCTTACTACTCGGGCCAGAGAAATACTCGAACAGAGGAGCAGCAAAAACATGCCTGTTCTTTCTGGAGCAATTCATCCTACATTTATAGCCGGACCGTTTAGGGAGGTGCTCCGCGTCTTATTTCCGGTGACAGGCGCAGTTGCCATGGTAATTAGAGAAAGGCAAGGTCGGTCGGACTGCTGCGAGAGGGTCGCGGAACGGTGGAGAAAACGGGCTGTGCTTCCTCGTTTGTGAGCTGGAATTAGGTAGCAAACAGCTCGTTGTCTCTGTCTCTTCCCTCCCTCTGTTCCTTTCCCTGCGGCTTTCTCTTCTTCCGCGTCTTGTGCGTCTCTGTCCTCCTAGCAGTTGGTCTACGCATGTCCCTAAAATGTACATACACATGCAGTTTTATGCCCGGAGAAATCTGAAAACAGAGATTACTGGAGATTAGCCTAGACCGTGCTTCACTGCGGAGGGACGGTGGCTGCCTGGCTCTGTTTCCAATTGGCCCTTGAGAAGCCCGAGGCGCTTGTTAACAGTTTATTTTTCCTGCTATTGTGTGCCTGGTTATTTATGGAGCCGTTTGCTGCAGTGTACTCTCTAGGCCCCTGCCTCGGTCTCGGGCTGGAGTTTTAAATAAAGGAGGTTTCCAAGCCTGAGGGGTGCAATTATATATTTATTTAAGCTTCAGTTTAGTCTCTCTTCACAGAAAAGGGGAGAATAGAATTCTGGAACATTTCCGCCGTGGGATTTCCAAGTGAGAAACTCATCATATTTGGAAAGAGTATTTTGAAGAAGATCCTAAATTTTATTTTATTTTTTTTTCATTTAAAAATTGCTTGCTGCAAAGAGGACATTCATTCTTCCTTGTTGGAACAGTTTTCTTTTACATTTGTGAGAAGGTGCGTGCTCGCATATGTGTTTAAAACTCTGATGCTTAATTATAGTGATACCAATTTGCAGTAACCAGACTGTGACGCCACATCCCTATGGGGTCCTTCTAAATCTGGTGTAATATGAAAGTGTCAGGCAGGCGGTCTGTGTATTATAAATAGGGTACTTCATCCATGATAAGCGATTATTATCTTTCTTTCCCAAGTGTAAAAGACCTATATAATTCAAGAAGGTGCCAGTGATTTAGGCCCCCTGAGTAAGAATCCAATGAGTCCTGAAGGGGACCCTACCTGTGTCATTTTATTGTTGAACTTGAAATTTCAATTTATTACGTTGAAATGTATTTTTAGAAGTCAAAGCTGGATAAAGTAATGTTGGAAGCTGTTAGACCACCAGTACAATTTAGTACCTCATAGTAGCCATTGTTAATAAGCCTTCATTCACATTAACAAAGAGTAAATTGTTTCTGAAATTTACTGCCTTTCACTACTTACTGGCGAAGTGACATCTCTGTCCCTCCATTTCTTCACCTGTAAAATGGACAAAAGTAGGGGTAAAGTAAGATGTGTGACAGTTCATTAAGCTCTTATGAGCAGAGGTGCTGTATAAACCCAAAATATTATTAGTAGTAAAGGAACACAGTAAAGCTCTGTGGTAATGCTATAAATGGGACTGTAAAAATTCAGTTATTTTTTTGAAATTCAGTTCTTTGAAATAAGGAGCTGCATTATTGAGATGTTAATGAAATGATTTGGTTGATCTTGCCATGGAGGATGGGTGCCAAGTGCTTTCTGTAAAAAAATCTAATTATTATGGAGTTTCACATTTTTGTTATGGTTGTTTACATATTAGGGATTGAATTCAGAGGCACTTGACCACTGATCTACATTCCTAGCCCGTTTTAATTTTTTATTTTGAAACAGGTTCTCACCAAGTTATTTAGGGCCCAACTAAGTTGCTAAGGCCCTCCTGGAACTTGTGCTCCTCCTGCCTTAGCCTCCCCACCTGCTTGGATTACAGTTGTGTACCACCATGCCTGGCTGTAGTTTCATGTTATCTACAGTTTATTTAGCATTTACTAAGTGTCAGACAATGTTCTACATGCTTTATGTATGTTAACTAATATAATTTTCTCAATGAACCTATTAAGAGTCTCATCTGATGGATTGAGAAAATAGATGTATGCTTTTACTTTGTCCTGATTCATCTTTTGTTGTTATTTTATGCCTTTGTTCTTTGGGCTGTTATTACATATTGGAGGGACAATTTGTGTGGGTGGGTGTTTATATGTGTGTTTAATTAGAAATCAACTGCCAAGGGTTTATTTTAAATTAACATTATAATTAGTCTACATACATATTATAACATATTTTTCTTCTACATATAAAAACTTTAATATTGTGATCCTCCCACACACTAGAAAGGTGTAATGACATTTGCATTTTAGGTGATTAATATTGACTAAAACAATTTTGAAATTATTTTCTAGTAGAATGGCCGTCAGTCCAGGAAGTGATGTGGCTTTTACTAGTCAGAAATCCACGCTTTCAGAGAATCCTCGAACAAAGAAATTTCCACTAACTGAAGAACAGATATTTTATATGAATTGTAGAGCTGCCTACTTAACTATCTTCAAAAGCAGCTTAGAAAACATTATTTCTAAAGATCAACTTTGCCTAGGTAAAATTTTTTAACTTAAAAATGTTTTGCCTTATTTGTTGAATGTTGCTAGGTCAGAAAGACTGGAATTAGATTTACATTGTTAAACCATCTCAATTTCATAATGAAGCTTGAGCAATAGAACTACAGTAAGGTATTATGGCATTATGTTTAAGTTACATATACTAAGAACTTTAAAATAAAATTATGCAACCTAGATTGGTATCTTGAAAGATTCCACCAACTACTACTTGCTTTAAAATGTTTTTTATTCTCATTTTGCTGCTTTGGAATTTATCATAGTAGAATTAAAACACTTTTGGCTTCTAAATCATTAGTGTAAATTTTGACCTATCCTGAGAAAAATATAAAAGGTATATAAAAGTGGGGCCAAATGACTTTAAAAGAGAACTATTTGGAGATAATTGGAATTTGAAAAGAGAATAATAATTTAGTGTTTATTTTTTTGTTTGTTTTTGTCTCTTAGTGCTTCTCTTCATTATTATATTTTAAAATTCCTTTGGTTACTAATGTCCCCCAAATTGATGAATTTGATCCTGTTCAGGGTATCAAATGACATAAAGGTCCCTGGTCTCAACAGAACAGTAAACAATACTAGATACCCTGACTACTCATGTCTGTTTCTTCAATACTGATAACTTTATGAGTAGAGAAATTGAGTTATTTTTTTCCATCTTTAGAAGTATTTACCTTAAACCAAAACTCTAACATATTTCTTGAATTTGTATATACTAAGATCTCTATTTAAGGAAATCCATTTTGGGGACAATGAGAATTGAAGAGATTAAAATTTGTTTGATGTTTAAATAAAAGACATTATTTGTAAAATAGTTTAAATGCAAATACCCAGGATTAACATGAATTTTAAAGTTATGAATTAATTTTACTTTGATTTACATAATTTTTAAATTGGCAAAATGTCCCATTTTGAATTTTATATTTAATTTTCATTTTGAATTTTAAATATTAGTGTTTAATTAATATGTGTTAATGCCATAAGAAGAGATCCAATTAATTTAAGTCCAATATGCCACTATTTCTTAAGTAATTGAGGTTTTTTTCCTTCTTTCAAAAAGAGGTTGAGATAATAAATATGCTAAGTTTACAAGTTTAAATGATTTCCACAGGTATGGCATTTTGTTTGTGAATTAATGACTATGTATTAAGGTACTGTCAGTCTTATGAAATTATCTGGGAAGATAATGCAGTTTTTGTCTCCTCAGTGGAATTGTCTTTTGGGTTTATGGTGGAATATTCTTTGTAACATTGTAATAATTGATTTCATATAACCTAGTTATTAAAAAGGAGTAATGTGAACCAATGATGTCTCTTTCTTACTACTTTTAGTAATATCCTTCTGCCACCTAGCACATAATATGTGCTGATATTTCCATTTCAAAGTAAGATAGAGCAGTACCATTACTAGAGCTTTAGAAACTTTTTTGCCAGTTTATAAATAATACAGGTATTATAGACTCATGTCAAAGCTTATTAAGCCCTATCAAAAGATCAGTATCTTGTCAACCTTTAAATATCTACAATTACATAATATTTTCACTGTCATCAAAGTTAACAGTTAATTCCAACTAATTCTAAACCTCAAGATTAAAATTAGTAACAACTAGAATGTATCAGTTTCTTAGATGTGGGGATGTCTACTTAGTACATATTTTGGCATAATTAATATCATTTTGAGAAAATTGTTCTTTTGTAATTAACAGCATATTTTAAAAAACAATATATGTGTGTATATATGTATATATATATATAACATATATGTATATATGTATATTATATTGTTGTTACTGAAGATAGCAACAGGTGTACTAAGCTGCCCCTTGTGGGAAAGAGTTACACATTAATTTTCCCAAAGCTGGACAGAAAATATTTTCTATCATGTTGATTTTTGACCTGAAAATCACAACTTCATTTAGATCCTACTTGTATTTCCAATTTTTAAAGGGTAGGAGTTGGCTGGGGATGGAATCCTAAAACATAAATGTCCTTTTGCTGATTCTGTTAATAGATGAATTATGGAATTGTCTGTTCATACAGTGGGGGAAATATTTATCTTTTGGTTCTAGCACAACATGGTAATCAGGGATCCAAAATAAACCTGTGGAAATAAAAAATATACATAGATTTCAATGCTACAAATTATACAAAGGCATTATAGGTGAATGAAAAATGGCAGTTATTACCATTATAACTTCTGTTAGCTTTGAAGGTCACCTTTAGATTATCTTCTTGTTTATCCTTTTTTGCCAAAATTTAAATTATCTGGTTATAATGAACTGGGATAATCTAGAGAATAGGAAGATTTCTCCTTGTCTTCTAAAATATTATTGACCATAAGTTATGACTACAAATAAGATTTTTTTTACTTTAGATGTAGACTTCCTATTTACATTATAAAACTTCTTTGGAACTAAACAGTTTGTATCTGAAAAAATTTCACTCTATGTATGCTTGTCTACAATAAATATTCACTTTAACTGACTCAACAAATGTCTGGTTTTATTAACCTGATTTAATTTCTATTTCCTTAGGGTATTTCTTTAAATTGTTTAATATTTACTAGTCCAAATTACATTAAATTACAAAACGTTCAGATTATCATTTTTTAATATTTATTTTTTAGTTGTAGTTGGACACAATACCTTTTATTTATTTATTTTTATGTGGAGCTGAGGATTTAACCCAGGGTCTCGCATGTGCAAGGCAAGCGCTGTACTGCTGAGCCACAACCCCAGCCCCAGATTAACCTTTTATTAGTGTGATTTATGTGGCACAAATCTGTGAATTCTCATTTTAGGTGGAAATATCCAATATAAGGTTTTATAATAGAAGTTGGTAGTATTATTCTTAAAATTCTGCTAATTTCTTCTGTGGTGTTCAGGAAACATAATTTATTAATTTTACACAGTTATAACTTAATATGCAGAAGTTTATTTGCAAATTATGTAATTACTTCTATCCGACTGTAAAGAGATATCTATAATTATTTAAAACCATTATATTTTAGTGTGATGTGACATGAAAATAACACATCTTTTTACACATTTTTCTTTCATAAGAACATGATTTAAAATGAAATGTAGTTTAACTGGTATTGACATTCTTGATTTTTAGCAGAGCTGTAACTGCACCTATATACTATTTTGTGCATACAGTTGACATGAAACATTTTCTGGAAAGCCTGTCTAGCAATGGTGAACATTTTAGATATCATGCCTTATTTGACATTAATATCTTAAAATGAATGATTGAAAGTGAATTTTCATAATTTTATATAATTTTAAAGAAGGAAGAACTTCAAAAGCAGAACTGCAAAAATAATTTAAGCAGTTAGATGTAAATGATGATGGCTCTTCTTTACTTCCTTAAAGTATTTGTTAAGGCAGAAAAAGTAATAATTCAAGCTTTTTGTCATTATCCTTATGTTCTCAAAACATTTAAGTGGGTGATGTTTTTAATCATTTTTTTCCCTCTAAAAGTTCTTAAATTAATCAGGTGTTATTGGTTATTCAAAACTTGTATGTTGAGAACCAAATTGTCAGAACATTGAAAATTCATTTAATTTTGGTGGCATTAATAAATTAAGACTCTTTAGCTGGTGGAATATATGTGTTTGTTTTCAAAAGTCAGACATACAATAACAACTAGATTGTCAACACCAAAGATAATATATTGGTATATATGAACTTTGTTTAATATATAATGACTGGAAGAAAAATTACACTTAAATACCAATTCCAAGTGTCACAATAACAAATAATACTTTTTTACTGGACAGCTCTTCAGTATGCAGGAAGAAATCCATCCCAAAAGACCATTAATAAGTATTGGACTCCTCAAACTGCCAAACTGAATTTTGATGATTTTTGTATAATTTTAAAGAAGGAAAAACCTACTTCAAAAGCAGAACTGCTAAAATCATTTAAGCATTTAGATGTAAATGATGATGGCTGTATTTTACATACTGACCTTTATAAATTTCTAACAAAGGTAAGATCTATGAAACTGTTTTGTAATGTTCATATTTGCAAAACAACTGGAAATCTAGCTTTGGCTATCAAAGTTCCAATTAAAAATAATTATTTCATTTTCAGGTTAAATGAATCACATGTTTATTTATATAATTAGAGGTCATTTGGATAAAAAGTTCTTTGTAAATAAGTATAAAATTGAGCCTATGTTGCAGTCTTCTTATTCTCCTGCCCAATGGTCTTAAAAAACCAGAGATGGGTTCATATGGGATAAGTAAAACAAAGTATAAATGGGATAAGAAATCTGTTCTGTGTTTTGGTACATTGTCAGAAGAGACCGTTACTCTATATTCAATAATAGTTACAACTGATACAATGATATGTAATTGTTAAAATTTAGTAAATTAAAATTTAGCATATTTTCATAAAATATAATAAAAAATTGCTGTTTTATTATATATTACAATCTTATCATTGCTTGACATGATACTCATTCGGATTAATAATGAGGCCATATATTCAAACTTACTTATAGAAGAGATTAAAATGTATTTCCACAATCCCCATGAATAATAAAGTGGTAATCGTGTTGTTTTAAAATAAATCTTGTTTTATTTCAGACAGGTGAGAAGATGACTCGAGAGGAAGTAAATGCCATAATAAATTTGGCTGATGTAAATGCTGATGGAAAATTTGACTATATTAAGGTACAAAAGCTCATATTGATGTAAATTTGCATTCTGAGTAGGGAAATTATTTTTATTTTTTGCCCAGGCTTTATTAAGGTATAGTTGACAAAATTATATATATTCATAGAATACAGGTAATGTTTTGATACGAGTATACATTGTTAAATGATTAAATCAAGGTAATTAACATCAAAAACGGTTTCTTTTCTGTTTTTGGGGGGTAGTTTTTTTTTTTAACAGTCTACCACTTGCCACCTTTAGCCCCCACAAAAGTATTTTTTAAAGGGATACATCTTTTTAATATTGGCAATGACTCAGTTGTATGTTGTGTTCATTGTACTCAAAGTCATTCTCTTCAGTTGTACAATTGTGATATGATGATTACATTAAAAATAGTACAGATTATGCATTCCTAATCCAAAAATCCAAAATCCAAATGGTCTAAAATCTGAAGCTTTTTTGAGTGTCAAAATGATGCCACAAGTAGAAAATTCCACACCTGACCTCATGTGCAGTGTAGCAGTCAAAATTTAAGCACAGTAAAAATGCCTTATACAACTACTATCAGGGTGTGTTTATAAGGTGTATATGAAACAAGTGAATTTCATATTTAGATTTGAGTTTCATCTCCAAGATTTCTCACCTTATATGTGCGAATATTCCAAACTCTGAAAACATCCAAAACAGTTTTGGTTCCAACATTTTCAGATAAGGGCTGCTCAACTTGTATAACCAAGTTAAATTATATGTGTGTGCACATACAGGCACATAAACAAACATAGAGATTCTCCTCAGAAATGTGCCTTTTCTGCAATGACGAATCATAAAAATTATTTAGAACAAATGCAAGTCTATACATCTTGTAAAAAAAATAAATCATTTCTCCTTGTGTAACATTTTATTTCCACTCAGAGTATGACCTCCTCATTGAATCATGGCTGCATTTCACTAGGTCACTTGAGGCTGGTCAATCTGATTCAAGAAAATAAAATGAGTTCCCAAGTTCAATAAGAAATATATTCCATCTATCAGTCTATTCCTTGCCTACTAATGTGCATTTGCCTTCTTCTTCTCCCAGATGTATGATTGAATGTTTTACCCACTGGACTACTTTTTTATTTCCTTTAGTTTTGTAAATTATATATGACAACCAATGAACAATGTCTCAAGACTACACTAGAAAAACTGGAAGTTGATAGTAAACTGAGGCGTCAACAGTTTGGAAGCCATGTTGAAGGGCCCCCTGAAAGGGACCCATCACCAGTAACAAAACAGTCACCTAGAATCATAAGAAAAAATGACCAGGAAACATTCTCAAATAAAGGTTTGTACTTTTACAAAAAGAATTTCTTGATCAGCAATGAAGGGTCATAACTCAAATAAAATAAAAATTTCCTTTCATCTCAGCTTATCAATGATAGAACAAATGAGAATCCAACTTTTGTTAGCTACCATTTCTAGACTCTTAGCTGTAAAAATCTACTGAAGTAAAATTTTATTGTGGAACTTGACTTGGCTATGCTCATTATATTTTATTAAAATTAAAATTTCAGACTAAAAGGTGACATATTGAAGTGAAGAATCTTATTAGTAGCCCATAAATTAGGAGCCATTAAAGTCTGATAAATATAAAATTTTTGACTTTATTTCAATAGGAAGAACAAAGAGAGTAAAATTATACAATAGACATTGTGTACTACACTGTGTTTATAAACAAACTCCTACTTACAACTTTTCATAATATTAGACCAAATAATATTACTTGTTACAGGTGACACAAGGAGTCCTTTGCTGTCAACAACTAGAAAGTTCAAAACATCTGTTTCCTTCACAATTACCATGAGTGCTAATAGTAATCGAAACTCAAAGTTAACAGAGCCAAACTTAAAGGTATAGTATCTGAAATTAACATGAACTTTTAATGACAACAGTTGACATTAAATTTATTAGTAACTATCAGTGTGTATAGAGACCCAGTAGTTTGTGAAATAATTCTTTGAAGTTTTTCCTGTAGAATGCAGCATTTCTACCTGTAAGCTACTTGTAATGTATTAAAATATAAATAAGGAATATTACTTAAAGGGTTTTAGTTTGAAAATGATGACTCTTGAATTTTTTAACTTGATGAGTAGATTATGTAATTATATACTTTGGCAAGCAAATTTTGTTGTTGTTTAACAAATACTGTCCATAAGTATTTCTTAGAAATAAATCATTCATTCAATATCAATTCCTATGAGAGAAAGACAAGAAAGTCACTTTGCTAAGTCAATATTTGTTGAGTGTTAATATTGATCTTCTTCCTTTGTTTTCCCTTTCTAGACTCAACCTTTACTAGTTTTCTTTCAACAGAAAATAATAGCTACAGAAATATAAAACATTAACTGGAAACTGCTAGGATACATTAAAAATGTGCACCTAGAGACCTCTGTAAAAGGGGGAAAAATGGTTATGGCCACATACTATAACTGCTGTTAGAAAACTGAACTGATTGTTCTCAAGAGCTACATTTTTGTTTCAAATAACAACTCTGTATTTGTTATTGAACTCTGAAGTCCCTTATATCTTTAAATTGCTAGACAGTGACATTTGTTCTATATTAAAATTTTAAAACATTATCTCCAAGGAATTTGTTCAGACTGTTTAGGAATCTATACACCCTAAGCAATTTGGTGTGCATGTCCAACATGTTCACACAATATTTAGTGTCCCAACAATATTATTTTCCACCAATGGAACCTTTCTGTGTTTTGCAAATTTAAGTGCTAATTAAATTAACTTAGTTAAGTAACTATGACTTATCTCTTTCAAAATATTTTGTAAATAAGTGTAATTTTATCCAGCACAAAGATATATATAAACATTAGCATTTGCTATATTAAATCATAATAGACTTTTTCTCAGTGCCATTAGTTGAGCCCATAACAATACAATTTTAATTTAGTGCACCCAAACAAATAATCACTAAAAAAGTAATGCTTGCCAGCTATTTTGCTTAGTGTAAAATATGGACCTTGAACTTAAAAAATAGAAATTTTAAATTTGATTATTAATATTATATATCAAGGTAATATAGCATAGTATTTCACTTATTCATTCATTAATTTAACAAATATTTTTTATTGACTACTCTGTGCCTTGCATTATTTTAGGTATTGATAAAGACTTTTGTAAAGAGACCTAAACTTGAATCCTAGCTTTTTTCCTTAATAACTTGGCAAACTTGGATAAGTCTATCCTCAGCCCTTCAAAGTCCAGTTTCCTTATCTATAAATTGGGAATATCAATATTTAGTGTGTTTTGGAAAGATTTAAGTCATCTAACATATCTAAAGCATTTAGCTAAGTACCAGGTACAGAAAGTATTCACTTTAATAAAAAATAGCTTTGTTAATATTACAGAACTAAGGAATGGCTATAAGTCTTGATGGGATGACATGATGGAAGTATAATTTAAGAAAAGTTTTTCTATTATTGTACACGGAGACCTCAAATTAGAGAGACTCTCTAGAGTTATCCAGATATAAAGTTATGATAGCATGGCCTAGCAAGGAAGGGGCAGATCTAATAGGTAATGTTGAAATTAGTCTATAGGCCATAGCTTTTGTATAATAAGAGTCCGCTTAAGTTTTGCATCTAAGGCACCGAAAATAGGGAATGATGCTGATGATAATTGGGAATTAGGTGAAAGGTACTAAGAGGATTTAATGATTAAAAGAAATTAGCATACTGTCAACTTTTTAATTCTATGACTTTCTTATAAATTTAATGTCATTTGGAGAATTGTTAGTCCTGTATTTCTTACCTTTTTATATCCTGTTTCTGATCTCAGTATTTCCCTGTTATATACTTATCTGGCATTTCTTTTTTCTCTCTTTCTTTTTCTTTTCTTTTTTGGCACCAGGGATTGAACCCAGGACACTTACCACTGAGTGACACACTCAGCCATTTTTATTTTTTATTTTGAAACAGGATCTTGCCAGGTTACTCAGGGCCTTAATAAGTAGCTGAGGTTGGCTTTGAAGTTGGGATCCCCCTACCTCAGCTGCCCAAGCCACTGGGATTACAGGTGCATGCTACCATGCCTGATACTAACTGGCATTCCTTACACGAGCTTTAAAAATCTTTGTTTTTTTTTTTTTTTGTTGTTGTTGTTGTTGTTTTTTGTTATTCAGCAGCATTCTGTTCTTTGTGATCATTTTACTCTGGAGTATTTTGTTTAATTTTATACATTTCTGAGTTTTTACAACACTCTTGACAAGTACTTGGTTATAAAAATACAGAACACATTTCTAAAAGGATGATTAATTTTCTTCAAATACCTTAAATCTACTTTAAACAAGTTTGGGTACTTTAATTTCATCTTGAACAGAAAAGTATGGAATTGGATGTAGAATGGGATAGACTTCAGAAATTGAAAATTGTTGTAATAATTGTTGTAATGGTGTAATGGGGTAAGCATAAACCAGATTTTTTTTTTTTTTCCTTTTTTTTTTGAGTCAGGAGTCTTGCTATTTTACCCAGGCTGGTCTTGAACTGCTGGGCTTAAACAATAGTCCTGCCTTAGCCTCCTGTGTAGCTGGGACTACAGGTATGCACCATGCTCAGTAGCCACATTTTAAAACATAAATTCATACAATTAATGAAGGACTTGATTTATTGGAGGAAAATAAGAACTTTACCATGATATACGTGTATTACTTTCTATTGGCCATATTTAGGTATTGAATTACTATTCTTTTTTTTTTTAATCCTAAATTCTGTCCATTTTCTTAGGTTCTATAATGTTTAAGGAATGTCAGGAATTTTCCATTGAGAGAGGAATAGCTTCAACTTCCTTGCTAAGGCAGTCATGACTAAAATTAGAGTAGACCCTAAACTATGAGTTGTAAACTCCTGAGATGCAGTGCTTCCTATATTCAGACTTTTAACTAGAATATGCCTAAATACATGTTTGACACATTTGTGTATTGTACATTTATATACACATACAGCACATATATTATACAGCCTATATGTTATAAATGTCTGTATATATATTATATAGCATATATACTAATATATATCGTGTTATGTGCGCTTACCATATTCATGTGTTGTATACCCCATATATTTTATAACAAGTCTCTTTACATAACAATACAAATATAATCTTTTCAAACTAAAAATAGGTCAGTCTATTAATTGTTTTCATAAAATTTATGAAATTGTACCAAATAGTTTTGTTACAGTGGTTTCTTTTTCAAAATGTTTATCAGTTTAACCTTTGAATTGGGAGAATTCACATCAATTTTTCTCTTTATAAATTTATTTAACGTTTTAAGTATTCTTAAATACTAACAAAAAATTTACTCTTTTTACCTACTTGTTTTAACATTACTAAAAGCATAGGATATCTTTATAAAAACAACAGTGATGAAGATATAAGTTTCTTCTCTGACAAAATCAGGGGCAGATCTACTGCTTACTAATTCTTCTCACCTAAAATTTTGATAACAATACATTAGTCATATCAGAACAATGAAGTTCACTACAGTAATTTTTAAAAAATGTAATTTTACTGGTATATTTGTTTTGATAGCTGTTTTCCACTTTAAAATGTGTAATTTGTGCTTTTCAGCATTCCCTTATATGTTATGAATGAAAAATAAATAAAGTTGTTTACATTTATATGAATTACTTGAATTGGTAGAATATAGCACCACCTCATGCCCTATATAAGAATTACAAGCTATTGTTTTATTTCTGCTTTATTTTGTCAAAAAGTATACATGAAATTTCATACCCTATTATTCTAAAATTTTTTTACATTTTCCCCATAATACTCAAACTTGTCAACTTAATCTATAATCCCTTCAAATTCATTTATTTGAATGATCCACCAATTAGTACTTTTTTGTTTTAATTTGTAAAATTTTTGTCAGCGAAAAAGTATTGAGTGATTGAAAGTCTATGTATTTTCAAGGAAATTTTAAGTTGAAAGAGCATAGTATACGGCTGGGGTTGTGGCTCAGTGGTAGAGCGCTTGCCTAGCACGTATGAGGAGTTGTGTTCGATCCTCAACACCATATAAAAATAAATAAAATAAAAGTATTGTGTCCACCTACAACTAAACAAAAATAAAAAAAGAAAGAGCATTGTATGTTTATTAACTCTGAAAGATCTTAAGAAATCAAATGTTTCCTTTTGAACAGTGGAGCTATAAATTCTCCAAGTAATGTTATTTACTACCCAGAACAGTCTAATTTTTATACTGAAGTTGAGTTGGTATCAATCATGTGGCATTTGTCTTATTCCTATAATAGCTGCTCTTCTACCATTTTCATCCTTATTAACCTATAGATAATATTGTAATATATAGTTAGGCAGTCTTTCCATAGAAATTTACAAATTCCCTTCTACTATTGCATTATTTTATGAAATTGGAACATAGGGAGATCTCTAATATTTAACTTCTTCCCAGCTAGATTTTTATAAAGTCATCTTCTGTCAATCTGTGTACTGCCCCTAAAGTACCATCAGCTATGGAAAAATCCTTCTGAGTATCCTCAATGGTACAAATTATATTTACTACTCACTATAGACAAATATACCAATACATGCATTAATTTCATTTAAACAATTAGGAGATACTATACCATAATTACAGTGCAAGTATAGGAAATGTTGCAGCTACTAAAATTATGGAATTTTTTTTATTAAGAAAACTAAATAAGTTTATCTTGATACTTAAATGCATGGGTAATTTGAATAATAAGCTGCATTACACTTTCTTATAATAACATCATAAACAAGAAGTTTCTATTAAAAACTGTCTTTAGAAAATCATGGCAGATATTTAAATGTGAAGTAAAACTTAGAATATAACTGGTAGACTAGAGAGAAAATAAGACCTACTTTACATCTTTGGTTCTGCTATCAGTGAGAACTGTGGCATTTACCTACTATTTTATTTTTCAGACTTTTTTTATCAGTCAAAAAGGAAGTATGCAACTGGCTTGCTTTTGAGATTTTCTCTAACTTTAATACAGGTTGAGCATCCCTATTCTGAAAATCCCAAATGCTGCAAAATCTGAAACTTTTTGGGTGCCAACATAATAAGCACAAGTAGAAGATCCCACATCTGATCTCATGTGAGGGGTACAGTTAAAATGCAGACACCCTAAAAATTTTATATAAAATTATATTCAGACTATGTATATAAAATATATGTGTTTTGGATGTGGTCGTGCACACCTGTCATCCTAGCAATTTAGGAGGCTGAATCAGGAAGATTTCAAGCTTAAGGCCAGCCTTTGGCAATGTGGTGAGACTGTCTCAAAAAAAGGGGGGTGGTGGCTAAGGATGTAGAACAATGGCAGAGTTCCCCCGGGGTCAATCCCCAGTACAAAAATAAATAAATAAATAAATAACATGTTAAACAAAATGAATTTCATGTTTAGACTTGGATCCCATTCCTTATGTATATACAGATAGTCCAGAATCTGAAAAAATCTGAAATCTAAAACACTTTTAGTGTCGAAGCTTTAGATAAGGGATACTCATCAACCTGTATTTGTAATCATAAATTATTATCCCTTACCATTCCAGATAGATAAATATAAAATATATATTTATAAAATGAAATTCCATCTGATAATGGTATAAACAAAATTGATTGAAAGGAAAACATTTAATACCAGAATCAGTTCAAATTGTCTCAAAGAATAATTTGTCTAAAATACCCATATAAGGATATCTTTTCTTTCTTGCCTTTAAGCAGTCATCATTTTCCAAAGTTGTACTGATTATGTTAATAGAAAGAATAAATCTGACATAACTTTCCTATGTACATACATGAATATACCACAATGAATCTCAACATCGTGTACATCCACAAGACTGGAATCCTAATTAGAATAAAATATATTCCATGTTTGTACAAATATATCAAAATAGTCTATTGTTGGGTACAACTAGAAAGAACAAATTAAAAACAGAGATTGACAGGGAAGCTAAATAATAATCTGTGCATATTCTTACTTATTAGTAATCGAACTTTTAGCTCAAGCTCAAGTGTGAACCTCACTGTTTTAAAGATAATAAAAAGTTTTGTATTTGGTACCCTGATAGTATATTCTTTTAGAAACATGATTGAATGGTAAAAGCATTGATCCAAAGTCTTGAACTCTAGAACTGCTATTTCAGTAAACTCCGTCTTAAACTTTGAGCTTGTATAACCTTTGTTTACCTCAATTTCTCTGTTTATTAAAATGACTAATTAGCTCAGTGGCAGAATGCTTGACTAGCATATGTGAAACCCTGGGTTTAATGCCCAGTATAGAAAAAAAAAAAGACTCTTAATTCATATCTAATCCACATTACCTCATAGGAATATATTTGAAATATCATATATAATGACATATTTGTGTCATTGGCACTAAAGATTAATTCAAATAATTTGTTACATCTTAATTTCTCAGAGTTAAAAATACACGTTTTATGCCCCAAAGTTGTGATAGTGCATGTGATTAATGACTAATGAAACTTGGCCTATTAAAACATAACTCATCAGTTAGTTTTAGTAATGTTCACCAGTTAGTTTTAGTAATGTTCATAGTTCAACAGTAATGATCAAATCTTAAGATCTTATGTTTAAGAAGAAATCTTTAAAGATAAAAATACATGTGAAAAACTTAACATTGTTGATAATTAAGCAAAAATAAAATAAAAGGAAATAGAGAAAATATATGGAAAGTGTGGTTGATATCTAAAATAGTCAAAAGAATTTATTAAAATAAGTAAGAAAAATGCCCAGTCTGCAGTACATCTCTGAGAATAGGAGATGAATAAACAGTTCTCATGAAAGGAAACAAATACAATAAACATAGGGGAAATGTTCAGTATTACAAGAAGTAAGCAGAGAAATTCAAATTAATATAAAAGTATTACAATATCATTTTTGGTTAGAAAATACTTGTAGCATTTAAAATATATAGAATGAATGTTTTATGTATCCATACCTTGCTTAAGAAATCATCTCTCATCGTCCCCCAATTTTTTTTCATAACACAGTATGGATCAAGTAATGGTAAAAATTATTATAGTATATGTCACTGGTGGTCTTGTAAAATTAGCATCATTGTTTTACAAAGCAATGTGGGAATACATGTCAAAACACTTAAATTATAGATGCTTTTTTTCCTAAAAGTTCTCAGGGAAATAATTCATCAGAAGAGAAACATACTATTTTAGCATTATCTATGTTGATGAGAAATTGGAAATAACATAATCACCCAACAATTTAGAAATAGTTAAGCAAATAATGGCATGTCCACTCAATTTTTAATCATAGACCCAGCTAAGTCAAAAAGGTACAGTTCTGTAGCATTAAGCACATTCACACTGTTGTGCAACTATTAGTACTTTCCATGTCCAAGGCTTTGTTATTTGAAACTTGTCCTATTAAAACATAATTCACCATTTCTTTTTCTCTCAGCCCCTTGAAACTACCATTCTACTTTCTGATTTTGACTATTCTAGGTACTTCCTATAAGTGGAATCCTATAATATTTGTCCCTTTGTGTCTTGCTTAGTTCACTTAGCTTAATGTCTCTTTCATCCATGTGTATAGCATGTGTCAGAATTTCATTCCATTTTGGGGTTAAAAAATATGTAAATGTATGAATATGCCATACTTTGACTATGTATTCATCCATTAATGATGGACATTAGAATAATTTCACCCCTTGGCTATTGTGACCAGGGTTGCTATGAAAATTTATGTACAAATATCTGTTTTGAGTCCCTGCTTCCAATTCTTTCAGATGTATATCCAGAAATGGAATTACTAGATCATATGGAATTCTATGTTTTTTTCTGACCTTAAGCTTGAAATTTTTTTTTTTTTTTTTGAGGAATTAACATACCATTTTCCACAGTGGCTTTACCATTTTATATTCTTATGAGCCATGCACAAGGGTTCCAGTTTCTCCACATGCCCACCAATACTTCTTATTTTCTTTCTTTTCTATTCTTTTTATCTTTCTCCTTGTATTATAACCATTCAAATGAGTGGTAAAGTATTATCACATTATGGTTCTGATTGGACTTTTCCTAATGGTTAGTGATGGTTGGTTGCACATCCTTTCAAGTGCTTATTGGTAGTCTGTATATCTTTAAAGATATACAGTTCATTCAGTTCCTTTGCCCATTTTTAAAGATCTGGTTCCTTGGGGTTTTTTTTTTCTTTATACATTTACAATTTTTAATTGACATAATAATTGTACATTTTTGTGGAGTAGAGTGTGATACTTCAATACATATATTCACGGTAAAACAGGGTAATTAATATTTTTTTGTTGTTGATTTTTAGTTCTTTATGTATTCTGGATACAATTTTCTTTTCAGGTAATTTCAAATAATTTTCCCCGTTACATGAGTTACCTCTTTACTCTTTTATAATGTCCATTGATGCACAAGTTTTTAGTTTTGATGAAGTCCAGTTTACCTAATTTTTCTTTTCTTGCCTGTGCTTTTGGTGTCACACAAGAAATCATTGCCAAAGAGAATGTCAGCTTTCCCTCTGTTTTCTTCTTAAAGTTTTGTAGTTTTAGACTTATCTTTAGGTTTTCCATCCATTTTGAGTTAATTTCTCTATTTGGTATAAGATAAGAGCTCAAATTCATTCTTTTTCATGTGGATATTCAGTTTCCCAGCCCCATTCATTGAAAAGACTATCCTTCCCCTTATTTTATGGTCTTGGCACCCTTGTTGAAAATTATTTGATCACATATTTGAGTGGTTGTTTCTAGACTGTCCATTCTATTCTATTGGTTTATACGTCTGTCTTTATGCCAGTACCACACTATTTTGATTACTGTGGTTTTGTAGTAAGTTTTGAAATCAGAAAGTGTGACTCCTCCAACTTTTTTTTTTCAGTAGCAGAATATTTTGAATATAAGGTTAGAAACTAAAAACAAAAACATAAAATGATATTTGTTAGAATGTAAAAACATACGTCTCTGTATAAGGTCACTATTAGAAAGGACTATATAGAAATCAGAGTAGGATGTAAAATTATAGGGATTTTTTTCTATTTTATATTTCTTATTTTAAATGTATTAAAATATTAAAATAATTGTGACATGGAAAATGATGCATAAGTATATGTTAATATAATGTAGTCTTTAAAAAATGAGCAAGAAATTAATTTTAATGTAAATTATTTTTGGCCTTGCTTTTTCGGTGCCATCATAAATCTTTCTATAATGGATTAAAAATGTTTATGATGTTATTGTTATAGAGCTAATGCCTGCCCTTTGTATAGTTATCAATTTTATTAAAGCCTTGAGCCTAATATCTTTATGTCTTTACAAATATCATTTAAAATCTTTCTTTATAAAATCACTTCAAAGCCTCATTAGCATTCTATTTTTGGCATTATGAATAGAACAGAAATATGTCTTAGATTAGTTAGGCAAGCCTACTAATTATAAAGTGAAAAGCATTTTGCATACATGGTACAGTTTCTCAGTTTCAATAAAGAATTCTTGCTCTCCAGCAAGAATATAGCTCAGTTGGTAGAGTCCTTGCCTCACATGACAAGGCCCTGGGTTCAGTCCCCAGCACTACACAAAAAAAAAAACAATAACAACAGCAAAATTCTATACTTTCTGTTCAATGTGCCATTTTCAAATTTTACTTTATTCTAGTTATAAGATTCTTTATAGACACATTATTTCAGACTAGGAGAAGGAATTTATCTAGACTACGAAGTAGTGGAAGCAATATAGAAAGGTCTTTCTTCAAAATGATATTTTATATTTATTAGCATAATTCTGTAGCTATGAAACTTTTATTCAGTGTTCTTCTAGTCACCTTGATTTGAAGTATGTACTTTGGTTGTTGTAAACTTTATCTTTAAATACAATATCACTTTTTCTTTCAATACATTTGTTTTAGTATTTCTTACTTCTTCATTCTTACTGTGATCCCAGCAGTACTCTTAAATTATTACACACATATATATTTATTGCTTTGCTTCAATACTTCTTCCACTTTGGTGAACTTTGTTTTTCTTATTTATTCTCCATTATATAACTTTCAAATGATGTTGATTCTTCATTGTATAGTTCGCTGATTGCTCACTCAGTTTATAGCAATGTCACCCCTCCATTAATCAGACCATATATATTTGTTGAGCATCTACAATATGCCAGTTATGACTAATTTCTGTCATGCCTATTACTTTCCTAAGTTGCACATTCTTGGAGGGCAATGACATTTTTAAAAATATCTTCCTTGGATTTCTTCTTATTAACTATGCTAGAAACAATAAATATTGTTTGAATATTATTGTTTTTCATTTCAGGACTGGCAATACATACAATCAAAAGGCTGCTTCTTCTTAGAAGAGGATGGCGAAATCATTAGTCATCAATACAGGATGCAAATAGCTCAAAAATCCATGATTTATCTAACAATTAAGCCATTAAACCTGAGTCAAGTCGAAGGCAAGTTTAAATTTTCTATTTATTTTTTAAAATATCAACTTGTACCCTCTCTTAAAACATTTATATGAGTACTTAGTAGTCTTTGTTAGTGAAGAAAATAATCTGCCTAGGTAAGAAACAAATAATTATGTTGCAAGAAAGATAGTGTTACTTTATACATTGACTATATTACCAGTTGCTTTGTGTTTCTGTTTGTGTTTAAAGTATGTTTTATTAAAATAAAATGTTACCTGTTTCTTCATGATATAGAATTAATGTTTATATGCTAATTAACCTTAGTCTTTTCCATTTATTATTTTAAAATTAATATGTCTAACAGAAGTTCTATAGGAGCATAATTTGGGATATAAAACTGCAAGTAATTTTGGGGGGAGGGGTACTGGGGATTGAACTCAGGGGCACTTGACCACAGAGCTATATCCCCAGACCTATTTTGTATTTTATGTAGAGACAGGGTCTCACTGAGTTGCTTAGCACCTCACGTTTGCTGAGGCTACCTTTGAACCAACAATCCTGCCTCGGCCTTCCAAGCCACTGGTATTATAGGCATGTGCCACTGTGCCTGACTTGCAAGTAATTTTTAATATCTTTGAAGTCCATGTCTGTGACTGAGACAATCTTTATTAATAATCTTTACATTCTTTTTTAGTTAAAAATTAGTAATTTCATACCATCTAAAAAGTTTATTAAAACTGGGCTGGGGGTCTGGGATTGTGGCTAAGCGGTAGAGCGCTTGCCTAGCATGTGGGAGGCCCTGGGTTCGATCCTCAGCACCACATAAAATAAATAAAATAAAGATATTGTGTCCAACTACAACTGAAAAATAATTAAAAAAAAAAAAAAAAAAACTGGGCTGGGGATATGGCTCAGTTGGTAGAGTGCTAACGTTGTATGCACAAAGCCCTGGGTTCAATCCCCAGCACCACACACAAAAAAACTGTTGATATAGAATTTTTAATCAGTGAAAGATGTCTCTAGGGGTGCTTTGCCCAAATATCCTTTTATATTGATTGTTCCAAGTCAATCTTTTATTTTTTCATATAAACATTTTATTGCTAGAGGGAGTTTCCCCTACCTCCTAAAGCAGTGATTTTGAAAGTTTTCCCTGTATGTTTTGTCATTTACTTAAAATACAATGTAGTTGATACTTTAAAATAATAATTTCAGTAGTAATTTTTCAGAGGTGAATCAAGATAGTCATGCAAATTTAGCCTTAAGTCTCTGTATTCTTATGAATTATTCTTTTATTCATTTATTTATTAAGTATTTATTGAGAGACTTATATGCCAAGCATCAATTTAGGTGTATTAGAGTACAAAAAAAGACAAAAATAACCCTTCTCATTAACTTATGTTTTAGTGAGCGTAGCAATACATAAATGTAATAAATAGGAAAACGCATGAAATGTTAGAAAGTAATAAGTGCTATGGGAAAAAACTCAGAGGGGAAAAGGGTGTGAATGTTTATGGTAAGTGGGTTGCTGTTAAAATGGAGTCAGTCTATGCTTTGTTAAGAAAGTGATGTATGATCTCAGTGACTTAGGAGGCTGAGACAGGGAGGTTGCAATTTTGAGGCCAGGCTCAACAAATCAGTGAGGCCCTAAGCAATGTGGTAAGGTCCTGTCTCAAAAAATGAAAAAAAAAAAAACTGTGGTAAAGCACTCCGGAGTTCAATCCCTAATATCAATAGATAGATAGATAACAGACATATGAACAAAGACTTTGAAATAGGTTTATCAATTATCAACTGACTCATAACAAAGTTTCCCAAAACTCAGTGACTTAAAAACAACTGAATATTTGTTTACTCTGTATGTGTAGTAGATAGTTCTTATAGTCTGAACCAGGCAGGCTTGGCTTTTCTCTGTAGGGCAATCTCATATATCTGTGGTCAACTACAGGTTAGTTTATGGCTGGCTTTTGCTGATCTTGGCTGGGTTCTTTCCTGTATATAGTATCTCAGCTGGGACAGCTTGACTCTGCTTCAGATGACTTCTCATCCTCCAGTAAGCTAGCCTGTCCTTGTTCTCATGGTGTAACAAGAATCTACAAAAGAAAAACAGAAAGCACAATAGGATCTTCTGAGGTCTAGGCTCAGAACTGGTATAGTACACAGGCGGGTCCAGATTAATATTGTAGGGAAATAGACTTGATCTTTGATGGAGGAGCCACAAAATCACATTGCAAAAGGCTGTTAATACTTGAGGGACAGCCATTTTTCTGTCTTCCACAGAAGGCAAACAAATAAGTTTTATGGGTGTAGGGGTGGTGAAAAGGATGGGTGGAGGAGGTGGCAGAGCATTCCAGGTAGAGAAAGTACTGCATGCAGAGGCTTGAGGTGAGAGTATGCTGGTGTTGGAAGAATGGAGGCTAGAGTGTCTGGAATGTAGTTGGTAAGAAGAAAGTAATAGGAAATCAAGATGAGGAGGAACAAGGACATAAACTGGAAGGGATTTTTTTCCCCTAATGAGAACTTGGGCTTTTACTTAGAGAAATGAAGTTTTCCTTATGACTAGAATCAAAATTTTCTCTTTATCATTGATTTTTCAAGCAGTTTGAATATATAAGTGTTTTTTTGTTTTGTTGTTGATATAATTGTTTTGATTGGTGGATTTAATTGTTTGGCATTTATTCTGCGGAGGGTTCTCTGACCTTTTTGGATTTGTGACTTCTTGTCTTTCATTTTGTTTAGGAAATCTTCCTTTATTTCCTCAAATATTTTTTTGCCCTCTTTGTTCTTCCACTGGTTGATGCCTGACATCTCTTCCTTTGTTACACCACCACAGATAAGCCAGTGCTTATATCCAGGTCTCTCTTTTGAAAAGTCTGTCTCTCAGGCTGCTTAGTTGCCCTATGACCTCAAGTCTGATGAGTTCAAGAAAAGTTATAATTTTTTAAATATTTATTTAGTTGTAGATGAACATACAGTATCTTTATTTATTTTTATGTGGTGCTGAGGATTGAACCCACTGCCTTACACATACGAGGCAAGCACTTTACCACTGAGCTACAGCCTCAGCCCCAAGAAAAGTTATAATTTTGTAGTTTACTCACTTTTTCTTATTGTTTGAGCAATACTCTTAGTTTTCTACTGCAGTAGAAGATCATGAGTAGAAGGCAGGATATATTCTGACCTATATTTCAGCAAGAGCAGTCAGATTGATCTTTTGTTTGTTTGCATTTTTTTTTTTTTTTGTAGTTGTAGATGGACAGAATGCCTTTATTTTGTTTGTTTATTTTTATGTGGTGCTGAGGATTGAACCCAGTTCCCCACACGTGAAGGCAAGCACTCTGCCACTGAGCTACAGCCCCAGCCCCAGGTTGATCTTTTGAAAACATTTATGACTGAAGAGTAATCAAGAGATACCAAAGAGTCTACCTGGGATGTTATTGCAGAATTCTAGAAAAAGATGGCAATGTTTTGAACTAGGGTGTAGGCAGGAGAGGGGATAGAGATTCTGGGCATATTTTGAAAGTAGAACTAGAGGTATCCTGAGAACTGGTTTTGTATGTGAGAAAAGACAGGAGTTTAAAGATGATTCCAAGATTTTTGGATTGAGCAATCAGAAGAATGAGTTACCATTCCTTCTGATACAGAGATGAGGATAGATGGTGGGGTTTTTTAAGGGATTCAAAAGGTCAAGAGTCCATTTTTACAAACAGAAATTTGGTGAAAATGTCAAATAGGCATTTTGTTATATGGGACTGACATTTAAATGAAAGGTTCTAGCTGGAGATTTTAATTTTGGGGTTGTGAACACATAGATGGTTTCTTTTACCTGGGACCTAGCACAGGTAAGCCAGTGCTAATCCCATCTCTTCCAGAAAAGGTCTGCATTTCTTTGATTTCGGGTATCTTGGTTACTCTGCAGCTTGAGCTTTGGGGAGTTCAAGAAAAGTTAGGATTTTTAGAAAGTGAGTATATAGAGAATGTCTTCATAGGTCATTATATGTAGTATATGGCTTATTGCAAATGTTAAGATGTTTGCATATAAAATGGAATGTGTATTTCTTTTTAAAAAATCCAAGGGGGAAATAACCTAACAGTTTCTTTTTTAAATAGGAAAAGAGCAAAAAGTGATTATTTATTTTAATGTGTTTGGGTATTTTTGTTTGTAGGAAAACTATCCCCTTGGTCATCAGTTGATACTGCCTTATATATTCTTAAGGAAAATGAAAGTCAATCAAATCTACAGCTCGTGTGTTTTACTGAACAACGAAATAGAGAAGTATACATATTTATTTTCTAATTTTAATTTTAAAATATAGTATTAACTCAAGTTTAGGGAAAATTATCATTTTTCTGTATTTTTTTTAATTTATATTCTACCAATTAAGTTATACAGCACTTAAATAAGTATATATATATATATATATATATATATATGTAGAGATATATATATATATATATATATATATATATATGTATATGTGTATATATATATGTTTTATTAATTGTGAAGGACATTTTCTTGTTTGCTGAGATTTTAAAGTATTGAGGATTAATTGGCAGGTTTGACTTCATTACTTGTAAGTTGTTTGAAATCGTATTTTCTTTTCCTCTTTTCTAAATGCCCTATACCTCACATGTGAACATTTTTTTTGTTATGCTTAATAAAAAAGATTGATACCAGTAGATGCCCCCCTCCCAAATACAAGCAATTCCAAAATTTGGAAAAGTTGCTCTAAATGTTTGTCTTACTTATACTAGTACTGCAAAATAGAAAAAGATTACTATCCTCAGGCTTGACTCATAGAGTCTATATTATAGACTCAAAAATTGACTGATGTAAAGAAATGCTTTTAAATGTTTTTATGATACCCTTGGAGTTGTTCTTATATTTTCTAATTATATATTTACTCAAAGGCCAAATATGTGAAGTAGATACATAAATGTGACTGTTTATTTTATGAGGTCTACAAAATACATTTGCTACACAACAACAGAAATAATACTATTCAAGGGCTTACTGCAATATCATATTTAATCTTTATATAGGCCCAACCACAGACAAACATTCCCCTGATGGAATGTTATATAAAAGTCTTTATTGTAGGCTTCCTAACAGACAAGAATAGTTATAGGCAAGAAACAAATAAAATGGCAGAAGTTAATGTTTTGACTCTTCTTCAGAACTGACTACAATGTTAAGTTCAAGATAAAGCATCACCTAAAACAATGGCTTTTCCCATTTTGTTATGGATGAAATTGCTTTCTCATGAGATTGTATGTGTTTAAAAAAAAATTAGTGGTAGCAAGGCCATAATAAAGTTTGAAAGAGTTTCTGTTTACCACTTTAGTATATAGACTTCTGTGTATTGGTAATATGTCATTTATAAAGGACTTTTTAATCTGTATTTTTAGTTTCAAATTATTTAAGAAGAGTTTGGTGCCCATGAAAAACTTTCTGTTTGCCATTCATATGTTAGTAAGCGGCGAAATCTTTTTTTTTTTTTTTTTTTAAAGTCTTGTATATAAGTCCACACCTGGACAATCTAAAAGATTATGGTTTCCAAAAGATGGATTGGTAAATGTTTAGTCTTCAAAATGACCTTCAGTTATATTGATTGTATCTTGTATCAAAGTAGGACATGGTGACCTTAGGATTATGGTTCCCCTTACAAGTCAGGGCAGAAATAATACTGTATTTTGAGTATGAAACTCCAGGATGAACTAAACTATGCCTGGGTTTTGAAATGAATTTTTGGACACAATACCTGACAGAATTCCTCTGGGCTAGTCCATATTAAAGGGCAAATAATTGTGTTTAGCTCTTATACATAATTAGAAAATACATAGGTTTAATATATTTGACAGATGAACCTTGTTTATATGAAATGTTTAGGTTCCAGAAAGCTCTTAGGAGGTATAGAGAGGAATACTATTTGCTTTCTTTTATAGGAAACTAAAATGTTTTCCTATACAAATGTCTTGGTACTACATTATAAATATCTAATATTTGATAGAAAATATAGTTTTATATAAGGCAGGATTATCTGGGATTCTGCATCTTCTTTTAATAGTACATGTTACATAAGTAGTAAAATACCACTCTATGTAATTGGGTTTTTACAAAAATGTTTAATTCATACAAATAATGGACTATTTAAATTTAAAAAATTTTTATTTTGTGTCTTTGGAATCTGGTTTACATATTATATATTTATATTTCAATCCTAGCAGGAAACCATAATCTGGAAATTTTACTTTTCTCAAAGGAGCTCAGTGTTTGCATTAAAAAATTATCCTAAGATTAGTCTTTTTTCTCTTTGAAGACATTTTCATTATAAACATATTTGAAGATTACTGGGGAAGATTTAGAAGATATATAACTTCTATCTATTATAGTTTTAGGCAATTTTTAAAATATATAAAGAACTAAATCCAACAGTCTTGTACTTGGATTACTATTAAGAAAATAATTTGAAGCCTGTGAAAGATTTATAGAACTATAATAGAATAGGTGAACATTGATTTTAAAAATAATTTCTAATGCTTCCCTTTCAGAAGAAAATTAAAAGTCATCAAGACTCATGTTGTTTTGTTTTGTTTAATTCTTTTGAGAAAAGGTGTTTGGATGGACTGGTGAACTAGGACCTGGAATTTACTGGTTAATTCCTTCTACAACTGGCTGTAGACTAAAAAAAGAAAGAAAACCAATAACAGAAGAAGCCCAACTTGTGTATAGAGATGAAACAGGAGAATTATTTCTTACAGAGGAATTTAGGTAAGTTTTTGTTTTTTAAGTTTAAACTGGAGCAGCTGGGCTCAATGGCACATGCCTGTAATCCAGGTTGAGGTAGAAAGATTGAAGTTCAAGGTCGGCTTCTCAGTTTAACAAGATATTGTCTCAAAAATAAAATAAAAAGGGCTGGGGATGTAACTCAAAGGTAGAGCACCACTGGGTTCAATTCCCAGTACAGTTAAAAAAAGATTTGAACTCTAACATCTAGACCAGTAGCCTGTCTTTCTACCTTTCCTTTGTTTAGCTCCCACCCCATCCTCATATTTTAATTCAGTAACTCAATTCTTGTGAAAATGTAGATGAACCTGGAAATTATTATGCTAAAGAAATAAAGCAGGTTCACAAAGACAGATACTTCATGATATTGCTTACATATAGAATCTAAAACAGTAAAACTCATATAAGCAAAGAATAGAATGATAGTTACCAGGGTCTAGGTGTAGTGGGAGGATTGGGAGATGTTGGTTGAAGGATACAAAATTTCATTTAGGCAGGAGGAATAATAATAAGAAGAATATCTGTTGCATAACTGGTGACTATAGTTTACAACATTGTACTGTAAACATGAAAATTACAAAACCACCCTAAGATACCATCTCACTCCAGTAAGATTGGCAGCCATTATGAAGTCAAACAACAACAAGTGCTGGAGAGGATGTGGGGAAAAGGGTACTCTTGTACATTGCTGGTGGGACTACAAACTGGTGTGGCCAATTTGGAAAGCAGTATGGAGATTCCTGGGAAAGATGGGAATGGAACCACCATTTGACCCAGCTATTGCCCTTCTCGGGACTATTCCCTGAAGACCTTACTACTGCTACATCTATGTTCATAGCAGCACAATTCACAATTGCTAGACTGTGGAACCAACCCAGATGCCCTTCAGTAGATGAATGGATAAAAAAAATGTGGCATTTATACACCATGGAGTATTATGCAGCACTAAAAAATGACAAAATCATGGAATTTGCAGGGAAATGGATGGCACTAGAGCAGATTATGCTTAGTGAAGCTAGCCAATTCCTAAAAAACAAATACCAAATGTCTTCTTTGATATAATGAGAGCAGCTAAGAACAGAGCAGGGAGGAAGAGCAGGAAGAAAAGATTAACATTAAACAGATACATGAGGTGGGAGGGTAAGGGAGAGAAAAGGGAAATTGCATGGTAATGGAGGGAGACCCTCATTGTTATACAAAATTACATATAAGAGGGGAATGGGAAAATAAACAAGGAGAGAAATGAATTACAGTAGATGGGATAGAGAGAGAAGATGGGAGGGGAGGGCAGGGGGGATAGTAGAGGATAGGAAAGGTAGCAGAATACAACAGTTACTAATAGGGCATTATGTAAAAATGTGGATGTATAACTGATGTGATTCTGCAATCTGTATTTGGGGTAAAATTGGGAGTTCATAACCAACTTGAATCTAATGTATGAAATATGATATGTCAAGAGCTTTGTAATGTTTTGAACAACCAATGAAAAATAAATAAATAAATAAATAATAGGTTATAAATATTCTCACCACAAAGAATATTTGAAATAACTGCTATATTATTTAGTCTGATTTAATCATTCCACAATATGTGTGTATGATGTTATGAGCCGTGAATATATATTTTTAAAAGAACTTATTCCACTATGCAACTGAAAGTGTCCATCCATTCAAAAATCTGAGATTATCATTAATTTCTGGGTTCCAAACTTTTGACAAGTCAACATTAGTTACACATCTACTAACATCACTCCCACTAGACACTGCCTTTAGAAATAGATCCTGATAGTTGGATTCTATATTTTGATAACTGTCAAATATGGAATCCAAAACTTAGGTAATTCTCCTTTTCCCTTGTTATCCATGTTAAGATTTGCCCATAGGCAGAGAGGAAAGGGAGGAAAAAAAGGAAATTACTAGTATTTATTAAGTTTCTACTCTGTATTAAGATACTATGATTGTTTTAGAAGTTTGTTTATATCATTTATTAGTAGACTGAGCCCAGAATGCACTTGGATACAGGATAGTTCACAAAAGTTACTTCCTTTGAATATTTTCCTCATAGCAACCTTCCTTAGTCTAGTTGTCTTAAAGACAAGAATTAATTTTCTATTTTTATAATTTTAGGTCAACTTTATTAGACATATTTGAAGTAATTGATTTAGATGGAAATGGTCTTCTTAGTCTCGAAGAATATAATTTTTTTGAATTGAGAACAAGTGGTGAGAAATGTGATGAAGATGCTTGGGCTATCTGCAAAGGTAGGCACTTCTCTTTTTCTAATGATGTGTAGAAAAATATATAACATTCTTTTATTCCTAAGAAGCAGCCAAACTTCTCCATGGAATATTATGATAGCATTTAGGATGGTTTAAAAATAGTAGCATTACATGTAGATTATAAAACTTAAAGGTTTATTTTTCTTAAACTGATGATGTGATACTTAAGTTAAAAGAAAATGTGAATTACTTAATTGTAATTTCATCTTTTAACCTATTCTGAGGCTTAAAGATGAAAAAAACTGTCCTAGTTCTTGATACCACTGAGCCATACCCTGTGCCCAGGAGAGGGCAGCAGAGAGTTAATAAACTGGAGTTAAAAAAATTAAGAGGTCCTGAAAATTGTTTATACATTTTAAGAATTTCTTAATGGTATTTTTTTGTATTTGAGTTGAATTAAAAATTTCCATATTGAAGCCCCAAATGCCAAGATGGACAGAAAACATAATTGAAAATGAGACAAAGTCATTTGCCACTTAGGAGGAGTCTGGGATGAAGTAGGACCTGAGTATTTAAATCAAGTTTAAAGGGGAACAACAAAGCCATATCCAACTATAGATTACAGAACAAGAAGTATGAGGAGACCAGAATGCAGCATATGCTGTCCCTGGGATAGTAATATATGCTTCTCAAAATGGTTTAAGCTTGGGTGAGTCGGTGAGCCAGGTTGGAGTCTATTTATCTAAACAGCAAGTAGGGTAGAAATATTATATCATTAATATAAAAATTTTATATTGTACAACTTTTTAGGTAAAAATAGCCAAGTTAAATTAGCCAATGATAACAAATATGTATGTTGATTTATAATATTAAACTTTAACTAAGTTTGATAATATACATAATAGTGTTATCTTTAAGAAGGTATAATTATCATAACTTTAATGATATAATCTCAATTTGTTGGCAACAAAGCACATTCCATAAGAGTGAATCATAATTAGGTTGTTCTTATGGTGAAATTGTTGATAAATAAAATTCTAGTCTAATAGTTTAATTAAATTGGCAGTGTGAAAATTTATACTTTTTGAGAACTTTTCATTTATCAGGTTCTGATCTAAGCAATTCTACATACCAATTCTGTGAGGCAGTGCTATTTTATTCTTACATTACAAATAAGGAAATAGAATCAAAGAGACTGAATAGCTTAGCCAAAGTCACCCAGCAAGAAAGTTTCACAGTTGGGTTTTATAGCTAAGCAGTCAGACTTCAGAACCTTAAGCTTCATGCTATCAAAAAGTTCCAAAAATGTTTAACTTAAAATGATTGGGGAGGTCTGGGGATGTAGCTCAGTGATAGAGTATTTGCCTAGCATGTATAAGGTCCTGGGTTCAATCCCCAGTACCAGATGGGAGAAAAAGATTTGAGGGGAATATCTCCTTCACTGACATTAATAATACTGCAAAGTAATGTGAGCTTTTTATTTTCTGAAATGTTTACCTTCATCATCACATGTAATATTATTTCAATCATTTTTCCCCTTGATAATAAAAATGTTATTTAGCTGTAAGATAATCTTTTTTTTTTGAGATGAGATTTCATTTTGTTGCTGGGGCTGGCCTTAAACTTGGGACTGTAATGCCTTAGCCTCCTGAATAGCTGAGATATAGGTATGCATGCACCAACATGCTAAACTAAGATTATCTTAATTAATTTTTTTTTAGACTTAAAGGTAGCTTCACTTTTATTTTGTTCATAGTCTGTTATTTTGTTAGAGCAGTTTTAGATTTACAGAAAAATTGAGTAGGAAATATAGAGCTCTCCCATATATCTGTTCCCTATCCATCCTCACCAAGTTTCCCTTATTATTAACATCTTCAATTACTATGGTACATTTGTTATAATTAATGAGCCAATATGGATATATTAACTACAAGTTTATAGTTTATAAAAGGGTTCACTCTTGTGTGGGTTTTTATAAATATGTCATGTATCTGCCATTACAGTATTCTACAGAATAGTGTTGCTGCCCTAAAATTTCCCTGAGCTCCATCTATTTACCTACTATCTGTCCCCCATACCTCTGGCAACCACTCATGTAATTTGCCTCTTCCAGAGTATCACATATTGGATCCACACAGTATGTACACTTTTCTGAGTGACTTCTTTAACTTTTAACAATGTGCATTTAAAATTCCTTTAGATCTTTTCATGGTTTTATAACTCATTTTCCTTTTTGCTAAATAATTTCTATTGTATAAATGCACCACAGTTTGTATCTATCCACTCATTTATAGAAGAACATCTTGATGGCTTCCAGTTTTTAGTAATTATGAATACAGCTGCAACAAAACTTGTGTGCAGTTTTTTGTGCAGAGAGGTTTTCAACTCATTTAAATTCATTTTAATTTAGTGATTGCTGAATTGTATCACGAGACCATGTTTAACTTTGAAAGAACTGCCTGTCTTACAAAGTGTCTGATACCAGTTTTGCATTCCCACCAAAAATGAATTAAAATTCCTGTCGTACCACCTTCTCATTAGCATTTGTTATTGTTAGTTTTCCAGATTTGGGTCATTCACAGATAAGTTATATCTTACTATTGTTTTAATTTGGAGTTCTCTAATAACATATAATGTTGAACATTCTTTTTGTTTATTTATTTGCCATCTATGTATCTTCTTTGGTGAAATATCTGTTTAGATCTTTTTGCCCATTGTTTAATTGGGATATTTGTTTTCTTATTATTGAATTTGAAGAGTTCTTTGTGTATTTTGAATACAAGTACTTTTGTTGTGTGGCAGGCCTCTCAGAAAACACACAAAGTCCCAGTTTTGTCCAAATTGAAGAGTCTATTTAGCCGGCTGCTACTGCTCCCTGCAGGATTCATAACTGTCTCTGCAAGGAACAGCCCTGAGCCTGAGCATTTAGGACATTTAAAGGCAAAAACTGCAAAAACCACATCCGGGTTGACATAGTTGTAAGCAAGCAGGTGCAGAAGCTGAATTGGGCAGTTAGCAAGACAATGCAATGGGTAAAATGGTATTTCCCATGGGACTTTCCAGGTTGGCATAGCAGCAAGCAAGCTGAAGGGAAGTGGGTCAAAATGACCCTAATTGAGTACAAGTTAGAGAATGGTTGCTAAAGTCTAGACAATCAATCTCTGTACATTGCCCAAGAAAAATGGAAAGCAAAGAGAACAATTTTACATTGTATAAGAATTGCTATTTTGTGTTTCCAAGTATGCTATGCTAGGTAACTATTAATAGGTACAGAGGCGGGGCTTTCACATGGGAGAAGCATTTCTTACATGATATGGAGTCTCAGTAAAATTGAGTCTGTTTGGTCATTGCCCATGTAGCCTGGCCCATACACTTTATCTGGATGTGTATTTGGCAAATGTTTTCTCCTGGTCAGTGCTTTGTATTTTAATTCTTTTAACAGTGTCTTTCACAAAGCAGACTTTTTTTTTTATTAGAGCGTCATAATTATATATAGTAATGGGGTTCATTTTGACAAAATCATACGTGCAAAGAATTTGTTTTCTCTTTTCCCATATTTTTTTTTCTTCCCTCTTCTCTCCCCGTATTTTCTCTACTGTACTAAACTTCCTTTCTTCTACATACACATAAAGGTGAAATTTCCTTTGGTACCTTTATATATTGATATAACATGATTTTGTTAAATTCACTCCCTTTATCTTCCCCTTTCCCTTCCTTCCTCCCTCTTTTGTTCTCCTTCTATTCCACATCTTCCCTGTATCTTTATGATGTCCAGTTGCCCTTTCCATCCACCGTTTTTTCTTTGTTTTGCTCTAGCTTCCACATATGAGAGAAGACATTTGATCCTTGATTTTCTGAGTCTGGTTTATTTCACTTAGCATGGTTTTCTCCATTCCCATCTATTTACCAGAAAATGCTATTATTTCATTCTTTGTGACTGAGTAAAACTCCATTGTGTGTGTATGTATATATATGTATGTATGTATGTATATGTATATATATATGTGTGTGTGTGTATATATATATATATATATATCACATTTTCTTTATCCATTCAGCTACTGAAGAGCATCTGAGTTGATTCCATAATTTGGCCATTGTGAATTGTGCTGCTATAAATGTTGAGGTGGATGCATGGCTTTAATATGCTGATTTGAGATCTTTTGGATAAGTAAGGAGGAGTCGGATAGCTGGGTCATAAGGTAGTTCCATTTCTAGTTTTTTAAGGAATCTCCACACTGCTTTCTAGAGCAGTTGTACTAATTTGCAGACCACCAACAATTTAAAAGTGCACCTTTACCCTCACATCCTCGCCAACACTTATTTATTATTCATGTTTTTTTTGTTGTTGTTGTTGATAGACCTTTATTTATTTATATGTGGTGTTGAGAATCAAACCCAGTGCCTCACACATGCCAGGCAAGTGTGCTACCGCTGAGCCTGAGCCCCAGCCCCAGCCCCATATTCATGTTCTTGATAATTACCATTCTGACTAGAGTGAGATGAAATCTTAGTGCAGTTTTCATTGATTTGCATTTCCATAATTGCTAGAGATACTGAACATTTTTCATACATTTTTTGGCCATTTGTGTTTCTCCTTTTGAGGAATTTCTGTTTAGTACTTTGCCCATTTATTGATTGGGCTGTTGGCTTTTTTGGCATTGAGTTTTTTGAGTGATTTATATATTTTATTTATATAATCCCCTGTCAGAGGAGTAGCTGGCAAAATTCTCCCATTCCATAGACTCTCACTTCATGTTCTTAATTTTTTCCTTTGCAGTGCAGAAGCTTTTAAATGTAATGGAATCCCACTTATTGATTCTTGGTTTTATTTCTTGAGCTTTAGGGGTCTTATTGAAGAAGTCAGTGCCTGCACCTTTATGATAAGTGTGTTGGATCCTGTGTTTTCTTATAGCAGTTGCAAGTTTTCTGGTCTAATTTCTAAGTCTTTGATCCATTTTTTATTTGACTTTTGTATAGGGTAAAAGATAGGGATCTAAATTAATTCTTCTACATATGGATATCAAGTTCCCCCAGTATTATTTATTAAAAAGACTGTCTTTATATTTTTGGTATCTGTCAAATATCGGTGGCTATAATAATTTGGGTTTGTCTCTGTGTCTTCTATTCCATTGGCCTTCATATCTATTTTGATGCTAATACTATGCTGTTTTTTCTATTATAGCTCTGTAGTATAATTTAAGATCAGGTATTGTGATGCCTCCTGCATCAGTTTTCTTGTTCAGAATTGTTTTGGCTTTTCTGGTTCTCTTATTTTTCCAAATGAATTTAAGGACTGTTGTTTTCTAGTTCTGTGAAGAATGTCATTGGTAATTTAATAGGGACTGCATTAAATGTGTATATTGCTTTTGGTAGTATGATCATTTTGACTATATTAATAATAGACTTCATTTTAATGAAGTCCCACTTAAGAATTTTTATTCTTTCATGGATTATGCTTTTGGTTTGTGTGCTTTTTTTGGTAGGGGGTACTGGGGATTGAACTCAAGGGCACTCGACCACTGAGCCATATCCCCAGCCCTATTTTGTATTTTATTTAGAGACAGGGTCTCACTGAGTTGCTTCAGCGCCTTGCTTTTTGCTGAGGCTGTCTTTGAACTTGCAATCCTCCTGCCTCAGCCTCCCAAGCCACTGGGATTACAGGCATGCACGTCCATGCCCAGCAGTTTGTATGCTTTTGGTGTACCACCTAAAACCCCATCAGCAAACCCAAAATTGTCTGGATTTTCTGCTATATTATCTTCTGGAAGTTTTACAGTTTTGTGTTTTACATTTGAGTCTTTGAGCCATTAGAGTTAATTTTTGTGAAACACGTAAGGCCTGTGTCTAGATTTATTTATTTTTGCATGTGGATGTTCAGTTGTTTCAGTACCACTGTTGAGAATACTTTCTTTTCTTTATTGAATTTTCTTTGCTCCTTTGTCAAATATTAGTTGTTTGAGTGTATTTTAGGTCTTCTATTCTGTTCCATTGAGTTATTTGTCAATTCTTTCTTCCACCAGTACCACACTGTTTTAATTACTATAGTTTTATAGGAAGTCTTAGAGTCAGGTGTTGATACACCTTTTAAACATTGTTAAGTATTAGGAACTTTAAGTTTCAAAAGTTTATTAGTCATTATGAATCTCTATAGTATCAAGACCCACTTTTTAAAGTAAAAATTTTTTGTATTACATATCAAATATTAACTTTTTTCATCTGTTACCACATAGTAGCTCCAAAATTCCTCTTCATAGCTACCATTTCTCTCCATGATTTAATTTCATATTTTTTCCTTGCAAAGGTATAAGTCACTTTTACCTCTAAACATTTTTAACTATTAAACAGTCAACCTGTTTCAGACAGGGTATTTCTCGGTTTACAATAATGCATACAAAAGAGGCATTATATCAAACAAGAAAACCCATTTCCTTTGAGGATATTACAGATGGGAGTTAGGAAATTCAGTCTTACTTATCATAGGACAGTCATCAAAATAAAATTCGTAAATGGCTATTTATTATCCAAAGACACATTTGAGGATAAATATGACAGAGACAAATAAACATATTATAGACAAATTCAGGAATTAAACATATCTAGATACTTACAGGTAAATTTAGTTTTCTAAGAAATAATGTTAAAATGGGCATACTTGCATAGGAAAATTAGTTCCCCTTTATCTAATAGTCTTACAATGGCCAAGTGAAAATTCACTTAAAATTAGATGAATTAGGAATATAGTAATTTCCTTAAGTCTGGCACTATGCACATATCACTTTTTGAAACCCTAGTAGTTTGGACGATCTTATATCAAATTCCTTCAAGTTCTGCTAGGCTTAAGAGGAAAATATACATGAAACATTTTGATTTTTAACTATCAGTAGGAACTGTAAATAGGTAATTTGGAATTTATCCAGAAAAGTTACATTTTTTTTCTAATTTTAGAATACATATGCACTATTTATAATTTCAGAATTTGTTGAAAAAAATCATGTTCCATGATAGTACCAATTCTGAGTCACAGGAAGATAGAAGGTTAGCTCCTAAAGCATGTTTTCAAACATTCTACTTGTAGACTGCTTACAGATTTCTAAGATCACCTTTAAGATAAGCATTAATGAAGAATAATATAGACATATTATTAAATATATGAATTTTTGAATTATGTAAGAAAATATTTTTGGTTGTTTTAACAGAGAATTTCGATACAAGGAAGAATGAACTAACAAGACAGGGATTTATGGATTTGAATCTAATGGAGGCCAATGATCAAGACGGAGATCCTCGAGATCTTTGGGTAACTCTACACTCAATGGGCTACAATAAAGCTCTCGAGTTGACAGAGGTAAAGCATTCTTAAAAGTTTTGCTAAGGATTTAAGTGTTCATAATATTTTACCCCTTGAACTTTTTCCTGACACACAACTTTTGAATTGGTCACTGAAATCCTTGAATTTTAGTTGCATATGAATGAATCATAGGTATAGCAGTATGTTTCTGCTAGTTCCATTCTTGCCTGAATTTTAGTTACTGTAAACAGTTAAATAATTCAGAGACACAAGAGTTTTGAGCATGATATGTAGAAAAAAATTAGTAATTAAAAAATACACTCTTTAATTGGAGATGGCTATTTGAGTTGCTAAAGTCTCTTTTATATAGCAAAACTCTGCTTTAACAGAATAAAGGCTTAGAATAAGGAGAATGTGTCTATAGAAGAACTTGGAATTCTGATCTTTTTATAAATGGTACTTGGGTTAATATTTGTAAAACACCTGGAACTGTTGCTGGCTCATATAAAGCACTAAATATGTTATATTATCAGCTGTGATCATCATTATTAATAACATGATAAGTGTAAAAGTTGAATAAGACAATAAACCTGAGGAGTAACAAAAATTAAGCCTTCCTTCTTGAGTTCTATCTGCATTAGATTTAAAATACAGAATTTAAGAGTTTCAGTTTCAGGCCATATTAGGCAATAATACATTTGTTTATACTCTTAAAAAAATAGTTCTTTTCCATATGTGAATCTAGAGGGCAAGACTAATGTTGACAAATTTAAAATTTTAGGTGCATTGAAACTTTGGTTTAATTCCTAGTTTTGACATCATTCAACATCACTTATAAGCCTGTTTCCTAGGGGGTTTGTTGTTATTTTTTATTTGGGTTTTTTTGTTTTGTTTTGCCATTTTTAGTAATAGGAGACAAACAGTAACAGTAACTCTATATCCTACTTTAATTTTTTTTTTCCTCCAGTGCTGGGGTTCAACCCAGGGCTTCTCATATGCTAGGCAAGAACTTGACCACTTAGCTACAGCCTTAACCCTTATACATTACCTTAATCTAACATTCATTTAGTCTGGCATTTTAACCATAGTATAAGATCAGTATCTAATCTATGAACAATATTGATTCTGCTACACATGCTTTTATCTAATAGAGAAATTGAACAATTTAAAATTTGTAAAACCATTTATTAATGTAATTTACCTTTGAAATTATAGACATGAAAGATTTATTAGATAAATTTTTTTTTGTTTAAATATTTTTAATTGTCAATAGACCCTTATTTTATTTATTTATATGCGGTGCTGAGAATCGAACCCAGGGCTTCACAGGTGCTAAGCAAGCACTCTACCACTGAGCCACAACCCCAGTTCTAAATTTTTTAATTTAAATTTTTATATCGAATAGGTAATATATTTACATTGTTTAAAATTTAAAAGGCAAGAAAATTACATACATTGGAGAGTATAAAAAATGATATCGCCACTCAATAACTGAAATAAAAAGACAAAGCTATATTTATTGCTTACTATAAGGGATTTCTATGTAGGCACACAGTTGCTCCACATAGTAGAATGCATATTTTATTTAACTTAGGTTTGGGGGGAGACGTGAAATTCAGGGGTTGTCTAGCTTTTAAATTGACAGCATCTGGGGAAATATGGTTACTTGCGTGAAACTGTTGATTGGTTAGCGCTTACTGGTGTGAATTTGTCCCTGACTGCCTGACTTGAAAAAGTGAGGAGCTAACACTGGTTGCTTTATTAAAGTGTGTTCACTGAAGTAAGCGTTATTTCTGATTAATTAAACAGGTTAACAACAGTTCTCATGGCTAATATTAACTGAGACAACAGAATAATCATTTTTTTCCTGAAGTTGTGAGAACTTTTTTATTTTCAGTTTCCCCTTTTGATACATATCCTTCTAAAACTGTAGAAGAAACTATCAAAGATCCACCCAACTGCTGCTGATTAAAACTCTTAAGCAAGATTTTATATGTGGAGATCTGACTTAGTTTGTGCATTGATTGGGATTTCATCCTATTATGTGTGAATCATCTGTTGGCATAGTGACTATGCAGAATCATCTTAAGACTCTGGTCAATCGTTTAAAAACTCTGAGACAAACAAATATAAATATTATAAGAAACGACTGGAGGGCACTCCTAGATTATGACCCCAGGTTTTTTAAATGTAGCCAGGGAAACAAGTACTAAAGATTCATTGAGTTTACTTTGTATAGTCTTTTGTAGTTACCGCTCTTTAAAATTTTTATTTATTCTTTTAAATTATATATGATAGTAGAATATATTTTGAGGTATTTATATAAGCATGAAATATATCTTATTTTAATTAGGATCCCAGTCATGTGGATGTACCCAATGTTGAGATTCACTGTGGTATATTCATATATGTACATAGGAAAGTTATGTCAGATTATCTTTCCTTTTCCTATTCTCCCTCCCTATCTTTTATTCCCCTTTGTCTAGAAGAACTTTTGTTCTTCTCTCCCCCTCACCTTGTTGTGGGTTAGCATTCACATAGCAGAACATTAGAAATTTGGGGGATTGGCTTCTTTCACTTAGCATGATAGTCTCCAGACCCATCCATTTACCGGCGAAAGTCATAAAATCATTCTTCTTTATGTCTGAGTAATATTCCATTGTGAATATATACCACTTTTTATTTATTCATTCATCTATTGATGAGCATCTAAGTTGGTTCCAAAGCTTAGCTATTGTGAATTGTGCTGCTATGAACATTAATATGGCTGTGTCACCATAGTATGCTGGTTTTAACTCCTGTGGATATATATCAAGGATGGGATAAAAGGATCAAATGGTGGTTCCATTACTAGTATTTACCTCTTTAAATTACTGTAGATCTTTTTACTTGTAGTATTAATCTAATCTCACTATTAGCATTGGTTGGTCCCTTGGGTTATATAATGTAAATGGGTCATAAGCTATCTGTGGTAATTATTATGTTAACCAAAAGCAGGCAATTTGAAAACCACTAAAGAGTGGTGTAACCTCTATGGATGGGATCACTATCTTCAGGAGGTTTTTTTCCAAAGGAGTTTGTAGTAGTCTCCCATTATCTGAGGTTTGTTAGCTATAGTAATCTGTCATCCTAAGCTTTAATCTGCATGCTATTCTGAGCAGTGTGATAAACCTTACCAGGTCCTGTATTTTCCTGGGATGTGAATTATCCCTTTGCCTAGCATATACATGTTTATACAAGGGGATAATTTAGTAGCCATCTTAGTTAAAGAGGGATTGTCCCTGTATCACAATGCTTGTGTTCAGGTAACCCTTATGCAGTAGCCTAAGGCTATGTTACAATACTTATATCATTCATTTCACTTTATCTCATCAAGTAGGTATTGTGTCATCTCACATCATCACAAGAAGGGTGAGTATAGGACAATAAAATTTTTTTGAGCTAGAGAGATCACATTCACATAACTTATTATAATATATAGGTTGAACACCACTAATCTGTTTTGCTTTTTGTTTTGGGTATTGGTATTGGACTCTCTACCAATGAGCTGTATCCCCAGATCTTTTTTATTCTGAGACATAGGGTCTGGCTAAGTTACCCAGTCTGACTTCAAACTTGGAATTTCCCTGCCTCAACCTCCTCAGTTGCTGGCATGCACCACCATACTTGGCTCTGAAACATTTTTATGGACTGACATGATACCACAAGTGGAAAATTCCATACTAGGCTGAGTGTATAGCTCAATGGTAGAACATGTGTTTAGCATGACCCTGTGTTCAATCTCCAGCACAAAACAAAACAAAATGCCAGAAAGAAAGAAAAAGAAATGGGGCTGGTTTCCATTAATGACAGAGATTTATACATGTGGACACATTGGATTTAAAGGTTGTGTATGAGATCTTTTTTGACTCATACAAGATGTTTTGACTGACTGATTTAGTTAATGCTTGTGATTGCTCTGAGACAAGGAGGCTATTTGGCTCTTAAATTAATGGATAGGTTATGATAGTCAATGATTCCTCCATGTCTTCAACCTACATTTTCCTGTTTGCAAAAAAAGAAATATTTATGATAATCTAGAAAGAAACAATCAGTAATCTTAAAGTCTCTTCTAGTTGGATTGATATATGTCTGTGAAGTCTTTTGCCCATAGTGATTTGGGAACCATACTGATTTCATTGGTAATTTTCTTAAATCACATATAACGTAAGTAATCTAATGTCTATGTGAGCTATAATTTGAACATCTGTAGGAACTGTAATAAATCTTGTCTGGAAATAGATTCTCTCAAATTTAGAGGTATTGTGTTACAAAGAAAGAATAAACAAATTGCTAGTCATAAGTTTTAGGAAAGGATTTAGGATTGTTAGAATCTTATTATTAACTGGTCTTTGTAAACCAAGACAAGTACAATTATTTTTGTTTTAATCTTTCAAATTACTATATACTTTGAATTTGTCTTTTATTCTTTCCCTCCACAGTCACAACCATTTTTTATTTTATTTTATTCTTATTAAATTTTCAACTCAGATTTTAGAATTATAGATTATATAATTATAGATTATATAATTCCCTATTTAAACCCATAAAGGCAGAATCCCTGTCAAAGAAAACATAAC
This sequence comes from Marmota flaviventris, assembly GCF_047511675.1. Classification (NCBI taxonomy): domain Eukaryota; kingdom Metazoa; phylum Chordata; class Mammalia; order Rodentia; family Sciuridae; genus Marmota; species Marmota flaviventris. Next base: position 51,833,830 of record NC_092507.1, read on the forward strand.
CTTTTTATTGGTCTTGCTACAAGGGCATTGCCCCTGTAGTACCATACTTTTTTTCCCCCAGCACCATAACTTGTAAGCTGTTCTTTCATTGAATGTTCATAAGCAAAAGGTAACATGTTTAATTTTCCTTTTTTCCCTATTTCTTTTTTTTATAAAAAGAATTTTATAGTATAAATTTCTTTTGGAATTCAGAATTTGGAAAAATTACTTCATATGTTAGATTATAAGAGCTATATATCATATTTTTATTTCACTTTTATTTTGACTAACAGGTAACTGAGAGCTAACTATTGTGCTAAATTTAAGTAGCATCCTATAATCTAGATTTTATTATTACAGTATTCTCTATCTTCCTTATTATTTATATATTGTTAAAAGTTTTATAATTAACAACTCATAGTTAGTCTTCTTGTTTGTTGCATGCTTCCAATCTTAATTTAGTAGAATTAAGAGAATAAGTAGGAGCTGGGGTTTTAGCTCAGCAGTAGAGTGCTCGCCTATCACATGCGGGGCACTAGGTTTGATTCTTAGCACCATATAAAAATAAATAACTAAATAAAATAAAAGGTATTGTGTTCAACTGCAACTAAAAAAAATTAAAAAGAGAATAAGTAAATAAAAGAGCAAGGTTAAAGACAAAAAATAATAAAAATATAGAGCAGCTATTTTAGTTGTGATAATATTTTATTTTTAAAATTATAGAGAAAATGTTTTAACAAAGATCTTTAAAAATGCTTTGCTTTCAGTGAATCTTTAAATATTGCTACTTTGTTGAATAAAATTGATAACCAAGACAGGGCAGAATATTATCAGAATATATTCAGTACTGAAAAAATAAATTAACCCTCTAAAATGCTACCATCATCATTGTGATTATTATAAATAATATTTTCTTTTGGAATTTTGCATCATAAAATACTTTCATACATATCACTTTATTCCAACAACATTGGCAGAATACATACTATTTATTTCTTTTTTTTCAATGAAGAAACTAAGCCTCACAGAAGTGAATTGACTTCCCCTAGCTCACATAGTGAATAAATGGAAAAGCCTGATTAATAAACCCAGGTTTGTTTGTTTGTTTTTAATTTGGTGCCAGGGATTAAACTCAGGGCCTTCTGTATGCTAAGTGTACACTTTACCACTGAACTTCACCCCTAGCCCCTACCGTCTCTCTTAAAAGGGAGACTTTATTATCCAAAGTTTGGAGTTATTAAAATCTTTTACAGGTTGCAGATGTAGTTCAGTGATATAGTACTTGCCTCGGTTTAATCCCCAGTGCTATAAATAATAATAATAATAATAACAAAAAATTGTGTTGCTATTCATCAAATTAACTTGAAATTTTATCTTTTATTACCCCCAAAAGATAATTGATATGTGTGAATTTATTCATTTTTTCAATATTTGTTGAATATCTACTATGTGATTCATTTGTGAAAGAGATAATGAGTAAAATATTCAAAATTTCTGCCCACATAGAATTTTTGTTCCAAGAAAGAGAATAATTAGAAGAAAAATAAAATAATTTCTAAAGTGTTTTTTTGTTTGTTTGTTTGGTTGGTTGGTTTTTGGTTTTTTACATCAGAGACTGAACCCAGGGGTTTTTAACCACTGAGCCATGTCCCCAACCCTTTTTTTTTTTTTTAAAGAGAGTGAGAGAGGGAGAGAGAGAGAGAGAATTTTAATATTTATTTTTTAGTTATCAGAGGACACAACATATCTTTGTTTGTATGTGGTGCTGAGGATCGAACCCGGGCCGCACGCATGCCAGGCGAGCGCGCTACCGCTTGAGCCACATCCCCAGCCCCCCACCCCTTTTTTATATTTTATTTAGAGCCAGGGTTTGGCTAAATTGCGGAGGCTGGCTTTGAACTCGTGATTCCCCTGCCTCAGCCTCCCAAGCTGCTGAGATTACAGGCATGCACCACCACAACTGTCTCCAAAGTGTTTTTGAAAGAACCAAGCCAGAAGCTGAACAAGAAAACAGTGAGAAAGTGAGGGAACTTGGAAAAACAGAGCAGATCTCTCTACAGAGGTGCTATTAAGCTTTAACCAGTAGGAGAATGAGGTACCCGTACGAAAACATATGAGAAGAATCTGCCAAATGGAGAAAACACTGTGTACAAAGTCCCTAACATACAAATGAGCTTCATTTGTTCTAAGATCTGAAAGATCAGTATAGTTGGAACATAGCAGAGCTGGAGACTGGACTACAGCACATTGTAGGCTAATGTAGGCAGCACATTGTAAAAACTAAAGGTAGACACTAGAAAAACTCAATTCCAATTGCAGAAAATATTTTTAGATATCATATTTTATAGGTGTTCTGGGCTATGTTTGAATTGTAAATGTATTTTTCTACCTGAGATATTTTTAGTATGCTATGTCCATGCACTATTTCAGTTGTAAACATAATAATCTCTTCAGAACCCTTGATGAATTCTTTCTGTATCCTTAATATTAGAAAAGGCAATTAAATAAGATGTTATTAGGACTGAGCCAAATGGTGGGGTAGGTAGTATTGTGGCTTAATGGAGGTATTATTGTTTTACTAGGGGTGATATTGTTTGTTTGTTTGGTTTTTGCAGTACTGGGAATTGAACCCTGGGGCACTCTTCACTCACCTGCATCCCCAGCCCTTTTATATTTGAGACCAGGAATTGCTAAATTGCCCAGGGTGGCCTTGAACTTGCAATCCTCTTGCTCTAGCCTCTCAAATCACTAGGATTACAGGTGTATGCCACCATGCTCAACTTTTTCCTTCCTTTTCTATGAACAATATCAGTTAATAGGCTACCAAAGAGTTAGAATCTCATGCTTTTTTGTCAATTCATAATACTGAAATTTTTCTCTAAGGTTTATCAGAAGGAAAAGCTAGAAAGTTTAATGCATCTTCTGAAATCATATGATAAATATATTAAAAATAAATTAAGTAATTTATTTTAAATTCTAGCAGAAGGCTAAAACAAGATTTTCTTTTTCTTCCTTATCAGGCATGTCCATTTGTCATTGATGTCTATGCAGAAAAATGCAAGCCAAGAATTAAAGCTGTCCATATGGAGGGATGCAGTGGGCAACTTGAGAAGGCCATTTGTAAATCTGTCCTTAACAAGGGTGATACCAAAGTAATGGATGGCTATGAAAATATAATCATACATACTTATAATTGTGACACCTGGATAACCTCAGTTATTGAAAATAAGGTATCAATTATGAGGTGGTTCTCCATGTTTTGCTACAAATTTTGCTAATGTTATCTTCTGTCTTACTTTATTTTTGACATGGTAATTAAATATCCCACTATATTAATAATGCTTATAATGGACAAATATTCTTTTTTTTTGAAGTTTTTAAATTGAATTGACCATGATAATTCTTATAATTTTTTTTTTTAAAGAGAGAGAGGATTTTTTTTTTAATATTTATTTTTTACTTTTCGGCGGACACAACATCTTTGTTTATATGTGGTGCTGAGGATCGAACCTGGGCCGCATGCATGCCAAGTCGAGCGCGCTACCGCTTGAGCCACATCCCCAGCCCAATTCTTATAATTTTTAAAGACTTGAGATCACTCTTTTAAAATAGGAAAATAAAATATTTGGAAATCAATGAAGATAAAACATAATCTAATACAAAGTGTTTAGTTTGTTAGGGTCTACCAGAAAATGTAAAACATGGTCTCTGCTTTCAAGGAGTTTATGGACTAGCTAGAAAGACAAAATTAGTATTTTTGAAAGAGATCAGAGAATAATTAAATGGTAAATTATATACTACTGTTTATATGTACAGTAATTTTATTCTATGTGTATCTCTTATAGCTATTTTTAGTTTGGACTATAGAAGTTAAGAAATATTGTGATGAGGGGGACTGTCATGTGGGATTTAAGCATTGGTAGATGACTAGAATTTAGATACACTAGGAGACAATCTATAGAAGCAAGGCAAACAGTGTAAGGAGAAATATGGGGAAGAATCAGTATGAATTACAAAGGAAAAAGCGAATAGCTGCTTTATAGAAGCAGACAGCTTTGTTGGAAGTACTAGGAAGGAAAATAACATTGATACGTAGGTCTAGATATATATATTATCATGAAAACAAGATAGAGGAGTTTGGACTTGAAATAAGCTAGGGTCTCCAACTAGTAAATTTCAGTCTTCAAATGGATCATAAAGTCTTAAGTTCCTAAGATCCAGCATATTTCATTTTCTGCCTTCTGTGTTTCATTAGGATTAAAACTATGGAAGGGAATCAATATCTTATCCCATTCTCTCTGTTCTGATATTATCCACCATTGCATATCTCTCTACTTCTTTACCTCAAGAAAATTTAAATAAACTTCCTTTACCAGAATATGGTTAATAATACATTTTAGAGCCTACCATGTGCCAGGTATTTACAGATATTAAGGCATTTACTTCTCACAAAACCCTATGAGGTAAGTACTATCCTTGTTTTACACACGGAAACCTGAAGCACAGGGAGATAAAGTAACTTGCAGAAGGTTATATAGCTAAGTAATAGAAGACTTGAGAAATAAATCCAGATAGTCTAACATAATACTTTGTAGCAATCATAAGGGAATGATCAGGCTCTTTAGCAGAAGAATATTTTGAGGCTTGCATCTCTTCTGCTTATCAGTTTCATTCTGCCTTATTTTGCTTCCTATTCAGCCTAGAGGCCATTATTATTTTTCTTAACTCAATTGTCACTTCTTCCATAAAGTCTTCCTAGAAACCTAGTCTATACTAATGTTGATTTTCTGTGTTTCTGTAGTTCTTTAGGAATACCTCTGTTATATGTCTTAGCAAAATGTTTTGTAATTGTTATTTTATTTGTATTCCCTAGACTATGAACTATCTCAGGAATTGGATCTTTTATATCAGTGTACCTAGAACCTATAACCGTGCCTAACACACAGCTAATATTAAATAAATATGTTTATTGAATGAGTGAATGAGGAAGTAACACAATTTAATGGATGTTTCAGGCATACTAATTTGAAGATAGTATCAGAGTGAATGAAAGGCAGAAAAACTAGAAGTAAAAGAAATATAGACTATTATTGTAATAAACCAAGGATAAGATAATGTGGCCTTAATATATATAATGGCCTAGGAATGAAGATAAGTGAATATCCAAGTCACATTTAGAAGAAAAGAGGATATAGTTGGTGACAGATCAGAAAGACTGAGGATACAAAATTCAATGGAGCTAGTTTGTATGAATTTGTAATGGACCATATTATATTACAACAAAATTTCAGGATTTATTCTGAAGTTTACATATGTGTGTAATTTATTAAAGAAAAAACTAACAACTTATGAATTTTTTATAGTCAGATAATAAAGTGATTATTCACATCAACAATGAGCTGAGTAAAAACTGCATAAACAACAGAGGACTAAACGTGTTTGCAGTTGAAGTGGCACCAAAATCTACAATGGTAATGCATTACTTTCTACTCAAAGCTTTTGTCTCATTTCCTTGACAATGATTTTTGCTATTAATGCTATAAATAAACAAATAGATATGAGATGAAGTGAAAAATTATTTTGTAAGTGTAATATTCACATCGGTGTCATCCTGTATCCAAAAGACACAAGACTTTGGTTCTAATTAACTCTATTTGGTTGAATGGCTATGGGAAGTTGATGTATTGTGTCTGTTTCAGTCTCCTTAAAGGTAAAATTAAAATAATATCACTAGTTTTAGGTACTTCACAAGGTTATATAAAAATAAAATGATATACACGCAAGCACTTTTGAGCATCTATAGGAAAATGCAAAGTAATATTAATGATAGTATTGATAGTAATAGGAATTTTAATAACCTCAAATATTTTTATCTACATTAAAATTTCCTGAGATTACCTGAGAAAGAAATTCCTCTGAGTTTTAGATAAGCCACTACATCAAGACTAAGAATGAGCTATAGTTCTGGTATTAGCAGAATTCTGGGTTTCTGATTTAGCCATGAATTCTAAGGCAAGGATAGATCAGTAGACTTCCAAGCTCTAGTGAAGAAACAAAAGAAATAATTGTTTATTCTTACCCTTTCTTCTCCATACTATCCATGGAATTCTAAAACATTCTAGAATGATTCAAGGTAAAGCATAAAGAAAGATTATCTTTTATATTTCTCCATTTAAGATTTTAGGAGCTGGGTGTGGTGGTGCATGCTTTTAATCCCAGCAGTTTGAGAGGCTGAGGAAGGAGAATTTTGAATTCATAGCCAGCCTCAGCAAAAAAAAAGTACCAGATTCAGCCAGCCTCAGCTAAGCAACTCAATGAGACCCTGTCTCTAAATAAAACACAAAATAGGGCTGGGGACATGGCTCAGTGGTCTAGTGCCCCTGGGTTTAATCCCTGGTACCCTCGCCCCAAAAAAAGATTTTAGGAAGAAATGCTTAGTGAGGAAAGGATTATTTATTCCATATTCCACCACCCATCTTCATCCATATTACACACATAGACTAACAAGTACTTTGTTAAGTAGGCTTTTACACTTTATTCTGATAGATCTTAGACAAATATTATTGAATTTTATCTGCATAGGTTTTGTTTTTGTGTTGCCTTGCTGTGTTGCCCAGGCTAGTCTCAAAACTTGTGAGCTGATCATCCTGCCCAGCCTTCTGGGACTAAGGCACAGAGATATTTTTATATAAGGCATAGAAATATTGTCCTATTGAAAATTAGTACAAAAAATTAAATGTTTTCTATATTTTTTTATGCAGGTTTGTCAACATGCAATGCCTCTGAATGAACATCAAGAATGGCTATATTGTTGTGTATATTCCCTTATTTAGTGGGTAATTTCACTTGGTGTTATCAAGCTAAGAATTTTTTTCGATTTAGCCTTTTATTTATTTATTAACTAAATGTCATTCGGTTTAACTGATGTACCTAATTAAAATCTATTTAATTTATATACATTTATATATTATGTCATTATATACTTCATTATTAAAATATAAATAATGTTTTTAATGTGTGGTCTTTTTATTAATTTAGTGGGAAATCTGAGCACATTTTGTTTATGAAGAGTAAATAAAATTTATACAATTTTTTAAAAAGTAACGTTTAATGAATTCTGTACTTTTGTATTATCTTACTCATAATAAAGCTAAACCATAAATATAAAAATAGCCATTTAATTTTCCAGTCATAAAAAAATTAAGGCAAAATTTGGAGAAATTTTTTTCTATGTTAGGAATCCAGAACCTAATAGTAGTAGTAGGAATATTTTGTTCTAGCAGTTAATTTTTTAAATAATTTACTTGTTGCTTTTAAGTAAATATGCTTTAACATAATAGGAATTATATATATTTTTAATATTTAATGAAACAGTACATGACATGAAAAATGATATTAAGCAAGTAAAAACTGTATGGCAATATGAATAACAAAGTGCTTGGCCAGGAAATGTTAACTTCTGAAATATAAATACCGTATGGCAGACATTATTTTTGTACCCAGTACATGTTAGTACATAGTTTAAATGTCACTTGGCTTTTTGGCCTTTGATTTAGATATCTTTAAAATGGGTTGTTATTATCTAGCAATTTGAACTCTACAGATGATATGTCTTAAAAAGTAGTGAAATGTGAAAACATTTTATTATTTATCATATGTTTTATAAATCCAATTATGTGGCCATCTATTCTATTTCACCAGGATTGAGTTACAGGAAATTGTCTATTATATTAAAAACAAAGTTTTTAGCTTTGGGTTTGATCCCTAGCACCTTTTAAAAAAATTAAGTTTTTAGCATAATAAACATAATCTTTGCCCTAAGTTGTAAAGGAATTTTTAAAATAGGACGATAGGTGACATAAAATGGTATCATTGAAACATGGAGATTAAAGGGAAAAAAAATAATGAGCACTTAACCTTGCCTGTTACCACTATCACTACTTAGGTATACCAAGCCTTTTCTTTTCTTCCTACTACTCACTTATTGTAAAATGAGGAAAAAACAAAAATAACAACAACAACAAACAAAAAAAACCCTTGTGCTAACATAGTCCCATTTCAATTAGTCAGTAGAAAAGAAATTTTATTTCAAGCTGAACTTTGTTACAAGTTCTCCAGTGTTTGGACAATATTGATCTTTCTGAACACCATATTTTCCAAGTTTCTGAACTGAGAAGAAACTATGAAAATATTTCTTTTCAAGGCTTCTTTCTGCCCATAGTTACATAATTTCTCCCAATTTCAGTCTTCTGCTACCTCAGGCCCTTTGTCTATACTGATTTCTTCTTACATATAGAATAAATCTTCCCTCTCTCTTCTTCCTTCAGGTCTCAGTGAATATGTTACTTTGTCCAAAAATCCTTTCTTTACTCCTCTAATCCACACTACTTTGATGGCCCTAGCACTTTGTGCTCACTTTGTTGCAGCACTCATTGTACCATATTGGCATTATGTTTGTCTATCCATATTCTGAGTTGAAAAATGGGACAATTATAATCTCAGAATATATCTCATAAATTATATAGATATAAAATAAATATTGGTAGAACAGTTGAATGAAATGGGTGAAAAATTAAAAGATGATTATATGTTGTATGGATATTATCTAATTTCTCAAAACTGTTTATAAATTAAAATTAGAAGTATAAGAATAAAAATCCTCATTACTATTCAATTTCATCATCCAGACTTTGTTTTTAATTTTATTAATTAGTAGATTAAAAAACAATGGAAATAAAAATTTAATTTTTTCACTGGTTATCTAAACATGCAGTTTTAGATTGGAGAATATACTAAATGATTTTCATAATTCCCTCTAACTCTAGAATTCTAGTCTAATATTTGGCAATATTAAATAAATACCAATTTAAGTATTAAATATCAAATACTTCCATAAGCAATTCTTAAAATACTACATTTAATAATTTTGTTTCTTTTCTATTAGATATTAGAATAAACCTGTGTTTTTTAAAAGCCAGTGGCCTTCTTTTAGATTTATGTTTGATGTACTTTAAATATGTAGCAAAAACTTAACACTATACTGATCATTTTCCTGGATATCACCCAGAAAAATGGAAATGTATTTCTGATTTTGGCCACTAGAGGGTGAGAATACTATTTTCTTTGTTAGAGAGAGAGAGGTTGATAGTGTTTCACAGCACGTGTTGAGTCCTTTATGACTCTACATCCACTATTGGTGAATTATATTGGACATTATGGCTATATGTAGACTCAGGCATATATACCCCTTTTTACTAGAGATGTATACAAAATATTTCTAATTTGTAAAATGGATATTAAATCATCTGCTCTTAAACAGTACTTTCATTTTTAATGTAAATATAACAAGTATAAGGGTATATAGACATGACCCTGATAACTTTTATAGTAAAGTTATCTGTCTTTGGAACTCAACCCACTTAATTTCTAGGGGAAGAAAGACAACATAATGTTTTGAGGAAAAACAGCAAATAGTAGAACTAATTTAAAGGAAATAGATGAGATTCTTGTGGAGAGATAATTTGGGGGCCAGGAACTAGTAGTAGTTGCTGAAAGTCTTAAGGGGTAAAAGATTTTGGTTACTTTGAAATGTCTGTACTTGTGGTCATACTGTCTAAGGATATGAAAAAAGGTATCTCCGGTTCTTATGAATAACTTGCAAATTGGCTGTATTTGTGATATCTGACCAATCAGTTTTTACTTTAAAAATAGGTATTCTACTTCTTTTTACAAATTTCTGAAAATACATCTGAATGTTAAGAAGAAGACCAACACAGGATAAAGGGGTTAGAATATGTTTCCATTTTGCAAAAATTAAAATATTTTTCAAATATAATTGATAAATACCCAGCATTTTATATATTTTCATAATTTTATTTTTCTTTTACAATTGAACACAGAACAGTCAGATTAAGTTGAAGTCCAGCTTCAGTTCAATCACCTGGTTGAGGCTAAAGTCAGCATAGAATGTAAATGTAATAATAACAGTTACAGAAAACAAGCATTGTAAGCTTTGGGCTGGTTCAGATCTGAGTATGCAGCATTACTAAAGAGTACATTTTATTGTGCCTTTTCTACACATATATTACAAAGGTTAGCGTTTTATTTAGTTTTTGAAAAAAATTCTCAGCAGATAAATAAAAATATTAGGAGTAGGCTGGGGAGTGATGCATAGAGACAGCCACTTAGCAAGTATCAATTGCACATTGCATAATAAAGAAGTAGGCATGATTTCTGTCCTCAGGAAAAGAAAGAAGTGAGGAATCAAGTTACATGTTAGATTATTAGGGACTACTGTTAAATCTTTAGTAAACCCTGATCATTATGCGTTAAACTTGTAATGGGGATATGGAATCAGAAGAGGAAGGGAAGGCTTGCCCTGAAGTTTAAGGAGTATAGGGGTAGTTGAAAATCTTTGAGGACTGAGGAATGAAGGAAATTAGTTTGAAACTCAAAGTATTGATTTTGATTTAATTTTGGTTATGCAATATTAAGTATTTTACATTTTAAAAAATATAAAAGGTGCATGTTTCAGTAACTGTTGCACAGGCAATGACTTTCTCAGTAGGACCCTTTGAGCTCAGGAAATAATGCCAAGAATTAATAAATGGGATGGCATCAAATTAAAAAGCTTCTGCACAGCAAAGGAAACTATTAATGTGAAGAGAGAACCTACAGAACAGAAGATTCTTGCTAGCTACACTTCTGACAGAGGATTAATATCTAAAATATATAAAGAGCTCAAAGAACTAAATCAAAAAAATCAAATGATCCAATTAGTAAATGGGCAAATGAATTAAACAGACTCTTCTTAAAAGAAGAAACAAATGGCCAACAAATACATGAAAAAGTGTTCAATATCATTGGCAATTAGGGGAATGCAAGTCAAAACTACACTGAGATTTCATCTCACACCAGTCAGAATGGCAGTCATCAATACAAATAATAATAAATGCTGGAGAGGATGTGGAGAAAAAGGAACACTCTTAATTGGTAGGACTTACAAATTATTACAACCACTATGGAAATCAGTGCAGAGGTTCCTCAAAAGACTAGGCATGAAAACTCCATATGACCCAGCTCTACCATTCCTTGGTGTTTATCCTGAAGAATTAAAGACAACTACCCATGTTTATAGCAACACAATAGCCAAACTATGGAACCAGCCTAGGTGTCCATCAACAAATGAATGGATAAAGAAAATGTGGTATACATACACAATGGAGTTTTATTCAGCCATAAAGAAAAATGAAAAGTCATTTGCAGAAAAATGGATGGAACAAGAGACCATCACGTTCAGTGAAATAAGTCAAACTTAGAAGGTCAAGGGTTATGTTTTCTCTCATATGCTAGAAAGGAAAAAGAAAAAGAAAGGTGGGGATGGATCTCATAAAAATCCAAGGGATATCAGAGGAGGAAAGGGACCAGGGACCAAAGGGAGGAGGTGGGGAGATATGGGGGAAGTGCTGGAGAGGAATATTGGCCATATTATATTGTTATGTTGTGTACATGTATGAATATGTAACAACAAATTCCATAATTATGTACAGCTATAATGTGCCAATAACAATAAATAAGTAAATAAATAAAATACTGAGAAGTACTACACTGAAATATTAGATTAATTTGATTAAGCAAGTTTACACATGCTGGAAAAAAATGAGTGTGGGCTGGAAGAATCAAGAGACAAGCTAGAAATTTAACTGATCTTGAAGGAATAGGAGGGGCTTAGAAAGGGGAGGGAAATGGAAATTTCAGTTATTTTCTCATATTTTAAATTTTTCCTAGCATGCCGTATTATTATATCTCTGCCTTTAATATGACGGCAATAGGTAAATTAATCATTCCTACTGGGTGCCTAATGTGTGCAAAGCACTGCTTTAGATAGTTTCTATAGAGAGGTGAACAATCCAGACATTATTCCTGCCCTTATTTTATACACAATCCATCAGAGAAGATAGATTGTGAATAAGTATTACAGGCTGTACCGCTAACATACATTTTTTAAATGCCTCATCCTTTATTTATGAAATCTTAAATCCTTTCTCCAATATGGAGAAACTGTTCCACATCAGGAGCTTCTATTTTAAAGCTAGCACTTTTTTCCCTTTAGGTTTTTTTGTTTCAGATTTAAAAAAAAATTTATATAGTAAATTTGATCCTTTTGGGGGAAAGGAGAGATTGCATAGTTCTATTAATTTAACACACACATAGATTCACATTGCCACCACCACAATGGGGATATAGAACAGTTCCATCACCAGAAAGCTCCCTCATGATATCCCTTAGTCATTTCACCCTTCCACCACACAGCATACCCCTAACCCTTGGCTGCTGTTCTTTATATCATTATAGTTTTTTTGTTTGTTTGGTTGTTTTTTTTTTGGTTTTAAACTGTCACATGAATGGGATCATATAATACATATGTTTTTTTAAAAAAATATATTTATTTTTTAGTTGCAGTTGGACACAATACCTTTATTTTATTTATTTTTATGTGGTGCTGAGGATCGAACCCAGGGCCTCTCACATACTAGGTGAGCACTCTACCACTGAGCCACAACACCAGCCCAATACATACGTTTTTTGAGACTGAATTCTTTTATTCAGCTTACTACCTTTAGGAATCATCCAAATTGTATGTATCAGTAGTTACTTCTGTTCATTTCTCAGCAATATTTTTATATGATTGTGTCACTGTTTATTCATTCATCTGTGTTGATTCCAGTTTTACCAATTAATAATAGAGCTGCCATTAAACATTTATGTACAGGTTTTTATGTAAACAGCTTTCATTTCTCTAGTATATAACCAGAGATGGGATTTCTGGGTCTCATGGTAAATACGTTTGACTTTTTAGCAAACATCCAGTGTGGCAGGCACAGTGGTTCATACCTGTAGTCCCTGTTACTTAGGAGGTTAAGGCAGGAGATTCACAAGTTCAAGGCCAGCCTAATCAACTTAGTGACAACCTCTCTTAAAATAAAAAGGTTTAGGGGTACAGTAGTAGAGCACCCTTGGGTTCAATCCCCAGTACCAAAAGGAAGAAGAGTGAATGGGGAACAGCCAGAGGGAGGAGGAGGAGGAGGAGGAGGAGGAGCAGCAGCAGCTTCCAGAGTGGCTGTACCATTTTGCCTTTTTACCAGCAAAGTATGAGATTTCTAGTTGTTCTGCATCCTTGTCAGCATTTGGTTTTGTTCGTATTATTTGTTTTAGCCATTAAAGTAGATGTGCAGTGGTGTCTTGTTGTTTTAGTTGTTTTTCCCTAATGGCTAATGACACTGAGGAACTTTTGACATGCCTTTTTGCCACCAGTATATGTTGTTTTGATAAGACGTCTCTCTGAGTGTTTTGCCCATTTTTAAATTGAGTTGTTTGTTTTCTTACTGTTGAGTTCTGAGTATTATTTTTTTATGAATTCTGAGTGTCTTATGTTGGATATGTTATTTGAAAATATTTTCTTCTAGCCTGTAGCCTGTCTTTTCATTTTTCTTAACTGGAAAGTGAACATTTTTAATTTTGACAAAATACATTTTATCAGTTTTTTCTTCAATGAATTATGCATTTGCTGTCAATTCTAGGTTATCGCCTACCCCCAGATTGAAAGTTTTTTCCTTTTTTTTCTAAAAGTTTTATAGTTTTACTTTGTACATTTATATCTATAATTCATTTTGAATTACTTTTATGTAACTTATGAGGTTTAGGTTGAGATTTATTTTTCTCATGTAGATACCCATTATTTTAGTATGGTTTGTTGAAAAGATCATTTTTTTTCCCATTGCATTGCTTTCATAAATTTGCTGAAAAATCAACTGGTGGTATAGACCCTTGTATTTATGTTAGTCTGTTTCTGGAATCTATTCTGTTCCATTGATCTCTGTATGTTTTCCTTTACTAGGAAAGGAAAATACTATACTAATACTATAATAACACTAATACTATACTGATTGCAGTAGCTTTCTATATATTTTTCTATATATCTTTCTATATATTGCAGTAGCTTTCTATATATCTTTTCATATATCTCGAGCTGCTTGGATTACAGGGGTGCGCCACCACTCTTGGCACAAAGATGTTATTTTAGGTTACTAATTTGGGGTCCAAGTATCTTGTTTTGTGTGTTCAGTATATAATGGGTGGTTTGAATGGGAAGAGATGGATGAAAGGACAGTGTAAGAAGGCAATGAATGTAAACTGCTTCAGAGTTGCCTTCAAAATTAAGAAAAATATATTACAGAAACTAAAAGTCAGTAATATCAATGGAAAGAAGAATAACAGTTTTCTCATGAAGAAAAATTGGTAACACCATCTATAATTCTCATAGGCAGTATTCAGAATCCCAAGGTGGTACACAGAATACTCAGTACATGGCAGCCAATTCTATTTAGTGGGTAAACAAGAAACTGTTTTTTAGACAACTCAAGGGGGAAAAATATTTGTTGACCTTAATTATTTAGATAAGTTAAGCCAAATAATGATTTAGAAGTAAGTACCTGTATGATTTTCTTGGCTCCTTACTCATGCTACACCCAATATACTTTTCTTTGCTGCTTATTCATTGGTAGAGCCTTAGTATAGCTTCCCCTGCCCCCTCTTATTCTGTCGCTTGCTGGCTACCTGAAGTCACACAACAGGCCTCCAGAAAATTAAAGCATCTTTGTTAGTTTCCCCCTGTACTTGCTGTGACAAATTATCAAAAAGTTGTGGCTTCAAACAATAAAAATTTATTTTCTCACATTTCTGGAAGCTCAAAGTTCAAAATCAGTATCACTGGTTAAACATCAAAGTGATAACAGGGTTGTACTCCCTTGAGAAGTACGAAGGGAGACTATCTTGCTTAATGGCTGCCAACATTACTAGGTTTGTGACAACATTATTCTAATCTCTCCCTTGATAGTCATATTGCCTTCTCTTATGTAGTCAACCCCCTGTCCCTATGCTTTTTTCTTCAAAGGACTCTTGTGATTGCCTTTAGAGCCCACCTGGATCATCTGGGATAATCTCCTATCCCCAAATCCTTCATTTAATTATATCTGCCATATAAGGTAACATTCACAGGTTCTGGGAATTAAGACATGGGTATCTTTTGGAAGGCCATGATTTAACCTACCACAGCATCTAATAAGAAATTGAGAATATTGATGAAATGGGATAACGAAGACATTCATTATCTCTTGAAAAATGTCCTTTACAATCTGTATTTTTAAAAATCTTATCTTTTGCCATTTAAAATATTAATATTTGCATATCAAATATTCATATAAATTAATTCAGACTGATATCCTTTATAGAAGATTCCAAAAATGAATTCTAAGGGAAAATTCAATTTATCATATATCAGTTCTTTTCACATAAAGCCTCATGAATAACCACTTGACATTGAAATACGAGTTCAGAAACTATTACTATTTTGGCATAGGAACAAACTTAATTTTAGAGTCATGGCTCCAAATATTCATTGACTTTTAGTCTAATAAAACTTTTAAATACCTGAGTAACTTAGAGGTACAAATAGACATTGAATGGTTTCATTTTGCTTCCATATGTAGGAATTAGTCATTTTTAGCAAATTTCAAATAGATCAGAATTTAATTAACTAGTTATATCAGAATGTAATAAACTAATTCTGTGTTCAGGAAAAACCTAAGATTTAGGCCTAACAAATAGAACTAAAATGACATTTTAACATTTCAGTATTAATTTGGGTTTATAAAAAAATCATCAATTGCTTATTTTCCAGCTACAAATTATTGAAAATTCTTATAGGTGATTATCTATAATTGACTTATTTTGCTAGCATTCTGTGAATTAAAAGACTTATCTTTTTAAAAAATTTTTTTAGTTGTAGATGGACATAATAATGCCTTTATTTTATTTATTCATTTTTATGTGCTGCTAAGGATCGAACCCAGTGCCCTATATATGCGAGGCAAGCTCTCTACAACTGAGCTACAACTGCAGCCCTAAAAGACTATCATTTAGGCCGAGTAGAATTTGTGGGCAGGAGAGGGATTTGGGTGATCTGTCTAGTCTTAAACCGGAGGTAATCCCAATATTCTTCAGATTATTCGACCATTACTTGGTCGATAATATGATAATATGCATGTCCACAAATGTAAAGTTTTTTTTTAAATTTATTTTTTAGAAGTAGTTGAACACAATGCCTTTATTTTATTTTATTTTTATGTGGTGCTGAGGATCAAACCCAGGGCCTCGCACATGCTAGACAAGCGCTCTACCACTGAGCCACAACCCCAGCCCCTATTTTGTTATTTTTTAACAATAATGTGATGCATGTTTTTATTATATATGATATAAGTGTCTTCTAGGGTTTTTTCTATTTGTCAACAATGAATTGTTTTTCAATATTTCTTGTTCTGATAATCAGTTTCTATATGAGCCACATAACTAATAAATATTAAAAGACTAATGCCACAAAAAAACCCCACTTCACCATCTAGGTTTTTCATTATAAATTCCTTATACATCTTTTCATTGTAAGTTTTATATACATACTATTGGGTTTTTTGCAACTATCAAAGATTGATAACTATGCTAAATACATTTTTTGGTCATTACAATTGAAAGGCAAATGATGATTTGTAAAGAATGAAGGCAAGGGCTGGGGATGTGGCTCAAGCGGTATGTGTGAGGCCCAGGTTCGATCCTCAGCACCACATACAAACAAAGATGTTGTGTCCGCCAAAAACTAAAAATAAATATTAAAATTCTCTCTCTCTCTCTAAAAAAAAAAAGAGAGAGAGAATGAAGGCAAAGGGCTGGGGTTGTGGCTCAGTGGTAGAGGGCTCACATTGCACATGTGAGGCACTAGGTTCAATTCTCAGCACCATAAAAATAAATAAATTAGTTAAGGGTATTGTGTCCATCTACAAAAATAAAAAATAATAAAATAAAATAATGAAGGGAAAACTTTCCTTAATGAATACTATATTAGGAAGTGGGGTTTGCCCAAGCATCATACATTTATATAACCAGGAATTAACCCACCTCCCATCTGTATATATTTGTATGTGTAGGCAGAGACATTCAGAACTGCTTGTTCTTTGACTGAGATCCAATCTAATCAAAATCTAGGTAATTTGGTTTATAGACATGGCCTTAAATGGCATATTAGGTATTTGCTCAAGTTTTAGATCTTTCTTGCTTTTGAATGTAACCTAACATTCAAAGCTTAGGTTTATGCTGAATAGCATATAGCAGAAACACATTTAGCTCTGCTTACTGCTGGTCCTTGTTTCTAATAAAATTCTCTTTGAAAAGTAGAAAAGCCCAAGTTTCACACTGTATTTCCTGGCTTTTAAATACTGGAGTTTGGAGATATATTTATTTATTTGTGTGTGTGTGTGTGTGTGTGTGTGTGTGTGTGTATGTGTGTTTATATATACATGATAGCTGAATGCATTACAATTCTTATTACACATATAGAGCACCATTTTTCATATCTCTGGTTGTAAACAAAGTATATTCACATCAATTCGTGTCTTCATACATGTGCTTTGGAGAATAATGATCATCACATTCCACCATCATTTTGGAGATATATTTACATACACTCTAATATTTGTACTCTAATATAGTCTTTCACGTAGAGTATCTTATCCACTCCCATGTCTTCAAATGCTATCTATATTCTAATGGATTATAAATCTATATTACTTGGCATAGTCTATTTTCTAAGCTCCAGACCTTGTACATTTTGTATCTCTTCTTGGATGCACGTAAGACACTTCAGACTTCATAGTTCCAAAACAGAAATGGTCATACATCATCCTCCAACTATATTTATAATATTCCTAATCCCATTTTACTAGGAACACCATTTCTTTTCATTCACTCTACACATATCATCAAGTCTTGTTGACTCTACTTTCTAAAAATATCTTGAGTCTGTTCACTGCTGTCCATTTCCATTGTCTTCAACCTAATGCAGTTCATCACAGTTTTCTACCTGTCTACTGGCTTTCACTTCATGCACTTTTTCCCTTTTACATGGCAGCTAGAGTAGTTTCTAAAACAAATGCTGGTATTGTCACAATGTTCCTCTGCTTAAAACACTTTTGACATATTACAACAAGGATAAATCTTGAAGACATTATGCTAGCTGAAATAAGCCAGACACAAAGGACAAATAACCTATGATTCCACTTATTAGAATAGTCAAATTCATAGAGACAGAAAGTAGAATAGTGGTTTGCAGGAGGGGGGAGGGGGGGAATAGGGAGTTGTTGTTTAATGTCTACACAGGTTCAGTTTAGGATGATTAAAAGGTTCAAGAAGGATGGTGATGTAGCTTAGTGGCAGAGAATGTGCTTAGCATGCAGGAGGCCCTGGGTTCTATTTTCAGTACCACATGCACACACAGTAAGTTCTAGAGCTGGGCAGTGGTAATGATTGCACAACGATATGAATGTACATAATGCCACTGAAGTTTCAATTAAAATAGCTAAAAATGATAAATTTTACCTTAGAAACATTTTGCCACAATTTTTTAAAAAAACTTTTGGTTGCTTATTACTGTTATGATAAAGATCCAAACACTGGACACTATGTCATAGGCAGATAAGATCACACCTGCCATTCTACCCTTCAGTTTCTTTCTTTTCTTTTTTGTACTGGGGATTGAACCCAGAGGCACTTTACCACTGAGCTACATCCCCAGCCCTTTTTATTTATTATGTTGAGATAGGGTCTCACTAACTTTCTTAGGGCTTTGCTAAGTTGTTGAGGCTGGTGGTCTTGAACTTGTGATCCTCTGACTCAGCCTCCCGAGAGGCTGGGATTACAGGTGTGCACTGCTGTGCTTGGCCCACTCTTCAGTTTCTATGCTGGTCACACTGGCTACTTTGCAAGGCTCTGATGACACTAATTTCTTTCTTACTTCAAATATTCCCCCTTGTTTCCCTCTCCTGGAATGGAATGCTCTTCCTCTCTTTTCACTTGGTCAACAACTATTTATCCTTCAAGCCCTCAGTTCATGTGTCACTTCCTCTCACTTCCTCCAAGACATTGTCTCCGACTCCCTCCAATCATAGACCCTCTTATTTACAGTCCAACAGCACCTATGCTTCTTTTTAATATGATCACAATTATGATTTATTATTCAGTATCTGTTTCCTTCAACATATTGCAAGCTCTGTGACACCGGGGTCTAGCTGGCACTTAGTAGTAAGTTTAAAGTGTATTTGTAGAGTGACTAAATCTATATGTAAATGAATGAATAACCATCTGAATGGTAAATAACCCATTAATGAAATAACATAAGGATTATCATTTAAAAATTCTTCAAATATTTTTCAAGTATATTTTTCTTTTTAAATTTTTTGTTGGTTCATTATAATTATACCTAATTGTGAGATTAATTATGCCATATTCATCTATGTACATAATTTGCTCCATCTCCTTCCTCACTACTTTTTCTTCTCCTCCCTCTTCCTTTACACCCATCCATTTGCTGTACTCTACTGATCTCCCTTCTTTTGTTGTTATTGTTAATTAGTGCATTATCATCATATAATATTATATACACATATATAATACATACATATATATACACACATGCAGGATTCATTGTAGTTTATTCATACTTGGATATAGAAAAATTGTGTATTTTAATGATTACAAAAGTATTACAAATTCTTTGTAGAAAACCTTGAAAATTCATATAAAGCATAAAGAAGAAAATTAAAATTACCCTATCTTCTGCCCCAGAGGTAATCATTGTTACCTATCTTGGTATATTTCCTCCCATTCCTTTGTGTGTATGTATTGTTTCTTAAAGAAATCAAATTCTCAAGTGGAATAATGTGAATACAGTCTTATTTCTTTTATTTAGGTTATACTATTTACTTATTGCCTGAAGTATAATTCTGAGTTTAAACTATTTCTGGTAAATCTTTGCATCTTGTATTTTTTATTAGGATTAATAAAAGTAGACATACTATGTGAACATGAAGAGTTAGAAAACAGATGAAAGGAGTACATATTTCACCATAATTTAATTATACATGAAAGACAACTTTCTTTTTCTGTAACAACTTAATGTTTTCCAATTCCATTTCACTTGGGTAGCAGAGACTCAAGATTTCTAAGAGCAGATACAAATCTCAGACCACAAAGTTAGGGATTCACTAAATAAAATTTTAATTTTTTCATCATATATATATGTATATATACATATATATATACACACACATCATATATATATACACCTTATATATATTTGTCTTTTATATATATATATATTCATCTTTTATATGTATATTCATTGTTGATAGGCCTTTATTTTATTTATTTATATGCGGTGCTGAGAATTGAATTGCTTCACATGCAAGTGCACTACCACGGAGCCCTAGCCTCAGCCCCGAGAATTCATCTTGATATCTACTTTATTCTACTGAGGTAACTTACCTTGAGCCATGATTAAGTACAGTTAACTTCTATAGTACCCAAGCATTAGGGAAGACACCTGGCCTTTGATACCAATTGTCTTTGCAGGCACACATTATTTTGTTCTTGGTCATTGGTCCACACTGCCCAGAATTCTTATTTCTGTTAGTATGGGCTTTTTAGGGTCAATGGCTTCTTTTCCAACTTCAGTGTCATCCATGGGGGAATGGGAATCATTTTGTTGCTTTTTTCAATATTATAACCAACAAATCTCTGCAAATTCAGAAACTGTTCTGAGTGTGGATGAATATGATATGTCAATTCCATGAATATTCCATTACATGGCAAATATAGAGGCAGTTCTAATCCCACAAGCTCCTTAAAAAACAATTTTCACTGACCAATGGCAGAAGTGGAGATTTCAATCATGAGAAGTACTGAACATGGCAGAGTGGACTTCGGCTGATAACTAGCAAAGTAATGGATCTCTCGGACCAACAACTGCAAGGAAATTGGTCCTACAAACAAGCTATCAAAAATTAAATCAGATCAGGCACAATGGCACATGTCTGAAATTCCAGCAGCTTAGGAGGCTGTAGCAGGAGGATTGTGAGTTCAAAGCCAGCCTCAGCAACTTGGCAAGGCCCTAAGCAACTCAGCGAAACTCTGTCTCTAAAAAAAAAAAAAAATACACACACACACACACACAAAAAAAAAGGGCAGGGGATGTAGCTAAGTGGTTAAGCACTCCTGGGTTCCATCCCTGGCACCAAAAAACAAAACAAAACAAAATTGAATCAGGTCAAATTTTAAGAATACAATCAGACCACATTTTAAAAAAATGTTCAAATTTACTGGGTATACAAAGAGCAGTTCAAAAGGAGGAAGTATTTTGATTCTCTTTATACTTGGCTTTTTTTTACATTAGCATTCCTTTTTAAGGCAAGCAGAGCAGTTTAAACTGATTTGTCTATAGCTGATTGGTTAAATTTTATTGAATCATGATGACAAAGACATTTTGTTTATGACTAGAGTCTCCAGATAAAAGCCCAGCCTGGTCCGGCCAACACCTTGATTTCAGACTTATTATATGACCTGAACATGGAACCCAGCCAAACCCACCCAGACTTCTCACCTACAGAATTGTGAGATAATGCGTGTTTTCAGCAACTGTGTTTGTGGTACTTTGTTACACCGCAGTAGAAAAGTAATACAAAGGGATTGCATAAAGACATGATTACCAGATTAGCATCAGGGAGCCCAGCCAATATTGGCAGAGTCTTACTCAGACCAGAAGAATGGCTCAGTTGACTGGCATAATGAGCAATAATAAATGATGGTTGTCTAATGCCACCAAGATTGAGACTGTTTGCTATGCAGTGGAAACTAATGGTTACATCTTTTGAAATGAGAGAAGTATAGAGCCATTCCTCTTAAGTGAAAAGCCCTATTCTATTTACAAAGATAGTGAAGAATAGACCATGGGATCCAAATTTCAACTCAATACTCTGAATTGCCATTTATGAAGTAATCATTTATTAACACTGGTAGGAGTTCTACATTCAGCATCTAATTTAAACCACACAACTCTAAAATAGGCATTTCTAAGATTCAATGATTCTATGCTATCTTGTCTCCCTCTCTCTCTTTTTTTTTTTTCTTTCAGCACTGGAGATTGAATCCAGGGTCTCTACATGTTAGGCAAGTGCTTGGCCACTGAGCTACACTCTCAGCCCTTTTTATTTTTAATTTTTTTTTTGAGGCTAGGTTGCCAGGATGTCCTGAAACATGTAATCCTGCCTCAGTCTTCTGCGTAACTGGGATTACAGGTGTGTGCCACAGTGCCTAGCTATATTTTCAGTTTGTACAATTAGGTAAATATATTGATTATATTAACCACTCCATTCTCAATTCATTTATAACATGGGCTTGATGACAATATTTAATTCACAAGATTATATATATAACTCTATAAACTGACTCTTATGTAAATATTAGGAATCATTACCAGCAGTCCAGGCTTCAGTTTTCACATACTGTTTGTCACTGAAATGCATTTACAGTGATATATCAACACACAGCATTTCTATATCACACATGCTCTATCAACATGTACATCAATGATTGTTCTCTGACAGGCAGCACTCACATGGGTCTGCCAGCCTCCCTGCTTGATTACAAAAGTACCAATTAACCATTACAAGAAGCATGAATAGACTCTAATTCACAGGTTAATGATAAACTCTGCTTTTGGAATTGGGGAAATAGAGCTAATATTTCCAGAGCTTCTATTTGGGGCACCATATTAGAGGACTTATATCAGTTGATTATGAGGAATTTATTTCAACTGGGGCTGGAGCATGGGTCATTTCAGAATTATCTCATGTAATTCTATGTATCCATGGTTGAGAATTACTGACACAGAAAACCCCATTAATTCTTGCAAAAATCATAGTAAAGAAATGGATGCCCACAGAAGTTAACTTCCCCAAGGTTACACATCTTGTAAAGCTAAGTTTTTTTTTCCCCCACTGCACCAAAATGGCACACTTCTCAAGCAGAGGAGACAATCTCACCAAATCAAGAGAGATACTAAATCTGAAGGTAAGACTGAAGATTTCTACTTCATAATCAAACAACTTTTGTTGACTGTTATCCTCCATGACCCTTTGGGGCCATCTCATTTTCATGGTAAGCATACTCCATTTTACCTTATGTTTGTACCTACATTTATCATGGCCTCCCTGTACATTTCCTAGTTTTCAAACCTGATGACTGGCAGGTAGATCATGGGAAGATCCCTGGTTTTGGACTCAGACCCACCTTAGTTGGTTTGCATGTACTTGGTTGTGTGGCCCAGACACACATTTTTTGAATTTCATTTTTATAAAGAAAAAACGGGAAAGTAAAACTTGTACTTTGGTAAGGTTTAGAAATATTACATCCAAAAAAACAGTTATTTGTAATACCCACCAACAGAAATAGAGTGTGGTCTCTCTTAAACATATGGAAAGTAGTAAGTCGAATAAGATCTGAGTTCGATTCCTTTTTGAACTCAAATGCCCTTACATTTGGGGGAAAGGATAAAAAGAATAAGGAATCATGAACCCAGCTGAGGTTGGCTTTTCTGTCCTTCAGAACAGTTTTCCAGAAAGTTATTTACACATGATACTCTAGCCAAGGCAAAGGAAACCATTATAATTATATAATATAATCTTACATTTAACCCACCTCGCCTGACGTCCTTGCCCTAAGACAGGGGCCCCTAATACAAGCTCCGCCTCTATTTGGGGGAGTGGCAGATTTCTTTTTATAGTGGGTTGGCTCAACAAGGGGAGGGTGAATCAGAGCGGCTCCGCCCACTCCGCCTGAGCCGGACGCTGCGCGCTCCCAGTTCCCCCTCCCTGCGAAACCTGCGGGGAGGTGGGCTGGCGGTGGAGGCAGAGTCCCACCTCCTGTCCCTTTAAGGAGGAGGGCCCAGCGTAACCCAGAGTGCCGGCGTGGCCCCCACCGGCTCGCGACCTCAGCCCAGAGCAGCTGCAGCCCCATCCGCGGCCGCCCCTCGGTTAGCAGTGTCCGCGCCAGAGCCAGGCAGCGAGTCGCCACCATGGTGAAAATCGTAACTGTTAAGACCCAGGCGTACCCGGACCAAAAGCCGGGCACGAGCGGGCTGCGGAAGCGGGTGAAGGTGTTCCAGAGCAATGCCAACTACGCCGAGAATTTCATCCAGAGTATCATCTCCACGGTGGAACCGGGGCAGAGGCAGGAGGCCACCCTGGTGGTGGGCGGGGACGGCAGGTTCTACATGAAGGACGCCATCCAGCTCATCGTCCGCATCGCCGCCGCCAACGGGGTAAGGGGCGCTGCTGCTCCTCGGGACGTGCGCCCGGGGTGCGTGCGCGACGCGGGGCCCCGGCCGGCCCAGCTCCCGGCCGGGCCACTTCCGTGCGCGAGCGCCCAAGTCTCCACCCTCGCGGCCTCTGCGCGGGCTCTTCTCGCCTCGAGGCCCCACGGAGGTCGCCGGGCGGGACGTGAGGAAGTGGCCACGGGGCCACGCGGAGCTGCCTGTCCGACTCCTTGGGGTGGGGAGATGGGGGAGCGGAGAGCTGGCCTTGACCTTGGGAGGCCCGACCATCCCGGCAGCCCCTCCCTCCTCCTGCTTCCCTGAAGGTAGTCAATTTCCTGCGGCTCCCGAGGCCTCTGACATTTACATTAACCTTTGCTGCCTCGGGAGATACTGTTACAGCACGGAGCGCCTTGGCCTTAGCGAGGAAAGGTTAGACAGCCTTCGTCTTGCTCTGAACCCTCCTCGCCTCGGCACGGTTGCCTGCTATTCTCGGCCGGGACTGGCGCCTCCGGCTGGCTCAGAGCCTGGCGCTTTGGGACTGGGGTGGCAAAAGCACCCATCCCCCTGGGGCGTCCGGCCAGCGGGTCTCAGCAGGCAGGTGCCAAGCCCTTCCTCCCCATCCCCTAGTTTGCGTTGTGCCTGCCTGCTGGAGCGCAGGATTTTGAAAAGGCTGGTCTCTGCCGGGCAGTGCTCTGGACGTGTTCCACCGAGGGGCCTGGAGCTGAATATTGATTAAAACAGAAACAACATGCCCTAGGGCGCTCTTATGCAAGCAGTCCTGGCAGGCCAGGAAATTAACGCAACACCTTGGTTCTGCCCCTCAGCTAAGGAACGTTAACTGACTTAATTGGGCAGGTCCACTTGGAGAGGTAAAACTTTAAAAGTGATTTTTCGATAAATCTGATGAATGAAAATGTGGATTTGTAAAACAGATGAATTGGGGTTGGTTATCCACTCAGTTTTATAAAACACTTCAAGAAGTTCTTGTAAGGAGCAAATTTTCCTTCTCTATTTATAAAAAGATTTGCTGTATACCCAACTCTTCTGGAACCCATTACCTTTAGTAATATTTTAGTCATTTTAGTGATATTCTATCATTAACATATTGTGAGCATTTTTGCCAAATACCAGGGTTAACACTTCACTTGCAGTGCCTCATTTATACCATCCTGTAGCCCTGTAAGGTAGATGTTATTTTATGGTACCTTCAAGTCACTGTGAGAACTTAGAAGTTTAGGCAGGTTAAATATTTGAGGAGAACTGAGCTGGGGCGTATAACTTATTGGCAGAACACTTGCCTAATATGTGGATTTAGTTCCCAGGACCAAAAATATTGTAACTTACAAGAATTACAAGAATGATTTACAAAAATTATAATGACAGCCATGAGAATCCAATACAAACTGCAAATCCCAAGAACTTAAGCAGTTTCTGGGAATGAAGGCATTGTTGAATCTGAAGTTCTATTTTCTAGTCTTCAGAGCCTCAAATGGGCCCTAACTACACCTTCCTCCCTGGGTTAAACATTTATAAGCATTCATGTGGGAAGTTTGGATTTGTTTTCTCTATGCTTTTGAGTTTTCAGACCATTACAGATTGAAGAATAAACAATAGGTATATACCAGTGGATCCCTTCATCTCCCTGTGCACCACCTGTACCAAATTTGCACTTCATTCATTCAGGAGATATTGAGCCTTAGTACAGAGAAACCAATAGAATGAAAAGATGATTCAGGCACAAGTCCTTAAGGAACTTAGAGCATAATGGGAGTTTTAGGGTTCAAATGGAAATTGGTCCACTTGGAAATAGTGTGGGGTGGAAAGGAATGAATTAGTTAAGACTACAAAAATGTTTTTAAAACTTTATCACCCTTTACCTACTACCCTGTTACTCTTCTCTCTTTTAATCAACCTTTGAAAAAGTTCTCTGTATTCACCATCTCTGATTCTTGACTCCCATTCATTAACCATCTCTCTGCAGCCTGGCTTCAGCCTCCTCTACCTCTTCACTAAAAGTGCTCATGCCAGAACCAGTGTCTCTCTGGTTGCTAAACCCAATAGGCCTCATCCTGACCTTTCTCTTGCCTTTGGCCCAGCTGACTTTGCATTCTTAGTGATCTTACTCCCTTGCCTTGTCCTCTCTCCTACTTCTACCTGAATATTTTGTAAGTTCCTTCAGGGACTGCTTTCCCTATTTTTCCCCTGGCTAGTCACTAGGTTTTCGGCCTCAGCTTGCTGCTCTTTGATTTTACTCATTATCTCTACATGTCAGGGATTTAATTTGCTACTTTTTTTTCTCCTTGTTTTCTTTTGCTATGGCTCTCCTGGGCCTAACTACTTTTTTCCCATATCTCTAGCACAGATGAATCAGATTCCAGTGAACAATCTGTTTATATGTCATGGACCCCCACTGGGGAATAAACTTCCTTAAGAAAGGGTCTGTGTTTTATCTATAAGTTGGTATCCTTGGGGGATTGGTTTCAGATCTCCGTGTGGGTACCAAATTCTGTAAATGCTTAAGTCCCTTGTATAAAGTGGGATAGTACTGGATACACAAATTAATCCAGCCATTTGGAAGGCTGAGGCAGAAGGATCACGACTTCTAAGTCAGCCTGGGCAATTTAGCAAGACCCTGTCTCTAAAGAGTTGTTGGGGGGTACTATTTACATATAACCTATACAAATTTTTTTTTTTGTGTGTGTGTGTGTGTGTGTGGTGCTAGGGATAGAACCCAGGGTGTCATACATGTTAGATGAGTACCACTGAGTCACACCCCCCAACCCACACACATCCTCTTACATAAATCATCTCTAGATTAATTAAAATATATAATGTAAATGCTATGTAAATAGTTTTTACTCTATTTTTATTTGTATTCTATTTTTTTTTCCTAAATATTTGCAGTCTGTATTTGGTTGAATCTGAATTTGGAAGGCTGGTGTACAGAAAGCCTACTATGTCTACAATAACTTGGACAATAGAACATCTTATGAATTCATATTCATTTGCCCTTGATTGTGAGTGTCCTATGTATTCCAGCATTTAACTTTAAGACAGCATATAGTTGGTGACCAATAAACTTATTCTTATCAAACATTTATTATGTGCTTACTTTGTATCAGACATTGTACTTGACATAAAAAAAGTCCTTGTCCTCAGAAAGACATAGTCTAGAAGGGCAGATGGATAAGAACACACACAGCATCATAGTGTGTTAGCTGCTGTGATGGAGGTAAGTGCCAGATATTGAAGAGGTAAGAGCAGAGACAGCTATTGGTGGGAGGGGAAGATGAAGTGAGGAAGACGTCTAGAAAGGAGACAGTTAATTGAGTCTTAAAGGATGCGCTGGAATTGGATACTCCGGGCAGGAGGTGAATGTGCCAGAGGGGAAGAACTTTGGGCAGAATGAACAGGCAGAACAGGAGTATGGGACTGTTCTGTTGGACAGGTTATTTAATTTCTGATCCTTCTTCATCTGTAAAAGGTGGTATGATATATATATATAGAGAGAGGCTGTTATGAGGATTAGATGAAATATAAAAGTACCTGGCAGCCCCTTTTCAACACGAACTGTTGGAATGACATTTGTATGATCAGTGTTCTGTTGCTATTTAGAAGGATAAGTTAATCCAACCTGATGCAAATATTACCCACCTTCCCCCCATACATAGCGGCATTGCTTGCCACTTGCCTGCAACTTTTTATTAGCCCTAACTAATGTGGAGGAATTCCATGTAGAACCAGCAGGGTACAAGTGACAGAAACTTAATTGGATTAGTTCAAGTGAGGAAGGAATTTATGGGGCCATGTCACCGAAAGTGCAAGAGATGCTCAGTGTAGACTCTTTGGTTGAAACTATTCCTGATATCTAAGAACCACTCTGGGCCTGGTCATCTGCTAGTGACCCAAATGAGGAACTGGGAGAGTTCAAATTTACAAGTAGATGAACATGTGGATATTTCAAAGGATAATTTATCACCATTCTAAGCAAAGTAAAATAGATACTTTGAAAGTAAGTGGGGTTGTCATCATTTCACAGGGTCTCTTTGCCCTGGACTCCTTTGCTACCCCTTTGTGACTTCTTCAGAAAATTTAAGTGTATAAAACAAAAAACAAAGGATCCTAAAGGAAACAAAAATTATACTGAAATAGAAGTATTAAAATATTTTTGAAAACCAAATTTGTAATTGTTCAAATTATACTATTTTATTGTGTTCATGTATGACTATATTATAATAAAATACACTGTTATTTACAATTATAATGTGCCAATAAAAAAGGGGAAAAATAAATCTGAATAAAGACCCCCAAATTTGTGATATATAACAAGAAAAGTATGTGCTTCTTTTTTGCTATATTAAATACAAAAATCTACAGAGGGTCTAATACTACCTTATTTCAGAGCAGTGATGATTGTACATGGTATTTAGAAATATGTGCAGTTTTAATACATTGAGATCATTTATAATGTGGTATGAAAATATGTGTGATTTCTACTGATGATAAAGTCCCAGGGAGCAATACTAGTAGTAGTAGAGAAATAATAATAATAATAATAATAATAATAATAATAATAATAATAATAATAAAGTTTGCTTCCTGCATTATAATGGAAGGAAATGCTAAATTTTAGTTAGAGGTTAGTGAAAACAAAAACATTTTGTTTTGCCATTCACATTCCAGGACCCCATTGAATTCTACCCATTCTGGCAAGTGGGGCAGGTGTTATCTAAGCATCCTGGGTTAAGAACCCAGCACTAAGCAAAAGATCCCCTTTTTGCATCAGGTGCCACCTGCACTAAAATGGACCTCAAGTACTTGATAACAGCAATTCAGGGTCTCATGTTCTCAGACCAAACTAGTGGAGTTTTGAGAAGTTCACCTTACAGTGGAAGAACTGGAAGGGGGAGGGCTAGAAAATCCCCTGTCTCCCATTTGAGATGAATCCCTCTTCTGAACTTTCACAGGCCCAGTTGCAAGCACTGGTGAAGGATCCTGTGTCTGGGTACAGTCACAACATTTCCTGAGAAGGACAGGAAAAAATACTGAGCAGAAGAGGGAAATCTCGGGGACTCTTAGGTAATTGGTGCTAGGTAGAGGAGACATTACTCCTTTTAAAATCTGATATCATATTCTTGGATAGGGATGACCTGAAAGAGAAGCATCTTTGGGTCTTTTTAATATGCTGTAACTCCCATGTTTTAAAAAGTTTATTTTTTAATTATGATAATTTTTTAAATGATTGTTCTCCTTTCTGATTTTGAATCAGCATAAACACCAGGATGAATAAGATATTTGGCTGTTTCATCTAGGAGTCTACAGTCCTTGCAGGGAGATGAGACACAGGGAATACATTTGCACAGAAAGTGCAGAATTCCAAAGTGCAAAGGTCAGAGAAGGGAGAGAACATTCTGGACTGGGGAAAGAAGAGGTGGAACTTGAGCTGCCTTAAGGAATGGTAGTGTGCAAAGAGAAGAGGCAGGCCATCTTTCGAGAAGAGGGGAACAGCAAGAAGTAAGGAAGAGGGAAAGAGCAGGGCTAGTGTTCAGAGACAGGCACTTAGTCACAGTCTTTGTTACATAAAGTCTTTAAATCAAATTGGGAGCTTTTCTTTCTTGATTGTACTAATTTTTTAAATAAAATTTTCATTCTTAAAAAAATTTTTTAGTTGTAATTGGACATAAGACCTTTATTTATATTTATTTATATGTGGTGCTGAGGATCGAACCCAGTGCCTCACATCTTCGAGGCAAGCATCCTACCACTGAGCCACAACCCCAGCCCTTGGTTGTACTAATTAATTCTTTTGCTAAATTTTTCCCCTGTCTTAATCAAATCTAATACCCATAGAGCATCAAAGACTAAAAAGAAAACCATTCTCTCTTTTCAAACTAAAGCTTTTTTTTTTTTTTTGGTAAACAAAATTAAATAAGGGGGAGAGAGAGAGATAGAGAGAGAGAGAGGTATCATCTTTGGAAGAGAGATTCATTTGGAAAATATTTATTGAGTACCTACTACATGCTATACTAGGTAGGACACAATCGGTGAACTGAAGAGTATCTTCTTTCATGGAACTGTGAGGCTGTAGTTGAGGGAGACAGAAGATAAATATATGTGTCAGATAAAGAGAAATGACCTGAAGAAAAATAAAGCCTGGTAAAAGGAAAGAACATTTTGGGGTGCAGTGTTCTCTTCAGTGTGGTCATAGGAAAAGCCTCTCTGGTGAATCTCATGAGACCAGAGACCTGAGTGAAGTGAAGCCAGGAGCCAGGCACATATCTGTGAAAGACATCCAGGCAGAGGGAGAGTTAATAGAGGATAAGCACATTTACTCATTTAATGTTGTAAAGCTATGCTCCAAGAAGATAAATATAGTATAATTTTTTCATTATATGAAGGGTCCTAATATAATTTTTCATTATATGAAGTCTTACATATAGTATAAGTATTATTGTATTAATACTTATATCTTAGGATAGTAGACATAACCATCTTTGATCAAATATTTAATAATAAATTCTTCTGTCTTGGACTCAAAGGGTAGGAAAAACTTTTCATCTACCTTTTTAGGTTAAATATTTGGGGGACTATAAGTTAAACTTATAAGAAATGGATTAGTAACAAAAATATATCGGTGGAGTTTCACAGAAATATGTGACTGGAGGCAGTTACATTTTGTGGCTTATATACCATCTTATTTAGAGGAAGGGAGAAGGCAGAGGGCACTTGGTGTATAGCGTGACTTTGAGGAAAATCAAATGGGGCCTTAAGAGAATAGGTGGGAGATAAGATAGTTTTGTGACAGTGTACTGTCTTAAGTACTAAGAGTTAATCTTCCCTGATTGTGAATCTCCAGGAAAGGGGATTTATGACAATTGAGTTCTTTGGGGATGCCCTATTTATAAAATAGATGAGAGTTTAGTAAGAAGCCATTCTTAGGTGTGTTCAACTCAAAATAATTTTTTTTTCTTTTGTCACAGTGGCATAATGTGGGCCCCTTGAAATTTCAGAAGAATGTTTAGGAGAATGATTTGTGTTAGCTACACGGTGTTATTCTTTACCCTACTACTGGGAATCGAACCCAGGGCCTTGTACATGCCAGTCAAGCTGTTTACCTCTGAACTCCATCCCCAGCACTACCTTCTAAGAAAGCAAAGCAGAAAAGTTTGAACTAGTCCATCTATTCTCCCTTAAGGTCCTATGAAGTCCCCGTAGATATACCCAGTAATTCTGTTGACTTTGAAGCTGTGCTCACAGTTGGGATCCACCTTTTAAAAATGGCTGCGAAGTGAGTAAAGTCAGTTATTAGGAGTTCAGTACGGGCTTCATTTGGGAGGATCTGGAGAGACTTCTCATCTGGTATCATCTGGGGGAAAATTATAAAGGGGTAGCTCTATGGGATGGTTTAGAATGGTAAGAAGAATGTGCCCTTTCTTGGGCTATACAAACAGATATAAGCTGGGTTATTTTGTTTTTGTTTTTGTTTTTTTGAGGTGGTATTTGCTTGCTTTGGTTTGCTTTAATTTCAACAATTAAAGTCTGTCTTCCCATTGCTTCTCCCAGTCACCCCAGAGTCCTGAGTCATAAAGACAGCCCTGAAGCAACCCTACAGGGACTGCCAGTTAAATCACACCAAACAAAATTTTAACCATGGGTCAGAAACACCGTTTTCCTTTTTTTTTTTTTCATATTGGAAACATTTTCCTTCCATTCTCCTCTTCATGGGTGCTATGATTTGAGTATGGCTTAGATGTGTTCCCTGGAGGTTCATGGTACCTAGTGCAATAATATTAAGAAGTCGTGGGATGTTTAAGAGGTGGGATTTAGTGGGGGTTCAAAGTCTGGCTGCTTCTCATCCTCTGGCTTGCAGTCTTGTGATCTTCCCCCTTTGTGTATTGCCACCATGATGCAATCTGCCATGATTGGTGCTGCTAGGGGGGCCCTCTCCAGATCCTTCATCATGCTGTTTGAACCTTCAACCTTCAAAACTGTGAGCTAAATAAAATAAATATATTTTCTTTATACTGTACCCAGCTTCAGGTGTTGCATTAAAGCAGCAGAAAATGGATTAACACAATCAGTATCTCAAAGTCTGAAAAGATGAAATGTAATAGATGAAATGTGGTTGACTTGTCCAGCCTGTTAGTGGAGTTGGAACTGGGTCTTTGGTCTTCTGATATTTCATCCAGTTGATCTTTTCCATAAATAAGTATATCTCAAAGCAAGTATTTCTGGGGATTGTTATAATATCCCAGTTAAAATCTGTGGAAACTAGACTGGGAAATGTTAATTACCACTTTCAGAGTTTTTAATGTTCAGTGAGCCCTTTGAGTTTGCAAGAGGACCCCAAATGGAATGATTTGGGGAACTACTACCAATCTGTACCATGTTGGGTTGATATGACCTTACAGGAATCTTTCCAGAACTAAGTTTGCTTTCTTCTTTTAAAATTGCAGTTAATGGCATGCAGGGAGGGTGAGGTCTGTTTTCCTGTAGATATATACCACACAGCTATTTTGACAGCTAATGGCATGAATTTGTTTTTGGCCACTCTGAGTGTGATTGATTCAGCACAAGGTGTATTTTCCTGTCAGGTCACCAAGTGGTAGAGTTGTGGGATAAGTAACAGAAGTCCTGATCAAATATTTGGCCCCTGCGCTGTACTCCAGCCTGCTCACAAGCACGTCTGTTGCTCAGGAGTCAACTAAATTGACTGCTATGTGGTTTGAGTCCAGTGGGCTCAGTCAGCATGGTGCGGTAGCCATTTGGGGGCCAAACCAATCAATGTGGGGATCCACATTGGATAGTTCAACTATACTGTCCTGGGATAGAGTGGAAAAGCCAGGCCCAGTCCTCACCACTTGGGACTTAAGGTTGAAAGGTTCATGTTTGAGCGTTGGTGGGTCACAGACAACAAACCAACAACAGCTGGAGCCCAGCAGTGCTGTTTGGGGTAAGGCAGGCTAAGAGAGAAAAGGGGTGCAGCCTATGTAGGTAAGGAGCAGGGAAGTGCCCACTCAACCCAGACCTGAAGGGAAGAAGAGGAGTATATTCCAGAAAGAAACAGAGGCAAGAGAGCTTGACATGTCGGAGAGGTGTCACACCCCCCAATTTTCTATTTTTGTTTCATAATTTACAAAAGTCAAGTGCATCTAAAAATATACTTTATGTTTGATGTTTTACAAGATACTCCTGCACGCATTGCTTCATTTCCTCTCTATTGCAGACCTTTCAGGTGTCCCACTGGGAGTGGTCGGAAATGCAGCCAAGCTGGGTGAAGGGTTAAGCAGGGAAGAAGCAGTTGGAGTGGAGTGGGGTTCTTGCCCCTTGGGTGGAAGCCACTTTTCTCAACATTGGAATGAATTAAAACCAGCTTAAGAAATCACAGTGTAAAAGAAGAGGCAAAATCCACATCAAGGCACAATCGTTTTTCCTCCTTTGATAGTTTCCATTAAAAAATGAGAACTGAGCCAGTGGACTACAATCCTAGGACCAGCTGGCCTCTTTGGGATCAACGGTAATAAATCACTGCCCACCTGCCAGCTTGTACAGAGAAGTCATGTTTGCCGTGGGTTGGGTTCTAGAGTTGGAGGTGAAGATGATACTCTAGGATAATCAAGATCACCCTTAAAAATCCCTTACACAAATATCATGTAGAAGAACAGGTACAACACAATGTGTGCATCTGTAGATTTCAGAATGGCGTTTAGCACAGCGAGCTGCTCAGACCTTGAGAGTCCTGTGCGATCTAGGACTGAGCAAGGCAAGGAGTTTTTGAGTGGAAAGGTGGTAGAATTGCCCATGCTATTTAAATTTCACTCTTTTCCTCTTTGTCTCCCTGTCAATTACACATGATTAAGTTGGTGCAAGAACAATACTTGTCTGATGCAACTACATTGCAAATTCCTGCTACTACTCAGTTGTACATATTGGAAACATCTCAATTGTAATTCAACAAATATGACTCGGAACATGATGCCCTTGTGACTTTCTACCTGGATTATATTTGAAATCTCAGCTAGATTTCTCTATCAAAGCTTGTCCTCCCTTTGTAGCTCAGCTTGTTCATCAGCTCTGGAAGATGACACTTTGAGGTGCCTCCCAAAGTGAATTCAGCATACACCATGTAGCCTATATTTTAAGTCAAATACTTTGTACAATTATATAGGTCGAACGGTTGTAATAGAGACTCAAAAACAACTATCAAATAGCCAGAAGTCCTCCTCTCTCGTGGAATCGTGTGTTGTAAGCAGGCTGGGACAAGTGTGATTACTCTGTGGTGTTGGGAGCCTGCCTCCTCCTTGAAGGGATTGCACTTGCCCACCTAGTTGCTGATGGCTCCCTAGTACCATATCTCTGTTTCAGCCAGTGGGCATGGGACAAAGATGGGTATGTTTGTCAGCTTTCTATTACCATAACAAATACCTGAGGTTAATAAACAGAAGAAAGATTTATTTTGACTCACTGCTTTGGAGGTTTCAGTTGATGACCAGTTGGCCCCATTGCCTTGGGCCAGAAGTAGCCATGATGAGAGTGTGTAGTAGAGGAGGCCCACCCACCTCACGGCCAAGCACAAAAGCAGCTCCCACCAGGCCCCACTCTTAAAGGTTCCACAACCTCCCAATAACACCGTGGGCTGGGGGACCAAGCCTTTAACACATGGGCCTTTGGGGGACACCTATTCAAATAATAGCAATGGGGCAAAGTGCCTCTGCCCTTCAAATCTGGAAATTAATCATCTGACTTCTGCTGACAATTCATTGATTAGATCTAACAGGTAAGCCACATTTACCTACAGGAAGGACTGAAAAAGGTACAGTTTAATATCGGAAGTCATGTGACCAGCTAAAAATGGGTGGTTCTGTTACTTTAAAAAAGGGAGCGGAAACTCTAAATCCCTGCCCTGGTCAGGTGTCCCTTTGGCCATGCAGATCAGTATGCCTACTGTTCTTGCCACACACACATTGCCCACCGGCCCCCACAGACACATCACCCCTCCAGAGAGGAGGCATACCACATTCCTTCTGGTCTCTTAGTTCAGTGTCTGTGAGCCCCAGGTGCTGTGCATACTTCTCTCCATCTGGACCACATGTGGCTCCTGGTGGTTCAAAGTCCAATAAATTTAAAGGCAAATTATCAGCTCCATCCTCCCCACTGTCTATCTCTACATAACACGCACAGGCACAGATCTAGTTCTGTGTAGTTATATATAGTCATACAGTAGCAACTGGCCACTGAGGTCACATTGTGCTGGAGGGCAGTGCAGACTTCCAGCCCTGGTAATGGGTGGGTCCACAGGGGGCCCTGGTTCTGCCTCAGGAAGGAACTCTACATGTCTGTCCTCTCTTCACCTAGTAATGGACATTGGAGAAGAGGCGCTAAAAGCCCTTTTGGGGGTTGCAAGGTGTTTGCAACCTGCTTCCTGTTGATGGCAATGGGGGACTGGGGTAGGACTGGCCCTTCCTGTACAGTTAGTTCCTTCACAAACTCATCAGGCTTCTGGCCTAGTGTGATGAGCCCCGTGTGCTGGGAACCACAGTAAAGGTTCTCAGCTACACAGAGTTTCCAAGCCTGAAAACTGACTGACTTATTGGCCTCTGCCTTGGTTCATTATTGCTGATGGCCACTTGGGACAACAGGAAGGGACAGTGGGGGAGAGGGTGGTATTCATCATCCTGTATTTGCTGTTGGGCTAGTTCCACTTCTGACAGGGAATCCTGACACAGACTTGACACAGCCTCTTCTGCCTAGTAGGCTGCTTCACTAGAGTTGCTTAAGTTTGGGAACACAAACAGCTGTCATCTCAACTCTGCAGGGTCACCAAGTACTGGACTAGGGCGACATCGCTTGCAGACCACAGTAAAAGAAAACCTACCTTAGCAGAGTCATAACCTCCTCTGCTTCTGTCTGCTGATTGGCCAGGCTTGGCCTGAGCTTCTGACTTGTGGCAAGAAGCAGCCAATGACACACATGTTCTGAATCCTCCCAACCATTCACCTTGAGCTACAGGTTTGGTTGCCCAGTGGTCTGCCCTCCACACTGTCAGAGGTAGCAGTTTTGCTACAGCATAAAAGACATGCGGATGCCACATATTTTAGATTCTTTTTTTTTTCTTTTAGAAAGAGAGAGAGAGAGAATTTTTTAAATATTTATTTTTTAGTTTTCGGTGGACACAACATCTTTATTTTATTTTTATGTAGTACTAAAGTTCGAACCCAGGACCCTGTGCATGCAGGCGTGCGCATTACCGCTTGAGCCACATCCCGAGCCCGAGATTCTGTTTTGGTACTGATTTTTTTGGGGGAGTGGGGGATATAGCACCTGGGGCCTTGTACCTGTTAGGCAAGTGCTCTGTCACTGAGCTACATCCCCAACCCTTTCTTTCTTTTGTATTTTGAGACAGGATCTTGCAAAGTTGCCCAGGCCTTGGATTTGTGATCCTGTTACCCAGGTAGCTGGGATAACAGGCACGCTCCACCACACCTGGCTAACTTCTCTTGTTAACTGAAATGTAGGCTTGGCTGTTGTAACAGAGTTCCAAAATATGGTACTTAAAACAAAAGCTTATAGTAATGGAACCCTTTTGGTTAGGGACTGTGTGTGGGCAGTCCAGGGCTGGTGTGTGGCTCTGTCATGCAAACAGATCCATGTTTCTTTTTTTCTTCAGTCTACTTAACAGTGTTGCCCTAATCTATGGCAAGCCAGCCAAGATGCTGACCACCACCATGCTTCTTTCTAGCCATCAGGAAGTGGGAAGAGAGGAAGAGGTTACACATACCAGTTTCATTCATGTCCCATTGATCAAAACTTAACTAAGGCCACCTCTAGCAGCCAGGGAGTCTGGGAGATACCTACTTTGTGCTGGTAATTAAATGACACACTAAACACTGGTGATCATCAAGGTAAATGAAGGGACAATTGATTTTGAAGAAAAACCAGCCATCACATCCCTAAGCATTTTTTTTCCAAATTTGGTGGAATTTACTCAGTTATTTTCAAGTGGTAGAATTACAGAGAGGAGGCAGAACTTAATTTTATATAGCTGACTAGATTTTTGGAAGAGACAGTGTCTATCGATTATTCCAACTATCACCTTGGGAAAGAAACAAAGGCATGAACATTCCCTTTTGGGAGACCTTTTAAATTAAATGCTTTATTGAGTTATGATCCATGTACAATACAATTCACCCATTTAATAAGTGTACAATTCAGTGTTGGTTGCAGCAGGCAGTGCTGAGTCTCTGTTGCCCAGGCTGGCCTTGAACCCCTGGGCTCAAGCGATCCTCTTGCCTCAGCCTTCCAAGTGGCCAGGACGGTCGGCAGGTACCACGGTGCCCAGCAGTACATTTTAGTGTGTTCATAAAGGTGGCAGCCATCCCCACAATCTAATTTTAGACTGTTTCCGTGACCCCAAAAGAAGCCTCATATATCAGCAGCCAATCTTCCTTGCTCCCCTAGCCCCGTTTGCCTTAAGCAATCATTGGTTTACTATAGGTATCTAAATTTGTGTGGGTGAATTTTACATGAACCAAATGGCCAGATTTGGTTGCCAGCCAGGGAAACCATACAGCACATAAAGCCCCAGGAACGTGAGTAACAAAGGTAAAGTGTTGGTGTGAAGAGCAGTGAAATTAGTGTTGGTTTTAGGCAGCTTCTCATTGCTGTAACACAGAACCTGAGATATAACTTCTATCTCAGGGATAAGGTTTATTTTGGCTCAAGGTTTTAGAGGCTTCAGACCATGATCCCAGACCCACTGCATTTGGATCTGTGCTAAAGTAGCACATCATAGGGCAGGGGGAGCGCACGGCTGAGCACAACCACGTACATCACAAACCAGGGAGCAGAGAAAAGGAAGTGGACTGGGGTCCCACAAACCCCTTCAAGGGCATTACTTCAGTGACCTAAAGGCCTCCACAGGGCCCCCGCTCTCAAAGGTTCCATTCCCAATAGCGCCCCTGGCGACATTCAAGATCCAAACTACAATCAGTGTCTAGACTTCCATGTGCACCATCCTGGAGATACAGAGCCGAAGATGTCCTTGTTCTCAAGGGGTCTCCAGTTGAATCGGGAAGAGTCAGACATGAAGAACAGTCAGTCACCACTGGGTAGTATGTGAGCTAATACTCAACAACTATGGGAATACCCGTGGGACCCTGGGATGGGGGAGAGAGAGAGAGAGAGAGAGAGAGAGAGAGAGAGAGAGAGAGAGAGAGAGAGAGAGAGAGAGAGAGTGTGTACATGTATAGTGTGGACAACAAAGGCTTTCTGCAGGAATCTGTTTTTCTCAGCAGACTCCCTGTCCAAAGCAGACCAGGCTGTCAAAAAAAAAAAAAAAAAAAAAAAAGGAGAGATTTCTTAGGAGCATAGCTTCTTCGTTTTTATGAGTGTAAGCAATCATTTTGTTTTTTTCACAAACATACTTGAACTGATATATCCCAATTAGTATTGTATGCTACAAAATGGCCACTTTGGGAACCGTGCACTTACTGCGGTGATGCTTCCAATGCCCAGAGCATTTTGAAATTCCTCTTTCAGCCAGTCGGTTTATGGGTCACCTAGGAAAAGAAGTCAGATTATTTTATAGTCATGCCTCATTTTTCACCTAAAACGATGTAACAAGATTTGATCACCCACTTTATTCATTAGATATGGCTCCAACCAATTTTTGTCTCTTCCCAAAGTTCAAGTCTATTCTCAAAGGATGAAATGTGTTATGACTGAGGACTTTCAAAGAAAGTGCCCCAGACAGGAAAGAAAGACAGTTCACCTGAGAAGAGTGACTGTGATGTCAGCATTGTTTGGATAAATTTGCTGCTTCCCAAGGGGGCGGTTTTGAAAGTGAGGGTATTCATAGAGATGAATATGCTCTGGCATAACTTTTCAGGTGAGTTCCCTTATGTGACGCCGTTTAAGCACACTGCCTGGAGAGGAGCTTAGAAGACGGCTTCTGCTAGGGGAGACTGTGCCGTTCTGCTTTCCTCCTGCAGTCTGCTGTGGTGGCTGGGGATAGTTCTCTTCCACTCTAGTGAGCATCAAAACATGCTTTGGTTGGGCATTTTAGAGCTGTGCACAATGGGGAGATTTGTTTATACAAAAGTAAACATCATGGCCAAACACTGGACCCTGACCTAGGAAGAGAGACCTGTCAGCTCTAAGCTACAGAAACAAAACCCAAGCATTAATCCCATGCCCACCTTGACTCACAGGGGTCTTGTGGTTGCAATGAGGCCAGAAAATGAGCTGGGATGACATAACTTGGAGGGGACAGAGAAAGGCCTTTTGATTTAATTCTAAAATACATTCCATGGCCTCCATGGGACTTTTGAAGAATGCATTCTGTAAAGCCAGAAGAAATACAATTTTAAAGAAAATTTTAAAGGAAAACTAAGGGGAGATAAACATAGAAAACTCAGATAGACTCAGAAGTAAGATTGACAGTCATCAGGAAAGTTAAACTTCCTGTTGAGCCACACAGTTGGCTCCAAGCTCTTTGTGGTCAAATATGTAAGAAAACCCACACAGTTCAGCATTGC
The DNA here is from genome assembly GCF_047511675.1 of Marmota flaviventris. Taxonomy (NCBI): domain Eukaryota; kingdom Metazoa; phylum Chordata; class Mammalia; order Rodentia; family Sciuridae; genus Marmota; species Marmota flaviventris. Next base: position 51,873,598 of record NC_092507.1, read on the forward strand.
TAGTTCCCCCACATGTAGATTTGATATGAAAAGAGTAATAATACCTGCCTTGAAAGACTCACTTAAGAATGAAACAAAATTAGTGAAGCACTTATCATAATTCCCAACACAGTGTTTAGTAAATAGAAGATTCTGGTGATTCTAACAACTATTATGATTATTTCAAAATCCAAGGCCATTGGAGGGTAGAGGTGGGGGGCAAGGAGATGGATTAAGTGAGGGTCTTCTGTGTCTGCTGCCACCTGTACTGCTTGGATATCCCTTTCTGACTTCATCTGCATGTTGTCTCTTGGGTTTGATCTGCCAGGCAATTTGTAAAACTCAATTACAGGCCCAATGATTTGAGGCCGTCCCCTGGTTGGAGTCATGAGCTAGCAGTAGAAAGCTCGGGATGGATGTTGCAGCATGGGTTTCTGACCCAGCCAGTGTTGTATAAATGGGAAGCTGCAAGGAGTACATGCTGGCATGACTGCAAATCTCCTGGACACACGGATTTGTTCATTCAGCAAGCACCGAACACTGTGTGTGCCAGACACTGTGGGAAGTGAGTGGGAGTAAGACAAAGTCCTTGGTCTCAGGATGCTCGTGCCAGCAGAGGAGATGGGCACAATGATGGGTAGTTACACAAACATGGTGTGAAGACCAGTATATTAATGCCCTGTGTCTGACGCAACAAGGGCCTTCAACAACAGAAGTTTATTTTTTTACATTGTGGAGACTGGAAGTCAAAAGTCGAGGTGTTAGCAGTTCATGCTTTAGGGGCACATCTTTTCTTGCCATTTTTAGCTTTTAGAGACTCCAGGTGTTCCTTGGTTTTTGTCTGTATAATTCCAGGCTCTGTCTCTGACTTCACATGGTCTTCTCCATGTGTAGATGTCTTCTCTTCTGTTTCTTTTAAGTACCTTGTTGTTGAATTTAGGGCCACCTGGGTAATAAAGAATGATTTCACTTTAATATTTAAATTTAGTTACATCCACAAATACAAGGTCACAGACATAGGCTCTGAGTGGAATATAACTTTGTGGGGAAGAGAGGCTACCATTGAACCTATCACAGCTAACACGAGATGGGAACATAGAAGAGAACCTCCCAACACCACCAGGGTGGGTAAGGGAAGACCAATGGTGTCTTCACAAAGGAGACAAAATGAAGAGGCAAGAGGGGGCAAGTTAAGGTGGGGGCAGAGTGCAGCCACTAATCAATGCATACATCTAGTACCTCTGTGGCCTGTTTAAGCAGACGCTAATAACAATTGAAGAGAAGGTTTCAGAACTTCATCATCTACGGTGCTTCTGCCTCTGACATAATGCCAAGTGGAAGACAGGCCACTTGGTAGCACCCTGAATTTTACCAAATAAGTTTAGAATGATGAGTTGGAATTGAAGACTTTGGTTCAAACCTGTTTTACAATATGCTGTGGATTATCACGCACTCTGCTTTAACTTGTCTAAAACTCACTATTCTCACCTGTAAAATAGAATTAATTCTAATTCCTGCCAAATCTGAGAGTTTTGTGAGAATCGAATGAAATAATATGTATGGAAAGATTTGGGGAACTCTTGAGGAGCAACCTAAATATGAGTTGTTATGATTGTTTTTGAAATTCTACTATTGCGTCAGCAAAGTCAACCCACTGGACTAATTTAGTTATGTCAAAAACAAACCTCGACATTGCAGTTTTATCTTGCATTTCTCAAAGTCCATGTGCTAACGTCTCAGATGAACTAAAGAGTAATCAAAAAAGTACAGACACCAGGCCATTTTGAGGATCTTAGTGAGATAACAAAATTACTTCATTTATGTTAGAATTTCACTGCAGTATAATTTTGGGGGTCAGACAGATCTGAGTTTGATTCCTGGGTTTGCTACTTATTAACTGTTTAATCTTGGGCAAATTGCTTGAACTCTTTATTTGTGAAATTAAAATAATATGTCCTAGAGGTATGTTTAGGAAATAATAAGAAAAGGCATACACGTTGCCTGCGTACGTGCTGTATACAACAATGATGAGCAGGTTTTCCCACTGGACCATGGGGGTTTTGATGGGAAATATAGACACTTTAAACTCCTTGCTAAGCATCTCCCAGTCAGCTACTGCCTTCTCAATTTCACTTCTCTTTCCAGATTTGCCAAAGACCGCTCAAGATGCTCCACACCTGTTAACCTATAAATTTCAGAACAGTAGTGTTTTTCTCATGGAGAACATTTCATGCACAGGGGCTTGGAAACCTGTTAGGTTTTCATTAACATATCATTTGCTTGATACTCAGCTGTCTCGTCTAAAAAGAACACATCAGGCAGCCAAAAGTAAGCAGAATTGACCTTGAGTAGCTTAAGCACTGAGCCCATCATACCCTTTAGGGTTTTAGGGTAGTGATCCTGGTAAATGGTTCGTTGGGTCTGGGTGTTCCAGGAGCCTCTCCTGAACAGTATTTGAGTGATTGTTTTCTTTGTATCCTTCAAACAGTTACTGAGTTTGTTCAGTCATGTGCCAGGCATCTGGGACACACCCAAGACAGTCTCTGAGTGCCCACTGCAATGTAGTCTGAGAAATGCTTCCTTGGGATGGAAACCATAGGGAGGGGAGCGTGTGGGGTGGCCAGAAAAGTTTCCCAAGTGAGATGTATTTGAGCCACATCCTGAAGGCTGATAAAAAGAGAGCCAGGACAAAGTCGAGACAGGGACAAGGAAAACACTGTGTATAGAAGAAACAGTGCTTACAAAGCAAGGAGGCCATTGTCAGACCCCAGCCCTAGGCATTGAAGTCGCCTTGTCTCAGTGAGCAATGCTGGAGGAGGAGAGGCAGGCAGCCAGGGATAGGCCTCTACACAGGTCCTTGACTGATCCCTGAGGCTTTCTTTTTTTCTCTTTTCTTTTTGCAATTAATTTTAATTGTTGATGACATATAATAATTGTATGAATTTATGGGATACAGTGTGATAATTTGACCCATGGTCAAATCAGATCACATTAACATTTTTAACTTCATAAACGTTTCTTTGTGTTGGGAATTACCAACTCCTCTATAGTTCTTTATAAAATGTTGAATAAATTGTAAATTATAATCACATGCTGTAGAGCAGTAGCACTTACTCCTCTTATGTAAGTATGTATTGGAACCTTTGTCCACCTACCTCTCCTCCCCTCCCTTCCCTTCCTACCCTCTAGGGACAACTGTGCTACCCTCTGCTTCTAGAAGCTCAACTTCTTTAGCTTCCTCAGCTGAGTATGAGTGTGTGTGTGTGTGTGTGTGTGTGTGTGTGGGTCTGTTTATGCGTGGCTTATCTCACTTAACATAATGTCCTTCAGTTCCATCTGTGTTGCCACAAATGATAGGATTTCATTCTTTTATGGCTGAATAATATTCCACTGTGTACATACACCACATTTTCTTTATCCATTCTTCCACTGATGGAAACCTCAGTTGATTCTTTATCTTAATTATTGCAAATAGTGACTGTAACACACATACCAATAAGGCATCATTTCATCCCTTTGGATGTTCAGCCAGTAGTGAGATTGCTGGATCATATGGTAGATAGATAGATAGATTCCTTCCTACCTCCCTCCCTCCCTCCCTTCCTTCCTTCCTTCCAATATTCCCACCAACAGTGCATAGGAGTTCCCCTTCTGCACCCTCATAAGCACATGTTATCCCCAGGCTTTTTTTTTTCTTTTTTATACAAAAGCCCAACCCAAGGCTAGGCTAAGAATTACCTCATGGCCTCAAGGGGAAGGGGAGAGTCTTGGAGACAAAAATTAGCAAGCTAAAAAACATTGTGTGGGAGACTGGGTCACAGTACTGCATTAAAGCTTTTATAGTTTGCTGCAAGTCTTTCTTTAACCAGTGAATGCTACACATTTGCAGGTGACCTGATATCTTCATTGGAGTAAGCTTTTTTACTTGGGTTGGTTGATCTGAATCCATATTGTAGAATAACTGAAATATGTACAGTTCATTTACTTAAGTTACACGTTTACAGATGCAAGAAAAATCTCAACACACACACACACACACACACACACACACACACAAACGCAGCATGGCTGTGTTGTTTATGGATCTTACTCTGATACTGTTGACAGGGCAGTGATACTGGGTCTGCTGTGACCCTATTTTTGCATTTCCTTTGGTCTCCATCTCTCACTCCCACACACCACTTTTCTGCCCCACGTTTAGAGTGCCACGAAGACTTCTCCTTGGTCTCTGCCTGCCACATCCAGTGGTCTGCTCAGGAGTGGTGTGACAGGACTGCTGGGGCCACAAGTGTCCTCATCCTTAAGATAGGGGCTGAGAATAACAGCATTGGCCTTACAAAATGGAGTAAAACTTAACTGAGTGAATGCCTGCAGAGCACTGGAAACAATGCCCAGCACGATGGGACCTACTGGACCATCTCCTCCAACACACAGCCTTAAAGAACTGCCATTGTCCCTATTTTATGAATAAGAGTGCTAGGGCTGGTGAGGATATACACAGCTAAAAGGTGCTAGGATTGAGACCCTCTGTGTGATCCAGAACCCTCTCATTACAGCAGGGCTGTGCTTGACTCATCTTTAGGTCCCTGCCTTCCCATTTCCCTTTCTCAGGAGCCTGGCCCATTGGAGAAGTTTAAACAGTGTTTATCCCACAGGCCAGCCAGTAGTGTCGATTCTGTCCTGCCTGGGCTCACCTGCTCTTGAAAGCAGGAGATGGGTTAGAAGAATGCAGCCCTTCTCAATATCTCATCCTATTTTGGGTCATTTGGAGTGGCCAGTGTATGTTCTGACGTTGTGATAGGCACTTTCCTTGCCTTTCATCATATACATCCAGAACTTGTTAAGAGAAGTTTCACTGTTTCTGCTTTATAGAAACTCAGGCTCACAAACACCCCATAGAAAGGATGGTTCCTCTCTGTGGCCACCTTCATTCACTTCCTTTACAGCAGCATGTCCCAGTGAGGCCAGACTATATAATTGGAAAAGACTTTCTAATCATGAGATAGATAACATCACCATTTCTCCTCTCTTCTTTAAAGCCCAGCCAGGAATACCGCCACATTTAAATGGATTGATAGAGGACCAGCCATTGCCTACCATAAAACATAACGAGGCACAATTCCCATCGCAGTGTTGGTGAAGGGGGACCCCTAGAGTTGTGCAAGTCGACTGTTCTGGGAGGGAGTCTCTGCCACCAGTTGTCACGTCCCCTTGTGGGGCTGCAGAAATTCTGTGTTTTTCCGTTTTTCACCACAAGAGGGAAGCATATAACTGTGAATGATTTGAAACTAAAGCCATTCTTCAGTTAGACCTCTTTTTTCCCCTATTATTTTTTGAATTAGTGATGTCATATTTATGGGGTACAGTGTGATAATTCAATACATGTATACAGTGTGCAATGATAAAATCCTTGTTTTTTAGCAATTCCTTCTCCTTAAGCATTTCTATCTTTTCTTTGTTGGGAAGCTTTGAACTTGGACTTCTTTTTTACCAAAGAATTTTAATACTTAGTCCCTGGTAGTAACCAGAATGTGGAAAATTCTTTTGTTACTTCAAATGAATCTTCTTAGGGCATTTCAATGAAAATTTCCTTAAGAATACTTCAAAAAGGAAATAAAAAATTCATATAAAAAAATTCGTAGAACCATATGAATTACTGTTTTTATTGGTCAAGGTGGCTGAATACTGGTCATTTCTAATGAAAACAGGACTCTTCTCCTGGGCATTACTTAGGAAGAGGGTTCCCAAGCTCTGTGCAGCTTTGGGTTGGGGAGACAGTTTTGAGACTTGATATAGGACATCTGTGCAGGTGGAGATGCTGTCCACGTTTCTCTCCCCCCGAGTACTCACTCAGTGCCCCTGGAAGCTCCTAGGTGAGCTCTCTTTACTTGTTTTAATGATTTTGGATTCACCTATCTTTCCTATACCCAAAGTTTCTCAGAGGAGAGGTGGAGGGAGTTTTCTTCTTGCTTATCTGGGGCAGCAGGTCGAGGCTGACCCAGGGCTGGCAAACATGACTGGGCACTACAGAGTCCTGGTCAACCTTGCTGAGAGACAGAGGTGGCTGAAAGTAACTGCAGCCTAGTCAGATTACAGGGAGCTGCTAGGAGGACTGCACTGTGAGGCTGGGCCTCCTGAAGGCCAAGGGCAGAGGGGATGGTGGGTCTCTGGAGATCCTGAGCCACTGGAGCCCAGGCAGCTGCTCTGTCGACCTCAGCACATCTACTTCGTTTTTGTCTCCTTCTGTTGGTATACTTGTTGATGTAACTTGGAGGTGTGTGTGTGTGTGTGTGTGTGTGTGAGAGAGAGAGAGAGAGAGAGAGCTTTTATTTACAAACTCATGTATTTAAACTGCTATGAATACTTAAAGTGTTTATTTTCTCTTAAATTCTTTGTCTAACAGTAACACTTAAAGTATTCGAGTTGTTCTTATATGATCTAATAATGAGAATGGCAGATACTTGTCTAGGGAAGCCCACACCAGCCTTGCTTTTAGAACTTTCTATATACAGTCAACCCTCCATATGTACAGTTTCTGCTTTGGCAGATTCAACCAACCTTGCACCAAAAATATTTTTTAAAATGCCTCTGTTCTGAATATTTACAGAGTTTTTGTTATTCCCTAAAGAATAGAGTGTAACAACTATTTACATAGCATTTACATGTGTTAGATATTATAAATGATCTAGAGATGATTGTTTATAATAATAGGTTATATGAAATACTATGCCATTTCATATAAGGGACTTGAACATCTGCAGATTGTGGTATCCTCAGGGGTTCCTGGAACCAGATCCCAGGTGTCAAGGGATGACTCTTAGCTCATTCAATCATGACTATAAGAACAAGTGAGATAGGGGAACTGTTATTATCCCATTTTACAGATGAGGAAATGCAAGCACAGAGAAGTTAAATAACTTGTCCAAAGTCATACAGGTAGTAATTGGTAGAACTGAGATTCAGGTTCTGTGAATCTGGCTTTAAAGACCATTTCCTTAAATACTACAGTATACTGTCTGCATCTAATGGGTTAAACTTGCAGCACATTCCAAATTTTCTTGAATGTTCCACTAGTGTTTGTAATTTTCATAAAATCCTCTTACCCTGTTAAGCTTAAAATTGCAAGTCTAAGTACATTACTCAACTGTTTATTATAAACTGCAACCACAAGGCAAATAGATAAGCTAATATCCTAAATTTCTTAAATGTCCTTATAATACCAAATATACCTAGATTCCCTCTAAACTTATTCCAAGAATATTAATAGGGTTAAACATCCCTGATCCAAAAATCTGAAGGCCAGAATGTTCCAAGATCTGAAACTTTTTAAGCACCAACTTGACACCACACATGGAAAATTCCATGTCTGACCTCGTGTGCCACGTCACAGTGAAAACACAGGTGCACTAAAAATAATGTATAAAATTACTTTCTGGCTATGTGTACAAGGTATATGTGAGACATAAATGAATTTCATGTTTACACTTGGGTCCCACCCCCAAGATATATCATTACAGAGATACAGATATTAAAAAAAAAAATCTGAAACCCAAAACACTTCTGGCCGCAAGTATTTCAAACAAGGAATACTCAACCCGTACTTTAAGTTTGATTTATCATCTTTATGCTGTGAGATATACTTCATCATTTCTATGCTTTATTCTAAATCTGTTTAAAAATGACCCCTTAAAAAAATTCTCTTACCCCAGTAATTAGGAGTTATCTTTTCAGTTGAATTGGGGTCACAGCGTCAGCTGAAGGAGGTACATCTTGGCCAGAGATGTGGATGTGGAGCACCCTGATCCAGAACACCAGTGCCAATAGGTAGGCTCAAGTGACCTGTGTTCCCAGCATATCTCCCCTAATTCCCGTGTCCAAATATTAATACCAGCTCGAGAAGATTCATCCAACCTATTTTCTGCTTCATTCTATTCTGAGTGCTTTTCTGATCTTCCTACACATCAGAACCACGATACTTAGAGATGTATAGATGATGCAGAGTTGGAGTCTGCACAGCTCTCATGTGTCCTCATGCATCGTCTGGCTGTGAGGATCAATTCTGTGAATTTTCTCATGACATGACTGTTTTGGCCCTCCAGGCTCCTCATTTGTCTATCTTCCTGGTTCAAGAGCTAACTGAATCTGGGGAACAGTTCTCAGATGGGGGACAGTTCTCAGAGAAGAAAAAGAATGAGTAGAAGACACTACATGCAGAAGGGGTTAGAATAAAGAGGTCTTTTGGGACTTCTCTTCATTTTGGTGGGAAGAAGCAACAGTGCTCAAACTGGCCCAAGGACTGAAGGTTGAAGCTCTATGTAGACGGCCAACAGAAGAATAGTGCTGGACAGGATCACATTGGCCAGGATCCTTAATGTCACAGCTCAGGAAGAGTGCTTGGTTAATTTATAAGCATTGGTTCATCTTTTTTTTCAGTCTCTCCTCGTGCAAGCTATTTGCTGCACCACGACTGGCCATTCAAGTTTCCAAAAACATTGGTTTAGATCTTTTCTGCCTACCTTTTGTATAGATCCTCACGCCCATAAAATGAATTTTAGTATGGTTCATGTGACTCCATAGTCTTACTACAGCTTCTCCAGTCTTGTCCCTGTCCCCACAATCTTTTGAAAGCCACTACTCTATAAATTCATCTCTAGGATGGTATTAAGGCCACCACACCATGGTGGCTTCTTTCTGATGTGAACTTCTTGAGAACAAAGGCCCATCCATCTTTGCTTCTGTCTCCACCCACATTCAGGACGTGCAAAAAAATCATGACTTCATATCGTGACATCATGTTCTAGTTCACGAGAGCTTACCTCAACGTATGGTGAGGTGATCTCCACTGCAACCTTGTGAGGCAGGTATTATGATCCCATTTTAGAGATGAAGAATCAGGCTGGGAGAGGTGATAGTCTACTGTGTGTCAGGTACAGGCCTGAGGGTTTTAGGTTTACCTGTTTCAGTTGAGAGCTGGCCCCATTTTACAGACTCAGTTCAGTTAAATTACTTGTTCAAGAATTGTACCTTTCATATTTCATAGAGTCTTTGAGCCTTGTTAGTGTCTGGCCCCTCAACCTGTGTTCTCTCCACAGACTCCAGTTCCTGGGGCTGCTGGCATTAGCTGCATGCTGAGTTACTGTTGGTTGAAGAAATGATGACTTATTTCCTAGTACTGGGGACAAACACCTAAGTACTCAGGCCCGCACCTAAGACCAGCACAAGGATAGGGCCTGGGGCTGGGGGTCTGAGGAACCCTGATGCTTGCTGTTAGCCAAATTAGTAGCCTGCTTTCTAGTGCTTGTGCCCAGAGATAGGAAATAAGGTTAGTAGTTCCATACCCTATGCCCTTTCCCCTGACAGTTCCTAAGAAAGAACCCTTGATGTGAAGAGATGAATCCAGTGCACCCTGGGTGCAGCCCTCAAGCAGGGCCTGGGATTCAAATACATATTTATTGTCAGAAAGAATTGGCAAGTCTATAGCTTCTGCTGCATCCCACTAGGAAGGTATCTTTGCTGATGAGGATGGAGCTATCTTTGCAAGGCCAGGAGCTGGGAGGGAAGGGGTTCATAACTCTGCCATTTGTGAAATTGATTGGACCCAAGACCAGTATGAAAGTTCCTTGTCTGGAGGGAGTAATCCTTAAATCCCCCATATGGTTTAAATGTAATTTGTGTCATTGTGAAGGAGTACTGGCAACGCAGGCGAATTCATTAGGCCAAATTGGGCTCGCTATGCTCGACAGTAACGTTTCTGAAGATGAAGTTCAACCTTTGCTGGAGAGCTAAAACAAATGAGTTTCTTAATAGCTGCCCCACTTAGTCCGCGCGTCTTAGGAAACTTAATGTTTTTAATGCCTCTTCTTTTTTACCATACTTCACAGTCCATCTACCATTGCTGCTTCTGGTAATATTTTTATATGGGGTTGAGTTCTATGGTGTCCATAAAATTATGTCTCAGCCCAGTTTTAGAACAGAATCTTTCTGGAGTAAGGACTATGTCCTTCTGGTTTCCTTTTGCATATAGACACACACCAGGATATTATATGCACGTGCTCAGAACATTACTTTTATAGTTCCGGCTTCCATGGAACTTCCTAAAAGTAGTAGGGACATGCTGGAATGTAATGTGTTGGGTGGGCAGAGAAGTTTTCGTGGGGGATGTTGGAGCACTCTTGTGTCTGGATACCCCAAATCTACCCTGGAACTTTGAGGTCTCATTAGGAAAACTGCCATTGACATGGTTGGTTTCTCTATAATTCTAATGAAGAGATTATTAAAGTAATAAATAAATCTGGATCTCTTATTGAATAGATCCAGACACGTTTATCAGCCTGATTTGCAAGCCTTTGTCAAACCAGAGAAAACTTGGCACCAAATATTAAAAATATGAATTAAAAAAAGCATTTGTAGCAAGTTGGAAAATCATGAGCATGGAAACCATTAATAAAGTAAGCTTGTGTGTAAGCTTAATTTCTAAAGAATTTTACTTTTGAAACTAAATAAGAGCCCTAAATAAGCTATAAAAAGTAGCTGTGTTTTAACTGGCTGGTTTTCAACTTAATAGGTGTGTCTTGTGAGTTGTTTTCCTTGAGGTGTTCCCTGCACTTGGACCAGCCCCATTTGTCATTTGAAGGGGACCGGGCTCCCTCACCAGAGGCCTGCTTTCTGCATGAGCTCTGCTGGTCTTGTGCACGCAGCTCCAGCACACAGGGCTGTTCTTCCTGGAGAGGACAGTTGGCTGCCCTCAGAGCCTGTCGACTGTCAGAACTTGCTTGACACATTAGTAGAAAAATATCAGATTTTGTTTTTCAGGGATGATTCATTTTTCCCTTGAAAACCTTGACTCATCACATGTCAGACTCCCCAGACATGCCGTATGACTAGTCCTCATTTGGTTTTTAAGCATCCTTAACAAGTTTGCCAAAACTTTGACAACAGAGCTCCTTAACTGGCAACTTCTGCTGACCCAGATAAAGAACACATGCATATATTTAAATGGATTATTAAGAAAATTTCAGGGCTCACATGGGATTGGATATTAAATTTATTCAGGTAAAATGTCTTTAAACATGGGGCTGGGGATATAGCTTAGTTGGTAGAGTGCTTGCCTTGAATGCACAAGGCCCTGGGTTCATCCCCAGTACCACCACATAAATAAATAAATAAATAAATAAATAAATAAATAAATAAATAAATGTCTTTAAACATTTTAGGTTCTTCAAATGAAAAAGACAAACTGCTTCACTAAAAATATTTCCTTGAAAGTCAAGTCTACTTAAAGCAAAAAAAATTAATCTGATGTTCATATTATTTTTCTAAATAATAATTTGAACCCAACCTCATGCACTCAGAAAAATACATGTTTTTTACCTCTTTCTGCTTAAATTTTTCAAGGATTTGGTGCATCCTCATCCTCACTTTTTTGTAAATTTCAAGGAATGACCAAGCCGCTGATCACTCAGTGCATATTTGTAGGGATCTGATCTTCCAGAACTGAATGCTCTTTAAAATTCTTGATGGCTAATGAATAAACCTATTCTGTTAGATGATTTTCCCCTTCTACGTGGGATTGCATGTGGAAAGTAAAGAATCCCTTGGGTATCAAAATGACAGTGATATGAGAAAACCAGAGGTCACTGAGATCCCTCACATCCATTTTAAGATTGACCTTTAACTTGCTAGATGGCACAGAGCAACTTTAGCAGCAGATGGCCTCAGTGATGAGTGCCCAGAGGCTCCAGTTTACGGGGTGACAGCAGCAGTGAGAGCCACACCAGGTGTCCTGTTCATGAACCTGCTTCTTGGAGCTGTGATTGCCCTGAGTGGAGTCTGGCAGTCAGCTGGTGTTTGTGACTGAGGTCTGCTGTATGCAGCACTTGGGGGCTGTCTCTGCCCTAACAGGAAGCGAGGCAAAAATAATTGAAGGGTATTTGCCTTGGTTATGTGGGCAGAAGTATCCTCATCAAAACAACTTTGAAGGTTGCTTCGTGGGTGTGGGTGTGGGTGTGGGTGGGCGTGTGTCCCGTAACTTTTTCATAAGGGACAACAACCACAAGGGACTAATCACGTGTCCTCATTGAGAGAGATCATCCAGGCAAAACCTCTGTCAGTTGTCCAGACACTGTTGTAGCTGCGGAGTGGACAGACTATCTTGAATCTGGAGGATCCTCGACTACTTTCTGGACAAGTGGTGGAAATGAAAGATGAGTGATTTTGAAGAATGGATTTCTGGGACATATAGAAAAATGGAAGAAGGTCCTTTCCCACTGTTGACTTTTGCTACAGCTCCCTACCATGACCAGAAACCAGGAACGAGTGGATTACGGAAGAAAGCTTATTATTTTGAGGCAAAGCCATGCTATCTGGAGAATTTCATTCAGAGTATATTTTTTTCCATAGACCTAAAAGATCGCCAGGGATCATCACTGGTGGTTGGTGGAGATGGGCGGTATTTTAATAAATCTGCAATAGAAACAATAGTGCAGATGGCAGCTGCCAATGGGGTTGGTATATGATAAGTGTTGCTATGTCTCCGGCTCTCCAAGTAACCTCTTGATTTTGCAGAAATATACAAATGTACAAAGATTTGTATGTGGTATCTTCCTCACTTCTATTAACATTCACTTAAATTTCACTGTGACTTGAGAGATTAAATGTTGTGATTATCCTACAGAATTCCGTTAGTTCCATTGGGATCTGGGAATGTAAGTTCAACTTCATCTGCGTTGTGCTCTGTCCCTGCTGCTTGAAAAGTACCTGTTGCTTTTTAGACATCTGAAGCACACTCCTGGCCTTAAGCTTTTGTGTCTACATTCTAACTAGCTTCAAGGGGCACCCTTGTCCTACGTAAGGGGACTGTGATGAATGGTGGAGAGAGGAGGGTTTGGTGTTCTTTCAATGGCTTCCTTGTTGAAGTTCAGTCACTTGTCAAACAGGAAAACAAAAGCCAGGGCGTGCTGTTGTTTATGGATCCCCGTAGTCAAGCAGAAACGCAAGGAGGGGATTGGAAAATGTTAGGTGTGAGCCTTCCAAGAGGACCTGTTACAGAGGGACCTGCTTATAATGACCTCGGACACAAAGAGGTCCTGTGTGGGTGAATTTGTGCAGCAGGGTAGAGATAATAGCTCCTGTAAGACTATAATGAAAGTAGGCCCTGCTGCAGCTCTGCAGCATGAAAAAGCATGTTGGCTGGATTAAGCGAATCTGAAGGAATTTTGCACCGGACAGCACTCATCCTATAATTTAGCAGTTTGCGCAGCCCCCTCATCTACAGGAAGGTGGGCATTGGGACGTGGCAGTTTTTCCTCTGTGGGACCAAAAAAATATTTTCAGTGTTTTAGATAATGCTTAGCAAGAATTTGGAGCACTCAGTCCTTCAGTGCTTGTACATTTTAAAATCTGTTGTGTTTCTTTTCCAGAAGAGATTCTGGTTCTGAGAATGTAAAATTTAGCACTGCAACCAAATTTGTCAGGCATTCATTTTCAGTCTGTTTTAATAATATGCCACACAGGTGTGTTTGCCAAAACCAAAATTAAAAAAAAAAACAAAACACCAAACTAGATTTAAAAGTGTTTGTGGATCCTATTGTTTATAATGCAAGGTTTCCTTTGGTACTGGTTCAGAATCTGAATGCCTTTCATGTAGAAATTGCTGATAAAGCACTCAAATATGAAATTATTATGAAGATAAAATGTGACATGTCGTAAATTTCATCTTTGAGGAGAGCCGCACAGGGAACAGTATTAAGATGCTTTTAATCTTTTGAGAGGGACGAATGGAACATTATTTCTCCGTGTAGATCGGGGCTGTTGAGGGGATCTGGTACACTGTCCCCTTTGCTGTGATATATTTGGCTTCATTTCATCTTTGTGTGGAGCTGAAGGGTGTGGAAGAGGTGGGAGGAATGTGTAATTCAGGCAGACCCTATGGACATGCTCAGATTTACTGTCTGAAGGTTTGCTAAATAATACATTTAAGGGATAATAATTGACTAAATACATAACTGCCTATTTGTTAGAGCTGCCACAGCCCAAGCAGTATTTTCAAATCTTTTCAAGGACATTCGTTATTAAGAATAGCGTTACATTTAGAGCAGTCATGCTGGCCACCTGAATCACTTGAAATGTTTAGTGGACTGTTAAAGCACTTTAATCTGATAAAAGCTGTGAATTTCTACAGGGTTTGGTTTCCCTTTTTTCTAACATAGCCTAAATTCTCACTGTTTTAATTTACTTTTGGTTGTGGGTAGGGTTGCAGGGAGAAAATGTCAAAAGAAGGGAGGATAATTATTGCTGCAGATTTTGGCAAAAGGCAGTGTTCCTCACCTTTGTCAGTACCCACTCTGCCCAAGAGCTGATTCGTGGAGGATGCTCAAGCTAGTGAACTAAATGGAGACCCCTTCATTATCCCCCCCCAACCCCTGCCCCAGCTTTGGTATACTTTTATCTGGTGGAGTATAGAATATAATTAGCCTTCCTTGGAAGTTTCTCTTTGTTCTTATTTGCATACATTTGAATCTACTTCAGTGGGTCCTGTTTAGAGTGTTGGTAGGTCACTCTGTCCCCAGAGCTCTGAATTTAGAGGACCGGTTATGACTAGCAGGACAATGGAACTGGAGCTTGGTGTGTGAGGAAACAACAAAACACCAAGCCCTATTTTCAGTGAAGAGAGAATCGAACACTTTGCTCCCTGCTGTGCTTGACTGTGGAATGTGGGCAACAGGAGGGCGCCAGAAAGGGACCCCCAGAGGCCATGTGGTGAGAGAGTCCCAGCTCCAACCTGGGGATTCTCTCTAGCATGGGAGCTGGGGTAGGTGATATCCACATAACCTCAGATTTGTCGTTTTAACAGTCTTCAGTGTAAAGTGGCATTAATTACCTTTCCAATTCTGGGAAACCATTACTGCCATCCATCTCCAGGACTTTTCCATCATCCCAAATAGAAACTCTGCGCTCATAAAACAGTCACTCCCCATGGCCCCTGCCCCCAGCACCTCGTAACCTCCATCCCACTCTCTGTCTCTGATTTGCATATTCTGGGTCCCTCATGGAAGTGAAATCATCTATTGCTTGTCGTTTTGTGTGTGGCTTATTTCACTTGGCAGGATGTTTTCAAGGTTCATCCACATTGTAACATGGATCAGAATTTCATTCCCTTTGTGAGTTTTAAAAAGAATATTTCTCCCATGTATGTTCCTCCATTTGTATCCATGTCCATAGATAGCAATGCCATCTTTGAATATGGCCACCAATTTTTGAAAATCTAATTGTAGTAAAAACACAATAAAATATGCCATCTTAGCCACTTTAAGCATACAGTTCAGCAGCATTTACTGTAGTCACACTCTTGTGCAACACAGCTATAGAACTTTCCATCTTGCCACACTGCAACTCTGCAGCTGTTGAACAGTTCCCACTTCTGTCTCCCCTGAGCTCCTGGAAACCACCCTTCCTTTCTGTTTTTATGAGCTTGTCTCCACTAGGTACCTCAGCAAGTGGAATCCTGCAGTATTTGTCCTTTTGTGACTAGCTTATTTTACATAGTTTCATATATTCTTTTTTTTTTTAGTCTCTCTCCACTTCTTCATACTTTCCCACTCATTTAGTGTGTGTTACCCTCAATTGGGTTTCCTTCTCTTTCAAAGCTGAATCATACTTGTATGCATATGCAGCATCTTGGTTACCTGTCCAACTTAGGAAGGGTGTGTGGGTTGTTTCCACCTTTTGACTATTATGAATGATGCTGCTTTGAGCACTGATGTTGTTTTTTGTTTGTTTGTTTGTTTATTTGTTTGCCAAAGAATTGAATGCAGGGTGCTTAACCACTGAACCACATTCTCAAACATTTTTTTAAAAAAATTTTTAGCATGATATTTGCCATCTTTTAAAAAAAAAATCTAGTTGTTTTACTTCATCATGACCAGAAACTGAAGGCTTTGTTTATTAATGACTGTTTTTTTCTTTTTTATTTATTCTTTTTAGTTATTACATGACAGTAGAATATTTTGACATATCATACACACATGGAGTATAACTTCCCATTCTTATGGTTTTACATGATACAGAATTACACTGGTCGTGTATTCATACATGAACATGGGAATGTTATGTGCCATGCATTCTGCTGTCTTTCCCAATCCCATCCTCCCTCCCTTTCCCCCATTCCCAGCCCTTTAAAAGTTTTACTGGGTCTCACTGAGTTGCCTAGGGCCTCACTAAGTTGCTGAGGCTGGCTTTGAACCCTTAATCCTCCTAAGCCTCTGGGGAGCGTTGGTATTTAAGTGTCTGTTGAGTCTTTTCAATTCTTTTTTAAAAAAATTTCTTCATTTTAGATATTCATGAGAGTAGGGTATATTTTGACATATTATACATACATGGAATATAACTTATTCTAATTAGATCCCATTCTTGTGATTATACGTGATGTAGAGTTTCATTGGTCATGTATTCATTGCTTTTAATTCTTCAGGGATATACTTAGAAATGGATTTTTTGGATCATATAGTACAGGGAAGGGTTTTTGAAGAGAGGGGTACAGAATTATGGTTAGAAAATTAAACTAGGTGGTCCTGAGTAGTTGGGATGGTCTCAGCCTAGTAGAGGAAGGGAGGTTCAGGTGAGAGAGAGGCTTGGGAGTTTGGATTAAGAGTTGTTACCATGGTGAGCCGGGCGTGGTGGTGCACACCTGTAATCCCAGCGGCTCAGGAGGCTGAGGCAGGAAGATCGAAAGTTCAAAGCCAGCCTTGGCAACAAAAAGCTCTAAGCAACTCAGTAAGACCCTGTCTCTAAATAAAATACAAAATAGGGCTGGGCATGTGGCTCAATTGTTGAGTGTCCCCGATTTCAATCTCCGGTATCAAAAAAAAAAAAAAGTTGTTATGATGGTTCAGGCATCTTTAAGGAAAAGACAGTCATGGAACATATCGTCCCTATGTGAGATTGAGGTGTGATATTCCTGAGGGTAACTCACAGAACGAGTCTGCTCTGGGAGGGAAGTGCTTTGACCAGATGTACCCCTTCTTAAGCAAAGGAAAAAGGGTGGGGTGACATGGGTTTTCCTTGCCTCTGTCTCTCCTTCTTACTCTTATCTCGGGGCATTGTCCCCTCAGCCTGGGACTATTGCTTACTACAGTTCTCACCAAAGAATGGTAGAATTAAGGGGTGACTTGGGTGGGATAGCTTAATATTCATGAGCCTCTCCTTCCTCATCAAATATATACAAGATCTAAGTTAGTGTGCTTGATGTGCAAAGACAATTTTCAGATAATGCCATTAGCCACTGTGGCTGATTAAATTGCCACCCCTAAGCTCCTCTAATAGAAATTCAGGAAGTGCCCAACTCAAGAATTTTATTCTCATTACAGCCACAGGAGGAAACTCCTGGAAGGGTGAGATGTCAGGAGGCTTCAGTGCCTTCTCTGCCATGACAAACTTGCTGTGGCCTTGTCCTCTTTCCCAGCATCTGCCGTTGTCCCTTTCCATCAGTGCCTGTTACCATTGGTGTTGGATGGGTGTGAGAGAGGGAACAGGCAGGGTCTGCTGTGCATGGTACATGGGAAGAGCAAATGTGAGAAAGGACTCAAGGTGCCTTGAGAGGTGCAGAGAGAACGCCGAGGCCCAGGAATGACCAGCAGTGTTGACTACACCATCCGCAGTTTCCGCAGCCTAGAAAGGAGTCTACTGGCAGCACCTATCCTGGTGCTCACCATTCCCCGGGGGAGGCAGGACGTAACAAAAATGTTAGGGTCACTGCAAGAAAATTTGTTCAGAGCCCATACCCAGCTACTCAAACTCAAAAGTTTGAGGCCAGCTTGGGCCACTTAGGAGACCCTGACTCAAAATATAAGATAAAAAGACGTAGGGAGATGGATAGCTCAGGGATGGAGCGCCCTAGGTTCAATTCTCAGTACCAAAAAACAACAACAACAAAAATTTGTTCCGAGGTGGACCTTGAGAGACCAGAGGTGAGGGAGATGAGCCAGGTGCTTCCTGGAAGGTGTTTGGTTGTGGGGGAAGGGTGGGACCCAGATGGTCGAGTTTTCAATGACCTGTGTTGGGGTGGGAGGGATGGGGGGGTGGCCAAGCTAACTGTCCAGAAAAACACTGGAGAGTTAGGCCGGTGCCATGTGTGAGGGACACAGGAAGGTGAGTTGAGAATACATCAAAAGGCCCAGCAGTTGCCCCGTGATGGTTCTGGCTGGTTTACTCAGTAATCTCTCCAGCATTCTTGTCTTAGGCCCAGGAGGTGACCCAGGTACATCCAAATGTGGGTAGGTGTGCCACCACATGAAAACTCCCAGCTTGCTGGGCAAGATAAATTTATGAGATCCATTTCATACTATTCTTGACATAAAATTGGTTCTTTTTACTTTTTAAGAATTTTACATTACAAAAGCCTTCTCTTTGGGTAGAATACTTTTAATGGGTGAACCTATAATCCTTTCTCCCATGGGGACTGACAGTATGACTAAGTTAAATAAAAATGTGGACTCTGCAGTGTATTCACGTAATGAGACTGATTTGGAAAAGCTCTATTAGAAATATGCTATTTTTTGTTTTTGTTTTTGTTTTTTGCCAGAAGGCCTTATAGCACCCAAGACTACACACTATTCAAAAACCACAAAGTCCCCAAAGCTATCTGAAGGAATGGCTTTGTTCAACAGTGCCAATTCTATTTCAGTAATATGGTAGAGATAGCTGAGCTGTCATTAAGATCTTCTCTGATCCAATAAAATATTTTCTTTGTCCATCTTCCTGTTGCTCTGGTGTTTCTGTGTGGTAGCTGTGGATTTATGGATGTTAAGGTATGTGTTCTGGATTTCTTCTAGATTGGTCGATTGGTTATTGGACAGAATGGAATCCTCTCCACCCCTGCTGTATCCTGCATCATTAGAAAAATCAAAGCCATTGGTGGGATCATTCTGACAGCTAGCCACAACCCAGGAGGACCCAATGGAGATTTTGGAATCAAATTTAATATTTCTAATGGAGGTAAGTTTGCTGTCATTTTGAGAACAGATGATTTTATAGTCAATGGGGTAAACCAATTCCTGAAACCATATTCTTAAACACCAGAAATAGTTTCTTAAACAAGGCTAGGTTCAGGTTCTCGTCCTTTACAGGGAGGGGTCTTTACCTCCTTAGGTTTGGAGAGATGCTTCTTATTTGCTGGGCCTGGATATGACGAGCCATGCATGAGGTTTGTCTTTTAGAAAAATTCTGATACTTTGCTGTCTAAGTGATACAATGGTAAATGTGTTAGTGAAGAGGAACAGCTGCACTTTGGTCCTTGTTATTTTCACGTGAACAGCACAGAATGATCCACTGTTTGCTGTTGGATTTGCAGGTCCTGCTCCAGAAGCAATAACTGATAAAATTTTCCAAATCAGCAAGACGATCGAAGAGTATGCAATTTGCCCTGATCTGAAAGTAGACCTTGGTGTTCTGGGCAAGCAGCAGTTTGACCTGGAAAACAAGTTCAAGCCCTTCACAGGCATGTTTACTTTCCTCCCATTCCTCCTCTCTCCTGTTTCCAACTGAGCAGTTTTTCTTTTCAAGGTTTTATTCAAGTGGGTCTTCAGCTTTGGAAAGATTGAGTCTGGGAGTCTAGAGACCTGAGCTCTCTGGGCCCTGCCTGTTATGAGCCGAATGGTGTTAGAAACTAACTCTCCAGGCCTCAGTTTCTGCCCCTTCACTAGAAGACCTATAATATTACATTCATAGCTAACTTGGAGCTCTTATTATGTGCCAAGCTCTTTGCATTCACTATCCCATCTTATTCTCAATGTAGTTCTGTAAGGGCAGCACTGACTGCATTCACTATTTACAGAGGAGGAAACAAAAGCTGAGAGAAGAGGCTAAGCAACAGGCTCAAGGTCACGTGGTCAGTGAATAGTAAGACCTGGATTCAAACTCAGATATGAATGATTCTTAAGTCTAGGCTTTCAATCCCCCTGCATCCTAATATTCAGTAAAGTTAGTTAGATCATTTGGACTGCATTGAAGCTACAGAGGCAGCAGTGGTTAACATTTTGTTGTTGAATGCCAAGATGTGGCAATAACTGACAGAATAAATGTTTATAAACTTATTCATATTAATAGAATGAGGATGAGATGGGTGGCAGTGAGACCTGCATTTTGACTTTGCCCTCGTGTGTATTCTTTCCTCTAAACTTCGACTTTATGGAGTGCTTTTTTTTTTTTTTAAGAGAGAGAGAGAGAATCTTTTTTATAGATGGACACAACACAATACCTTTATTTTTATGTGGTGCTGAGAATTGAACCCGGGTCCTGCCCATGCTAGGCGAGCGCTCTACTGCTGAACCACAATCCCAGCCCCATTTTTTTTTTTTTTAACCTACCCATCGAGAGCTAACAGGTATATCCTAATGAAGCTAAAACGACACTTTGGTACATCTCCGTGACATTCTTAGGGTTCAAAAAACACCAGACATGGGTATTGAAAATTCCCTGAAAATACAATAACCACTAAGTTCCTTTACAGCTTTTATTCCATTGACTGTACATGTGAAAAGTGATTCATTAAAGGACTGTTTTTTCTGCTTTTTACCATTAGGGCCTGGAAAAAAAAAAAAAGAAAAAATAGGCATTATGTTTTACCATTAAGTCTTAATGATAATGGGTCTACAAAAAAAAAGAAAAGAAAAATAGACATTATGTTTTCTGTTATCTGTGACACCAAAATATACCCATTGTAGGCTGCTTGGGGAAGCAGCATGGGGGAGCTGCCAACATGTGTGTGCCTGTCCCAGCTGGGTGGCAGGTTCCTTAACCTTTCAGACTTTCCTCGTCTATAAAATAGGACTAATAACATTTACCTCTGAGGAAAATTATTAATATTGGGTAAGATATCATTTAATAGTCCTGTCATATTGGAGCTGCTCAGTAATTGTCCTTTTAAAATGGTTATTTCAGGTTTGTAGCAATATAATCATTTCAAAGCATATTTCTAAATGTGTTTCATTCTCCCATCTTTTAATGTTGCTTGTCCACACAGTGGAAATTGTAGATTCAGTGGAAGCTTATGCCACAATGTTGAGAAACATCTTTGATTTCAACGCACTGAAAGAACTTCTTTCTGGTCCAAACCGACTAAAGATCCGAATAGATGCCATGCATGGAGGTATGGACTCTTGTCTCTTCTATTATTCCTCCTTCCTTCCTTCCTTTCTTTTTTTTTCTCCACCCCTCCCCCACCTCTTTCTATTATTGTGATTCTGGGGATTGAACCTAGGTACTCATGCATGCTAGGTAAGTGCTTCCCCGCTGATCAACATCCCAGCCCTCGGTTTCTTTTTTAAAATTTTAAAAAAATTATTTGTTCTAATCCTCAGACAGTTTTTAAACGAGTTATTTTGTAACCATTTCAGAGCAATATTCATAGAGATAAAAATCTAATCATAGGCACCCAGAATAGTAGAGACATTCCTGATGGTAAGCCTGTGTGAAGGTCAGTGCTTCCACATTGAGCCTCAGGTTTTGAATCACATGCACCTGCTGCTGTGCACTCTTCCTGCCCTTCAGAAGATTCTTCACATTCTTCCTACACACCCCCCTGTTTCTGAGGGGGTGGCCATTTGCTGGATGTAAACATGCTCCAGAGCCTCACTCCTCCTCTCTCCTGCCCTGACATGTTCCTTGTCTTAGGAGAGGGCAAGAGCAAGCTGGGGATTAAATTTAGGAAAAACAGGATGTGTATCTCCTCTCTTCTTCCTCTGTGGGTTGTGTGACCAGGCCAGTAGTTACAGCCACCATGATTGTGAACCAGAACCACGTGTGAGAATGTAAGAATTCCTTAGCACTTAACTTATCTATGTGTTTTGCAGTCATTTAAAACTTTAGACTCTTTAAGTGGCAAGGATTCTCCTGTGTGTGGAATCCATGCATTTGCTGCCGGGTTGGGCAAGACTTTCTGCCTTTGCTCAGGGGTGCTGTCCTGGGGCTCTGCTACCCTGCAAACCACAGTGAGAAAACCACCTGGTGGGCCTGGAACTTCTCCCCTGGGGTCCTTGCCAGCCCGCAGGAGTCCCACAGAATGAGCCTACTTTCTTCTTAATGGGAAAGGATTCTTTCATTTTCAACAAACCATTCGACAAACCGTATTAAGACTTTGTTATATGAAATACCACTGTAAATATGTGGCTGGTTTCCCTTGATGTCTGCTGTTACTGGTTTTTGTTTGTTTGTAGCTTGCTTGAGTAGCAATGTAAGAGCCCTGGGTCCCAGCTCCCACTTCTGGCTGTGTAAGTTTGGGCAAATGTCTTCATTTCCTCCGTTTTCTTATCTATACATTGGAGATGACAATCATAATGTAAACATTGACAACGTACATGCTCTGTTCTCAGAACTCCTGTCTATTAACTCAGGCAATCCTGGCTTCAACCCTGTTAGGTTGTTGCTGTTATCATCCTCATGCTGCACATGGGAGAGGCACAGAGAGATTAGGTAACTTTTCCAAAGTTGTACAGTGATTAGCAAAACTGAGATTTGAACCCAGACAGTTGATCCCAGAGTGTGGGCTTTTAAGCACTAAGCTGCACCACCTTTTCTGAAGAACTAAATGGGAAAAGAGTTGAGAAGCACCTGGCTCAGGTGCATGGTAGGGCCTTCACGATGAGTAGCTCCCTTCCCTTTCCCATACTTTTCTTGTGAACTATCTCCACCTTTCCACCCTAATCTCTCATTACTCCTTTTTCTAGAACCTTCTGTCTAGTCAGAGGCATCTCTGCATTAGCCCCAATTTGCATGTTGTCACTGTTGCTCATGCCATTCTTCTTCCACCCTGCTTGCCTTCCCATTTCCACATGCTTTCATCATTTTTTTCTGATCCTTTATACTTTTATGCTTTATATAGTTGTGGGGCCATATGTAAAGAAGATCCTCTGTGAAGAACTTGGCGCCCCAGCAAACTCAGCAGTAAACTGTGTTCCCCTGGAGGATTTTGGAGGCCACCACCCTGACCCCAACCTCACCTATGCAGCTGACCTAGTGGAGACCATGAAGTCTGGAGAGCATGACTTTGGGGCTGCCTTTGATGGAGATGGGGTAGGTACAAGTGCCTTTCCATGAATTCTATTGCAGGCCAGGCCTGATCATGCAGATGGGGGGAAAGTGGGCTGCTTCTGCCAGGCCCCAGGAGACTGCTGAGTGACTGCCAAGGATCCTTCATCTGACTTGAGGTCAGAACTAAATTACTAGAAGACCCTCATGGAACGAAATAAAAGTCTTGAAACATAACCCATGCCTTTAGTTTCACACATTCATTCATATTTACTAAGAGTAGAGGTTTGGGTTATGATGTAATGACTGGTACTTCATGAACTGCATCAATTCTAGATACTGTTCTAAGGTAGGCTCCTGTCCTCAGCTAGCAGCTGACTAATTAGTAATCACTGGAAAAAGTTTTGAGCTTATACCTAATCATTCATTCACATTAGCTAAATGATGAAACTATGGTTTTATAGCCTGTATGAAGGCTAAATTAAGAGAATTCGCATTTTATTTTTTCTCCAAGCATTAAAAATTTTAGAAATAAAATGTTTTATTTACATTGGTGACCACATAATGACAAAGAAGAAATGTGTCTCTTAGGTTTGTAACCCTGGCATCTCACAAATAGTAGGTACTGTGCATGTTCATTAAGTTGAAATTTTATTTTTGTTGCTGTTTTTCTGAACCAGCTAGAAGTCACTATTTCCTGAAAAATAACCTTTCTCCTATAAGTATTTGGGGAAATGAAAGGGGTTCATAGCAGATGTTGCCTTGCAGTATGTCTTTCTGATGTTGGGGGTTTTCCTCCACCCTCAGATAATTGAGTGGCATTGTGTATCAGGCACCCAGGGGCAGTGAAGGTGACAGCATATTTTGTTGGGTTCCATACCAAATCACGGGACTTCTTCGAAGAAATCTGCCTTTGTTTCTCAAAGGATGCCTGGTGACCTATCAAACTATGTAAACAGCCAACATTTCCTCTCTCATATGTTCTCTCCTCTCCTCAGGGAGAGGGGTGATTGGTTCCAGAGTTTGGGAAAGGTCTAGAGGTTAAAGTATGCTGGCCCCTGCAGGGAGAACAGAGGATTTCGCTCACAAAGAATTTGTGCTTCTACTTCAATTGAAAACCGTTTTAGCTTTTGGGCATGGAGGTGCCTTTGTCCCATTTGTACTGTACAAATTCATTAAAAATAAAACCCAGTCTTTAAAGCCCATTATGGATAAATATATCAGTTTTAAATTATATAAGACTTCCTTGAAAGATAGTTTGATGGCTTTGGTAGTTTGATTAAAAGGTCTTCCTTTCAATCTCCCTTCTTCCAAAGGATCGAAACATGATTCTGGGCAAGCATGGGTTTTTTGTGAACCCTTCAGACTCTGTGGCTGTCATTGCTGCCAACATCTTCAGCATTCCGTATTTCCAGCAGACTGGGGTCCGCGGCTTTGCACGCAGCATGCCCACGAGTGGTGCCCTGGATCGGTAGGTCTCCCCATTCCCACAGCCCTCCTGTCTGGGGTCATCCTGGGCTTCCCCATCCCCTCTGCTGTGCCTGGAACAGTTTTCTTCCCTTTCCATTGTATCCATATGGTGCATAGTGTGTGCTCAGTTGTTTCTCATATGAGGGAATAGGGGATGTGTTTTTAGGATTATACCCCCTCCATTCTGAGCTCCCTTAGCACCTGCCCTTCCTCCACCCGTCACTTACCACACTGGGTTCTGATAGCCACCTTGCTTGTTCGGCTGCCTGGCTAGGCTCTATACATTTGCAGAGAAAGGACTTGTCTTATTCACTGTCCTGGACTCTGCCTGACATATAATAGGACACACACATACACACACCATTTTTTTAAAATGTATGAATGCTTAAATGCTAATGACTGAATGCATGGATGGATGTCACTTTCGCTGCACTCAAGATCACTTGCTTTTAGCAATGTGCATGGAGTGAAAGAGCAATTCTAAATAATTTTACAGTTTCAACACAACAAGATTGCTCATACACTTAGACATATAGCAGTTCTTTATTTGTCCAAAATCTAAAACAGAAAGCCCAAATTGGTAAAATAGAAAAAAAAAAATCAAGTTTATGTGATAGAAAGAAATCAGTGACAATAAACCTTTGATAGCTCAGACTTGCTTCTAGATATTTGTTTACTTATTATGTATCACTTCATTAGATGAACATTTTAAAGTAGCTTATGAGACCACATCTAAAACAATTGAAAAATAAAAAGTAATAAATAACAAGTGAGGGCTAGGGAAAATATTAGTAGAACTTGTCAGGTGCCCAGGAAATCTTGTTGAATGAATGATAGTAGAGAATGAATGAATGAATAAAAGGTCAAGGCCAGGGAGGAAAGTAGAATGTATAAATTAAGCTGTTATAATAGCAGTTAATCTTCAAGGACTATTACCACATGCTAATAAGTGCTTTATATATTTTAAGTCATTTAATTCCCAAACCAACCCCATGAGACAAATGCTATGTGTGACCCCATTTTACAGATGGAAGACAAAAGGGCAAAGAAGTTAACGCAGCTTGCAGCTCACTTACGCTCACCCAGATAGTGAATGACTTGAGTCAGGAATGAGCCCAGAGCCCCTGCCTCCTACTATGGGGCTCTGCAGTAGGTTCCTATGAGAGAGGAGATAGCTACTGAATCTGTGGTGACTTAACTTCAGCCAGCAAGAAACTAAGGACTAATATCTGGCTAGCAATTGATAGCTTATTTATAAAGGGCTTTTTACATTTTCTCTCTCAGTTGATCCTCACAGCCACCCTTACAATAAAGAAGAGAAAGCTGGAAGTCAAGAGGAGTTAGCAGTCTTGTCCAATATCCCACTAATTTAGAGCAAGGGTGAGGCCCATTGCTCCTGCCTCTGGATGCTGCACGTGGAGTCAAGAGCTGGTTTGTGGTCACATTATCATGCTAGCTGACCAGGCCCTGAATGAAATACCTTCTGTGTCATCCAGAGACAATCAAATTTCAATTTTCTGAAAAATTAATAATTTACACATAGATTTGCAACTAAAACATCTTGTTACCCAGATAAAACTTTATTATACTTTCATAGTTTTCAAAAATCATGTATTTGATTTTCTTCAAATGTTAGAGTCCAGGCATGCCATTGCTTTGGTAGGAATAGGCAAGCATTTCCAAAAGCAAATCTCACTGAAATGGTGCTGAAACTTACCAGGTAACTTCTTACTCAAAGGAACAAGGACTTTCACTTAGAGATTTTATTTTATTATTTATGTATATATGTATCTATTTTTTTTAGTTGTAGTTAGACACAATACCTTTATTTTATTTACTTATATTTATATGGTGTTGAGGATCAAATCCAGCACCTTGCACATGCTACATCAGCACTCTACCACGGAGCCACAACCACAGCCCTGTGTATCTATTTTTGATGCTGAAAATTGAATGCAGAGCGTCTTACACATGCTAACAACTGAACTAGACCCCCAGCCCCACTCAAAGGTTTTTAAATACTCTAAAAATATACAGGGAAGAGTAAAGAATGTGTGTGAGAAGAAAGGGGGGCACTGACCAGAGTGGGTGAAGCTGGTGGAAATGGGAGCCCCCTAAGCTGGGCATGAGGCACATGCCTGTAAATCTAGCAATTCAGGAGGTTGAGGCATGAGAATCTCAAGTTTAAGGCCAGCCTCAGCAACTTATTGAGGCCCTGAGGCCCTCAGCAACTTAGCAAGACCTTGTCTCAAAAATATAAAGGGCTGGGGACATAGCTCAGTGGTACAGTGTCCCTGGGTTCAATTCCCAGTACCAAAACAAAACAAAAAAGACCCTGCTGGGTGCTCTCCTGTGGGCTTTTGATGAGAGCAGCATTGTTGGGAAGCTCAAAGTTGGGCTGTCAGTCATCCTGCCTGTGTGACCTTGGTCTCGTCTGAATCCTTTTCCCTCCTCTGTAAAATGCTGGCCTACTAAACCCAATATTTATGATTCTGTGATTATAACACCTCAAAACATCATTCTTTTGTTCTTTACAAAGTGGTTATAGATGCAGTCTTTAACCAAGACACCTGGGTTTAAATGACCCCTAAAACAGCCCTACCTATTTTATTGCTATTGCTTCTTTTAAACTATTAAAGTGTGCTCTGAATGAATTCTTTCTTCTTCCTCTTCTCCCCCTTCCTCTGAATCTTTATAGAATAGCCCATTGTGCCCAAGTTTTCTCTTATGATTTTCCACCAATCTTAGAATTATGTATACCTCTGAGCAATGCTAAATGGGACCCTTGATTACAATAACGGTTGCTCTTTTCCACCCTCACCCGGCCCTGCTCACAGTCCTGCTGTGATGTAACTTTGATTTCATGCCTTTGAAGGGTGGCTAACGCCACAAAGATTGCTTTGTACGAGACCCCAACTGGCTGGAAGTTTTTTGGGAATTTGATGGATGCAAGCAAACTGTCCCTTTGTGGGGAGGAGAGCTTCGGCACTGGTAAGTTGCAGTCCTGTGCTAGCATTTTCTTCCCCACAACTGCCACCTCCAGTGAAAGTTTAGACTGCTAGGACAGCCCTGAAATAGCAACAGTAGCTGATGTGTCCTAAATCAAGAAGCAATTTATTTATAACAGCCTGATGGAGTATACACATTG
Source organism: Marmota flaviventris (assembly GCF_047511675.1). Taxonomy (NCBI): domain Eukaryota; kingdom Metazoa; phylum Chordata; class Mammalia; order Rodentia; family Sciuridae; genus Marmota; species Marmota flaviventris. The sequence goes on from NC_092507.1 coordinate 51,901,214, forward strand.
GAAAAGCGGTGAGCACATTCCTGCAGGACGGCTAATTTTACTTTCAGAGGATCACGTCCACTGAGACAGGAAGTTTGGGGGCTTCCTTGGCGGCATGGTCATTGAGTCTACAGGGATTAAACAGTGATAAACATATTTTTTTTTCATTCAGTGGCCAAAGAAACCTTCCTAAATGTTTTTGTTTCTGGGAAGAAATATGGTGAAGTGAGTCAGTTTTTCGTTTTTATTTAAGAAGTCTCAGCACAGCATTAAGTCTTTCTCATTCATAGATCCACGTTTTCTATGGCTACAAGTTATGAATTATCAAGGCTAAATTAAGGGAGACCATTAGGGTGAAACTAATTTGGTAGGTAATAAGGAAATTAAAAATACATCCTTGTGCATGAGGGTATGTGTGTAAATTGTAGCATGGTGAAGTGGTGTGATTGGGCATACTCTGGGGGTGATCCAAGAGCTTTAGACCCCACTTTATGTACTGGCTGTCTTTCTCTCTGCCTGTCCAAGTATTGAACTGAACTCGAACCTCCTCCCTAGTACCCCATCCTACCTGTATCAATCTCTCTGTTCCAAATATCTGTTGAGGCATGTGGCCCTTGCCTTTGTGTTGGTTTCCAATCAGGTTGCCAGGTACTCAACATGCTACATCTCTTCCATTCTCTCTACCCAACATTTTGAAGTAAAGGAACTGATCTTCCTGGTCCTGTAGTACATACTATGGGCGTGTGTTAGAAAAGAAAAGAAGATCAATTCATGTTACATTAAACAGAACAGAGTACTGATTTCCTTTCCTTTCCTACAGTTTCAGATGCAGGGTGGGTTGGATGAGCCTGTAGATTTGATGCATATTTACACAAAGTTCTAAGCAATTTAATATCCTTGGGAGAGTGGCAGTACTCTTGGGCAATGAATTGACTTGATAAAATTGGAAAGTATTAACGAAGATAAAAAAGTTTGTGGGTTGAGCAATGTCCACAAAGAATGTTAGATTATTTCTGATAGTTTTAAGTCTTCAACCAAAGAATAAAAGACTACTGCTTAGTCCTTTACTATTTCATATAGTGTGGGTGGTGCCTTGTTATTCCTTGAGATACTATATATATGAATGCCCAGTGAGGTGGTCTTTGCCTGTGAAATTCTCCCAGTGTTATCCAGTGCAGAGTTGGCCTCTGTTATTCTTCTCTATAGATAAAGATGTCTTTGGAGGCAAGTTACAGTCTATTGTAACCCTGTGGTTTCCTGCCCCCATGTACCTATATTAGTGCTGAACCTGGTGAAAAAAGAGAAATCTAGAATCTGGTTTCCAAGAGTGTGTGTGATTGTGGAAGATTGCTAGTTTTATGAGAGGTTTCTAGGGGTCAACAAAGATTGGGAAACTTGGAACCTACCTCTCTATCTTGGATATTCACAATGATATTAACATCTGAATGTTCCAGAACATTCCACCGTAAGGACTGTTGTTAATACAGTTTTATCCATAGTTACCCACTATATCTTTTTACCTTGTATACTTATTTATTAAGTAGTACATCCAGTAATGTCTTATCCCATAGGCCCATATGGGAAGCTTTGGGCAAGAGCCCCAGAAGTAAACAGGAGCCCCTGTGTTGACTGGGTGGGTACAGGCCTGAGGATGAAACACCAGGAGCTGTTCTGTCTTGCATAGTAGGACTAAGAATTAGCAGCAGCTCCAAGGTCTGTGTTCTCCAGGCTGCCCATCCTGCTTCAGTCAAGTTAACTAAACTTCTGATCTGCATTATAGAAGTGTTGGTGTCTATCTACCATGGTCCTTGCTGGTGAATGATTCCAACAATGCCTTTACAGAGTTTCCCATGGTGAATGTTATATAAGCTTTGAAATATTCTATAGTTTAATTGAATGCAAGGTGCTTTATTTCTGTATTTTTCTGAGTAACAGCAGAAGCAATTTCTCAGGAAAGCCTCCTTGATCTTCCAGAGTGGGCCAAGTTCCCCGATTACTTGTTCTTGTGGCACCACGTGCCTATCCTTTGTTGAACTTGTTGTGGCTGGGATTTTACAATTATTTATGATACTTTGATTAATAATGTCTGTTGCCTCCACTAGATTATAAGTTCCATGAGGACAGGGGTCTTATATGTCTTATTCATTATTGTGTCCTAAAAGCCTCCTGTGGAACCCAGCATAGAATGGGTGCACTATAAATGCTTGTTGAATGAATGAATGAGCTTATTTCCCTTGGCACCTTCCATTTCGACAAACAGAATCCTGCTGTTGGAAGGAAATAATTTTTTAAAATATTTTTTTAGATGTTGAAAGACCTTTATTTTATTCACTTATTTATATGGGTGCTGAGAATTAAACCCAGTGCCTCACACTTGCTGGGCGAGTGCTCTACCACTGAGCCATAACTCCACCCTGGAAGGAAGAATTTTAAAAGTCATTTGATGTAATTTCCCTTGTAAGGCTGGAACCACAAGTCATCTGTCTGTGTTTTCCTGATTAAGCACCCACCTCCTTGGAGGTCCTCACCTCACCTCTTGCAATGGGGCTCTCTCATTCAGCACCACTCCTGCTCTAAAGTCCAGGGTCGGGAACCCTAAGGTCTTTGCAGGAAGAAATGAGCTCCCATAAAAAGAAAAGAAGTCTTCTTGCAAAGAGGTGCAGAGGAGACCGACTTCAGAAGAACTGGCTCACCAAGTAAAACAAACCACTAGCATTTAGAGAACAAGCCTATAATACTGTATAACTAACATTACCAAATACTCACCAGTCTGCTTATGATGGAGAAACAGCAACTTTCTGGCATGATTATCATAACTGCAGAGGCTGGGACTCCTCCTCAGACATCAGCATTATATACACCAGGGATAAATGTGTTTTTCAATAGGGAGTCAGAAATGAGGGGCAGCCCTACACAGATGGACCTATTGTTTTGGGCTGATCTCTTGGTACCATGCTGTTTCCTCCTCCTGACTGGATAGTGATGCACATGATAGTGATAGAGAGGGCAGAGTGTAGAGTGTCAGTTCTGTCCCACCATGGCCTTGTTACGAAATTGAAAGTAAATTACTGAATAGTATAGAAGGTCACTACTTTTTAAACCCTTTTTCAGGAAAATGGGGGGCTTGGGAAAGAGAGAGAGGAAATCTGGTCAAAGATGAATTTGGTATCACTTGGAGATGTGCCAGTAAGTTATCATCTGTTCAGATCTAAAGGTTAGCAATATTTTTCCTTGTCCCATCTTTAAGTGATAATGTATCATACACAAGTGATAACTTGAAAAAATGGATGCTTTTTTATGCTCTGGGGACAGGACAGTGAGCATTTCCATCAGGAAAGGAAGACTGACTTTGGCCAGGTAATCACAAATGTGTAAAATGAAAGGAGGTGACACATCAAGTGTCTGGGAGCTTTGTACTCGGGGTGCCTGACTTTGTTCTGTGGTGTAGGGGATCAGGTTTTCTGTCTCTGCCCATTTTGACTTACCTGGCTTTTGAGTTCTTCATAGGTAAAGCCCCCAGGGGAAGATTTCAGCATCCCAGGTCTGGCAATATCCCAGAGTAGCCCAGTAGAATGAAGCTTATGCCCTAGTCATAACTAACTCGTTTAGTTATGTAAGGCTGGAACCACAAATCATCTGTCAGTGTTTTCCTGATACCTGCAGATCTGTCTCCTCATCTATGTATCTTCGTTCATCTCTGAGGGCAAGAGGCTTATCTGATTCATCTTGGTACTTGAATCACACAGATTCATATTGGTCGAGTGTAAGATGAAGTTTGTGTTAAGATGCAGTTGCAGCCATTCACTACCTCCCGCCAGAGAGCCTTATGGAGAGAAAGCAAAGCTCCAGAGACGCATTGCAGGAGTTGCTGAGTGGAGGGCCTGGGAGCTCCTGGGGACAGCCCGCTGGTAGCTGGAGTGACTGAGAAGGCCTCCAGTGCACTCACCATCCCTTGCTAGTGAGGTTTTTTGAGCAGTGGAAGGCAAAGAGGACAGGACTCTGGGCAGAACAGGTCTACTGAGCTCCCCAGCCAGTCTGCTGGGGACTGGCCATCCTGGGGAAACCCCTCTTGAGAGCTGACTGGGGGCCCAGCACCAGCTACGAGTGCAACACATAGTCGGGGGCGGGTGGTATGGTCACAGGATGATAGCATCACAGAACAGGGTAAGGGCAGCATCCTGGATGAGGGTGAGTTGAAAGTTGCTGGAGATATTAGCCAAGCTAATATGGGTATGTGGGGTGGAAATTTCCAGCCAGAGAGAGCAGTGTGTTCAGGGGAATGTGGAAGAGATAAAAATAAACAGAGGGAGGGGCTGGGATTGTGGCTCAGTGGCAGAGCACTTGCCTCGCATATGGGTTCGATCCTCAGCACCACATATAAATAAATAAATAGATAGATAGATAGATAGATAGATAGATAGATAGATAGATAGATAAAAGGTTTTAAAAAAATGAACAGAGGAAGAGACAGACAGATGTTGTTACTTTCAGAGAACTCCCTATAGCTGTATTTTAGTGGCCCCTTCCATGTTGTCAGTTGGTGGGGGCAGAGGCCAGGGCAGCCCCTGAGATGCCCATGTTGGTGGATGTAACCTGATTCCTAAGCTATTAGCTCTTGGCTCCCTTAGCAAGGGTTGACATTTTTCTTGGCTGAGACCCAGATTGTGCCCTGACTGAGCCATTTGTACTTACCACAAGGTGCTGATTAGGCCGAAGTGAAGTGACAGGTGTTTGAAGATGCTGAAGGGGCAGAACTCCCATGCACTCCATGGGTCCCTGAGCTGGAGCAAGAATGAAGAGACCCACAGAAAAACCCAGGGTTACCTTCATGCTGGCTGGGCCCAGCAGTGCAGTGTTTACCTTTTTCTCACACTTAAGTGAGCTTGGCTTCCTTTACTTTTTAAAATGAAAACATAATGATACAAGTTAATTCATGTTCATCTTGGGGGAATAAAAAAGGAGGAAAAAAAACAAACTGTGTTCCCACTGCCCAGAAGAAAAAGCATGTTGGATTTTATTTTTCCATTTTCTTCTCCAGTATGTACAGTTAAGGAATATTATTGTTGAAAGCTTAATAATGTCAGTGGAAAACATATTACTTTTCCCTAAAAGTTTATTTTTCTTTTTTTTTCATAATAATATATTGCATTTTATATAGTACTTTCTAGTTTACAAAATATCTCTACTTCTTCATCACCGTAGTTTCTTACAGTTATGTTAGAAGTTAGCATTACCCCCATTTTGCAATTGACAATACTGAGGCTCAGGAAAGCTAAGTGACTTGTCCAAATTCAAATAGCTTCTAAATAACAGAGCAAGTCTTAGATTCAGGTTTTTTGTTTCTTAAGGATACATCAATTTCTCTGGAGCCACAACTGTAAAAGCAGTTTAGAAACACATGCATTCTTCATTGGCTTTTTTTTTTTTTTAACTAGCAAACTGTTATTATTCATCAGAGCACTGAAGGAAATGAAATTTACCCAGGCTTCCTCAGTATTAATTGGATTATCTAGAGTTTTTGGCACATCCAAGATGATCACTGAAATGAATCAGAATTTCCAGAGAAACTGAGGATCCTGCAAATTGAATAGAATGTTTATGTTATTCAAGGCAGGTATTTCATTGATAATACCAGGTGTGTGATTTAGTAATCTCTGAATAATTTGGTCAGAATTGGGAAAGATTTTTTAGATTTTATTTTATTTACACATTAAATAAGAAGCCAGATTCCTTATTTAGAGTAAGAAATATTACCTCTATCCTTTAGATCTATCCAAAAACAAGAAGAAATTAAAACATACAATTTTTATATTATTTTTAACTTAAAAATATTTTAAAGGAAGAAAACATCCAGTGGAGCACAAATAATTCCAAGCTGTGTACTGCTGTCATGAATTCCCAATATATTGCAGAAACTGCCAGAATCCTGCTCCTCAGGATGAACTGTTGCCAAAACATATCATCATTTGCAAAAGCTGAAAGAGGCAGAAAGCTAACTTTTTGGTTTCTTAAAATAGCAGTAAAGGCAAATAAAAGTCTTCAGATGATAAAACTGGGTAAACATTTCCAAAACTTTTTATATATAGCACTACAAATCCTGCCTTCTGTCTCTAATTTTGCCAGCATCCAGTTTTTAAGGACTACTACTTCTAAAAGTGATACCCCATTGAAGAGAAAAAATTTTGAAAGGAAGAATTGTATATTTTTATGGACCAAAAAGAGAGAAAATGTTGGAGTAGATGAACTAATGTATTGATTCATTCGATCATGTCCTCCTTTGTAATTAGTTATCTGCCATATTCCATATTTTAAGCTAATCATCAGACTTGGTTACAAAGAGAAATAACAGATGCCTCTAAGAAGCACATAGTTAGTGGAGAGGACATGATTGGGGCCCAGGGAGGATGGCACCTCCCCAGCAGTTTTGTGTAGGTTGCTATAAGAGATGGAAGACAAAGTGCTCATAGCTACCTAGGGAAGCTGGGAGCTAGTCTTGAAGAAGAGATGATATTAAAAGGATGAAGAGGAGAAGGAAAGAAACAACCACATGCTTGTGACACAGCCAGCATTGAGCTAGATAGTCTGACAGCCCCAAGGATAATAAGGCCCAATGGGTGGCCAAGTAGAGCAAGAAGGTACATAAAGAGATCTGGATATGACAATACACAAAGCATGATTGTAGAGGGATTGTGTAGAGTCCTAGTCAGAAAACAGAGCTCAATGTAATCTGTATTTTGTTTTTGTTTTAGAATGAGGGGTTTAAAAGATTGAAAATGAGACTTCTGCCCCACATCAGGCTCTTGGGAAAGGGTTTCCATGTAGACAGGAACATCCAAAGACTCAGTTTCTTAATTTTGGTAAAGATTTTAGCAGGAGACAGATATGTCACTGTTAATTTAACCAGCCATTATTGGCAAAAGGAAGACATTCTAGAGAGAGAGTTACTAGATCCATGTGCAGACCTACCTTTAAGGCTTGAATACTTTCTGCCAAATTGCTTTCCAGAAGGTTCCTACACATTCCTATACACTCCTATCAGCATCGTGATAGAGTCCCAGTTTCCTTATGCCTCCCCCCAATACGAGGTGTTCTAACTTTTAAAATCTGTAACCATTTGTCAAGCAAGTAGCAGTTTCTTTTTTTTTTTAAATTTTTTTTATTGTTGGTTGTTCAAAACATTACATAGTTCTTGATATATCATATTTCACACTTTGATTCAAGTGGGTTATGAACTCCCATTTTTACCCCGTATACAAATTGCAGAATCACATCAGTTACACATCCATTGATTTACATATTGCCATACTAGTGTCTGTTGTATTCTGCTGCCTTTCCTATCCTCTACTATCCCCCAAGTAGCAGTTTCTTATTATGGTTTTACCTTCAATTTCTTTTCTTGAAACTAGTGCCAGCTTTTTACTATGTTAATTCATTACCTGTATTTATTTTTTGGCGAATTGCCTGGTATACTCTTGGTATACCATTTTCATTTGAGATATTGCTTTTCTTTTATTAATATTTAAGATTTTTTTTTCTGTACTGGGAATTGATTCCAGGACCTTGTACGTGCTAGACAAGTATTCTGCCCCTGCTGGCCCTGAATTTGTCCTTATTCCTGCCTCAGCCTCCCCAGTAGGTGGGATTACAGGACTGTGCCACTGTAGCTCCTAATACATAAGAATGGTTTCCTATATTGAATGTATTTAAACATCTACCTTAAACAATTAAAAAATGTGAATGTGTTTACTTTTTAAAATGTGTCAATGGCCTTTTAATTTTATCTGTGGTAGTATTGCTGTATAGGAATGGGAATTTTTAAGAACATAAATACGTCAGTTGTTTCTCTTTATGAATACTGAATTTACATATTTATCACCAAGATTTATAAAAAAAATTGTAATGGTCATTATTTTTTTGCTGTTTAAGATTTATTTTTGTCCTCTGACATTACTACTTTGTGATAGATCTATCAAGTTCTACCAGATTATCACACTGTCATTTTTATTGACATTTCCTGTACATTTCTAAATTACTTTGGGAAGCATTGGCTTTTTGTCAGTATTATGTTGCTTTATTGAATATGTAATTCCCTCCATGTACTCAAGTTCCTAGGTAAATTTCATGACTTTTTTTTTGTTGGATCTAAGTGCTCACTGTTGAATTTATTCCCCAGTATTTTGGAGAAGTCACATTTCTCATAACAGCTTGCTCTGCCCTGCCAGGTTCTGACCATATCCGTGAGAAAGATGGACTGTGGGCTGTCCTTGCCTGGCTGTCTATCCTAGCCACCCGCAAACAGAGCGTAGAGGACATTCTCAAAGACCATTGGCAAAAGTATGGCCGGAACTTTTTCACCAGGTAAAACATAGCCTGACTGGGCTCCCAGCTAGGGTAAAGGAGCTGGGCAGAGGGAATTCTCAGGCCTACAATGTCTGTCCTAAGTGGTAATAAAATTCTAGTTCATAAGGTTTCTACCAGTTGGGTTTTTTGTTTTTGTTTTTGTTTTTATTGTGCTGGGGATTGAACCTAGCGCCTTGTGTATGCGAGGCAAGCACTCTACCAACTGAGCTATATCTCCAGCCCAGTTAGGGATTTTAAAAGTAAATAAATCAGAAGAAGTCAACTTCTATGTCAGTCATAAGGAACGGGGCTAAAAAAAAAAATTAGCTAACATAATCAAAAGAATAAATACTTCATAAGCATTTTGAAATGTCCCCATTGGCTGGACACATAATGACATTGGATATGGATTTAAAAGCATGTATTTTAATTTTATTTCTGGCCATTGCTAAATTGGGAAGTCACTTAACCTCTTTCTCTACTCAGTTTCCTCATCTGTAGGAATGGGAATAATGATCCGGCAATTGAAAGGATTATGTGAAATAGGAGCCTGAAGGTGTTTTGTAAATTCTGGAGGAGTTTGTAAATCCTATCTCAAAACCAAAAAGTGCTGAGGATGTAACTTAGTGGTAGAGCACCCCTGTGTTCAATCCCCAGTCCAAAAACAAAACAAAAACAGGGCCATGTCTGTTTTTGTGCCCCATGGTATCCTCCAACACTCAGCTCATATTAGACACTGCATAAATATGTTTTGAACAGATAAATGAATGAGCTAGTGAAAAGCCAGAGTGGAAGAAGAGTAGGAGCAGTTGTTTAGGGAAAGAGCCACTCTTGAATTAATTAGAAATTGCCATATAAAAACTATTTTAGCAATTTTTATTATTAAATGTAACTGCTAACTAAGTATTACAAATCAAGTCCTCAGAATTTACATTTATGATTAGTTTTGACTCCATTTTACCCTCCATTTATTAAATACATTATCTGTGAGTGCCTCAAAACAGTTATTGATAAGGCAACTGAAATTCAGAGAGATGGGGCAACGGGCCAAGCATTCTGCAATCTGGACCACAGCTCATTCTGATGGCAAAGCCCAGATTATTGCTTTCATTCTGCCCTCTGTGCCTAGGATTCATAAAACATTTTCCTTGGATGCCCAAAGGTCACAGACATAAAGCACAAACACCTGGTTATAATTTCTTGATCTTCATCATTTCAACTGGGTCAAAGATCTGACTTCAAGATTAAGGGAACTGTTTTGTCCTTGATTCATGGAATCCAGGAGCCAGAATAGGTTGGCCTTTACTCCCCAGTATTTCTCATGTCTCAGAGGTGTCATCTTGCACATCTTATATTTGTTTCACGATTGCAAATAAATATAGACTTGGCTCTCTCGAGCCTTTAAAAAGTAACTGTCTCAAGAGGGTGTGTGCCAGTAGGTTGAGAGAAGCCACCTGCAAGAGTCTTTAATTTCCTAAGAAAGGAGTCAGGAACAAGTCTTGAAGGAAAAATAATTGTCACAGAATTTTATTTCTGGTTCACTTTTCTTGGCCCTGCTGCATCCACACCAGGCCTTCTCTGTCAGAGTGAATCCAAAACACTGTAGAGCAGAATCCATTTCCTCTGGAAGCGGGGTGGCATATCAGATGTGAAGAGTTTGGTTTGGCCCCTTCATCTGCTGGGTGAAATCCTGGTCTTGCTTTTGGAAGCTCCTGTCGAGACTGGAACCCTCCTTAGCCAAACTCCAGCTGGCTTAGGCAGATCCCAACCCAAAAGGGCTCTAGGAGCTTGGAACAAAAGGCCATTCAAGTTTCCAACTCTGCCAACTGAGCTGTATCTCCAACCCTAGAAGTAACAGCTTTGATTCCACCTCCTTGGGATGTGGTGATTCAATGTCAGATTGTATCTCTTCAAAGCCTTTGAAGCGTGTTGGTGCTTGATTCTGTAAAAGAGCCAAGACCCATTTTCTGCCCGAGCAGAAGCCCCCATCCCTTCCCTGAAATCCTCCAAACCCTTTTTTCCATCCCCGCTGATGAAAAATTTATAGTTCTGCAGCTTCCTCTGAAGTCAGATAGCTCTGGGGGTAGGGAAGGCCAATGATAAAGACAGCACTGATGCACCTAAGTGTGATCTGAAGTCAACTCCGTGATCTCCCAGGTATGACTACGAGGAGGTAGAAGCGGAAGGCGCCAACAAGATGATGAAGGACCTGGAGACCCTGATGTTTGACCGCTCCTTTGTGGGAAAACAGTTCTCTGCGAATGACAAAGTCTACACTGTGGAGAAAGCTGATAACTTCGAATATAGTGACCCGGTGGATGGAAGCATTTCAAGAAATCAGGTAGGAGCAGACTTATGTGCTAGAGGGTCCCCAGAGCATCATTTCTTGAAGCCTCAGGAGAAAAATGTAAATGGCCCTTTGCTGTACTGTTTTTCTGGGGTATCTGTTCTCAACCAGTTTTCTACCGAGTTCTGTGTGGCTCTATGCCCTCATTCTGGAATTCTTAGTTTACATGCCAGAAGGACTTTTACACCTTCTGGAATCATATGCAAGATGTCAAGTTGAAGGTATGTGCAGAAAGAAGCCTTAGAACCTAAACAAAAGTAAATCATCACCTTAGATATCAACCCCCCTCTTTTCTCTCTAGAGATTATAGCAGAATGAAAATACAAGGGTGGCATTGCTATACATATTTCTTTCATATGTACTAAATCTTAAATATGGCATATTTAGAATATGCCTTTCTAAATATGGCATCCCTGGATGTAGAAATGTTAAGTGTCTGCAGCTTGCCTGACACAGCATTGTGTAGCAGGACACCACAGTTGCGAGCCCAGACCATCCTGGGTGCTGACAGAATTGTTAGGTTCCCTTGTGTGCCAGTACCAAAGCTGCAGGCTGCTCGGGCCTTCTCCTAGCCTCTCACAAACCTTCAGGGACCAGACTCTTCTCACCTCTGGGTCTGTGGTCTATTATAGTCATAGATTTGAGTCATCTTTGGGAACTCAGAAGCAGAGATAATAAGGAGAGGATTCTGTTATAACTTCCTATTTAGCTTTTTTCTCCATAGACCCAGAGTTTTGGCCTGGTCCTTTGCAAGGGAAGCTTGGGAAAGTAGGCCCCAACTCTGCTCTGTATCCAGCGTCTCCAGAGAGGAAGGAGGGGAGCAGAGGTGAGGCGGGAGGCCTCAGCATAGGTGGGGGCTGCTCTCTGCACCATGTGAGGAAGGAGGCATCAGCACCCTGTTGTAAAATTAGAAAACCTGAGCATTTAGGTGGAAGACTAGGTAGGAGCAAAAGTGTTCTGAAGTAGATATAGCTTCTGCAATCAAGTGGAAAGAATTTAGAAATTTCAAGTTGAAACTGGGGGAAGAAGACTAATGCTGGTATGTTTCTAGAAAGCAAGACTTGGTAAATGGGAATGAACTATCACCTCCTCACTGACTGATTGGAGATAGTACTGTGTATTCCATCGGCTGGCCTCACTGACGAATGCTAAAGAAGGGCATGGTTAAAACCACATGGGGATTGGTTGACGAGCAGTGAGTGAGTGTTTCCTTCCAGTCAGTCATCTGCATTATGCAAAGTCCATCTTTTTGTGGAAGAATGAGAAACTCACGGAGACTGAAGGATCCTCAGACAATGATCTGGCCCAGTCTTCTTCCCTCAAGCTGGGGAATATCTACCTGAGAGTCCCTGACCTTTCCCTGAAGTGAGGTTGTTGAGGACCAGGTACTGCCAGGGATGGAAGGAGAGAGGAGCCAAGCCAGGGTGCACCCACATGGAGCCACTTGGAGCCATCAGGTGTCAGCAGGAGACTGACAGCTGGATCCTGTGTGATATGTTGGGAACAGCTGCTGTCTGCACTCTGGGACATGTGGCCTCCTGTTCCCTTTCTGAAGCTCTCTACCAGTGTTTTGTAAAGAATCCTACCCCATGTCTGCCTGGAACTCTTCTGCTCTGGCTTCAGCGCATTCTGTCCATGTGTCCCTTCTAAGCTGAGGGTCCAATTTCTACATCTTGCAGCTTGACTTATTTATTAAGCTTCAAACTATAATGGCTGGTTCATAAGTCACAGGGAAGCCCTCATGTCCCCCAGCATCACCAAGCTCAGGTCTTCCCCCTACCCTGGAAACACTTCTTCCACATCAGCTAAGCCCCATCACCTGGATGCTGTGAGAAGGCAGACCCATGAGGCCCAATGGCTGCCATGTATCAAGGACCCAATCCTCTGGTTGATCAAGTAGGAGTGATTAGGTCTTCAAATGGACCCCTCATAGTTTGTCAGTCCTTAGCTTCCCTTCCAGCATGTGGGCAAACAGTCTCTGCTTGTCTTCTCCAGGGCTTGCGGCTCATTTTTGCAGATGGTTCTCGCATCATCTTCCGACTAAGTGGCACTGGGAGTGCAGGGGCCACCATTCGACTGTACATTGACAGCTATGAGAAAGATGTCGCCAAAATCAATCAGGACCCCCAGGTAATGCCTAAGCCTGGTGCCCTGATTTGGTTATTTCTGTTGAAGAGAATGACAGTGGTTCCACACTGAGCCTGTGCCCCTACTTCTCAATGATACACCAGGGCCCCGGCTGTGCATACCTACCTCCATGTCTTTTATCACATTAATAATAGATAATAACAAGTATAATAAAAATGATAAATAATTATCTGAGCATTTGCTATTTTCCAAACTCTGCTCTAAGCCATTATATAAATATACTCATTCAATTCTCAAATGAGGTAGACTCTATTATTGTCCCTACCACAGATAACAAAACTGAGGCCCAGAAAGGTAAAATACCAGTTAATAGGTTTGCATACCTAACAAGTGGCAGATTCAGGATAACTGTCTTTGTATCAGCACCTCATATGATGTTCTGCTATCACTGATAATATGTCACTTTCCTTGGAGGATCACCTACTCTGGCAGAACATACATGGTTCTAGATTTGATGGGGAACAGGCAGAAGTTGTTTTGTCTTTATGGAAAACTCTGCCTTGCAGCCTAGTGGGTTGGGTTCCTGGCCATATCCTCAATGTCTCCAGGAGTATGTCAGAGTGAGAAGGGACCATGGGAACCAAGGTTGAGACAGAATAGCCACCAAAATGGAGGACCCATGGGGAGAGTGACATACAGAGGAGGGTTTCCCTAAGTGTGTTCCTCACAGCACACCTCTTGATAGATGCTCCCCAACCAGAATTTCATAGAGACAAAATGTTTAGGAAGTGTGGTGTCAGCCTTAGATGGTGATTCACACCATTTAAATGGCATTTGCTGAATAGTCATTTTTCTATTGCCTATTACATTTTTTTTTCTAAGAAGACATACAAATGGCCAACAGGTATATGAACGGTGCTGAATATCACTAATCATCAGGGAAGTGAAAATCAACACCACAATGAGATATAACCCCTTACCTGTCAGGATGGCTGTTGTCAAAAAGCCAAAAGATAGGTATTAGTTAAGATGTGGAGAAAAGGGAACACACTCATACAGTGTTGATGGGAATATATTGGTATATCCATTTTTGGAAACAGTATGGAGATTTCCAAATAAATTTAAAATATAACTATTGTATGGTCCAGCAATCCCTCTTCTGGGTGTATATCCAAAGGAACTGAAGTCCTTTCCCTGAAGAGATATCTGCATGCCCATGTATTGCAGCACTATTCACAGTAGCCAAGATATGGGACTAACCTAAGTGTCCATCAAGTGTTGAATGGATAAAGACGAGTACATATCTAGATATATAGATACCTCTGAAAAGATAAGGAAGTCCTGCCATTTGTGTCAACATGAGTAAATGAGGAAAACATGCTAAGTGAAATAAGCTAGACACAGAAAGAAAAATTCTATATGATATCATGTATGTATGGAATCTTAAAAAATAAAAAGTTGAACTCATAGAAACAGAATAAGAGGTAACTACCAGGGGCTGGAGAAAATGGGGAGATTTTGATTAAAAAATAAAGAATTTCAGTTATGGTGGATGCAGTAGTTCTCAAGATCTAATGTACAACATGGTACAGAAATGTAGTACTATACTGTGTACTTGAAATTTACTAAGAGTGCCTGGCGCAGTGGTGCATGCCTATATTCCCAGTGACTTGGGAGACTGAGACAGGAGGATCACATGTTCTGGGCCAGCTTGGGCAACTTAGACCCTGTCTCAAAATACAAAATTTTAAAAAGACTGAGGATGTAGCTCAATGGTATAGCATTTGCCTCTCACGAACAAGGCCCCATGTTCAATCCTCAGAACTATGCCAAAAAAGAAAGAAAAAGAAATTTACTAAGAAAGTAGACCTTAGTGCCTCACTGCTACCACCACATCAGAGAAGGAAACTATGCAAAGGAGTGATTTATTAATTAGCTTGACTATAGTAATAAGTTCACTATGATATACGTATAAAAATAGCATGTTTTATACCTTTTTATTTTTATAAAAATTTTGAATAAAATAAACAATATTTTTCACACTTATTTTTCCCAAAGAGCCTTTTTCTTCTTTAGCCTATTTCAAATTCTATAAAACTCATTTGGAAACTCCTGGTGTGCTGGTTTAAGCATAAGTTTTGGAGTTAGGTCTTATTTTTAAATTCTAGTCCTGCCCCTTAGTGGCTGTATGTCCCTAGGTGAGTCATTCCATTTTTATGAGTCTTAGTTTCCTTGTCTACAAAAATAATAGGATAATAACTTCATAGAGTCATAGGGATTGAGGAAGATAATGAGTGCAAAATGCATAAACTAGCAGAAACCTAGGATTCCTTTTTGAGCTATTCCAATTGTTCTTTTTATATTTTTGAGCTTAAAGTGTTTTTAAAAACTGCAAAGAAAACATAACATAAAAATTTGCCATCTTAACCATTTTTAAGTACACAGTCTAGTAATGTTATATGTATTTGCTTTATTGTGCAGCGGATCTTCAAAACATTTTCATTTTGCAAAACTGAAACTTGATCCCCTTGTACAATAACTTCCCACTTCCCCTCTCCTCAGCCCCTGGCAGCCATCACTCTCCTTTCTGTGTCTATGGATTTGATGAGAGACTTCATTTAAATGTTTACAGGTAGCTTTTATTACTAAAGGGGAGGCAAGAGAATGCTTCACTTCTACATGTTTTCCAGTAGCCAGGCCTCAACTTCCATATCTGCCAGATCCCTGTTGTGTAGCCGGTGTCCTTAAAACTTAACCCAAGTCTGCATCATTGACGCTTAGGATAATAGAGCAAGAGAAAAGGAGAAAGGAAGCTGTGTTTATTTCTCTTTGTATCATCAAGATAAAAGCCTGGTTTTTGGCAAACGGAAAGAATGAATGAAAGTCAGGTTTCTTTTGAACCAAAGTCTATAGGAGGTGGGATGGCTAGGGAGATCCTGCTGGGGAGATAGATGCCTGCCCTCACTCTGCAACTACTGTGTCACAACCTCAGCACTGTGTTGGAACTGTCCAAGCCCCAAGTATGGTCCCAGCAGGTGGAGATGTTATTTCCTCTCATCTGGAGTTGGTGGAGACTTAGATGAGAAAACAGTATAAATGTACTCCCGCCACTTGGCCAAATCACTTCGCCTTTGGGGATCCTTTTCCTTGTCTGTAAAATGGTAGTTCAACTCAATAAGTAGTTCTCATTTTTTAAATATCAACAATATTTATTTAAGCAGCAGAATTTTTCCCCTTTCGGTGAGGGGAAGTTGCATTTTGAAAGATCTTTGGGTGCAGTGTGAGAAATAAATCAAAGGATACAAAAGTACATGTGGAAGCACCATTGTTTCAGTTAAGAGAAAGAACATTGTTTTAGCAAGAGTTGGCAGTGAATGGAGAGAAATGGGTGCCATCAAGAGGTATTTAAAAGGTGAAAATCACTTCTGCTTGCTGGAAGATTAGACATGGGTAATGTGGAGGGGAAGGTGTCAGGAACGACTTAGTTTGCTTTATGCTGAAGCTAAGTTTGAGGGAAGAGAACATGCATTTGTTTGTAAACTCACAGAGCTTGAGGAGCCTGGAAGGCTGGTAGTAGTCAGGCAGACCTGTGGAGTTCAGGGGCAAAGCCAAGGGCTGGAGTTCTGGATCTGTGTTTAAGTGATGGGAACTGTTTTTCTCTTTGTGTCTCCCACAGGTCATGTTGGCCCCCCTTATTTCTATTGCTCTGAAAGTGTCCCAGCTCCAGGAGAGAACAGGACGCACTGCACCCACCGTCATCACCTAAGAAGACCCACCAGATGCGGTACGTCCCTCCATCCCAGGACCTATTCACGTCATCTGATTGAAGAGCATGGACTGAAACAAAGTGTACCCACCCAGGCTTTTTAGGATTTGATTTCTCCACTTCATGGTTGTTGATAAACGGTGCTTTGCAAGGCACTGCCAATTGAGATGCCCCCGGGAGCCATGTGGGAGATGGAAGAGGACCCACAGGCATTATGTCAGTTCCTTTTCACGCCCCTCTGCAACTGCTGCTGTGTGGGTATCTGTCTCCTTAGCATCAGGCACTGTTCACATGACAGTGCAAGGTGGAGGCTGAGTGTCAGTGATTGAGGCCAGCTTTCAGCCTTAGGATGTGCCCATGAAATGATAGCGGAAGTTCCATTCTCCTTGGTGAATCCTTCCCCCAGTTTACTGTTTACATGTAATCTAACAAAATGCAATTTCTGGTGCCTTCTCTCCAATCAGTTTCCCTCTGAGTGAGACGTACTTGTCTATAGATTTCTGACTTGTTTTGCAGCATAGTCCCATTTGCACAGATACTTTGGGATATTAAAGCAGAATAAGCTACTATTGCATGTTGTCTTTTGTCTTTTTTTTTTTTTCCTTAACAAAGTACGTTTTTGATTTCTGTAAGATGACAGATTTTTTTGTTTTGTTTTGTTTTGGAGTAGGAGGATATTATAATTTGTTTTGATGTCCTAGCCAGAAAATAAAATGTTCTTTTTGCTAGGTTGAAAACCTTCGACTCAGGAGCTATAATTTTAAATCTGAGCAGGGTCAACTGAGTTCTAGATCCTCCCAAGGTTGACAAAGTCAGCTTGGCGTGGTTAACTGGGAACAAGGAAAAGAAGATGATTTTTTAGGAGATCTCACATAGCAAAGCAATAATATGCCTTTGATGCTCAGATGCCACATACCTGTTTAAGAGACAGAGGGAGAACTCCCAGAATTCAAGAGTAGGATTGTGGTCACGGGAAATTGGATTATGGTCAGTGGCATCTTGTTCACCTTAGAACATTCATATTCAACTCAAAATATAATGTAGTAGTTAAGAACATAGAATTGGGAGCCAACAGACTGGAGTTTGAATCCCACCTGAGACCTCGAGTGATCTTGGGGTGTCATTAATCCTCATTTTTAAGATGGGGATGAAAATAGTTCTAACTATATGAAGCTGTTGGGAACATTAGGTGACCTGTGAGAAGCATTGGGCACAGGACCTACTAGTTCATGGTACATTGTCAAATAAACAGGAACTAGAATTACACTTGCAATATTGTTTCGAGACTGGGAAGTGTAGGAAAACCAAAAACCATCACACTAATACTTGCAGTACATTTTATCATTTGCAAGGCTCATCAACACAATCACCTTGCCACATGGGCTATGCCCGAAGGTAGCCCAGCTCTGCACCCCTCTGCAACTTAGTGTGGACTCCTTGTTGCCATTTGTCAAGGGAGTGCAGCTCAGCAAGCGGAGCTGAGCTTGACTGGAGGTGGTGTTGACCATTCATGGAACGTTATCTCTGTGTCGGGCACCATTCTAAGCACTTTTCACATACTCTAAACACAGTGGAGGTGCTCTGTATACCCCCAGTTTACAGATGAGTCCCAATGACTCACCCAAGGTCACATTGGAGAATGGTGGATGCTCCAGATGGGGCAGCTCCAGCCTTGCCTGGGTCACCGTGGCTCCCTGCTTTGGCTACTTCAAAGCTACATAAGATAGAAGATGGTGTGCAAATACTCTTGTATTTTATTTTTTAGAGGGGTGCCTTGAATGCTAGAGATGGTTCAGCACTATTATTCCCCCTGGTGAGCTCAATACCTGGATGTGCTGACCCAAGTTCAGTGTGAGAGATCTGGGAAGAAAAGGGACATAACACCTCCAGCTTCCTATGAGCCCCACTGAGAGGAATCAAGTCTGGCATGAATAGAAGATCATGTAGGATAAATGTTAAGAATTGGGTAGGCAGTCCTCTCTGTTAGGGGTCATATTTTCTAAGCCCTCGTTCTGTTTCAGATGTTGGCCTAGGTGCTTTCTAGTAACCTCCGAACAAGACGTTATGATTCCCATTTTAGAGTCAAATCAACTGCAGCTTAACAGAAGCTCAAGTAATTTCTCCCAGGTTCTCAGCTACCATGTGGTGGGCTTGGAATGTCAACCCCGAGTCTCGTTCATGTTCCATGACCCTTTCCTGCTTCCCCATCTGTTGAACCAGCTGCAGACGCTCCCAGTCCTGTGGCCACTGGAATGGCTTCAAAAATGTCCTCCTCATCCCCAATCATAATTCAGCTGCTCTTCCTGACCCCACTTGACTATAGCTTGGAGGCTGAAAGCTTGGGGGAGGGAGAGGGAGGTGGCTGAAGCCATGGACAGTGGGGGTGGGCATGGATAAGGGCCACTCTTCCTTTGTGAATGCCAGAGAGACCCCAGCACATGAGCCCCAGGAGTGCTAGGGGTTGGAGCCCTGAGAGGCTGGCCAGGCTTCCCCTCCTCCCAGGATTGATGTGGCTGGTGAGTCAGGCTTGTTTTCTTTGGGGTGTGGTGAGAATTAAAGTGAGAAAATTGGTTGAAACATTTTGGGGCCCGGCTCTGAAACTTCACTCTTCTCTTCCCTCTTGACATTCAGCTCTCATCTCAGAGAAGCATTTCCTGCTCGGGATGTTCCCCAGGGCCCAGAAAATGGCCAGGCTTCCCTCGCTGGGCCCTCCCTCATTGAGAAGGAGAGTAGAGGCCAAGTTCACTGCAGTGCTGCTGGGGGGTGGGTGTCACCATGTCACTTCCTTGGCCCTTCCAGGCCAGACTTTAGGGATAGGTCCTTCTGCCTCCTCTGCCCCAGATTTCATCCACATTGCTTTCTGCTGCATTTCTGGACTCCTTAGAAGCTGGCCTTGCTGTATAAGAAGCCTCCAGAAAGCATATCCCCATGCATCAAAGACGCACGGGTGTGCTCCTGTGTTCTGAACCCCCGCAGGGGTGGGTGGGATGTCAGAGTGTTAGCAGCCTTCATGGGAGAGTCACTGACCTGCCTGGGTTTTGGCAGGGCTGCCTCCTGGCCTTCTGGCCTTCCCTCTGCTCTCTGGTCCAGTCTCCTCATCACCTGCTAAGTGCTCTTTCAAATGCTGAAGCTCAAAGGCCCCAGCCACCTATTTGTCACTTACCCACCAACTCCTCACCCTCCACTTTCTGCCTTACATTCCTTGCTTCAGGTAACAGTTTCCTCTAAAGTAAATAAATACCTCTCTCCCGGCCTTCCCTCCTGCTCTTCTCTCTGCCCCAATCACCTTCCCTGAACTCTGTGATCCACCGTGTCCCCTCAAGTCCTGCTAGTATCTCAGGTCTCAATATAAACATTATTTCCTCCAAGAAGGAAGACTGCCTCCCAGCCTCCTGTGTCTGATTTGGGAGCTTCGCAGAGCGCCCCGGTAGCACCCTTGTTCCTCCACTGTCACCAGCATTTTCTCAGGATCTGGGCTCATGTCTGGCAATTAGTGAAAACTTCATTAAATATGTTTGGATTGAGTGAATGAAACCGACTTGTTATTTGGCAGAGTGTTTCATTATGCTGTGACTTCTCTGACCTACGAGGCAGGGTTTATCTTAATTTTACAGGTAACAAGTAGCTTGACCAACTTCTGAGCTGGAAGTAAGAAGGCACCAGGGGAGAGGGGAGTACTGGCAACAGGTGGCAGATGTGTACCTTGATCACTCTGAATGAAACTTTATTTTCCCAGCATGGTGGCACCAGTCTATATATAATACCAGCTACTCAAAGGACTGAGGCAGGAGGATGGCTTGGGTCCACAAATTCTGGGCCAGACTGGACAATTTTGGGACCCTGTTTGAAAACAAACAAAACATCTTTTAATTTAAATATGAAAAGATTTTATCTCCCAATACTATAAAAATTAATTGGAGTGTTGTTGGGAAATAGTACCCTTGAATACAGAAAGGGGTTATTTTTCTTCAGCAAAGCCAGGTCCAAGCCCCTTGTAGTAGGTTCATGGAAAGCTGGGATGAGGGTCATGCCCTGGGCCTCCTGCTGCAGGGCACAAAGCATGTCCTCTGGAAGGCTCATAGGTTCTTCTTGGTGTCTATTACCAGGACAAGAGCATTCCCACAATTTGGTATGTCATTATACAAAAGAAGTGAGGTCAGTGTAGGCTGAGCATGTCCTGTGTCTGTCTGCCTGTGGGAACTTTGGGGAGTTTGGGTTTTCACCTGGTGTGAAAGCCCCGCCTAGACCCACAGAGTTGGACTGGAGGCGGGGGTTAGTCACTGTTTCCCAGGAGCATGTGGACCGCCTGCTGCTCTCTAGGAGGGTTTCAGGAGCAGCCAGTCCCCAGGACATGCTCTTCATGAGTTGTTTTGGAAGAGCTCTGTTTCTGTTTGCTTTCTGACTTCATCTTACACCATAACAGGAAGCTGTTCCAGATAAAGAAGTGAACATATTGAGCGTTTCCGTGGCCTGTGCAGAGTCCCACATCCATGAAGAAGGAGAAAGTGGACCCACCACCTCCACCCACCCCTGGGAGTTTGGGATTTTTTTTTTTTTTTGTCTGATTAACCATTACTGTATAACTGAAGCACCTCCAAATTTGGAAGTGTTACACATTTGTGTGATTTTATTATGCTCACAGGAAGTCAGTTAGGGCACCTTGGAGGCAGCTTGTCTCTGCTTTATAATGCCTGGGGCCCCACCTGGGAAGACTGGGACAACTGGGAAGCCTAAATGGTAGGGCCTGGAACCATCACTCACTCACATGTCTCAGATGACTGGAGTTGGGGTTCAGCTAGAATTGCTGAATCTTTAACCTTCACTTGACCTCTGCATGCAGCCTGGGTCTCACAGCATAGCTGGCTTCCAGGAGCCAATGTGCCAAGAGAGCAGGTGGAAGCTGTTTTTCCCCTTCCTACCTCTCTTGGGATACTTTGCAGCATCATGTTCACCATATCCGATTGGTTCCCACCAACGTACTCAGTCAGCCCAGGGTCAATGGGAGGGAGTTGCATTCTACCTTTTGTTGGGGGAGCAGCCAGGACATGTTGTAAAAATATGAGATGGGAGCTACTGTAGTCACCTTTGGAAAATATGTTGCATTCTTCAATTAATATTTCCCATCTACTCCAGGAAATATACCATTCTGGGTCATGTGGGTATGAGAATGAATGGGATTCAGAAATCATTTTTACCACAATCATCCTTTTGTCATTTATCTAGGCCTGGACAAGCACCATCATCTCAACTCATGCCCATGACAGGCATAACAAATCAATTTCTGCACTATTTCTCCTAAGCTCCAGAAACCTTGATGCAAGATGCTGGACAAGAAATTTTTTTTTAATCCATAAATTTCTTTTTCATTTAGTTGCTCATAACTTTATGTTTATCATTTACTTTCTATTTGCATGACATTTTTCACAATTAACATTTCCCATCCAAACTTTACAGTGGAGGAGGGAGTCAAGGAATGTCATTCTCCAAACCCACCATAAAAAGTGAACATCAGGAAAGATATATTAATCAAGTGCAATGGGGCCATGAATTTTCCATTTATGGGGCATATTCCTACTTTCTTACTTTTACAAAAGTTTGTGAGTGTGAAAGTCTATTTAGAAACAGACAAAATAATCATAAATTGATTTAAAAATTGTATATGTCCAGTATGGAGAAAATCAGTGGCCAATGTTAAATGGATCACAATTGATTTTGGAACTAGCTCAAAATACTAATAAAATAACTTTACTGATTTTTAAAAATTCAGATGTGAAGGTTAATGTTACTGTTTTGTCATGCTGCAACTTTTTTTCCTACTCTGTGGCTCTCTCCACCTGCCACTTTGCAGCCTTGACTAACCGTCCTCATATCTGTCATCATGATCCCAAAGCTCCTGTTTACCATTTTTGAAAGCACTTAAATTTGCATTCTTTTATTTGGGCTTCACAGCTGTTTTAAGAAACAGACTTTCAGTAAAAATGACATTTCACAGTTCAAATATATGCCCCGAATCGTATGTCACTTATAATATGTATTGATCACCTTGTAAGTACCAGTTTCCATTGAATCACTTCACACTATGTCGTTTAACCTTCATCACAACCCTAAAGGTGAAGATCATCAGCCCCATGATACAGATGAGGCAGTGAAGGCTATAAGAGATGAAGTAATTGACCCAAGACTGATATTGGCAAACGGTGGAAGTGGGATTTGAACCCAGGTCAGTCAGACTCCAAAGTCCTGATAAACTCTAAAAGTAGAGTCATTCAATTACTTCCTTTGGGAAATAAAATTTTATTCAGATCTAGTTTTTTAAAGGGATAATTTTAGCAAGAGAGCTGATAATATAATTTGATGCTCACGTTTTACATTCATGATGATAGTGGTGAGACATTAATATGACTAATACTGGGAGAGAGGTCAACGCTGGATTATAATCACAGGTCCCAGTTGTCCTTGGGTAGGTGACCCCTTGCTATATGGCTGATTTATGGAAGGGAGGAAAGACTTGGGGCTCTGACCCATCTGCTCAAACTTCCTGAGTCCGTGTCCCTGATTGCTTCACTGGGGAAGTACTAGGCATCATAAGGCCGAGTTCATCACAGGACCCTGAGATCCATGTTTATGTTCTCATCTCTTCACTGAAGGCAGATTTTCTCTTCTGTCATATGGTAACTTCTACAGAATGAAGAATTACCTTCAAAATACCTTTGGGCAAGGAAGGGGGAAACAACTGACAGCAATGACCAGAGGATTCCACTCTAGTGCCCAGTACAGTCCTTGACCCAGGAGCAAGGAGGTCATGTGCCCATTCTTAACCATTACTTCTCAGATTTCTTAGTCATTATTGCGAATGGATGAGTAAGATGCTTTTCTGACCTGCCATCCTTTCCACCATCAATTGGTCTCTTCTTTTTTTGTGTGTTTCTTCAGCACTCATCACATTCATGTTTAATTTATCATATTTAATTCATCATATTTAATTTATCCATCTCTTTGGCAGAGCACTGCCTTGTTCCATTAGCAGTCTCTTCTCAGGACCTCTGCTGCTATTTCGCTGCTGTGACTGAAAGACCCAACCAGAACAACTATAGAGGAGGAAGAATTTATTTGAGGGTTCACACTTTCAGAGGTCTTACCGCACAGAAGGAAGTCTCCATTCCTAGGGGCTCAAGGTGAGGTGGAACATCATGGCAGAAGAGTGTGGCAGAAGGAAGCAGCTTCCATAATGATCAGAGAGCAGAGAGAGACTCCACTTGCCAGATACAAAATATATACCCCAAAGCCACGCCCCCAATGCCCACCTCCTCCAGCCACACCCCACCAGCCTTCAGTTACCACTCAGTTAATCCCTGTCAGGGGATTAATTTGCTGATTGGGTTAAGACTCTCACAAGCTAATCATTTCTCCTCTGAACCTTCTTGCAGTTTCTTACACATGAGCTTTTGGGAGACACCTCGCATGCAAACCATAACACCTTCCCCCCAGCTCCTGGCCTCCATAGATCTACTTTCTTTTCTCTATGAATTTGCCTACTCTGGACATTCTGTGTAAATAGAATTATAAAATATGGGGCCCTTTGCACTTGTAGATTGTTTATTTTAACACATAGCAAATGCCCTGGACTCTGAGCTCCTCCAACATGAAGACTGCCTGTTCATCTCTGACTTGGCAGTACTCTGAATTCACAGTGAATCATGAAGCAAATGTCTGGAGACGCTAGGCTCAGAGTCTGAGGCTTGCTGAGTGCTTGCTATGGGTCTGGCATGGTGCTGGGAGCTGGAGTCCAGTCTTCACTGTCTCCAACCAGCAACTAGAAGTCTTCAGTGCCCTTACAGCTCTCTACAATGTGCAGCCACTGCACTTCCTGGGAGGTTCTAGACTAGCCAGGAACAGAGGTAATTAGCCCCACAATGGGGATTCCATGTACCAGGCATTGGGGTGAGGTCTGTGTGCATTGAGAATTGTGGGAACAGTGGGCAGAGACACCTGCATAAGGACTACAACACCTTTTTGTTCCTGCGGTTATAAGACACACCCCACGTATAAGCTTGTGGGACTCAGTGCCCCCAACTTACACCCTCAGGGGCTTCCTGGAAAGGGTCCCTTGCCTGGGTCATGTTCCTGGTCTGTGAGGGCCCAGGAAGTGAGTCCTGCCCGGGCAGTGACGGGCAAGGCCCTGCCTTTGTCTTGCAAGAAAGTAGCTGCTTTGTCCCCATGACAGTGTGGGGCGCAGCTGCCAACCTGGCTGCTTTGGTGTTTCTGGCCCACTTAGGGCTTTTCTCTCCACAAAGACTCCCGTGTTGGCTCTGTTTTTCTAACTCAGATAGTTATTTGATTTCCACCTCAGAACTCAGTGCCAGCATTCTGTGTTGCCAGCCTCACCGCCACAGGCCATGGCGCAAGAAGGAATTCTGGTTCTTGGAGCAGGAACCAGATTCAGTGGGCGGGGCTCAGCACAGGCTTCCATACCTGCTGTCAACAGTTGTGGGACTGTAGCCCAGATGGCAAGTGGGTGAAGGGATTGGGGCGTCAGAAGAAGCCCGGAACCTTCAGAGCCATGCCACCTCCACAAGATAGCACAGACTGGCCTGAGACCAAGCCAGCCTGCTCCAAATTCCCCCATTCCCTCTGTCTGGCTCCAGCATGCCAGGCCAGAGCAAACTGAGAGGAGCATCATCCTTGTGGGGTCATGCCAGGATGCAGGAACCCAAGCCCAGGCTGGGTGGGCCTATGTGATGAAGAAAATTGTTACTGGGCACAGATGGAGGTCTCAAAACTGAAAAGGGTCCCTAAACTAGGTTGAGTGCAAGGCTGAAGGTCTAAGGCAGAGAAATGATGTAAATACAAAGTGTAGCTGGCTTAATTCAGACCATGGGAAGGAAGAACACTCATGAGAACAGAAACAGGTTGGGAAGGGGTCAGGAGCGCCTAGGTGGCTGATAGCCAGTTAATGACTATGTAGTCATCTGGGGAGAGAAGAGCTGGCCGAGGATCTGCTCAGGGGGATTTTTATGTGGGAATTCTGTGCATCCTAGGTTGAGGGTGTCAAGAGAAGTAGTGCTTCCTTCTCCAGGGACCTCAGGGGCATGACTAGTCGGTTACTATTTTTAAAGTTAATTTATCATCTTGGGGATTTCAAGGCCATGCAAGTGAGATGAATTTTAACCAAAACCCATGAAAATATTCATGTTTATAAAGTCTCAGAGTCTTTTTTCTACCCAAAGCCCAGGCCAAGAGGCACTCTCCTCCCCATTCTCTCTCCACGGTGATGGGTGCATTCTTTAATTTCTGGTTCATTGTCTCTCCATTGTTGAAGTGCCCAGCTAACGTGGGCTTTGGAGAGGAAGGTTCTCAAATCCAATACCCATCTCATTTAGGCCCAGACCCTGTTTCCTTTCCCCACATGCTGTTAAAGTCTAGGTCTCTTGCTTATCTAAGGTTGGAGGAATTTTCTAAGAGAAGGTTCCCAAGAACCCAGCCACTCATGTAACCTTTATTTTTCTGTTTCTTCCCTGTCTTTGGCCCATGGAGACATCTCATATTTTTTTTCAAGTTCTACTGTGCATTAAAAAAAAAACAAACAAACAAAAAAAAAACCTTTGCTATGGTTTATTGAGCATTTTTAATTTATAAGTAGTGGGGAGAATTTTCAGTTTGCCTAGAATCTGATGTCCTTTCTGCTTCCGCTCTTGCACCCTCCACTCTAGCCTCACAATAACCAATGTGATCTTAAAAAAACAAAACAAAACAAAAAAACCCTTCTTTTGTTTTTCATTTGCATGTAACCTTTCAGTGATTCCTCAAAGTCTTCTCTTTATTATGATGCCATTTTGTATATCCCACAAATTTCCCCATTTCTCTTCTGTTATCAGCACTCCTTTTCCTTGGGAAAACTCTTCCCACATTTCTTATGATCCTG
Source organism: Marmota flaviventris (assembly GCF_047511675.1). Taxonomy (NCBI): domain Eukaryota; kingdom Metazoa; phylum Chordata; class Mammalia; order Rodentia; family Sciuridae; genus Marmota; species Marmota flaviventris. The sequence continues at coordinate 51,927,656 of NC_092507.1, forward strand.
AGGCTCTCAGTCATAGTACCTGCCCCCACCTTTCTTCACCCTCACCCCCATTCTAGCTTCAGGGGTAGAAATATGGCCAAGTTAGGCTAATCATTGTACCACGTCCCTGCGGACAATGATTGATCCAACAGGTAGCTAGGCCAGAGTCTTTCCTGATTCTTTCTTTTAAATTGGAGGTAGAGGGGTAATTGTCTCTTCCCTTTGAATCAATTATAAAGATGTTGGACTGGTGAATATCAGTGAATATTTTCTCACTACATTGGCAGGACCTGAGGTTGCAAGAGAGAATGAACCCAAATGCAAAAACACAGACAATTAATTTGTGGAAAAAGACTTGGTGGGAAGAGGGGATGCTGGTGTTTGAACACAGGGCCTTGCATGTGCTAAGTAGGTGCTCTAATACTGAGCTATACCTCCACCCTCCAAGAAAATCTTGATGATGCTGAGCTCCTGGATCCAATCATATTTGAAGCTTTAACCACAGACTTTCTAATTATATGAACCAATAAATTATTTTTTTGCTGAGACTAGTTTGCATTAGGTTTTTGTCACATGTATGTGTGCCCCCAAATGGAGTCAATCTTTAATATGATACTTTAAGACCCTGTGTGATCTTGTCATTACCAATAACCACCCATACCTGATACCAGTCTTTTCCACTTTTTCAAAGACCCATCGATACAAAACTTCTTTTAGTTCTTCAAATGTGCCAGGCTCCTTCTTGTCCTGAGGCCTTCAAACATGTTGTTATCCTAAATCACTTTGCCTGGATAATTCCTACACATCCTGCAGGGATCTGCCTATAATAGATCATGTTCTGACAAGGCCAGAGTTCCCATTTCCCTATCCCCTGTGTTTTTCCTTCTAAGCACTCATCATGGTAATCAGGAACAAATTATTTGTTTGCAAAGAGACAACTTTGTTTACAGTCTCTCTTCTCCACTGGACCATCAGTTTCATGAAGATAGGAATCATTTATCTTAATCATCATGTGTACTTAGTGTGTAACCCAGTGCAGGACACAAAATATACCCATTAATATTTGTCAAATGAAAAAAAAAAAGAAAAGATGAAATATTTGGCACACAAGCTCTTGATCTCTGTGGGCTTTGTTAAGTAATAAACAAACACTGGCCATCCTCAGTCATGATGTGACCACAGAGAGGAGTAGAGAGCCTAACATGTAATTTAGTTGGGTCTTCTGAGCTGGGTTTTGGTCTGCCTCTGCCAGCCTGGACCTTGCTCCCAGGAGATGGCAGTGTTGTATAGTCTCTGGCTCATCAAAGCTCCCAAACACTTCTCTGAGGCCTAGGGAACTTTGGGCTGGACCTTGTCCATCAAGCCAAGGAATGCCAAGTGAATGGCTCTCTGAGAGTAGTGTATGTTCAACGTAGCTCAGAAGCAGAGCCTTTGTTCCAGCAATGGCAGTTCACAACTCCAAGATAAACAAGCCTGATTGATGGACCTGCTTTAGTCTTCTGTTCAGGAACTCAATCTTTCCAAGGTGAGTCAAAGGCACCCTCTCAGTCTTTTCCAGTCTCCCAGGAAAGAAGACTTCAGACCAAGGAGTCGGTATCTCCTGGACTGTGAGTGATTCTCTCTCCTCATAATCTCTCTCTCTGAATGCAAATCAGCACGACAGCACACAGATCCTCGGGTGGGTGGGTTGAGTCCTGGCTCTATCACTTACTGTGTGGCCCAGGACACACCCCTTCCTTACCTTCTCTCAATAAAACAATGTCTACCTCTCAGGCTTGTGCTGAGTGGTTAGGCCTGCAGTGTGGAGCCCCCGTGGCCCTGTGCCTGCAGCACAGTAGTACTCAGCCCTTTCGCTCCCTTCCCTGTCTCCTACCCACTCCATCCTGCCATCCCAGGCACAGGGGCAAGCATGAGAGGCCTCTCCAGCAGGTTCTGACTAGCAGATGTCTAAAAACAACCACCTTCTTCACACCCCCCAGGCACCTTCCTATTCCCAGAGCAACTGGAAAGCCAGATTACAAAGTGACGATTGGGAGGTGTCCCAGTCAGGTAATCCAGGTCACTGGCCCCATGCATGTGAGCCCAGCTCCCGATACTCCCCACAGTGGGGCCCCAGGTGCTCCTGGGAATTCCCAGCTTCCTCTTGGCCCTGAGGCCTTGGCTCCTTTTTAGTCCATTCTTTCTTTTATGGTGGAATACCTGGGCCATAGTGCTGGGAGTATTTCAGCCCTGGTGCTGGGGCCCTTATCTCTGTGCTGTGTGAACCCTATTCCTGTCACATCAGAATCCATTAGAAAACCTTCTGCTAAGGCTTTTGAAGGAGTAATCGTTGTGTACAGGGACGGGGTTGTGCCAAGCCAAGCCAGATGGTGTAAGTACTGGAGGCCCTAGATTAATCTCGTTTGTCTCTTTTCTCCAATATGAAGGCTCAACCCGAGTGCTTGGCAGTCTCAAGACAAATTATACTTGTCAGCATCAAAGCAAAGTTTCCTTGCAAGCCAGAAGGTTTGCACTTTCTCTCGCCCCATCTTCTCTCCCTCTCTCCCTCAATAAGAAACTGGAGTAAAAATGGGGTGCCTATGAAATGTTGTGACATTTCGGCATCACTATAATAATAAGGGCTCCTATTAGGCATTTACTGTGTGCTGGGCAATGCACCGAGTTCACCTCATGTGTTCCACTCTGATTTCTCACCATAACCCCACAAAAGAGGTAGCCCCCTTGTACAGATTAGGAAACCAAGGTTCAGAGAGATCGCCTGGCTCACCTACAGTGAGTAAGTGGTGGAGCAAAGATATAAATTTAGGCACCAACCATTCTTTTTAGGAATTCTTAATCTCTCTGGCTGAAGTCTTGGCCTGAGGGAGAGTCCAGCTCTGAAGCCAAGAGCACAGGATCCTGCTCCTTTTCATTGTTACAAATTCTCCCTGGAGTCTTGAGCTGAGAGCAAGGGGCAAGGGTCAGGCTCCCAGAGGAGCACATTTCCAGGCGTATGTTTTAAAACCCTTGTCTTTGAGATGTGTGGGAACAAAGATCCTGTGGCTTAATAAATTTGGGAAGCACAACATGTCATTGATCCTTCCTAGAGCTACAAGGCCTGTAACCAGGCAAAAAGTCCTCAAAGTAAAGAAATCCAACCAACTTCATTGTACCCACTATTTCTCTAAATTATCTCCCAGCTGTTTTTCAAGGCACACCTAAAGTCATTAATGAAACTCATCCTCAGAAACCAGTCTGCTCTAGAGATTTGCTGCTTAAAGTATTGGGTTCAGCTGAGCACAGCAGCAGCTGACGAGGAACTCACTAGAAATGCAGAATCTGAGGCTACAACCCAGACCTGCTGAACTCCTAGGTGATTTGAATGCACTTCAGTCTGAGAAGCCAAGCTCCCGACTAGAGTATAACCAAACTAAGTTCAGGAGACCTGCTGGCTAAGGAGACAGGCATCATTCAGTTGCCCGCTTTTTGAATGACATCAACGTAAGTTTTGCACATTTGGTAAGCTAAATTTGAAAGAACAAACCAGTTTCTTCTTTGCCTAAACAGCCCTGGTCTCACAATTAGACACAAACGTGGCATGGAGAACATAATGCCATATTTAACTAGGGCCCTGGCCCTCCTGTATAATTTGTGTCTCTCATTGACTGCACCCAGCCAGAATTCTGTGGACAAAGGAGCCTGAGAAGTGTTGGCAAGGATGGCCCATGAGACTCAGAGCAGAAAGGGGAATGGGTTTTCGAGGAAGTGACTAACTCAAGGCCCTAGCACCTGTGTGGAGGGTGCAGTAGTTTTCTTCCTTGAGAATGAGGCTTCAAGGTTGCAGCAGACAACAAAGGAAAGCTGGTAGGGAAAAGAGGGTATATTAATGGACAAGAAGAACCACAGGACAAGAACAGAGAACCCGCTGGGCATGGTGGCACTCGCCTGTAATCCCAGCTTGGGTGGCAGAGGCAGGAGGATCGCAAGTTCGAGTCCAGCCTCAGCAATTTATGAGGCCCTCAGCAACTCAGTGAAACCCTGTTTCAATAAAACATACAAAAGAGCTGGGGATGTGGCTCAGTGGTTAAGTGTCCCTGGGTTCAATACCTGGTACAAAAAAAATAAAATAAAATAAAGAACCTACTGCCCTTCCAGGCTGACTAGAATGAAGACCTCCACATGCTTCTGGCATATCCAGTAGAGTATTATCAGCAGCACACGGAAACTCTGTTGTGGGCAGCCTCCAGTATCCATCTAGACCATCCCCCTGCATTCACATAGTCCCCTACCCTCCCCCATTACTTGTTCTTTTGACTCCCTTGTTTCCTGAGACCTCAGTTCCTGACACTGATTTCAGGGAATTTAGGACACTCCTCTTCAGTTTTGGCCCAGGCCCTCTCCTGGATCTGGTTGCAAAGTCTTTCATTACTCATTTCCCCAAAGGCTGATGCAAGATGCTGCCAAGAAGAGGATCAAAATGGCTGAGTCCCTGCAAGAGATCTGCAAAGCTCTTTTTGGGGAATATTAAGTTTGGGTCTCACTCGGAGACCTAGGCATTCTAATTACCTTAACTAGCAGGATGAACTAACAATTGTTATGGAATGGTTGTTCGTTGCTATATTGGGGATCATATGGAATGCACACAGGTTATTGGACAAGGATGTGCCCATTGTTTCTACGAATTCCTTTCCCACTTCTCCTAACAAAGACAGGGGTGCCAGGTAAATATAGGATATCCTGTTAAATTTAAATTTCCAATAAATAACAAATATTTTTTTTACACTTTTTGGTGGTGTTGGTAGTAGAACCCAGGGCATCACACATGCTAAGCAAGTGTTCTACCACTGAGCTACATCCCCAGGCCCCTGATTATATTTTAAATGCACGTATGTACTATGCATTATTGGGGACATACTATACTCAAATAATTATTTGTCATTTATCTGAAATTAAAATTTAACTGAATTTTTATATAGGACTCCACCCTTACCAATGAATTCATGCTATGATCATGGGAGTGAGTTAGTTCTTGCATGTCTCTAGATGGCCAGACTGGCAAGATGAGCTGGGTTTAAAGGAGCTGGCTACATCAATAACTAAGAAAACGGTAAAGAAACCGCGCAGCACATGAACATGAGTTTCTAAGGTCGAGGGCAGGACTGCTCAGTGATCCCAAGGGTCAGCTCCACACTGTGCAGCGCTGGAAAGAGAGTATGCACCAGGATTCTTTTTATTTTATAGGGGGGACACACACAAGGGAGGTTCAATGGAATGTTCTTCATCAAAGAAGGCAGGGAATAGGGTTTTGAAGGTGGAGTCTTGCTTTGTGATGTCTTCTGGTCAGCAGATTGATTGACATCTTGGCAAGTCACATCCATCTCAGGTGCTGTGTGGGATCACAGGAAGAGTGAGAGAACAGGCACATTTGCTTCCCACAGCCCAGTCGGCGTGCAGACCAGTCCCCTCATACGCTCAAATGCGCAGAGCTCACACACACAGTCCAGGGATGGCTCCTGACACTTGCAGGAGTGGTTTTGTGCTCTCTAGTTCCTGCCCTCTCTCACATCCTCTCTCACCCTGTCATGTCCTCTTCCATGCCAAGACACAACATGAAGGCCTTGATATTGAACTTCCCAGCCTCCTGAACTGTGAGAAGTAAATTTCTTTATAAAATGCTCAGTCGGTGGAGTTCTGTTTCAGCAATGCAAAACAGACTAGTGTCCATTGATCTCACCCCCCTTCCAGCCAAGCCCATTTTGTATTGCCTAGTAAGTGTTTTGCTGTCAACTTCTCTGTCTGCAGCCATTTCCTGTCACCTGAGTGGAAGTTTCTAGTGTCATCTTATTATCACAGATGGCCAGAACTGGAAGGGCCTTTGTATTTTAAAGATAATGCAAAGTGGTTCAAGGAGAGGAAGTAGGTTATATCAAGGACATCAGAGAGTTAGTGGCAGAGCATGCCTGAGAACTCATATCTGTGACACCGTTTGAGGTTCCTTTTTCTGCATCCCCCCCATCACTATTTCTTTTTCTTTTTCTTTTTTAAAGAGAGAGGAGAGAGAAAGAGGGAGGGAGGGAGGGAGGGAGGGAGGGAGAGAGAGAGAATATTTTTTAATATTTATTTTTCAGTTTTCAGTGGACTGTTATGTTATGTTATGTTATTCTTTATTTTATTTTATGTGGTGCTGAGGATCAAACCCAGCGCCCTGCGCATGCCAGGCAAGCGTGTTACCGCTTGAGCCACATCCCCAGCCCCATGCTCCTCACCACTATTTGTAAAGTTGTCCTTACCCATTTTGTCCAGCTCTTGTCTCAGGAGATAGACTGCCATCCAAACCTTATCTTATTAACTATCAATGGTTGTGTTTTCTCACCCTGAGTAGGTTGCCAACTCTGAGAACTAATCAGGTGTGTTTGGTGCATGGGTATCATGCCATTTTTAGTGGGAACTTGGGGAACCCAGGTGAGTTGATATCAAGCTTTGGATCTCAGAAGTCAACGTTTAGTACAGGATTCTCACCACAGTGACAAAAAATGCCAATCATCCAAAGCAGGGCTGAGCCAGAGCTCTTGGAGTTGTCTCAGGATTAAACTGCAAAAACCATCTCCTGGGCCCCAGAACAGGAGCAGGTGGGGTCAGGATCTGGCAGAAATAGAACGGGATGAGTAAAAAGTCAGAGCAAGAGAAGAGGAAGTGGGGTGAATATGTTGTTGTGGGGTGAGTTGTGTCTCTCCAAAAAGATGTTGAAGTCCTAACCTCCAGTGCATTAGAATATGACCTTATTTGGAAATAGGATCTTTACAGAAAAGTAAACAAGTTACAATGAGGTCATCAGGGTGGCCTCTAATCCCAATATGACTGATAACCTTATTTAAAAAAGCAGAAATTTGAACATAGAGACAGATATATACATAGGGGGAACACCATGTGAACATGAAGGCAGGAATTGGGGTGTTGGGTTGACAAGCCACAGAACACCAGAGATTGCCAGTAAACTCCTAGAAGCTAGGAGAGAGGCTTGCAACCAGTTGTCCCTCACAGCCCTCAGAAGGAATCAGCCTTTCAACACCTTGATCATGGACTTCTGGCCTGCAGAACTGTGAGACAATAAATTTCTCTTGTTCTATACCACCCAGGTTTTTGTGCTTTGTAATAGTAGCTTTAGAAAACTAATACATGAGAAGTACATTGGATTGCCCCAGAGTTCTGTCACAGGTCTTCTCTGACTAGGTGACATTATCCAGTTCCTTGGTTCAAAGCCATCTCTAAATCAGTAAATTCCAAATTTAGATCTTCAGCCATGGACTCTCCCAAGAGCTTCCTGCCACCCATTTGTCATTCACTTGTGTGACTTTTAGGACCTCAATGTGGTTGAAATAGAAGTATTGATCTCCTCTATTACAGTAATCATCTTTTTTCTCTCCTGATGTGAAATTTTATTTGCCTACAAATCTTATTTGACTGGGTCATGAGGTGCCCAGACAGTTGATTAAACATTATTTTGGGGTATACTTGTAAAGGTGAATCTGGATTAGATCAATATTTGAATCTGTCATCTGAGTCAAGAAATTCACATGTCCAAATCGGGATGGACTTCATCCAATCTGTTGAAGGCCTTAATAGAATAAGAAGCTAAATAAGAAAGATTTTCTTGTCTTTGACTTGGGTCATTGGTATTCTCTTGCCTTCAGGCTAGTACTTGAACTGGAACTCAAACCATGGGTAATCCTGGTACTTAGGCCTTCAGTCTTGGACTGGAACCACAATACTGGCTTCCCTTAGTCTCCAGCTGGCTTGCATATCTTGCACTTCTTAGCTTCCATAATTGCATGAGCCAATTCCTTATAGTAAATCAATCTCTCTCTCATATAATAGAACATATATATGTGTTCTGCTTCTCCAGAGAAACCAAGCTAACACATCTGGTTTTCCCAATTTCAATAAATAATCCCCAGGCATCCACATGCTCAAGCCAAAAATCTTGGAGTTATCCTTCAAATGTTTCTATCCAACGCACCTGAGAATGCTATCAACTCTACCTCAGCAACGTATCCTCTCTACTTTTCTCTTTTCTGTTGTCACCGCAGTTCTTTTCTCCCACCCACCCACTCTGATTACCGTAGTGGCTTCCATTCACTTCTGTTGTTCCCTTCCATATCACTCTAAGTAGTAATCTGCTCACACGCCCTTTGTGGGCTGCTTCTCCTTCTCTTACTTTCTCTATCCCCTCACTCCTGCTTTCTGGCTCACCTCTCAAACTACCCACATCCAAATCTTTGTCCTAGGCTCTGCTTTCAGGGATACCCAAAGTAAGATAAGACCTAATAGTTTCTTGATGCATGACTGATGCATCATGATGATTCCGTCATGGTAGACAATTTCAAAGCAATTTAAGAAGCATCTCTGCCACATGCCTGGAAAGTATCATTAAAGGCTATTCTCTACTCTTCCCCTTGTGGTGCTAGGGATTGAACACAGCATCTCATAAATGCTAGCCTGCATTCTGCCACTGAGCTATATTCCCAATCCAGAGCTTGTATGCCTATAGATTTGTTTTTTGCTCCGTTTTGTTAAAATAGGTTTTCATTGATATAGATAATATCCATTTACAAAAGGACAACAGATTTGCATGCTTAAAATTTCCAAGGTGCTTTCCCTCTAATGGAACTCATTTGCTTGTTAAGTTCTAATTATTTCAGTCTGTGTGACTTTAACCAGAACATTTTACTTCTTGTTCTCCTCACATATAAAATCAGTGTGTTTGATGAATATTTTCTAAAGTGCATTTCAGTATTGAGGTTCTGTAGGTCTGTATGCAAGACTAGGTTGTGTTTACAGCTGGGGCAACACACAGCTCACTTAGAGATGGGGGCCCACCTCCCACTACCAAAGGCAGATGTACTGTGAAGCTAGTGAGGACTAAGCTTCAGAACCCTTCACTCATACTGGTCCTCCAAGAATCTTGGAAGGGTCTTAGCAATGGGCATATCTGCTTTCGTAAAATGTGAAATCATAATAGGGAACACCTCCCTTATCTATGGGGGAACTATTCCAAGATTCCCTGTGGATGCCTGAAATTGCAGATAGTGCAAAACCCTCTATTCATCACTATGATAGTTGATAGGATAACTGAGGTGGCTACTAAGTGAATAATAGGTGGGTAGCATATGCAGCGTGGATATGCTGGACCAAGAATCAATTCACATCCCTGAAGGACAGAGTGGGACAGTATGAGATTTCATCATGCTGCTCAGAATGGTGAGAAATCTAAAATTTATATCATTTCTGAAATTTTTCATTTAATATTTTTGGACTGCAGTTGACCTTGGGTAACTGAAATATTGAACAGTGAAACCATGGATAAAGGGGAGACTAATATATATATAAAATAACGTTATTTTATTTATTTATTTTTATGTGGTGCTGAGGATCGAACCCAGGGCCTTGCACGGGCGAGGTGGGTGCTCTACCCCTGAGCCACAACCCCAGCCCCAACTATATATATTTTTTACCATTTTTCTGGATGAAGTTCCCCCCAATTTTTTATGAGTCAGGCTATTACAAGCCTGACTGTGCCCCTAGCATTGTCCTGTGTCCTGAGTAAATTCATAGTAGCTTGACACTGTGGCCACAATCCAGTTGTAGTGGCTGCAGCCTGAGAGTCCACACTGAGAGGCGAAATTCTTTCACTGTCCACTGATTTGTCATGAAAGTAAGCAACGAGTACATTCAGATTTTAAAAGGACTCTGTCTTCCCAGTCCCTGAATTGACTCAGCAGTGTGAGAAATATCTTTTGGATTTTAAAATCTGAGTGGCTTTAACTTTCATTTCCTGTGTTTATGTAGAGCCTTAATCAACACATTTTTATCTAGATGACTTTGTCTGCTGGAATTGGTTTCAACAATTGATTGATTATGCTTGTTAGATAGGCTCTTGGCCACAAAGAGGGGTTGGATGAATCAGCTCCACATTATTTATTTGTTTTTAAAGTTTACTTACCATTTGTTGTGTGCTGGACACTGGGTTAAGAGTTACATATTGCTTCACCCCTCTGAAGAAGGTTGTAATATATTATTTGCATTATACAGATGAAGAAACCAAGGTCCAGAGAGGTTAAGAAGCTTACCAAAATCAATGCTAGGAAATGAGATCATTTCATGTACAGATTCAAATAAGTGTTGGATCTTAACTACTGTACAATTTTACTTTTGAAGGCAGGTAAAACCTCCTAGCAAAATGTCCGCAGACTTTTGTAGCTGACGCATTTGAGGGACAGCAAACTAGGATCTTGATACGCTAATTAAAAATTCTTCCTTTGGGGCTGGGGTTGTGGCTCAGCGGTAGAGCGCTCACCTAGCATGTGTGAAGCCCTGGGTTCGATCTTCAGCACCACATAAAAATAAATAAGTAAAATAAAGATATTGTGTCCAACTACAATTGAAAAATAAATATTAAAAAAATTCTTCCCTTCTTTTGTTCATGTTTTATAAGAGACTGTCATGCCAGATATGCAGCAGTGTCACTCACCCATTCCTCCACCCACCGGCACATCCATGCATACATCTGTCCATCCGTCCTTCCTACAGCCCTCTGTGTGCCAGCCCTACACCAGGTGACTGTCATCTCACAACCATTCCCATTCCCAGCCTTTCTCTTGCCTGCTCTTCTCTGTCCATCCAACAAGATATCTAGCTCAAATTCCTCATCTTCTTCAGAGTCTTCTTTTACTATAGTAACCCAAAGTAAGCACACTCTAACTACAGATCGAATGTACTATTAAGAATGTAAGACTTAGAAATTGACAGATTTGGCTTCATGTCCCATCTCTGCCCCCTCGGCAGCTGTATAACATCTGCTCTTTATCAGCCTCTATTTTCTTCATGAATAAAATGGAAATAATAAAAATAATAATGAAAATAGTAATAACAATAATGTCAGTCTCAAAGATGGTTGGAAGATGAAGAACTTGAATGTGAAATAGCAAGTGGTGGATGCTTAATGAACATTATTTCCTTCTTTTTTTCTGATGCATCTTCCTTCTCCAAAAAGAGGACCAACTGACTTATATTCAGATGATTAATAATTAACAAGGATAGCTCACTTCCATCGTAAGAAGTCCATAAGTTCCTCAAATACATAAGCCACATCTTACATATCTTTCTCCATATGTGGGGATTTCTATCGAAGGAGGTGGCAGAGTAGATGTCCCCTCAATAGTTGTCATTTCAAATATAATTCAGTGTCTCACCCACTTTGGTTGTTGAGAAACAAAGGAGCCAAAAAAACTGCTCAGGGGTTCCTCAAGGCCCCCACATGTCTGCTTGTTCTAAAGCTCCAGCAAGACTACCCAGGTCCTAGGATCCTCTTCGTCATGATGACTCTTGCCAGATTGGTCTGGCAGTATTCTCCCACCTAAGGTGTGGGGGAAGGATAAGGTCAAGTGACAAGGAAAGCAGCTGCAAAAATCACATCCATAAATCTTTTGTCCATCAGTCTCTCTCTCTCTCTCTCTCTCTCTCTCTCTCTCTCTCTCTCTCTCTCTCTCTCGTGTGTGTGTGTGTCTGTGTGTGTGTGTTACTGGGAATTGAACCCAGGGCTCCATATGCTAGGCAAGCACTCTATCACTGAGCTACACCCCAGTCTCATCAGGGTCTCTTTTAAATATATATATATATATATATATATATATATATATATATATATATAAAAGTTGTCAATGGACCTTTATTTTATTTATTTATATGTGGTCCTGGGAAATGAACCCAGGGCCTCACACATGCTAGGCAAGTGCTCTACCACTGAGCCACACCCCCAGCCCTCCTCAGGTTCTCTTAATGCCAAAACTAAAGAAGTCAGACTGAGCACCAAGGGGGCAGGCCAGGGAGTGGCCCTCCAAGATGGTGAGCTACACTGGGGACTAAGGCATCATTGGCAGAACAGAAATTGGTCCTGCTCCTACTGAGAGAGGTAGCATTTTTCAGTGAGAATGAAAAGCATCTGCTAGCCCAGGCCCATCTCTATTGAGTTTCTGTGAAACTGACAGTTTATGAAAGTCATAATCTGCTGAAGTCCTGAAAACTGTAGAATGAATGCATGGTTAAAGCTATTTATTGGAAATTGAAGGCATATTTTATCATCTAATTAAAAAAGTGATTCCTTAAGAAGTCTACTTCAAGTTAATACATTAAATAAAAAAAGTCTACTTCAAGAAGTCAGCAAGGAAAATGGGAGAACCAGAATCCCAGGAAGGGTGGAAATAGTGTCAGATTTTTCTGTACATTCATTTTCCTTCAGCCAGTAGACAAGAACCAGTAATTAGGCTATTTCTGTAAACAGTATTTATTCATAGGAAGTCAGTATTTATTCAAAATATTTATGCAAAGGAAATCCCAAGCCCCACTTAATAACTATTGAATAAATAATTAAAGAAAAATGATTTGAAGGCACAGCAAGTGATTGCCACCAGGTGTGCCCAGGAGGGCAGACATGGGTGCTTTACCCAGCTTTCCTGAGGCAGTTTCCTCGGAGGCAGACTCCAAGCTCAGATCCAAGTGCAGATGGTTTACCCAGCAGACATCTCAGGAGGCTCAGGTGAGGATCGGGGAGGTAAAACAGGGATGGGAGGTGACTTAGAACACAAATCACTTTACCTCTGTGGGAAACTGGAAGTTGGCCCCAGTGGGGCAATTCCGGGAGCTAACCTAAGATAACAGCCTTAGGGTCAACCTGCCTGAGCAGCCAGGGCGCTGGGGCATTTATACACCAGCTTTCATGAATTGCCAGCAGAGGGCTGCCCCAGGGGTGTTGATTCAAAGACTTGTCTGTCCTGCCTGCTAAATGCTCAGAGCAGGTTCCTTCATTCAAAACAAGAAGAAAGAGAACAAAGATCTTAAAGCAAGGAGACACAGATGCTAAACAAGGGTCAGTTCATCCTGAAGTTGGAATTCTGGGGGACCCAGCAGCCTCTGATAGCCTACACTATTGCTGAGGAGCACAACCAGACACTCTGTGTCCTTCTACTAAATGAAGATGTCCACAGTCGACAGCTGCCTCCATCTTAGAGTGGCCACAGCAAATGCAAAAGAGGTAAACCAGGGTTGCAACCAGCAATGGCAAGCCACCGTGTGTGGACCCTCTCCACGACAGAGGCTTCAGGATACAACTATAACACAACTTTGATGTGGGGTCTTGGAACTCCATTGTGATGGAGATGCAGACAGGACTTTTAAAAATTCTTAAACCAGCTAAAGCTCAGCAGCAACAAGACCACTCACCATGGTCCAGAATGCTTTCTGCAGCTATCCGGGAAGCACTGCCAGACAGAATGTCTCTGCATCCTATACCCAGAATGACAAGCAGCCCCCTTGTTGGGGAACTAATTCATCTGGTGTGGGAGGTAGTGTTTACCAAATTTGAACTGGTTGTCAGAAGAGGTAAGGAGACAATAAGATCAGAAGAGAAAAGAGTTTGAGAGGAAGAAGACTTCTAAGCTCTCTGGCCTTCAGAAAGCTTCCAAAGTGTCACAGGGCCATATTGTGGCAGTTAGGCACAATGGTGAGCCAACTGTGTCTGGATTCAAGTCTAGTTTCTGTATCTGCTAGATGCTGACCTTGGGGATTGCTAAATGCTCAGCCTTTGTTCTCTTATGACACAGAAGGCTAATTCTCACCTCAAGGCTATGTGAGGTGACAGTGACATGAGAGAATGGATGCAAAACCTTCCACATTGCCTGGTGGTAACAGGGTCTTCTGGGCTCCCAGTACCCTTCATGTCTACATAGTTATGGGCAAAGAGTCGATGCATGAGGAATAATGTCAAATTGAGTTGAATCTGTCAATCAGCTCATCACCTTCTTCCCTTCTACTCAAGATATATTGGATATATCAATTCCAATGTCCTGAGCACACAGAACTTGAATTGGAAAATGTTCTGCTAGAAACTAGGATGAATAAACCAGATTTTTCATCTCATCTTTGTGCCAGCACTATGGTAGACACTTTCTATGGAGAATTTTATTTTATTGCAAAAACAATTATTAGGTTGAACTATATGGAATTGCAATTTCTATAGGTCAACATAGTTAAATATTAACAATTTCATATGCTTCTACCCTTCACATGGGTTGGGTCTTATTATTTTCATTGTACAGATGAAAAAAAAAAAAACTAAGACTTGAGAGGGAAGTAACTTAAACTTGGTTTCGTAGACCAGTGCTTCTCAAACTGTAATATGCACCGGAGTCACTGGGGACCTTATTAAAGCGTGGATTCTGATGCAGTAGGTCTGGGGAGGTGCTGATAGTCTGCATTTCTTCAAGTTCCCAGGTGGTTCCGGCTGGCCTGCAGACCACACACTTTGAACTGTTGATTTGGATTAATCTGAGCCCTAGAGGGCCCCTAGCGTTGAGACCGGGATCAGGTAAGGAGACTACCAAGCAAGCATTCTGCACTTTATTTTTAAATTAAGGGACTTTCCTCTCATCCAACTTCATTGAGCCCCTCTCTGCATTGAGCATGTGCTAGGCACCCATTTACCAACCCAAGGAGAACTCCAGGTTCTTTTCCTTCCTCCCTTCTCCTCCTCCTCTTTCCTTTCTTCCTCTCACCTTACCTCCCTCTTTCTTTCTTTCTCTCACTGAGTCAAAGAGGAATTGATTGGAAGTCACAGAATTTCCAGAAACTCTGGAGGATCCTGCTTGGAAGAGAGACTAGAACCAAGACATCTCCAGAAGGTCAAGAGCTGGAACCCAAATCACCATCCTCTAGCAGGAGCTGTGGCTGGATGCAAACATGGCCACCTCAGCCTCACAACTGCTACTATCAAAGACTTTTAATGACCTTCTATTTTCCATGATCCCTTAATGATCCAAGTCTAAAGAAGCTGACAGGTTTGGGGTTACAAGCCCAGTCCCTAGCTGCCAGGAGACCAGAGAAGGAGCAGGGCACTGTCCTTCTGAGATCGTCTACCCAGGCACTCTTCTAGGAGAAAAGGTGATTGTGCTGGATAGCTCCACCTGAAAGTGTCTTCTGTAGCTATGCACAGCTAGCTTCCTTTATTCTGCTTTCTAGAAAAGAGAAAATAACTCAACTGCCCTGCAATTACTAAGAACCTCAGAGGAAAAAGTGAAAAGTATAATTGTTAGTCTGCGAGCCTAATGACCCCAACTGAAACAGTGCCAGGCCTTTTATTCTACTCAGCTACAGAAAAGATGGAGAAGGGGGAAGGGGTTACTGATTTCTGAATCTGTTATAAAAAGTTTAAAACACTATTTGATGACTAAATAGCTCTGTAAACAAATGTGGCTCTCTGCAATTTACCATGAACAGAGGGACATATAAAAAAAAAAAACCTTCCTTCATAATTTCCTCCCCTCACGCATGCATTCAGTGATCCTCTATTGAGCACTTTCTATGTCTCAAGATCAATTCTAGGTGCAGAGGAAACAAGAATGAACAAGACAAAACTCCTAGGGAGGAGGCCTGAGAGGATACGATTGCAGGATGGGATTGTGATAACTGTGAAAGTAAGTTAAAGAACAGTTAGTCCTTTAGGTCTCTGAAAACTGAGGAAAGATTTTTATTTAGGGGAATAAAGTGTGTCTGCTGCTGGCGGCAGATTTACTACTAAAAACAAAATGTTCTTAGCAGCAACAGACTCATGTTTTCAAGGCAAAAATGCTCCCTAACATAATGGAAGCAAGTCACCTTCCATTGCCACCAGTAGGGGGCGACAACATGATGGCATGAAGCTGGCCCTTGCCCACTGAAACCTCCACGAAACATCTAACCTCCCTGTGAAGGAGCTGGAAAAATAAAGTCTGGCAATAAAATCTTTTTTTTTTCTCCTCTTGCAGAAAGTTGTTTCAAAACTTTACAGTGTGTTCTCAGGGAGTAGGTCCTTCTACTAGTGAGGGAGGAAATTCACATAAAGAAATCAAGTCCAATGTAAAATCAATGGGATTTAGGCTAAAATAACAAGAGTCGAGGGACTGATAACCTAACAAAAATATTCGTTAGTGTTAAGATATAATGTGTCTTTATGAGTCGACTGATCAGCAGTTATTTATAGAGCAACTACTTGGTGGTATTCTAGGGATTCAGGGGACTTTAAAGAAAGCAACCCTCCTTCAAGAGAAATATAAATGTCAAGGGTTTTTTTTTCTTTTTGTTTGTTTGTCTTTGTTTTGTTGAATTTAACACTTTTTATTCTGGGATCTACTTTATAGGCTATAAACAGTGAATGAGATCTGCAGTTATTGCTTCTACAGTATAATTTGGGGTCATTGATTTACATAAACTTGTCCGTGCTCAAGACAATGCAAGATTTCCATGGTTATCTCATCCATCTATCATCAATAATGGATAAGCATCTATGTGTTTGTGGTTCTTTGTTGGCATCTGGGGGTGCTGGGATCATGAAGGCATAACTCTGGAAGAAAATTGCAATCCAATTCGAGAAGTTGGGTGGTAACAAACACCTTATTAATTAACCACAAGAAAAGGCAGGTGGTGGTTTGAATGGACAGTCCAGTGATGGAAGATTGTCTAGCTCCGGGGGATGAGGATGGTTTTTCAGGGGAGCTGGTACCAGAGCTGTTCCATACTGGAAGGTGACCCCAGGCAGGTCATCACCTTCACCAGGAAGCCAGTGGGGCTCTAGAGACAGAATGCTGGGTTTGATCCTGAATCAGCACCTCATCCCTGTGGAGACTTGGATGAGTTTTCCGCTATGAACCTCAGTTTTCTTATTAATCACGTGGAAATTGTCGCTACAGTCTCGATTTAATGGGGTTATGAGGATAATCACGTAATCAGGAAGAGTGTCTGGTCTCCCTCTCCGGTGGCGATTAACTCTTGTTATGTTGGTAGCGCCTCAGTTCCTTCTGTGAACTGGGGGTGATGACGGCCCACATTGCATAGGGCTATTCTAAGGCTGAAGTATAGGGAATAGAGAATGGGAGTTGCCAGGCACAGCTGTTGGCATGAGAGAATCCAGAACAACGGTCTGCAGAAGAGATGAGCACCTCGTGCCAGGGCCATCAGGAGAGGCTTCCTGGAGGGAAAGAGATGTGAAGGATGGACAGTCTTTGGGAAGAATCTGGAAGGAGACATTGTAGCTGCAGCCTGGAAAGACAAGGGAGGCATGGAGGTCAAAATATGAAAGGTGGACCACGTGTGGTAGCTCATACCTGTAATCCCAGCATCTGGGGAGGCTGAGACAGGAGAATCACAAGTTCAAAGCCAGCCTCAGCAATGGCAAGGCGCTAAGCAACTCAGTGAGGCTCTGTCTCAGGATAAAATACAAAATGGGGCTGGGGATGTGACTCAGTGGTCAAGTGACCCTGAGTTCAATCCCTGGTACCAAAAAAAAAAAAAAAAAAAGAAAAAAAGAAAGGTGTGCTCCAGAGAGGGTAGAATCCATGGATGGAGAACCTGCTCAAATCAGAAACCTAGAAAGCTCACTAGACTCAAGGATGATCTGATCTCACTATTGCAGCCAAAATTGTGGCTGTTGTGACACAAACTGCTTCAACAAGCCACTTCCCCACCTGGGCCTCAGATCCTGGGTCTATAGGGCTGGGCGGGAATGGTTCTTTACCAAGGACTCTTTCAGTGTTCTCCACCTAAGCCCAAGTTTGTTCCACAGTGGATTAAAAGAAATGGAAGAGTGTGCATGTTTATTCAACCCCAGAGGCTTTTGAAGTTCACATGAGTGTCCCAGTGCTCACAGTGGGAGGCCAAAGTTTCCTTCATCCATTCTGTCATTCTTCTACCTTTCATCCACCAAATATTTAATAAGCACATACTATGTGCCAGATACTGTTCTAGATGCCAGGACTTACATTCTAAATCTAAGTCCTGAACATGTCCCTGTGCCTCTTGGTTACTTTCAATGACCTTCCATTGCCAAGTGCAGACTCTAGGCCTCGAACACAAGGCTTTAGCTGTGTTCTGCCTCCTGGCTTTAGCTCATGCAGCTTTCACTTTCTGGTTGTCCTTCCCAGTGATCCAGACCGGCTGACATCTAATGATCCAGACACTCCCTGAAATGTCCCTTTCTCTCTGAAGCTGTCACCAAACCTGACTTGGTTTCCATCATACCCCCTGCCAGCACAATGCTCCTTCCCTTGTGCTCCCACAACACTTCCTACCAGCTCTGCCACTGTATCTGTCACTTTTTACTGTAGTTCATTGTTGGTGTGGCTGTCTGTTCTGTTAGGCTTTCAATTCAGTGAACCGGGAACTGTATTTTGTTCGTCTTTGTAACCTCAGCACCTAGCACACGGCTTGGCATGTGAGAGAGAATTTTATGTATATGATGAATGAGTTTGTTGAAGCTTTGGAAGTGAATCAGAATGGTGATGTGAATAATAATGACATTAATAGTGACTACCTTATATCATGTACTTCTTACATGCCAAACTCTGAGCCAAGGGCTATACATCTCTGATCTGTTTAGTTTTAATCCTCCTGATTCGCAGTGAGGCAGGGGCCTTAGGGTTTGGTGAGAAAAAAACATCTCTGGAGTCAGAGAGGCCAGGGTTTGAATTCTGGCACCAGGAGTTCATTGTACACTCCGGTATTTTGTGCCCTGCAAGAAGGGGCTTAGCTAAGGGGACAAGCAGAGCTGGATTTTCCCTTTTTTTGCTAAGCCAAGCACTCTGAAATGGGGCTCCACCCTATGGGCAAACACTGACCTTATCTAGCTCTGCCTCTTGCCAACTGTGTGGCCTTAAAACTTACTAACCCTCACTTTTTCCCTTGACTTCCCATCTGCAGATGAGATTATAGTACTCTGTAAAAGGGCTCTTGTTAGAGCTGGAGGGTCTAATGTAGGTGAGACACCTGGCACTTGTCTCATACATGTCTTCAAATGTACTACTTATTATTATCAATAGTCATAAATTGTCCTGTTTGCCAACAAAGAGAATTTAGAGAGAAAAGAGTTGGCTGAGAAGAGAATATGTGAGGCATGTCTCCACTTAGAGGTAACAGAAGGAACCAGGAGAGAGAAGGACTGAAGACATTGAACAAGAGTGAGGAAGAGGAAAAGCTGGTCAAGTGCCAGATGTTTCTGAAAGGTTAAACTGGAGGAGGCCTTAGACTTCACAGCCATCATTTGTGACCTTAGCATGAACAGTCTCACGATGGCAGTGGGAGAGGGAGCCACATTGCTGAGAGTTAAGGAGTCAGTGGGTGATAAGGTGGAAATAATAACTTTGGCTATTCTTCAGAACTTAGATTGTGAAGCATTTTGGTCCGTTTATGTGCCCCCAGACTCATATGTTGTAAAATCCTTAACATCCAAGGTGATGGTATTAGATGGTGGGCCTTGGAAAGTGATTAGGTCATGGGGTGGGGATCCATGAATGGCATTAGTGCCCTTATAAAAGAGGCTGGAGAGAGAGACTCCCTGCCCCATGTGAGGACACAGCAAAAAGGTGCCATGAGTCAGAAACTAAGCCCTCGCCAGACACAAAGTCTGCCTCAATCTTGGACTTTCCAGCCTCTAGAGTTTTGCTTATAGGCTGCTACTCAGTTGATTGCATTTTGTGATAGCCACCCGAATAGGGTAAGAAATGAAGGGTCAGAGACAAATAAGTCTGTTGCCTTGTGGGTATTCAAGATCAGTAAACACCTTCTCACATACTTTATAAAGGGGATAGGGCCTTCTCACATACTTTTTTATAAGGGGATGGAGCTCTAGGTGAACACAAACCCCTGCGGAAACCTCAAATCTCTCTGGAGGATCTAGTCACCTCTCCAGACTCCTGGGATATCAGGAGGATGACCAGTCTCAACTAACTCTTGGATGGGACTTTCTTTTATTTAAGGAGAGAGGAGAGTTGAGTTGATATATTTTGGGCAAAGGACAGTCAACAGAAAGCAGATGAAAAACAGCAGGGAGATGGGATCCAAGACCTAAATGGAGGATTTGTCCTGATGGGTGCTGGGGATGGAGAAAGCAAGGGTAGAGACACACAGACAAGCCAAGGGTGTCGTCAAATGAAATCAAAGGGCCTCTGGATGGTCTTTCTTTATTGGAAGAGTAAGAGGCAAGTTATGCTGAGAGCCCCCGAGATTTAGAGGTTCTCTATAGTGACAGTTTGTTTCTCTTCTTGTTAAATCCGGACAGCATGAGGATGGGAGGGGCTCTGCTCTGATCAAGGACCAGGACCTACCCATTTCCTGGCTCCCTCAGCCTGTGGGATCTCGGAGTCCCTTTTTGTAGCTCCTGAACCCCCTGGCAAACACAGGAAAAGGGAAAAAGCTCTGGAGGACTGTGGAGGGGATCTTATAATCTACCCCTTGTAAAAGAGTCGCACATCACTTTTGTCCATGCCCCATTGGCTAAACATCAATCACATGACCATTCCTAATGCAAAGGAGTCGGGAAGTATCATTAAACTGCACACGACACTGTCTTGTCTGCATCCTTAACACCTGACATGATGTCTAAAATGTATGTTCAGTAAACTCTGTTGAATACATACCTAGATGAACATGGATTCCTTTGCTCCTTGCCACTGTACTCTCTTCTTGGTACCCTGCTTTGACCTTCAAAGATGACATAGAACCTAATATCCTAAATATCAGATAAAGATTGGGCTTGTGCTTAGAGCTATTCTTTCTGCTGATATGCTGTGGGGATCCATGCGTACTCTCTGTACCTGTATATTTGCTACCTGAGGTTAGGCCTAAAATCGGCAGTTAGTGAACCTGGCAGAGTAATATTGATTTGCTCTTAGGGAGATAATGATTGGGGTCTTTATTCCAAGACCCAGGGCTACAGGAAGTAGAGCTAATCAGCCAGTAAGTACATTAGTAACTACAATTTCCAACTCAAATATGAGATAACCCACCCTTGATGTTTCTAACCAGACCCTACCTGAACTCGCCATCCTCCTGTGAAACTAGTCAGTGCCAAGATGAAGGGACAAGTCACTAATCAAGCAAACCGGTCTCCAGTTAATCTAACTAGTTCCTAATCAAACAACTGGCCACAAATACTACAGATTCAGCTGCATCCTACTGAGAATATTTAAAACCCAGGACTGGGATTAATCTTCTCCATGAGTTTTATAATAGCTTTTTTTATGGATATCATGAACTCTAGAAAAGGAAGGAAATCTGGTGATATGAGTCATAACTTCCCTAAAGGGCAAATAAAGGGCTCCTTATCGGGCTGGCAAAGCTGGCCAGCCAGCGGAGCATGATGTGGAACCATGTCGGGCAGGGAATGCCAGGGATATTTTTATAAACAACTCCAGAGCTATCAACAATGTGGGGCTGGTGCAGAGATTCCCTTATTTGCAGATGCTATTTCATGAATAAGAGTGCCCGCCAAAGAGAGTGGGTGCCAACAAGCCCAAGAAGGAACAAGGACACAGAGGCAGACACTTGTAAAACAAGTCAGTTTCAGACCTGTGGAGATGCGGGGCGAGGGCTGTCAGCTCCGACCCACTCAGCCTGGTGCAGGGTAGCAGAGGCAGGTGGAGTAGCAGGGTGCTGGGTGGATGTAAGAGGATGGTGGGTCCCAGTGCCTGGAGCCCTGGCAGGCTGCTCAGGGAAACTGGTCTGTAAGGATGAGAGTTCTAGAGGCAAGGATCTTCAAAGGATCAGATTAAAGGAATCCCCAGGGAACACAGACCTCCCTCTAACCCCTGCCTCCACCCCATAGCCATCTGGAGAATCTAGTCATTTCTCCATACTCCTGAAGTGACAAAGAAGATAAATTGCCTCAATTACCCAACTCCAGACAGTACTATGGCCTGTCTCATGATGATGTCACTCATTTCAAAGCAACAGTTGTGGTGTCATGGGACTAGGCCAGATTTTGGTGTCCGTGGGTTCTAAGTGGCCCTAGGCAATTCATTCAGCATCTTTGGACCTCAGTTTCCTCTTTTATACAATTACAATGGTAACTCTATTTTGCAGGTTAGTGAGAATCGAGTGAGACATTATCCAGAAAGCCGTAGGTTTTAGTATAAATATTCCCTTCCCAATCGCTCCTCAATGCTTTCTCATGTTTCAGCCTGTGGAGGCCAGGCCTGCCATATAACACCTGGCCAGGCTGCTCACTAGGCATGGGCTTCTACACATGGCCCCAGATGGGCCATCTGAGGGTTGCAGCCCACCAGGCAGGCCATGATCCCAGGTTATGCACGAAACCCAGGCCCAATAGACTTATTCTTCTGTGGTTCTTGAAAAGTACAGCAGGCAAGGGACTGACGGGTAAGGGATGAAGGATGAGGGCCTCTGCCAGACTTTACATAAAGAAGCAAAGCCTGCTCATGAGTAAAAGCTGACCTACATTCTTAAGTCAGGCTGGGATGGGGTTTACTGTGGGAACTCTTTGCACAGGTAAGACCCCAGGCTAGTGTTTATTACAAAGGAGAAATCTCTAGATCACCTTTTCTGGCACTTCCAGGGATGTTACTGCATGTTAAATTTTGGGAATCCCATCCTTCCTCCTTGACTCCATCTCCTGTCCCTCTCCACTCACTCGCTCTGATCCTCACCCTGGTCTTCATACTGTAATACTCCAAGCAAACCCACCTAGAGCTTTGGTTCCCAATCTTCCTCCAGTCTAGGACCCTCTTCCCTCACCTCCTTCAGGACCCTTATCAGGAAGCCTCTCACTGACCACTCTCTAGAAAATGACAACCTACCCTCCATTTCCTTTGCATGGTGATTTCTCTTTTTAGAACTTCGTAACAGACTTATGACTTATTTTTTTGCTTCTCATCTGTCTGGCCCCCACTGGAAGGAAAACTCCAAGAAGATAGGATTTTGTGTTGTCCACTGGTGTCTGCTGGGTTCCTAGAGCAGCCAGGTCCTCACTGGACCTTCAGTAAATACTTGGTGGTTAGATATTGGACTTGACCTTTAATTTGGTCTGTTGATAATAAATAGGAAATCAAGTAGGAAGCTATCATGAATCATATTGTTCAGATGAGGAAAGTGAAGAAGTTCGGGAGGTTCATTTTCCCAGGGTGCCCAGCTGGTTAAGGACAAGGTCCTAACTAGAACCCGGATAGCCTGAACCACTCTGTGATGCATGAGCTGTGAGCCTCAGTTCCTCAGCCCATTTCCTAAAGGATAGCACATTAGGTGCCTGAAGGACTACCTTTAAATGGAGCACTGACTCCATTTAAGCTAGATCGATTTGACTCCTAGACTTGTGAGAAATTGGAATTTAGAGCTAATACAGAGAGTAGGGGTTGTTTTTTTGTTTGTTTGTTTTAATACAGACCACTTTTCATTCACCAGCCTCTACTCTGAACTTTGTTTATTCTGGGTCTAATGCAGAAAATATATGCACTAAAAAACAAATTAAAAGTAAACGATAAGTGAGTTAGAAAGTGCCTGGGGCTGTCAGGAACTCATGCACCATGCTATGTGGGTTTTGAGTAAATATTTGCTTTGCAAGCCAACAGGCAATACTTATTTGCCAAGGCTATCTCCGGCTAAAGGGTTCAAATGCTACTCTTGGGACGTGGCACAATCCCTCCAGTGAACTGTGCACACAGGCTTGAGCACAGGCTGAAAAGAGGAGGCAACCTGGTATTGGGGGACCTGGATTCTGTTTGAGCTGTGCTCCTTGCTTATCGTGCAAATATTGGAAATTAATTATTCTCTCTGGATTATTTTTTTAAATTAATTAATTAATTAACTATAATTAGGTATATATGACAGCAGAATGCATTTTCATTCATTGTACACAATTGCAGCACAACTTTTCATTTCTCTGGTTGTACACAATGTAGCGTCGCATCACATGTACAGTCATATATGTACCTAAGGTAATGATGTCCATCTCATTCCACCATCTTTCCTGCCCCCATGCTCCCTCCTCAACCCCCCCTTTGCCCAATCAAAGTTTTTTCATTTTCCCCATGTCTGCCCCCCTATTATGGATCAGCATCCACTTATCAGGGAGAACATTCAGCATTTGATTTTTTGGAGATTGGCTTACTTTGCTTAGCATGATATTCTCCAACTCCATCCATTTACCTGCAAATGCCATAATTTTATTCTCTTTTAATTCTGAGTAATATTCCATTGTGTATATATACACACCACAGTCTTTTTTTTCATCCATTTACCTACTGAAGGGCATCTAGGTTGGTTCCACAGTTTAGCTATCATGAATTGAGATGCTATAGACATTGATGTGGCTGAGTTACTATAGTATGCTGATTTTAAGTCCCTTGGGTATAGACTGAGGAATGGGATAGCTGGTTCAAATGGTGGTTCCATTCCAAATTTTCTAAGGAATTTCCATACTGCGTCCCAGATTGGTTGCTCCAATTTACAGTCCCACCAACAATGTATGAGTGTGCCTTTCCCCCCACATCCTCACCAGCACTTATTTTTATTTGTATTCTTGATAACTGCCATTCTGACTGGCATGAGATGAAATTTCAGAGTAGTTTTGATTTGCATTTCTCTAATTACTAGAGGTGTTGAACATTTTTTCATACATTTGTTGATCGATTGTATATCTTCTTCTGAGAAGTACTCTCTGGACCCTTTTGTCCTTAGTTTCCTATGAGTTCAAGACAGGAAAGACAGAGGCAGGGAGATGGGGAGAAAAGGAATATGAAAAAATACTGATAACTTTCTGGTCAGCAAATAGGTTAGCAAATGGCTGAGATATAGAGAGGATGGGTGGAGGACATTGTGACTATTTTAACTATCCCTTCCTTCTTCAGTGTGTTCCATTGAGTGACCTCTTTCCTTTGTTCTTATCCTCAATTCAAGCATCTCTTTTTCTGGGAGCTTATAACTAATGCCAGAACCTTGTGAGGGCTTTCACTGTATTCTTTAACAAGAGCTAGACCTTGTCCAGAACAATCTGGGCTTGCTGAATAAGTGGTCGGCTATGAGGGAAGGGATATGATGGGAAGTGGAGGCCGAGAGGCTCCTCTGTCTTAAAAATATGGTTCGTGGAATCACACAATGGGGAAGACGTTTGCTGAACACATTCATCCAGCAACTAAATATTGAGCTTCTTATAGAGAGACATGAAGCTCAGCCCACCCTCCTGAAGCTCAGGGCACCATGGGTGATGGAGACTGATGGTTAAGGAGTCGGCCTATTTCATGCTCCTGTGACACAACTAGTTGGGGGCAATATCCACAGGAGGGGTAACCAAGGCCAACCTCAGTCTTGAAGGGAAACGTCTGGCAAACCTCTCCGAGTAAATGGTATCTAAACCAAGATCTGAAATTGGGAGACCAGAAGGAAAGGAGAGAGAAAGGGTTCCAGGCTGAGGGTAAAATGTGTGTAAATGCAGAGGCCAGGCAGAGGGTGGAGGAGGCTTGGGTGGGGAAGAATGGGTATGGCCATAGAAGGCAGAGAGCTCGGGTTGGACTCAAGTGAGAGGGTGCAGAGATGATGTCACAGAGGAAAAGGGCAGGACAGATCTTTCCATCTTGCAAGCCACTTGAAGAGTTTGGCCTTTGTGACCGGGGCAGGATCACCAGAGCTGGGAAGGCCACATTCAGCTTAATATTTCAGGACGCTCTCCAGCTGCAGAGTGTGGAGCGCCCTCTGGAGGAAGACCAGGCTGGGAAGCCAGAGCCGCGGGTCTGGATAAGAGCAGCACAGAACGTTTTGGCTCCAAGATCAGGAACTTCAATTTGCATTTTGACTCCCATTCATTCTCAAGCTCCTGGTTTTTCCTTCCCTGCCACTATGGCGTTCTCAAACGTGATCCCAATAAAGTCTGGAGCTTTGGTCGCCCTAGAACAATGGGATCCAACCCTTGCGAGCGCAAGAAACTTTTGTTAACGTAAAAGCCTTCACCCCACGTCACAGTCGTTGTGTTTTTAGGATCTGGTAATTGAGAAAATACTTAAAGAACAAAGCTCCCGGTGGACGTCGATGTGCGCACCCCGTGGAAACCGGTATTTAGCCCATCCGCGGACAGGGCTGCGGTAACACATGGATCTCCCGAGCCATCTGAAAGAACTCTACATCCCCGGAGGGGTTCAAGGGATTGGGAACCGCCGCCCTGGAACGTGTGTGTTAAGAAGCCACAGAGACATCTGTCCCCAGAGTGCAGTGCATGGCTGCCTCCTCTGTAAACCATGGGTGCATAAACTCAGCTGGTTCTAATTGCACGGGGCATGCCATATTGTTGCCCGATGTAATGTCAATTTTTATTTATTTGTGTTTGTGAAGAGCGGGGCTGATTAGACCACTTAAAACTACACAGGCTAGTTAGAGGCAGGCTGGCCTTAGTGATTTCAGCTGCCCTCCCTAAAGTCATCAGCGCTCCCAGCTCTTGGCCTCCCTTGGAGAATGTAAACTTGGGGCCTTGTGCTATCATGATTTCTATTTCATCCTGACTCTTATAAACTACCATATAAAAAGCAGCCGCTGAAGTTTTTTTTTTTTTTCAATTTCATTTTGAGGCTTGGAAAATCACAAAATAAAAATAGCCCTGAGAGTGGAAAGTTTGGGGGAGTTTGTTTAGCTTTCTTTGAAATGTACTTTGTGAAGGAATAAGTAAAGTCATAAGATCCCTCTTTGTGGAGAGCTTGGCTGTTTGCATAATTTTTTTACAGCCCTTTTCTCCTGTTTGATTTTCCTGGAGTCCTGTGAGGTGTGGATGATTGCTATCCTTGTTTTGCAAATGAGACAGAAGCTCAGAGAGTAAAAGACTGGCCTGGGCTAAGATTACCTTAGCATGTATTGACCTAGTCCATCCTGGCAAGTCCTTGCCCTGAATCCTGCCCCTATTCCAAATCTTTCTGTCTCTCTCAGAGTTCCTGGCCCAACTTCAGCCTTCCCCAACCCCCCACCCCCAGGCTCATAATCAGGAAAGGGAGGTATCCAGGCTATGTTGGACAAGTGTAACCTCCAGCCATGTCACCCAATATCTCTGCTTCTCAGTGAAACTATTACTTAGTATCAGTTCCCCATAGAGCCTCTGAATTCCCTCACAGGTGGCCAACTCCTTTAGGACAGTACCTTGCCTTTGTCATCTCTGTGTCCTTAGAACCCAGGACAGATTTTACCACATAGTGGATGTCACTCTGTAAATGTTTTCCAAGTTGGAATATTGTTGAATAAGTTTTTTGTCATGCTCTTATTTCATTCAATTAGAGTCATATAATCAGAAATCAGTGAGCACTGTTTTGATTAAGAATTAGCCATTATGAGATTGATTAACCTTGAGGCTATTACTTAGCTTATCATTTGCCAAACTGTTTTGAAGCATGTTCTGAAGCTTGTCAATGGGTACTTCAGAAAAGTTAAAAGGTCCGTCCATGGTCATGTAAGTTTGGGAAATACTGATTCAATAAGTTCAACAGATTTTTTTAATTGCAAATGTTCTCAAAGCATAGATTCTTCTCCAGGTCTGGTTCCCTTCAAGATCTCCCCATCTGTGTGCATTTCAGGCATACCTCACCATTCTCACGATAGTTTAATGAGTAGCTTTTAAACACACACATCTGTGCTCATACACAGACCTTTTCCTGAATGGTCCATCATTTTCCGGGCTGCTTCTCTCATGGTTCTCAGCAAGGCAAGGGAGTGTGTGCTACTCTCCTTTATCACCTCCCCCACATCTCAGCCATCGCCAGACCTCAGACCTCCTTATGGCTGAAACACTCCTCCAGTTTCATCGCGTTAGCTGAAAAACGGTTAAAGTCTCTTTCATTTAAAGAAGTCTTTCCTTGTCCACAAAATATGCTCAGGCTGGGGCTCCATTTTTCTCCTCCTTCTTGGCTTGAGACTTTTTGAGGAGCTGAGCATACCTTTTCTTGAGGGCAGTCATCGACCAACGGTTAGTGAATGTATAAAAATCAAGCCAGCCTCCTCACCCCAATTGTGTTAGCTTTGCATGGCTGTGATCCATATACCTTACCATAACAATTTAATGGAGAAAAAGTTTATTTTGGTTCATGGTTTCAGAGGTTCAGTCCATGGTAAATGGACTCCATTGCTCTGGGCCCAAGATGAGGCAGGACCTCATGGTGGGAGAGTGTGGTAGAGGAAAGCAGATCAGGACATGTGCTGAGAGCCATGGCCGAGTCTGTATGGCCCCTGGCATTTTGCCAACAGTATTGATTGACAGGCGAGGCATTACTATCTGCCTCTGCCACAACTTTTGAGTTCTCGCACTATTTTGGAGTTCTCTGGGGATTTCCCGGGATTCCCCGAGAGTTCCCATTGGTTGGGGAAGTGCAGGAGGAGGGATTTCCGGGAGATATATTTCCGGCTGGGGGTTCCTGGACAAGCCTCTTGGCGTTAGGGAGGATTCCCCGGGAGCTGTGTGAAGTGTTTTCCTGCAGTTTAAAAATAAAGTTTGTTCCTGCTTCAGTGGCTCGTGATTTGTGCCCAGCCAGACTGCGGCAGACATGCAACCAGAAATCAGAGAGAGATTCAGTGCAAGGAGCCAGGGATAATATAATCCCCAAGGGCAAACCCCTAGTGCCCTACTTGCTCCAGCCACACCCTACCTGCTTACAGTTATCACCCATTAATCTATTCAAATTATTAATCTATCAAATGGATTAATTTACTGATTAGGTTACAGCTCTCATAATCCAATCATTTCACCTTTGAACATTCCTGCATTGTCTCTTACATGAGTTTTGGGGGGATTCTTCATATCCAAATCATAACATTCTGCCCCTGCCCTCAAAATCTCATGCCCATTTCAAAATACAAATAAATTCAATACAATCACAAGAGTTTCCATAGTTTAAATAGTTTTAGCACTGTCCAAAAGTCCAAGTCCAAACAAAATTTCATCTGAGACTCAAGACAAAGATAAACTTTTGGCTGTGAGCCCCTATAAATATCAAAAGTGATGTGTGTATGTGTGTGTGTGTGTGTGTGTGTGTGTGTGTGTATCTCCAATATATATGGTGGCACAGAGTAGACATTTCCATTCCAAAAGGGAGAAATAGGGGGACAGGAAGAAAGAATGAAACCAAAGCAAGACTATCTGGGGGACATGCCATCATGATGTTCTTTCCAAATGGCTTGTGTAGCTCCACCCCTATGGCCTTGCTGGTCGCAGCCTTCAAGGCTTCTCTCTTGCCTTGTTTCTGCTTGATTTCTGCATTCTTCTTCAACAGACATTCTATGTTACTGATATCTCTTAATCTTGAGGTCTCCATTGCAACTTCGGCTTCCTTTATAAATCTTCACTCATTGCCCTTCTCAGGGGCTGCCTGAAGGGATCCCAATCCTGATATATTTTGCTTGGTCTCCCAGGCCTTCCTTTGAAATCTCAGTGGAAACCTCCATGCCTACCCCCAACTCCAGCACCCTGCATTTCTGCAGAACCAGCACCATGTGAACAATGCCAAGGTTTTCCTTTGGCTCAAGCAATAATAAGACCTTTTGGGGGTCACAGCTGCATCAGCGTCTGATTGCTGGGGCAGCTGAGCACAGTGGAGCAACTCTCTAGGCCCCTCCACCCTGTGTGAGTAGGGTGCCTCCTCTACCTTGTTCTTGTTGGGTATATTGGTCACAGCAGTGCAAGCTAACACAGAAATTGATACTGGGAGTGGAGCTATTATTGTGATTGACCTGAACATATGGTTCAAAAGCATTTGGAATTAGTTTGTGGGAAGAGTTTGGGAAAGTCTGGAGATGCAGGCTGGAGAAAGAAATTTTTACTTTTTTACCCTGAAGCCTGTGATTAATGTGGTCCAGTCAATTCCTGCGTTGCCCTCAAGCCTTCTTTCCTATTGTCTCTGTGTAATTTAAAGTGCTTAGCATCTCTCTAGTAGCTCTAAACTCTTTAACAGCCACACCTATCTTGGTCCTAGTTTTACATGCACTTTTATGGCCAGATTTCTAATATTTCAAATCTTTCTACTCTGATTTCTGCTCCTGATTATCACAGTAAATTTGGTTAAAAGCCACCAGCAATATCCATGCCACTCTCTGAATTCTGTACTGCCTTAATATTTCCTTCATCATTTTAATTAGTCCATCACCTTTAAATTCAGCCTCACAAAAGTCTCAGGACATGAAAAATGTAGACAACTTCTTTGCCAGAATGTAACATGAATGAACTCTACTCCAATTTCTTCTTCCTCTCTGAAGTTTTACTGTCTATAGTCCTATTGCATTCAAGTTTTCTGAGCTCCCACAAGAATTGCCCATTAAGTTCTGCTTACCACATTCTAAGGCTTCTCCAGCCTGCATCTACAAACTTTTCCAAACTCCTCCTACAAACTAATTCCAAATGCTTCTGGTTTTTTTTTTTTAATATTTATTTATTCATTTTAGTTCTTGGCGGACACAACATCTTTGTTTGTATGTGGTGCTGAGGATCGAACCCGGGCCGCACGCATGCCAGGCGAGCGCGCTACCGCTTGAGCCACATCCCCAGCCCCTCCAAATGCTTCTGAACCATATGTTTAGGTCAGGCACAATGACAGCCGCACTCACAGTACCAATTCCTGTGTTAGCTTTGCACTGCTGTGACCAACATACCCAACAAGAACAACTTAGAGGAGGAAAAGTTTATTTTGGCTCATGGTTTCAGAAGTTCAGTTCATGGTTGACTGACTCCATTGTTCTGGGCCCAAGATGAGGCAGAACATTATGTGGAAGGGCATGGTGGAGCAAAGCAGATGAGGAGAAGGCCACCAAGAATCAGAGAGGGCTTGAGTGAAAGGAACCATCCCCACTGTTCACTCTATGCCTATGACATAGTGAGATAGTGATTTGTTTGTAGTCAAAACCAAAGACTGAGGATCACTAGTGCTATGATTTAGATATTATTTGTTCCCCAGAGTTTCAAGTGCTAGAAATTTGGTTCCCAATGTAACAGTATTGAGAAATGGTGAGATCTTTAAGAGGGAGGAAGAGGGGCTTAGAGGAAGGTGAATGGATCATGACCAACCTTGTGAAGGAATTAATGCTGATACTTAAAGATGGACTAGGTCTTTCAAATTAGGTCTTTCATTAATGCATTAGTTTCTTCAAGAGTTGGTTGTTATTAAAGGGTGATCCTGACCCTTCTTCTGTCTCTTACTTCCTTGCTCACATGAGCTCTGTCACATGCACTCCTGCCATGTGATGCTATCCACCTTGCTGTGGTGCATAAGCCAAATAAACCTCTTTTCTGTTTATATCATCTAGCATCAGGCATTTTGTTACAACAATACAAGATAGGTTAAGATGACTGGTTAAATCACTGACCCTGAAAGATTCCTGTGAAAACCCAGGATCCTGTGACATAGATTGGAAGAATAAGAACTTTATTATTCTCAGCATATCACTGATTTAAGCAATATGGAGAATGCATGGTTTTTGTATGGATTTTGGAGTAAGGATGATTTGGGCACAAATCTTGGCTCATTAAAATTGTAGGTAAGGCCTATTTTAACATACATACATTCACAAACATATATATGGCATTTGTGCTTAGAAACTCTTAGAAAATTACCTATCTTGCCCTTACCCTAATAAAGTTGAATTTGTGACCAAGAAAACATCCTGGTTCTTGAGCTAGTGATGGCTCATAAAAGTTGAGAATCGAAAACATGTTTCTAAAGCTCTTCTGTCCTTTGGCTATTGCTGGTCTTCTGGATCCTTGTGCTTTCCTAGTCTACTTGCTAACCACAGCTACAATGGCAGCAGCTCTCTGACTTTCTGGGTCATGTACCCAGATGGTAGACTTTGCCTCCTCCTTACTTGTTCTTAATTGGAGAAGCAATGGATCATATGCTTGGGCTGACCAATTGGATAAAAGGCAAGGAGCCACACTGAAATATTTTAGTTCTCAAGAAACTATAAAATCAATCCATGTAAGTACATGGTAGGAGTCTCCAGTCTCAGGGACATGAGACCTAGAAGACACCTTGCCATCAGTGCACCTGCTTCTGAATTGTTTTGTCTGCTCTTCGGAGTCATAATCTGTTCCCTCATGCAGAGGCAGCAGGATTAGGTTGGTGAGGAAAGACATGGAAGGGGTTTGTGAGATCCTTGCAATCAGCTGGTCTGATTCCTATGGCCATGACTACATCCTTCTTACAAAAACGCAGGTAGCTGGGAGTTTTTACTTTGTTATTGCAAACACATAGGAAGGAAACAATGACCAGGTATCAGGAGCAGGCAGAAAAATTTAGATATTAAAGTCAAAATGTAGTCACAGGGCAGGAATTGGAAGAGGAGGCCCATGCTGCAGAAACACCTAGGAGCCATTGGGAAATAGCATAATTTATTTTTAATGTGACTTTGAGACAGGTACCAAACCTCTCTGATCTTCAATCTCTTCATCTATTGATAGGGCTAGTTCTTCTCGTGATGCAGAGTTGTTATAAGGATTAAAGAGAATACATCTAACATGTCCAACTTTTTTTTTTGGTACCAGGGACTTAACTCAGAGGTATTCAATCACTGAGCCATATCCCCAGCCTTATTTTGTATTTTATTTAGAGACAGGACTCACTGAGTTGCTTAGTGCCTTGCTTTTGCTGTGGCTTTCAACTTGAAATCCTCCTGCCTTAACCTCCTGAGCCACTGAGATTACAGGTGTGCATCACCATGCCCTGCTATGTCTGACTCTTTTTAAAAAAAAAAAAAAATTATTCATTTTAATTAGTTATACATGACTGTAGAATGCATTTATGCACTTTGATATAGCATATATAGATGGGATATCATTTCTCATTTTTCTGAGTGTACATGTTGCAGAATCATATTGATCATGTAGTCACATATATACATAAGTAATAATGTCTGTTTCATTCTACTATTTTTCCTATCCCCACATCCCCTCCCCTCCCTTTACTTTCCTCTACCTAATCTAAGGTAAGACTATTCATTCCTAGTGCCCCCCACCTTATTGTGAATTAGCATCCACATATTAGAGAGAACATTCGGCCTTTGGTTTGGTGGGACTGGCTTATTTCACTTAGCATGATGTCCGCCAACTCCAACCATTTACTGGCATATGCCATAATTTTACTCTTCTTTAAAGCTGAGCAATATTCCATTGAGTATATATACCACATTTTCTTTATCCATTCACCTATTAAGGGACACCTAGTTAGTTCCATAGTCTAGCTATTGATGTGGCTACGTCACTGTAGTATGCTGATTTTAAATCCTATGGGTATAAACCAAGGAGTGGGATAGCTGGGTCAAATGGTGGTTCCATTCTCAATTTTCTAAGGAATCTCCATATTGCTTTCCATAGTGGTTGCACCAATTTGCAGGCCCACCAGTAATGTATGAGTGTACCTTTTTCACCATATCCTCGCCAACATTTATTGTTGCCTATATTCTTGATGATTGCCGTTCTGACAGGAGTGAGATGAAATCTTAGAGTATTTTGATTTGCATTTCTCTGATTTCTAGAGATGTTGAACACTTTTTTATATATTTGTTGATCAATTATATTACTTCTTTTGTGATGTCTGTTCACTTCCTTAGCCCATTTATTGATTGGGTTATTATTATTATTTTTTTTTGGTGTTAAGTTTTTTGAGTTCTGTATATATCCTAGAGATTAATGCTTTATCAGAGGTGCATGTGGTAAAGATTTTCTCCCAATCTGTAGGCTCTCTCCTCACTTTATTAATTATTTCCTTTGCTGAGAAGAAGCTTTTTAATTTGAATCTATTCCATTTATTAATTCTTGATTTCACTTCTTGTGCTTTAGGAGTCTTGTGAAGGAAGTCAGATGCGACGTGGTGATATGTCTGACTCTTAATGGCCTCTAGATTCATGAGTGTTATCTTTTAGCCTCTAGATTCAAGAGTATTGTCTTTTGTCATGGTTGTATTGAATTCTTTTCCTCTCCTTTCTTCTTCTAAAGATGAGCTGGCTGACTCAATGGGAAAGCAGGCAAGAGAAATGTCACCTGTATAGAGCTCTGATTTTAGATGGCAGGCCTAGGGGAGCACCTGCAGAGTCAGGAGAAGACTCCCACCCAGGAAAAGAGGAAGCAGCCCGTGTTCCCCTTTCTTCATTTGCCATCTCCAACCAACACCTATCCAGTCTGACCTAGTCTTAACACTTGTGGGCATTCTAGAAATGACCCTGGCTGGCTGAGCCCAGAGTGACTGTAACATGGAAACAGGGTCTAATCATTCAGAACCAAGTGTCCCACACCCTGTGCCCTGAGCACTTTGTACACAGAGTGACTATAACCATGAAGTATCCATCATGTGTCAATAGCACACCTGTCTCTCTTACTGGCCTGTGAGCTCCATGAGAAGATCCCTCCCTGGTCCCTCAGGGCCCAGCTCTATACCTGGCACCAGGCGTGGCTCAGAGTTGACACTTTCGTACTTCAAAATGGTAAATTGGTATTTGGGTGATGGAAAGATCTCATTCTTTCCTTTTTTCCTCTGCATTTTCCTCTTGTGTTTCTTAAGTATACAGACATTCCAACCAATTAAGGTTTTTTGGATCAGGTTGGGTTAGATTGTGTTTTATAACAGTTCACTCTAAAATCTCAGTGGCTTGACTTAACAAAAGTTTATTTCTGACTCATGCAATGTCCCATGCGGTTGTGGGCGCCTCTCCAGGACAGCTGTTCTCCATACAGTGACTCGGAGATCCCAGACTCCTTTGATTTGGTGGCTCCATCATCTCAACACAAGGGAGGGCAGGAGCTGGTGGAGAGCACCGCCGTCTCAGCTGTGCTTCAACTCAGAAGTGCTTCCTGTCACTTCCCCTCAGAGCCCTGTGGCTGAGTCACATGGCCATATTCAACCACAAGATTGCTGGGTGAGCAGTTTTCAGTGTGCCCAGGAAAGAGGGGAAAACTGGCTATTGGTGCACCGTAATCATGCCTACCATAATGCATGAAATGTAAGAGAGTCATTATTATCCAAAGTGTATGTATGAAGACACGAATTGGTGTGAATATACTTTGTATACAACTGGAGATATGAAAAATTGTGCTCTATATGTGTAATAAGAATTGTAATGCATTCCGCTGTCATAAAAAAATTTGTAAAAAATGACCAAAGTTTGGTGTTCTTGTTATGAAACATATGTTCATGTATTTATTCACCCAGTGAATATTTGTTGAGTACTTACTAGGTGCTCAACACACCAGGAGCTAAGCATTGCTCTCGGTACTAGGGCGTAACAGCAAATTTAAAAAATCCCTGATATCATGAGCTTATATTCCACTGGGGAAGGGAAAACAATAAATAATGTACATAAATTGTCAGATGTTTATTTGTGCTATGAAAGAAAATCAAAGAGGCCAAAAGAATAGAGAGGGATACAAGAAGTTACTAATTTGGATGTAGTAATAGAAATTCTTGCCAGTAAGAAACTTGATAAAATCAGGCAGACATGCTGAGACATTGGATGGGAGAAGAGAGGTGATATTATAGACAAAGTGAAGACTCATGCAATGGTCAGTTCATTCACTCATCAAACATTTATAGAGGTTGGGCATGGAGGTGCATGCCTGTAATCCTTGATACTCAGGAGGCTGAGTTAGGAGGATCAAAAGTTCAAGGCTAGCCTGAGCAATTTAGTGAGACCTTGTCTCAGAACAAAATTTAATAAAAGGATGGAGATGCAGCTCAGTGGTAGAGTGCTTGCCTAGCATTCACAAGGGTTCAATCCTCCACGCTGAAAAAAAAAAACAAAACATTTTTCCCCCTTAAGCTTTTACCACTATGGCAGACACTCTCTTATAGAGTTGACAACACAAACATGAATGAAACCCAGACAGCAGCCTCCAGCAGTCTCCAGTGCTGCAGAAGGCACAGACCTGCAACAAATATGTACAATGAAAAGTAAGGAGTCCAGGGGACACACACAAAAAGAGAGTCATTATTTCCTTTTGGATGGAAAAGAGTCAAAGAAGATATTATACAAAAGATTGATGATCTAAAGTGGAAATTAAGAAAATCAGCTATCAAGATAAAAGTGTATGTATTATCTACGAGGCGCTATGGCACATGCCATAGGTATTATCTACCAGGTGCTGTGGTGCATGTCTGTAATCCCAGTAGCTCAGGAGGCTTAGGCAAGAGGATAGCTAGTTCAAAGCCAGCCTCAGCAAAAGCGAGATGCTAAGCAACTCAGTGAGACCCTGTCTCCAAATAAAATATAAAATAGGGCTGGGGATGTGGCTCAGTGCTCAAGTGCCCCTGAGATCAATCCCTAGTACTCCAAAAGAAAAAACAATGTGTATGTAGTATCTGTTGCTATATGACAAAAAATTGTGACTTAAGACCAAATTTTATTATCTCTTGTGAGTGTGTGGATTGGCTAGGCTCTGCTGGACAGTTGTTCAGATGCATGTGGTATTGACCAGGTCATTCGTGAGGAGGCATTCAGCTAGTGATGTGGCATGAATACCCAGTTCCATTCCTGGCTTCCCAAGTCTGCTGCTTCCCTAGGATGGCTGGAACATCTGGGGCTGACTGGACCATGCCCACTCCCCATGAGATCTCTTGTCATCTGAACTTCTTTACATTTTATCTGGAACTGAAGAGAGAATAAAGGCTGCAGAGTCTGTCTCTGTTTCTCTTTTTTCCTTGGTATTGGGGATTGAACCCAGGGGCATTTTACTACTGAGCTACATCCCTAGTCCTTTTCATTTTTTATTTTAAAACAGAGATCCCTAAGTTGCCAAGGATCTTGCTATGTTGTCAAGGCTGGCCTCAAACTTGTGATCCTCCTCCCTCAGCCTCCTGAATTGCCAGGATTACAGGTATGTGTCACCATATCTGACCAGGCTGCAGGGTCTCTTAAGGACTGGAAGTCACAGTATCATTTTCACTGCATTCCACTGATTAAATCCAAACAAAAAGGCAGCCAAGCCTCACTGAAGGGAGAGCAGACCTAATCTTCATGCCTGTCCAGGGATGAGGGTATTTTTGGAGACTATGTTTTCAGACAATACACCATGAGCATTAACACTGGAGTGAAGCATGGGTGTCTGTGGGCTCCCATGATCCTTCTCCTCTTGATGTGTACAGAAACCACTGGTTGCTTCCTGCACAACTTATCTGCTGAGCCTGGGTTCTTTTTCAAGTCAGTACCTCAGACAGATTGGCCACAGTCAGAGCAAGAGATGAGATCCATTTGCCCTCCCAACCATACAGGATATAGCAACCACCAAAGCCGTCTTGGCATGACAGTGCCAGATCCATAGCTCTATGCCTGCAAATGAACAGCCTGGTACAAGAGGATTGTGGATGATCTTTTGTCATACTTTTGAGATAAGTAGGCATTTTAAACACCCCAGAACTGTAAAAGTTTAAAAATAACTACATGGTGGGGCGAAGATAGAAAAAAAGAAAAAAAAGAGCGGGGCAGAACTTGTAAGCAGGGTTGGGTGGAGAACAAGATGGCTGGCCCAGAGAGACAGAGGAATGTGGAGGGGCCCAGAAAGGAAGGCAGGTGACAGGCATGTCAAGAGGTCCTGGAACAAACAATTTTGGTTTGAACTCAGGAAGCGGTACTTGGTTTCCAGCCAGAATGAGCTTGGCATCCTGAGCACTGGGGATTTGGGAAATGGTCTGGCTGGGCTTAGAGGTAGAACAGGTTGGAATGCAAAGGCGGCTTTATGTGTCCCACCCTGCTGGCTGAAGTCGACAGCAAAAGCCCTGTACCTGCGAGCAACCCGTTTCCATGGGGTTTGAATCCCCAGATGGACCATAATGTGTTAAATCAGTTGTGTGCTCTCAATCGCTGACAGTGTTGTATTTCAGGCACCTCATCGTAAACGAAGGTTACAGAACAGTTAGTACTGTGCTCCTAAGAATGGAGGCAAAACAGAAGGGATCTCTGTTATTGCTTTTGTGGTGGCAGCTGAACTGACTAGGCCCCAAAGCAAGAGACCCCGAGAAGGCGAGCACATGTGGCACCTCCTGACCCTTTAAATTATAGACGGTTTATCTCTATCCCTTCAGCAGAGCAAAATCCTGAGATAGAGGCCCTGTGTGTCATTTGAGCAAAATTGTCTTTCCGTTTCCTCTGAGCCGTGGTGAGGTTCTGGGATGCTTGTTAGAGCTGGAGCCGGGAAGGCTGTGATCTGAACAGTATGTGTAGTGAATCGTGGTTTTGGCATCATCTATTTAGACCTGGACTTGAAACCAGGATCTGCCATTCCCCAACTGGGTGACTGGCAGGCATCAGTGGACGAATTTATAAAGTGATAGTAATGACCCTGCTTTTCATAGTTGCTGTGAAGATAATGATCTTCAAAGTCCCCAGGGCACAGAAGTAATATCTGAAGCACTCTTATCA
This sequence comes from Marmota flaviventris, assembly GCF_047511675.1. NCBI lineage: Eukaryota > Metazoa > Chordata > Mammalia > Rodentia > Sciuridae > Marmota > Marmota flaviventris. The sequence goes on from NC_092507.1 coordinate 51,965,837, forward strand.
TCTAGTACAGGCTCTTGTCATTGTATTATTGCTTATCAGCTCGTGAGTTTTCAAAGGACGAGTTTCTTCCTCGGCTGAAGACTTTGAAGTCTGCCACAACTTAGTCCAGTAGCTAAGTGACCCCAGAGATGGTGGTCCAGCTTTCTCTCCCTGAAGAGGAGAAAGATCCTTTTGTGTTGAGATTTCTAACCAGACTATCTGTGAGGCCAGATCACTGTAGATTCTGGAATTCAGGGAAAACCTTTTCCCCAGATAAAGTAGAAAATTGCATTTCCTGACATCTCAGTCACCATCTGGATTTCTTTCTATACCAAGTATCATATTTTGGCTACTGTACCCTGTTAAAACATTGACCATCAGCCCTCCCTCAGGGTATTTCAAGGCCCTCTTCATAAAACTTCCTAGCCAGAAAAACCTCTTGGGAATCCATGGGATGGTCGCAGATTAGAAGAGGGATCCAAATACTCCAATTCATCAGGTAGGAAATTTTTCCTGGTGGGGCTTTTGCAAGGGTATTTCATTGGGAGATTTCAACTTTTTAAAAAATGTATTTGTTTGTTTGTTAATTTATTTATTTATTGGTACTGGGGATTGAAACCAGAGGCTCTTCACCACTGAGCCACACCCCCAGCCCATTTATTTATTTATAGACAGGATCTCCCTAAATTGATTAGGGCCTCCCCAAATTGCTGAGGCTTCCCTCAAACTTGTGATCTTCCTGCTTCTGCCTCCCTGGCTGCTGGGATTACAGGCATGCACCATCACACCCAGCTCAACTTTTGTTTTATTTTAACTCAGCTTTAAGTTCAAAATATTTCCGTATTGCCATCTGCAGTAGTGTTGGTCTGTCTCGCTGGCTGGGAGTGGCTCAAGGCTCAGTTCAGATTCTCCTTGGCACATTTTAGGAATACTCCATGTTTCTGATGACAGGGTGTTTGCCACTGAGTTTCAGCCTTGCAGCCATTCACTGTGTTCAGGTGGCTGGGAAGACCCAGACAATCTCCTGTTCGATCACACTCTGAGCGTCTGCCTCAAGCTGGGTGCTGTGCTAGATGGCAAGGATGCAGAGGGCAAGGACAGGCTTCTAGCACTTGAGGTGCCTACAGCTCAGCCAAGACCTCACCTCTGCCCAAGGCCTTTCCTGCTCTCTGACAGGACATGTAGGTACCTGTTTGAAGGCGGGTTTTTAACTCATAGGTACCCATTTGAAGGCTGGTGGACCTGTGTGTACCTGACTCTGTAAGGTGGGATAAATGACATTCCATAAGTGCCACATTTAGCGAAGGCAATTCTAGATGTTGTAACAACACCCCCAAAAGTATAATGAACCAACAGAGTGGGAGTTCATGTCTTGCTAACATCAAGTCCAAGTGCGTTTCTGTTAGTCAAGCTGCCCTTCTCCAAGCAGGGAGGTAGGGGTCTGATGGCTGAAGGATCCTCTGCTTCTGCCAGGCACTGGGAAAAGCAGGAGTAGATTCGGCACACCCCCTTAAACACTGGTGACATGTGTCACGTCTGCTCTCATTCAATTGGTGAGAACAAATCTCTTGGCCATACCAAGAGGCAAGCTGAGGGAGATCTTGGTGTGGCCGTGATTTCCTACTGAGTGGCAGTCAGCTCCCCCAAGAAAGGGAGCAGGAACTCTTGTTGGACAGCTTTGTCACATCTGCCTTCCATTGGTAGGTTGAAGGCTTTCATCACCTCCCGCTGATTTTCCTGTTCCTTCCTTTCATTATCTTTGTTTAGCTTGTGTATCTTATTCAGGGATCTTATGAGTTCCTTTGTAGGATGATGTATTTAAAAAAGTGTACGGCCAAAGATCTGGGTTCTAGAATTATTAACACTGTCTCACGGGATGATGTTGAACGAGTTATTTTCTTTGATGTGCCTCAGTTTTCTTATCTGCAAAATAAAGATAATAAAACCTGCCACACGGGAGTGTTAGGAAGACTGTGTGATTCACATCCAAAGGTCCTAGCACAGTGTCTGAAGAGAAGAGAAACTCAAACACATATTTAGTTAAAGGGGTGAATGATGAAAGAAACTTTGATCAGCCATTTTCCTATCAACTTCCCCTGCTTCCTGGGGCTGTTTCTGGGTCCTATTTAGATATGCGTGTTGGGGGAGGTATGAGAGGGGTCTGAAGTTTTCCCAGGTACCCACTAAAGTCACTGAAGGCCAGAACTCTGCGTGAGCTCCCTAGAGTAGGACCTCCCCCTCATGTGCACATGTGAAGGAATGCCTAATAAATCGATGCTGGGCAATCAAGTTTGTTGAATCACACATGGGTGATTACCTGGTTGCCTCCAAGGGACTGTACCCTGAGGTGACTACAATTATGCCTACATACCAGCACGAGGGTCGCCTAATCTCCAGAATCAAATTATGTTTGTTCTCCTGGTTCCAAGGTGCGGAGGTCAAAGCTGGTCCTCTCCTGCCTGCAAATGTGAGAGGACCCTCTGTTCACCAGGCAGATGGCTTCTGACTTCTGGGCTGACCTCCGTGATCCAATTGCCCACCTGGGTATTCACAGCAACAAGTCTTTGTAGCAAACCATAGGCACATGCGGTTGGGCTTCAGTAGCTGTTAGAAGACTTGGTTTCAAGTCTTGAACATGCCACTAACTTAACAGGGCTGAGTGGGAGAATTGAAAGAGCACAGGTCTTGGAGCTCAATGGCTCTGGCTTCGAGTCTGGGCTTGGAAAGGGGGTTTCAAGCAACTTATTAAACAATCCCAGCCTCAGTTTCCTTTTCATCAAAATGGGAACCATAATCCTGCTGCCTTCCCTTCATTTCCCCGATATGTAAAGTGGGGACAATAATACTTCCTGCCATCTTTGCTTGTTGGGAGGGTTAACTGAACTAATTTATATGAAATGAAAAGGGTGCCTGGGACAAAACAAGCAATTAATTATAATAAGTAATATTGGTTATGATTATAAATATCATTACTATTACAATAATTAAATGAATGTGAAATTGTTTGATAACTATAAATCTTAGGTTTCATTAGCAATGCAATAGGCCTTCCCTTGTCTCCACCCAGTGATGTGGTTCTACCTCTATTTCCTGGTCTCTCTGCAATGATGGCGAATTTCTCAATATCAAGGAAGGCACTGGCTTGACTTCCTACTTCTGGTTTCTCTGGCTGAGAGCTAGACGGCTTTGCCCAGGGCAGGGCCTGTGCTCTGGTGCTTTTTCCATGTCATGTGTGGGACGCATGTTCCCTCCAGCACAGTTCCCAGGGGCAGCAATCAGAACATTCCCCACCCTGTGTGCTCGAATTGTCCTGGAGAGGATGGGAACTGTCTTCAGGCCAGCACCACAGACTACAGAGGAGAAATAGGGGACTGAGGTCTCTTTTAGCATGAGCCATCTTCTGATCCCCATTCTGGGACCCACACCAGGAGGGTGGAACATGGGGCTAGTATATTTGAATCTCGGTTTTATCTTTCCATAGCTGAGTGATGTTGACTTCATTTATTTATTTTTGAGCTCAATTTCTTTATCTATGAGAGGAGGATTATGAATCTACTGTAAGGTGGGATAAATGACATTTACTATTCTCCAACAGCCTACACCATTGCATGAGGCCTAATTTCTGTTATATCCTGTGTTCTCTAGCAGAGGGAATCTGCTTCTGTGCTCAACCCATAGTGTCATTATGGATGTGGTGGTTCAGTGTCTGGCACATAGCAAACTTTCAAAAAATGTTAACTAAAGTCACCAGGCTAAGAGTCAGCCAACCTGGGTTCATTAGTCAGTCTTCATCACTGACAAAATACCTCAGAAAATCAACTTAAAGGGGGAATGATTTTTTTTTTTTGGCTCCTGGTTTCAGAGGTTTCAACCCAAGTTGGGCTGATTCCATTACCTTGGGCCTTTGGTGAAGCTGAATGGCTGTGCAGGAAGGGTGTGGCAAAGGGAAGCTTTCACTCACAGCAGCCAGGAAGCAGAGGGATGGGGAGAGAGGGTGGAGTGGGGGGAGAGAAGGGGTGGGAAAAGAAGGGGGAGGTGTGGGGAGGTGAGGAGAGGAGGAAGGAACCAGGGACAAAGTATCCCCATCCAGGGCCCAACCCCAGTCACCTACTGCCTCCAAGTGGGCCCCACTTCCTCCAGTTTCCACCAACTCCCAATAGCACCACCAGGTGGGGACCAAGCCTTCCACACATGAGCCTTTGGGGGACATTCCAGACCATTCCTAACACTATGTCTTAATAAGGAGTCTGCTACAAATGTCTGCAAGGCACTGGGTGAGTCACTTAACTTCTCTGGATCTTCATTTTCTATAAAGTAGGTGTGGTAGTTTATACCAGGCCAGCTTAGCTAAGCTAGAATCATGTTTTCCAGAACTCCCTTCCCTTTGTGCATCTGATTTCAAGCTGGCCACAAGACGAATTTGTGCTAGAATTGGAAGGTGAATGAAGAAGCAGCCATTTTTGTGCTGCAGCAGGCACAGTGGCAGGACACTGATCGGCTACCTCTGCTTGTTGGTGTGGGCTGCACCCAGGCCCCCAGCTGCTTCAGCTCCCACTACATCCTTTAGCTTTTCCAAGTCCTTGTCCAGGGTGTATATGTTGTGGGCCAAGGGATAGCTTCTCTCCAGGTCATTGCCAGCATTGCAGCTGGAGGTGGTGGGAGACAGATGCAAGATACAGTTTGTCTTCTTTCCAGATGGCTTCTGTTTTCTCCTTGCACCCAACAATTTATGCCCACCTTTCCTTCCTCGTTTCCAGTCTGGATGACCTGTCTCAAATTTGGGTATAACACCCGACAGAAACTTCTCCAACAGCCTACACCATTGCATGAGGCCTAATTTCTGTTATATCCTGTGTTCTCTAGCAGAGGGAATCTGCTTCTGTGCTCAACCCAGGCTCTAACCGACACAGTGGGAGCAGTAGCCACCACCTGTCGAGGCTGCTTTAAGTGATCCCATGAGCTAATGGGTGAGAAATGGCTTCAAACATTACAGGGTGAATTATGTGCATGAATGCTTTTTTAAAAATTACATATAGAAAAAATCCATTAATAGCACTCAAAAGTATAATTTCATGAAATGTTTTAAAAGCAAAACAAAACTGCAAGCAGATCTATTGGTCTTCCCAAGACCTGCTCCATGGCATTCTTTCAAATTGCTCAAGCCAAAATCTTGAGTGATCCTTGATGCAATTTGCTCCCACACATCCCTATTTATACCTGGTGTCACATCCCTTCTCACCAACTGTACCTGCCCAAGCCACCATGTCCTCGTCAGAAATATTCCCAGTCTCCTCCCTGGCCTCCTGATCATCTCACTGTCTTTGTAGCGCCCCCAAGTGGCCTCCCTCACTCTCAGAGGGAGAACGTATTTTTCTTATGGTGGCCTGACCAGCCCTTGGCTCTTGCTGCTTCTCTGATCCATTTTCTATAGATCTTCCCTGGCTCATCTTCTGTGGCCCTACTGGCTTTCTTGCCACTCTTCAAATATGAAAAGTGGATGCCATTTGTTAAAACCTGGTTTTCTGTTTTTCAGACAGAAGGGACAGATGCTGAGCTGATGAGCATTGGCTTAGACGCATCTGGGGACATTGCTTGCCACCCGTACACACTTAAGTATTCACAAGTAAACTGTCTGACCACAGACCAGAGCTAGATACCTTTCTGGAAAGTGCTTCTTACCAGGAATTAAACAAAACCAATTGAGGTTACCATTAGTGTTATGGGTAACACAACAACAACCCAGTTTTTAATTATTAACATTTACAACAATATCTTGCATCTCTGTAATTACCCCAGCGTTTCCAAGGTGCTTGCATGTCCATTATTTTCTATGGTACTCACTTCTACTCTAGCAGTGGGTATTATTTCCCCCTTTTTTACAGATAGAGAAACTGAGGCTCAGAGGAATCAATTCATTTGTCCAGAGGTAATACCTAGTAGATGACAAGGCTGAATTTCAGAGGCAGGGTGGCTGGTGACAGACACAGTACTTTCCTTTGCACCACAACTAGGAGCTACTTGTGGCGCAGTCTTATGGCATAAGGACGGTCAGCTGGCACGAGAGAAATGGTTGTTTTCACCATTGCCACCATCCGTGATCCAAAATGCTCCTATTATGCCCAGCCCTTTTCCAGTTTTAAATTTCTCTTTAAATGAATATACCCCTGACATTTGTGTGCTGGCTCAACCAGTTTGCTTTTCTCCTGAGAATGCCTCCATGAAAACAAAACCAAAACAAAAAAGATCCGTATTGTGGAAATTGAGGAAGATAGAGAGCAGTGTTAGGTGACAATGATTCTTTGCTTGACTAAACTTTAGTCTGGCTTCTGGACCCTCCCCCAGCCCATCTGTGCATTTCCTTGTAAATCCAGTTTTAGCATGACCCCCCACCCCCAAGTCTGAGCAAATTCTGTGTCTTCTCTTGTCCCCCCAAACAGGATTCTGGGTAAGTCTATTTAGCCAGAATCTTCCTTATCCCTGATGGTACCTCTTGGTTATTTTCTGTTCACCAACTCCCACCCTGCTCCGTGGCCATGAAGCCCCAAATGTTCTTGTTGAATTTGGAATTGATCCTGGTTTCTGTCTCCCTCTGAAAACTTCCATTATAGTCTCCCTCTGCCTATACCATCCTGAATAGTCTTTCTTACTATTCTCTAACAAGTATCATTGAATGTGTTTCTTTAATAAAGGAAGCCTATTGTCAGGTAAAATGAATAGGTCTCTTATTAGTCTCATTTCGTAAATGGTCAGTATGACTCAAAGTGCTTAAAGTAACAAATTGACAAAGAGAAAAACCCATAATACTCTTTTTTCCTTATGGATTGAGGTATGTTATCACTAAGTTCACTTCTAACTCATCATGAGCCAAATTTATTGAACTATTGCAGCAAAACTTTGACTAGGAGGATACAAAGTTTATCCTTTATGAAAAGTTAGAAAGGGCCCATGCTCCTCAGTGCTGCAGGTGTGCCCTAAAACAAGAATCTCAAAAAACACAGAATTTGGGGCTGGGGATATAGCTCAGTGGTAGAGCACTTGCCTGGCGTGGGGAAGACCCAGCAACAACAACAACAAAATTTGAATTAGGAATTCTGGATGTATCACTAGGACATATGTAGTGACCCCAGAAGTACCATGTACCTGGCAAAAGAAGAGACTGTGGCACTTGGAGCCAAAAAGTCTCCAGTGTATATCACGGTTCTCATACTTACTGTCCATGAATACCAACCTTGGCTTTTGTTACCAGGTATTGCACTTCACCTGCATTAAATTATCTCAATTAACTCCAGTTGCTGACAACCCCATTAGGAAGATCTTATTTACCTCTATTTTATGCATGAAGAACCTGAGGCTTGAGATCAGAAAGCTGCTATGTGGAAGAGCTGAGATTTGAACACATAACCCACCCCAGTATCCATATTCTTTACAATACAGAACATTAAGTCAGAGCAGGAGAAAGGCACAAAATCCAAGGTGGCTGCCATGGCCAGATCTAAAAAGATTTCAGGTGAAGTTCATTTGACTCCAGAAAGTTCCTTATTACCAGGAGATACTACCTGTCTACAGGGTTGTTTCTGGACTAGGGAAAACCATATCAAGGGCCCAGGGCAAGGCCTGGTACATAGTAGATACTGAGTACATGGCATGAAGAAGGCATAGGATGGTGGTTGGGCACTCTGCCCTAGAGTGAGACTTCTGGGTCCACATTCCACCTCCTCCGCTTAGTAGCTATGTGACCTTGGACAAGTCATGCAGCCTCTCTCAGCCTAAATTTCCTCATGTATAAAATCAGGAATAATAATCAACTTATTCCAAGAATTTAATGAGGTGATCCACATAAGGATCAAGAGTACAATTCCTGGCTTATTGATATCAAGAACTTTTGAGTAGTGGAGGTGGTGGTAATATCATCATCATCATCATCATCATTTTGTGGTGTTGGGGATTGAACCCAGGACCTTGTGCTTGCTAGGCAAGGGCTCCACCACTGAGCTACACCCCCAGCCGTTGGGTATTGGTGTGATTATTTTATTGAACTTCACATGTGCTGCTTTTATTCCCAAAACAAGACCCATGGTGGGAGCTGTGGTGAGCAATGAACGGGGAAGGACGTGCAGAGCCCCCGTTTCCTTGGTCCTCATCTATAGTGAGCCCCTCTGAGCTGTGAGGAGGCCTCTGGGAGCCTGGCAGAGCCCTGTTTCTCCACTTCCTCTCAACTCAAGTTCCCTCAGTGGCTTGGGTCAGCGAGCTGGTGAACGTGTGAGAACAGCAGCTTGGTGCCTGCGAGGGTGAAGGCAGAGGTGGGAGGACAGGAGGGTGTCTTTCCTGGAAGGTGGGTGGAGACACCCGGCACCCCAGGCTGATTGGTAGGTTTCCTGAAGCTTGGTGGCTTTTATGAGGGAGGGTCAGTGTGGCTCCAGGCTGACTGTCCCAGGCAGCAAGATCAGCCAGCTGGGGGCTGCCATCTTTGTTTCTTCCAAGGGCTCCAGTGGCAGAAGTTTTGTGCTTCTTTCTGTGACAAAAAGCTATGACCTCCAGGTCTCCCATGCCTCAGGACAGAGGAGGTGAGAGAAGGACAGGTCAGGTGGAGGGGAAAGGCCTGCCTCTGTCAGAGAAGGACATTTCTTCTTCCCTATAGAGGACTCATGCATGACTGGGGCCATGTTCCTGTCCAGAGGTACGTGACCAGAACTCTTCCCTAAGCAGCTAAAGCAGCATACTCTATGGGGCCAGGTGAACAAGAAACACCCAGATGTCAGACCCTGTGTTAAAGGATGTCCCTAGAGGCTCCTGGGACATCCCCTTAGGATTTGGGATGGAGTTTTAGTGCTTTTCTGATGTTTTTGTCCTTTCTAATGCTGGAGATATAAACTGTTTATATTGTTCAATAAAAATGAAGGAAAAATTATGTTTAACGATGACTACTACAATGATTTTTTTTCAGTGTTCAACACACAGTAGTTGCTCAATAAATACTTGTTGAATAGATGAATGAAGCTCACTCATTCATAAACAGGGGAAAAAGACTTGAAGTGGGGGAAAAAAACCCTCTAAAATGTTGTTATTGGTCGGTGATACGATTAGTGGTGATGTGTATATGTTCTCTATCCTCTGGAGTTCTGTACTGTGGTAATAATATAATTATAATAATAGGTAATTGTGACCAAGAGGAACTTGGAGCCAACATGAAGGGGTCATTTTCATATAAAGCTGAGGCCAGCTTCCAGAATCTTCAGCATCTATTTTAGGCTATTTTCCCCTCTGCTCTTTCTCTTTGAAAAGAACTAAATCTTAAGCTGTGGATGTAGCCAGTAGTAGAGTTGTTGCCAAGCATGTGCAGGGACCTGGGTTCAATCCCCAGTATCTCCAAATATACAACACAAAAACAACAAAAATTAAATCTCTTTCTCCTCCAAAAAAAAAAAAAAAAAAAAAAAGTGGATGTGCTGACCTCTTCTCTCCAAAAATAATTAGTGTCCAACTTCCAGTCCTGTCCAGATCAGAGGCTGGGTTTTATAGTAGTGAAGACAAAAGCTTTAGAATAGATGAGACTAATCAATAGCCTTAAAATGGACTGGTAATGCTGAAAATACTTCCTCACGATATCCATCTTTTCAGAAAGCATTCTCTCCTGATTTTTAACACTGTGTGGAGGACCAGATAAATTGGCAGTAAACAGCCCTTTTACTGTGATCTGGTACCACCCTAAGAACTGACTGCTGTCCAACCAGGAAAAACTTAGATTTGGGGGCAATCCTTTCCCAGGCCTTCTTGTTCTTTTATGAGGAATTGGTCCGAAAATATTTACTCATTATCTTTTAACCTCATAACCCTCCAGGCTGAAATCAAGCCTGCTGAGGGAGCTGTGGCTATTTGAGGATTAGGCCAGCAGAGCTGGCTCCTGTGCTATCGGGTGACAAGATTCAGAGACAAGATAGAATCATCTCCAGAGACCGGATCACCAGCTTTGCCACGGGAAGGTACTGTTGCTATGACGATGGGCTGATGGAAAGCACACTGTCAGCAGAAGTGCTGTTTAGAAAAGAATTTCAGGTTTTCTTAAACCACCCAGAAGCCCTCTTCATCACCTGGTCAGGTGGGAGTCCTTAAATTTTTGAGTAAAGAACAGGCCTGAGGATTCCTAATATAGGGGATTCCTGGAATGTGTCCCACGTACACCAGGCCATTCCTCATGGAGCTGTGTTGGCCTCAGTGGTGGTGGGGATCTGGATTTTATTTTTGGTTCTTCAGCTAACTTATTGGGTGACTCTCATTGGCTTCTTGGGGCCTCAGTTCCCTTACCTGGAAAATGAGCACAATAATCCTCACCTGGCAAGGTCGTAGTGCAGAGGAGATACTGGAGGTGAGAGGACCTGACCTCATGTATCTGTATTAACTCCCTTTCTTCTTTCACTACAAAATATCAGGACTGTGCCTCCCACACAGCAATATTCTCCTTAGTCAAGAAGTTACTTGCTTCACTGGCTTGGGCCAGGTCCATGCCCACTTGCCCCCTGAGCCAGAGGTTCTAACTCCTGCCAGGTGTCCCAGCTCGGCTCCATCTATGAGGAACTCTGAGTCACATTCCTTAGGGATTTATTGCAGGAGCACTTTAGGAAGGAGCAATGGGGCCATACCCTGGTGCTTGGGAGTCGGTGGCGTGGTTGCATTTGTTGTTGGGTTGTTTGTTTTAAAATATCCACATCCTGTTACACAGCTGGGGCATAAAATCAAGCTTTAGTTGTGGGATTTTTTTTGTTTACTTAATTCACTAGCTGGGGTGGTCGGGAGTTAAACCGAGGTCAATGCCTTTACGTTGCTGGATTCTGGAGAGAGAATTTCAGCAGTTTCTGGCTACTAAATCTGCTGGTGTAAGAAAAAAAAAAAGGAGCTTTAAAAAAAGTGACCCATGCAAGTCTGGTTTCTTTTTAAAATAAATTCATTTTTGTTTTGCTTAACAAAATAATAACAAACTTCTAAGTGTTTTCATTTTGCACAGGCAGCTTTGGCAATGGGAATATTTGGTAGGAAAAATTATGAAAGAAATAAATGTGGCAGCTTTCACAGCTGTAAATCATTAATGTTAGTTCTACTTGCAAGACAGTGAGAGAGAAGAAAGAAAAAAAAAAGAAGGAAAGAAAAGTGATCAGTCTTATCACTGGAGGATGCTCCCTTGTCAGTTTTCCTAAGTCTTCCTTGGGTCCCTCAGAAGGTTTCAGAGGTCTGGAAAGTATTTGATTCATAAAGGCTGAGATAAAGTAGAGTCCCCCATCTCCCCTGCAATACAGGGTATTGAACCCAAGGGTGCTCTCTCACTGAGAGACATCCACAACCCTTTCTGTTTTTTATTTTGGGACAGTGTCTTGCTAAGTTGCTGAGGCTGAGGCTGGTCTCAAACTTGTAATTCTCCTTCCTCAGCCTCTGGAGTTGCTGGGATTACAGGCCTGTGCTACCACATCTGGCTAAAGTAGAGTTTCTTAAAAAGATCTTTCAAACCCAGGGTAGTAGTGCATACCTGTAATCCCAGTGGCTTAGGAGGCTGAGGAAAGGAGAATCACAAGTTCGAAGCCAGCCTCAGCCCTAAGCAACTTAGCAAGACTCTGTCTCAAAATAAAAAATAAAATAAAAAAATTTACAAAACTTAATAATGCTTTATACTGTTTTCATGATATGTATAATACTTACTTATTAAAGCAAAATGAAAAAATACTGAAAAGAAGAATTCCTGTGCCAAAACACAAAATATTCTTGACATTTCCATGTGTTTTCTAGCAGTCTTTTTTATGATTATTTTTCATAAAGCTAGTGATGGGGGGGTGTGCTTTTGTACCCTGGATCACAGATTACAGCACTGATTGGAGCCTCCCTTTGTGCCAGGCACTCTCTGCCACCACCCAGACTCTTTAAGCCCGCCTGACCTCACATATCCACCCTCTCATTACCCATCATTATCATCTACATAAACATAAATTGGTCCCTCTCTGTATCTTTGTCACCACATCAGGTGAAAACAGCTGGGTAAATTTTCACCTAGTTTGAAGGGTATTTGAAGATGGTCTCACTTCAACTGTGGGCTACAGGACATGTAAATTTCACCATGGGAAGCCCCAGGTGGAGGGGAGCCTCAGCTTTTGATTTTCACCCAGTGGGAAGGATGCAAGACTCCATTCTGGAGATCCCACTGAGCTCAGCTAGACATTTGCATGTTTTAAAGCTTGCTGCAACTTTATGAATGAGAATGTTCCTTGGGTTCATTATATTTCAAAATCACCATCTCCCCCAGTGGGTACACAAAAGAAATTATAAGGGATTGAATACCCCTTAAAGGCATTCATTCAATGCCAGGAAGGATATTTTTTTAAAAAGAGAACTTTAAACATGTCAGTCAGAATGAGATAGAAGTTTGGGGTCCAAAGAAGAGACACACAGAGAGACTTCTATGATGGTTAATGAAGATAGGCACACTTCTCAAAGGGCAGTGGGGGACAGAGGTGCAACCTGGGAATGTGGAACACCCAAGAAAGTAGGTGCTCATCCTTCCCAGGAATCAAACTGAGGCACAAAGAGAGGCATCTCTGATGCCCACTGGGAGAGACGGGTCATTGGATTCAGATGCCAGGGACATATGAAACCACCAGTCATTTCAAATATGAGGCTTCACCAAAATTCCTGTAGGAATACTTCATGATGGAACAATGAAGCGGATTCTCTCATGGCAAATCTATGTCACCCACAGATGGAGACGTGAAGATGTATTTATTTATGTGTCCCCAACAGCAGGACAACAAATGTGTGCAGAAAGACCTTTTTAAGTAAAATTTAAAATGATGAGCGTCTGTTGGAATTATTACAACTCAAAACATTCATTTTCATATAGTTTCTGTTAAACTTAATCATTTCTTGAGAAATGATAGCCTGGAATTGTAACAGGGTGTTATGGTTTAGATGAGGCGTCCCCCCAAAGCTCACATGTGTGACAAGGCAAGAGGATTCAGAGAAGAAATGATTGGGTTGTGAGAGCCTCAACCCAATTAGTGATTTAATTCCCTGATAGGGATTAACTGAGTGGTAACTGAAGTGGTGGGGTGTGGATGGAGGAGGTGGGAATTGGGGCGTGGCTGGGGGAGGTGGGAATGAGGGCGTGGCTGGAGGAGGTGGGGATGAGGGCGTGGCTTTGGGTATATATTTGTATAGGGCAAGTGGAGTTCTCTGTCTCTGCTTCCTGATCACCTTGGTGTAAGCTGCTTTCCTCTGCCATCCTCTCCGGCCAAGATGTTCAGCCTCACCTCAAGCCCTGAGAAATGGAGCCAGCCATGTTGGTTGGGTCCTTTAGTCACAGAAGCGAAAAAGCTGACTAAAGCACAAGGGTGACATTTGTGAATGTAAAAACCCCACCGACTACTGGAAATATGCCAGATGCCATGTTTAGCACACTGCTCGCTTCATTTCAAGTGATTCCCAGGGAAGTCCCCTGAGACAGAGCCACTCATCCCTATTTTATAGGTCAAGGTTACAGATCAATGGAGAGGGTCCCAGAGATTAAGTAACTTATCTAGGACCCTCAACTAGCCAGTGGCAGATTTAGAACCTGAGCTAGATCTTCAGCAGCTCCAGAGGACCTCAGTTTTCCACTCACTAGATACTGACTGAGGATCTGCTAAGATGGCCTCCGTGGACATATGGTCTGGACTCTTGAGGAAGGGACAGACAAGGGATGGGCACAGGGAGAGTTTTATGTGTAAAAAGATAAAATGAGAATCATTTCCCCTGGGTATTAATGGGTACCTTACTAGAGAAGGAATGTACTTTGTTTGCCAAAGTATCTTGATAAGGCACTGGGGGTAAGGTGAATTTCTCTGTGTTGGTAGAAAAAGAAAGAACAAATAAAATGGCTAGGCTGCTCCTGGAGAAAAGAGAAAGGAGGAGGAGGAGAAGGAGAAGAGAGGGAGAGAGGAGAGGAGAAGGATGGAAGGAAGGGAGAAGGGTGTTATGGTGGACATGAAGTGTCCCCCAGAGACTCATGTGTTAAAGGCTTGGTCCCCAATGTGACATTGTTCAGAGGTGGGGCTCCTGGGATGTGACTGGATTATGAGGCTTCTGACCTTATCAATGCATTGATCTATCAATGGGATCATAACGGAGGGCATTATTGGGAGGTGGTGGAAACTGTAGTTGATGGGGCCTCATAGGAGGAAATGGGTCCCTGGAGACATGTCCTGGAACAGTACTTCTTGTTCCTGGCCCCTTTCTCTTTCTACTTCCTGGATGCCAGAGGCTAGAAGTTTTGCTCTGCTGTGCCCTTCTGCCATGAGGTGCTGCCTCCCCACAGGCCCAGAAACAATGGAGCCTGCTGACCATGGACTGGAACCTTTGAAATCATGAGCCCAAATAAATTTTTCCTCTTCTAAGTTGATTTTTCCAGGTATTTTATCACAGTAACAGAAATTGGACTAATGCAGAGGGCGAGGGAGAGAAAAGAAGCTCACTTCAGCAGCACATGTACTAAAATTGGAAAGACACAAAAGTATTCTATAAAGAGGGTTTTTTTGGTTGTTTTTATTTATTTGTTTGTTTATTTATTTTGGTACCAGGAATTGAACCCAGAAGCACCTAACCACTGAGTCACATCCTCAGCCCCCCCGCCCCCTTTTTAAATATATTTTGTGAAGTCCTTGCTAAGTTGCTGAGGCTGGCTTTGAACTTGTAATCCTCCTTGCCTCAACCTCCTGAGCCACTGGGGTTACAGGTGTGCACCACTGCACCTGGTATATAAAGAAGGTTGTGTATTGGAAATTTAGGAAGCATCTCTGCTGGCACTGAGAGACCACTGCTAGCTCATGCCATGCATTCATGCAATTGGTAACAGGACCCCTTCTGGGTGGATGCAAAAGGTGAACAGGGCATAGGTTGAATTTTTCCAACCTTCTTTTTCAAAATTTATTTATTTTATTCTAATTTGTTATATATGATAGCAGAATGCATTTCAATTCATAGTACACATGTAGAGCACAATTTTTTCATGTCTATACACAAAGTAGAGTCACACCATTTGTGTCTTCATACATGGACTTAGGGTAATGATGTCCTACTCATTCCACTGTCTTTCCTACCCCCCTGCCCCCTCCCTTTCCCTTCCTCCCTTTTGCCCTATCTAAAGTTCCTCCATTCCTCCCATGCTCCCTGACCCCATCCCTATTATGGATCAGCATCCTTATATCAGAGAAAACATTCGGCATTTGGTTTTTGGGGGGATTGGCTTACTTCATTTAGAATAATATTCTCCAACTCCATCCATTACCTACAAATGCCATGATTTTATTCTCTTTTAATGCTGAGTAATGCTCCATTGTGTATATATACAAAAGTTTCCCTATCCATTCATTTACTTAAGGGCATCTAGGTTGGTTCCACAGTTTAGCTATTATGAATTGTGCTGCTATAAACATTGATATGGCTGTGTTACTACTAGTATGCTTATTTTAAGTCTTTTGAGTATAAACCAAGGAGAGGGATAGCTGGGTCAAATGGTGGTTCTGTTCCAAGTTTTCCAAGGAATCTCTATACGGCTTTCCAGATTGACTGCACCAATTTGGAGTCCCACCAGTAATATATGGATGTGCCTTTTTCCCCACATCCTTGCCAACACTTATTGTTGTTTGTGTTCTTAATAGCTGCCATTCTGACTAGGGTGAGATGAAATCTTAGAATAGTTTTCATTTGCATTTCTCTAATTGCTAGAGATGTTGAACATTTTTTTTTCATATGTTTGTTTATTGATTGTATATCATCTTCTGAGAAATATCTATTCAGTTCTTTGGCCCATTTATTGATTGGGTTATTTGTTTTTTTGGTGTTAAGGTTTTTGAGTGCTTTATATATCCTAGAGATTAGTGCTGTATCTGATGTGTGTGTGGTAAAGATTTCTCCCATTCTGTAGGCTCTCTATTCACCTCACTGATTGTTTCTTTTGATGAGAAGAAGTTTTTAGTTTGAATCCATCCCATTTATTGATTCTTTTTTTTTAAAGAGTGAGAGAGAGAGAGAGAGAGAGAGAGAGAGAGAGAGAGAGAGAGAAATTTTTAGTGTTTATTTTTTAGTTTTCGGCGGACACAACATCTTTGTATGTGGTGCTGAGGATCGAACCCGGGCCGCACGCATGCCAGGTGAGCGCGCTACCGCTTGAGCCACATCCCCAGCCCTTGATTCTTGTTTTTAATTCTTACACTATAAAAGTCTTATTAAGAAAGTTGGGGCCTAATCAACATGATGGAGATTTGGGCCTACTTTTTCTTCCATTAGGCACAAGGTCTCTGGTTTAATTCCTAGGTCCTTGATCCAGTTTGAGTTTGAGTTTGAGTTTGCATGATGACAGGGGCTTAATTTCATTTTGTTGCATGTGCATTTCCAGTTTTCCCAGCACTGTTTATTGAAGAGGCTATCTTTTCTCCAATATATGTTTTTGGCACCTTTGTCTGATATGAGATAACTGTATTTATATGGGTTTTTCTCTGTGTACTCTATTCTGTACCAGTGGTCTACAAGTCTATTTTTGTGCCAATACCATGCTGTTTTTGTTACTATTGCTCTATAGTATAGTTTAAGTTCTGGAATAGTAATGCTACCTGCTTTACTCTTCTTGCTAAAGATTGTTTTAGCTATTCTGGTTTCTTATTTTTTTAGATGAATTTCATGGTTGCTTTTTCTGTTTCTATGAGGAATGTCATTGAGATTTTGATTGGGATTGCATTAAATCTGTATAGTGCTTTTGGTAGTATTTGACAATATTAATTCTGCCTATCCAAGAACAAGGGAGATCTTTCCATCTTGTAAGGTCTTCTTTAATTTCTTTGTTTACTGTTTTGTAATTGTTATTGTAGAGGTTCTTTCACCTCTTTCATTAAGTTGATTGCCAAGTATTTTATTTTATTTTATTGAGGCTATTGTTAATGGGGTAGTTTTCCTAGTTTCTCTTTCAGAGTATTTGTCACTGATGTTCAGAAATGCCTTTGATTTATGGGTGTTGATTTTATATCCTGCTGCTTTTCTGAATTCATTTATTAGTTCTAGGAGATTTATGGCAGAATGTTTTGGGTCTTCTGCATATCATCTGCAAATAGTGATAATTTGAGTTCTTCTTTCCCTATCCATGTCCCTTTAATTTCTTTTATCTGTCTGACTGCTCTGGCTAGAGTTTCAAGAACTATTTTAAATAGTAATGGTGAAAGAGGGCATCCCTATCTTGTTCCAGTTTTTAGAGGGAATGTTTTCAATTTTTCTCCATTTAGAACCATGTTGGCCTGGAGCTTAGCATAGATAGCTATCATCATCGATGTGATGAATTACATTTATTGATTTCTGTATGTTGAACCAACCTCACATCCCTGGGATGAACCCCACTTGATCATGGTGCACTGCTTTTTGATTTTTTTTAATTGATTTTCCAGAATTTTATTGAGAATTTTTG